>NC_092708.1:320697417-321297462 GCF_047496885.1 Scyliorhinus torazame | reverse complement strand
ACCCAGGGAGCTATAGAGGCTGGGTCTTTGAATATGTTCAAGGCTGAGATAGACAGATTTTTAATCAGTGAAGGAATAGAGGGTAATGGGGATAATCTGAGGATTATCACATCAGATTGGTCTTGACCTCACTGAATGGAGGAGCACTCGATTGGCCAAATGGCCTACATCAGCTCCTATGTCTTGAAAAATGAATGAAATAAAATGAAATGAAAATCGCTTATTGTCACAAGTAGGCTTCAAATGAAGTTACTGTGTAAAGCCCCTAGTCGCCACATTTCGGCGCCTGTTCGGGGAGGCTGTTACGGGAATTGAACCGTGCTGCTGGCCTGCCTTGGTCAGCTTTCAAAGCCAGCGATTTAGCCCTGTGCTAAACAGCCTCTTGTGCTTGGCCCTGTGACTACGCATACGCTAAATCAATAAACTACACTCTGAATTAACACTGAAATGTACAAATTATTTGAATATTTGCTGTACAAGTTTTAAAGTGTACTCTTGAGTGTTCCTGATTGTTTAGCAAATTTACCCATGAAATATCTGATCCATGCAGACCAGAAAGATCCTGGATTCTTTGCTAAATCAGCTATTTTATTTTAGTTCATTCACTGGAGTTGGGCATCACTGGCAAGGCCAGCATTTATTGCCCATTCCTAAGAAGGTGGTGGTGAATCACCTTTTTCACAAATGAGTGACTTGCTATGCCATTTGTAGGGGCAGTTGAATCATTCTCATTGCTATGGATTTCAAGTCACACATATGTGCCAGATTGGATGAACATGGGGAATTTCCTTCCCTAAAGGACATGAATGAACCAGATGATTATTTATGACAATATGGTAGCTATAAGGTCACTATTATTTTTAAAAAATATATATTTTATTAAAGTTTTCAAACACAATTTTTTCCCTTACAAATCAACAAAAAATGGTAGCATGATACCTGCTATATAACATTGTTTAAATAATATAGTAAACTAACCAAATAACACTAAGTAATGCTCCCCCCCACCCCCTCTCCCCATCTAGAACACAATCAATTTACCCCCCCCCCCCGGGGGTATCCTATCTTCCCCCTAATGTTCCGCTAGATAGTCGGTGAACGGTTGCCACCGCCTGGTGAACCCTTGAGCCGATCCTCTCAGCGCAAACTTCATCCGCTCCAGTTTTATGAACCCCGCCATATCGTTTATCCAGGTCTCCAGGCCGGGGGGGTTTCGCTTCCTTCCACATGAGTAAAATCCTACGCCGGGCTACTAGGGACGCAAAGGCCACAACATCGGCCTCTTTCGCCTCCTGCACTCCCGGCTCATCCGCTACTTCAAATATAGCTAACCCCCAGCCTGGCTTGACCCGGACCTTCACCACCTTCGAGATCACTCCCGCCACTCCTCCAATACCCCTCCAGTGCCGGACACGACCAAAACATGTGTGTGGTTCGCCGGGCTTCCCCCGCACCTCCCACACTTATCCTCCTCCCACACTTGTGCTCTATGCAGCACCTTAAATTGGATCAGGCTAAGCCTGGCACAACGAGGAAGAGGAATTTACCCTGCTTAGGGCATCAGCCCACAAACCCTCCTCAATCTCCTCCCCGAGCTCTTCTTCCCATTTTCCCTTCAGTTCGTCCACCAGCTCCTCCCCCTCTTCTCTCATCTCCCGGTATATATCTCGGACACTTTGCCCTCCCCGACCCACACCCCCGAAAGCACCCTGTCCTGGATCCCTTGTGTCGGGAGCAGCGGAAATTCCCTCACCACTTGTCTCATGAACGCTCTCACCTGCATATACCTTAAGGTATTTCCCAGGGTCAGCTCATACTTTTCCTCAAGCGCTCCCAAACTCGCAAACGTCCCATCTATAAATAAGTCTCCCACTCTCCTGATTTCTGCCCGGTGCCAGCTCTGGAATCCTCCGTCCAGCCTCCCTGGGGCAAACCTATGGTTGTTCCTGATCGGGGACCACACCGAGGTTTCCCAGCACACCCCTCTGTCGCCTCCATTGCCCCAGATACTTAATGTTGCCGCCACCACTAGGTTCGTGGTAAACTTTTTCGGGGAGAGCGGTAATGGCGCCGTCACCAGCGCCTTCAAGCTCGTCCCTTTGCAGGACTTCATCTCCAACCTTTTCCACGCGATCCCTCTCCCTCTATCATCCATTTACGAATCATCGCCACGTTGGCGGCCCATTAGTAGTCGCCCAAATTCGGCAACGCCAGTCCCCCTCTGTCTCTGCTACGTTGTAGGAACCCCCCTCCTTGCCCGCGGGGCCTTCCCTGCCCACACTAAGCTTGTGATGCTCCTATCTATTTTTTTAAAGAAGGCCTTAGTGATCCGTATAGGAGACATTGGAACACAAATAGGAACCTCGGGAGGACAATCATCTTAATTGCCTGCACTCTGCCCGCCAGTGACAGCGGCTGCATGTCCCACCTTTGAAATCCTCTTCCATTTGTTCCACCAGCCGTGTCAGATTGAATCTGTGTAAGGTTCCCCAGCTCCTGGCTATCTGAGATCCCCAGGTATCGGAAGTTTCTTTCCACTCTCCTTAGCGGTAGGCCATCTATCCCTCTACTCTGGTCCCCAGGGTGTATCACAAAAAGCTCACTCTTTCCCATGTTAAGCCTATATCCCGAGAAATCTCCAAACTCCCTCAATAGCTGCATGACCTCTGTCATCCCCCCCCCCCACTGGATCCGTCACATACAGCAGTAGGTCATCCGCATAGAGTGACACTCGGTGTTCCTCTCTCCCTCTAACCACCCCTCTCCATTTTCTGGAGTCTCTCAGTGCTATGGCCAGTGGTTCAATTGCCAGCGCGAACAGTAATGGGGACAGCGGGCATCCCTGTCTTGTTCCCCTGTGTAGTTGAAAATACTCCGACCTCTGCCGATTTGTGACCACACTTGCCGTTGGGGGCCCCATAGAGGAGTTTAACCCAGCTGACAAACCCCTCCCCGAACCCGAACCTCCTCAGCACCTCCCATAGATACTCCCACTCCACCCTATCAAATGCCTTCTCTGCATCCATTGCCGCCACTATCTCTGCCTCCCCCTCTGCTGGGGGCATCATTATCACCCCTAATAGCCGTCACACGTTGACATTCAGTTGTCTCCCCTTTACGAACCCTGTCTGGTCTTTGTGCACCACCCCCGGGACACAATCCTCCATCCTTGTTGCCAGCACCTTTGCCCAGCAACTTGGCATCCACATTTAGCAATGAGATAGGCCTATAGGACCCGCACTGCAGCGGATCTTTATCTCGCTTCAAGATTAGTGATATCGTCGCCTCTGACATTGTCGGGGGTAGGGTCCCCCCTTCTCTGGCCTCGTTAAAAGTTCTTATCAGCCAGCGGGGCCAACAAGTCCACATATTTTCTATAGAATTCCACTGGGAACCCATCTGGTCCCGGGGCCTTCCCTGCCTGCATGTTCCCCAGCCCTTTGGTCACCTCGTCCAGCCCTTTGGTCACCTCGTCCACCCCAATTGGCGCCCCCAGCCTGCCACCATCCTGCTCCTCCACCTTCGGGAACCTCAGTTGGTCCAGAAACTGCTGCATCCCCTCTTTTCCTCCGGGGGTTGGGACCTATATAGCCTCTCGTAAAAGGTCTTAAACACCTTGTTTATCTTCCCTGCTCTCCGCACCGTGGCTCCCGTTTCATCCCTAACTCCCCCTATCTCCTTCGCCGCTGTCCTCTTTCGCAGCTGGTGGGCCAACAGGCGACTCTCCTTTTCCCCATATTCATATCTCATCCCCTGTGCCTTCCTCCACTGTGCCTCTGCCCTCCCTGTCGTGAGCAGATCGAACTCCGTCTGGAGTCGTCGTCTCTCCCTGTATAGTCCTTCATCCGGGGCCTCCGCATATTTTTTATCTACCCTCAAAATCTCCCCCCCAGTAGTCTTTCCCTTTCTTTGGCCTCCGTTTTCCCCTTGTGAGCCCTGATGGAGATCAACTCTCCCCTGACCACCGCTTTTAGTGCTTCCCATACTACTTCTACCCCGGACCTCCCCGTCGTCGTTGGCCTCCAGGTATCTTTCGATACATCCCCGCACCCTTCCGCAGACTCCCTCATCCGCCAATAATCCCACATCCAGTCGCCAGAGTGGACGCTGCTCCCTCTCCTCTCCTAGTTCAGGTCCATCCAGTGTGGGGCATGATCTGAAACAGCGATGACTGAGTACTCAGTTCCTTCCACCCTCGAAATCAGTGACCTTCCCAAAAACAAAGAAATCTATCCGGGAGTACACCTTATGGACATGGGAGAAAAAGGAGAACTCTTTTGCCATCGGCCTAACAAATAGCCACGGATCCACTCCCCCCATTTGGTCCATAAACCCCCTAAGCACCTTGGCCGCTGCCGGCCTTCTTCCGGTCCTAGATCTAGATCTATCTAACCCTGGGTCCAGCACAGTGTTGAAGTCGTCGTCTCCCCCCCCCCCATTATCAGGTTTCCTACCTCCAGGTCCGGGATACGTCCCCAGCATCCGCTTCATAAATCCCACATCATCCCAATTCGGGGCATATACATTAACCAACACGACTTCCATTCCCTGCAGTCTGCCGCTCACCATCACATATCTGCCACCCGCTGTCCGCTACAATGTTCCTAGCCTCGAATGACACCCGTTTCCCCACCAATATGGCCACCCCCCTAATTCTATGCGTCCAGCCCCGAGTGGAACACCTGTCCCACCCATCCTTTCCTTAACCTAAACCTGGTCCGCCACCTTCAGGTGCATCTCCTGAAGCATGGCCAACGCCTGCCTTCAGTCCTTTTAAGTGCGCGAACACCCGGGCCCTCTTAATCGGCTCATTTAGGCCTCTCCATGTTCCACGTGATCAGCCGGACTGGGGGGCTGCCCGCCCCCCTCCCCTGTCGACTAGCCATCACCCTCTCTGGGCAGTCCCACGTCCCGGTTCCGCGCACCCACCCGTCCCCCAGGCGGCGCATTCCCGCCCCGACCACCTTTTCTTTTACCAGTTCCTTCTCGATCTCCGCAGCAGCAACCCAGTTATCCCCCCCCCCCCGCTAGACCCCCATCTAGCATGGTTACTCCCCCCATATTGCTTCCGAAAGTCAGCTGACTTCAGCTGACCCCGGCTTCTCCCGCTCTCTCTCCTTGACCACCCCCATGAGGAACTCCCATCCACCTTGCGCCTATCTTCCCGCCATCATCTTTCTGACGCGGGAACAAGAAAAAGAAACCTTGTGTTCTCTAGAGCCCGTCCTGCCCCTCGTGGTGCAGCTCCCTCTGCCGCCCCACTCCCATTCCCCCATCCCCCGCCTGAGTCTCTTCTTCCCCCCCCCCCCCCCCCCCCCCCACCGGCGCCCCATATTTCTCAATTCCCCCCCCCCCCCCCCTCCCCAATTTACATTTCTATATACATCAGCATTGTCGTTTCCCCTCCAACATCAGTCCCTCAGTTCTAATCCAGTTTCTCGTTTTTAATGAAGGTCCATGCTTCTTCCGCCGTTTCAAAAGTAGTAATGCCTCTCCTGGTGCGTGACCCACAGTCGCGCCGGCTGCAACATCCCGAACTTCACTTTCATCTTGTGCAGCACCTCCTTGGCTCGATTGAAGCTCACCCTCCTTCTCGGCCACCGTCCTCACTCCAATCCAGAATACACTCGTACCACCGCATTCTCCCATCTACTACTCCGGACCTTCTTGGCCCATCTCTGAACCGCTTCTCTATCATTGAAGCGGTGAAATCGCACGATCATCGCCCTAGGTGGTTCTCACCGCCTTTGGTCTCCTCGCAGGGACCCGATGGGCCCCTTCCACTTCCAAGGGGCCCGAGGGGGCCTCAGCTCCCATTAGCGAGCGTAGCATTGTACTCACGTAAGCCCCGCCGTCAGCTCCTTCCACTCCCTCGGGGAGACCCAGGATCCGGAGGTTCTTTCTCCGTGATCTGTTTTCTAGGACTTCAATCCTTTCGATGCACTTCTTATGGAGCGCCTCGTGCGTCTGCATTTTGACCGCCAGGCCCCAGGATCTCGTCCTCGTTGTCAGTCACCTTCTGCTCCACCACACGGAGCTCTATCTCCATGGGTCTTTTGTGTCTCCTTAAGCCCCTCAATTGCTTGCAGCATCGGGGCCAGCACCTCCTTTTTTAGCAGCTCCACACACCGTCTTAAAAATTCATCCTGGTCTGGTCCCCATGTCGCCTGGGCTCCCTCCGACGCCATCTTGCTCCTTTCTTCCTTCTGCCCCTGCCCTCGAGGATTCTTCGAGATCTGGCCGCCGCCACCGATATTTTCTTTTCGCTGGGGGGGGACTCCCTGTTGTCTCACCCCACACCGGGTTTTGTCCCGAAAAAATTCCCCGTTGGGGCTCTTAAAAAGAGTCCGAAGGTCCGTTCGAGCTGGAGCCGCCGAAACGTGCGGCTTAGCTGGTCATCGCCGCAACCGGAAGTCATCATAAGGTCACTATTATTGATACTAACTTTTTATGCTCTGTTTATTCAGTTAATTAAAATTCCCTAACACCTGTGTTGATATTTGTGTCTCTCCAAATCATTTGACCAGGTCTTTCCCAGTAAGATAACTACAATGTCGCCAACCAAGGCAGCAATGCCATCAGCCAAGGTAACAGTGTTCGGGGTGGGGATTGCTACAACTCCCTTCCGTACATCACTGGGTTGAGAAGGGGAAGATAAGTTAGTTTTGCAGCAAACTTTGATGGAAATCAATTTGTAATGATGCAAGACAAAGCCAGCACCAAAGTTGGTTGCTTGTGGCGCCCCTTCCGTCTGGCTTTCTCCCTTTATCTCTCGCTCTCTCTCTTTCTCTACCCTGCCCCCCTGTTCTCCAGCTCTCCGTTCCACTCAATTTTCCTCCTTCCTACTTAAACCAGTCCACTTCCAATCCTCGCACTCTCCGCCCCCATTTCATCCCATTCTTTCTCCCTTCTCCTCCCCTCGCGTTTCCCACTTTAAAAATTTTTTTTCAATACGTTTATTCAAATTTTTCCAACAAAATCTTTTAACAAACAAGCCCCCCCCCCCCCCCCCATAACAAAAAGAAGAAAGAACACAAAAACCACAATCAAACAAATAATAAACTACTTATACATTGGGTTTCTCCCGCATATATTAACCCCCCCCCCCCCACCCCCCTGGGTTGCTGCTGCTGCTGACCTCCTCCAGCGCTCCGCGAGATAGTCTAGGAACGGTTGCCACCCACCTGAAGAACCCCTGCACAGACCCTCGTAAGGCAAACGTTATCCTCTCCAGCTTAATGAACTCTGCCATGTCATTTATCCAGGCTTCCACACTGGGGGGCTTCGCGTCCTTCCATAATAACAAGATCCTCCGCCGGGCTACCAGGGACGCAAAAGGCCAGGATACCGGCCTCTTTCGCCTCCTGCACTCCCGGCTCGTCCGTTACCCCAAATAATGCCAACCCCCAACTCGGCTTCACCTGGACTTTCACCACCTTGGACATAGTCCTCGCAAGACCCCTCCAAAACCCCTCCAGTGTCGGGCATGACCAGAACATGTGGACGTGATTTGCCGGACTCCCCGAGCACCTCCCACATCTGTCCTCCACCCCAAAGAACCTACTCATCCTCGCCCCTGTCATATGCGCTCTGTGAACAACCTTGAATTGTATTAGGCTGAGCCTGGCGCACGAGGAGGAAGAATTAACCCTACTCAGGGCATCAGCCCACAGACCCCTCATCAATGTCCTCCCCAAACTCCTCCTCCTACTTGCCCTTTAGCTCCTCTACCGAAACCACCTCCTCTTCTTTCACCTCCTTGATAAATCGCCGAGACGTTGCCCCTCTCCGACCCATACACCCAAAATCACCCTGTCCTGAATCCTCTGTGCCGGGAGCAACGGGAATTCCCTCACCTGCCGCCTCACAAACGCCCTCACTTGCATATACCTGAACGCATTTCCCGGGGGTAACCCAAACTTCTCCTCCAGCGCCCCTAGGCTCACAAACGTCCCATCGATGAACAGGTCCCCCATTCTTCTAATCCCTGCCCGATGCCAGCTCCGAAACCCCCCACCCATCCTTCCCGGAATGAACCGATGGTTCTCCCGAATCGGGGACCAAACCGAGGCTCCCATCTCGCTCCAATGCCGTCTCCACTGCCCCCAGATCTTCAACGTTGCCCGCCACCACCGGACTCGTGGTGTACCTTGTCGGCGAGAGCGGCAGCGGTGCCGTCACCAACGCCCTCAGGCTCGTGCCCCTGCAGGACGCCATCGCCAACCTCTTCCACGCCGCCCCCTCTCCCTCTATTACCCACTTGGGGATCATCGCCACGTTGGCTGCCCAATGGTAGCCGCACAGATTTGGCAGGGAATCTGTCCCTGCTACACTCCAGAAACACCCTATTTACCCTCGGGGTTTTATTTGCCCACATTAAACCTATGAAGCTCCTACCTACCTGTTTAAAAAAGGCCTTGGTAATCACAATGGGAAGGCACTGGAACACAAAGAGAAACCTCGGGAGGACCATCATTTTAACCGACTATACCCTGCCCGCTAGCGAGAGTGGCAGCACATCCCATCTTTTGAAATCCTCCTCCATCTGCTCCACCAACCGCGTCAAATTGAGCTTGTGCAGGGCCCCCCCCAGCTCCCAGCCACCTGGATCCCCAAGTACTGAAAGTTCCTGTCCGCCCTCTTCAATGGTAGGTCGTCTATCCCCCTTCCCTGGTCCCCTGGATGCACCACAAAGAGCTCACTTTTCCCTACGTTGAGCTTACAGCCCGAGAAGTCCCCAAACTCCCTTAGGATCCGCATAACCTCTGCCATCCCCTCCACTGGATCTGCCACATACAGCAACAGGTCGTCCGCATACAGCGACACCCGATGATCCTCTCCCCCTCGGACCAACCCCCTCCATTTCCTGGACTCCCTTAGTGCCTTGGCCAAAGACTCAATTGCCAATGCAAACAACAAGGGGGACAGGGGGCACCCCTGTCTCGTACCCTCGTCCCTCGGTACAGCCGAAAGTGCTCCGACCTCCGCCGATTCGTAGCCACACTCGCCATCGGGGCTCTATATAGGAGTCTGACCCAACTGATAAACCCCTCCCCGAACCCAAACCTCCGCAGCACTTCCCAAAGATACTCCCACTCCACCCGGTCGAAGGCCTTCTCCGCGTCCATAGCTGCCACTACCTCTGCCTCTCCCTCCACCGATGGCATCATAATCACGTTGAGGAGCCTCCGCACATTGGTGTTTAGCTGCCTGCCCTTTACAAATCCCGTCTGGTCCTCGTGAATCACCCCAGCGACACAGTCCTCAAGTCTCGTAGCCAGCACTTTTGCCAGCAACTTAGCATCTACATTGAAGAGCGAGATCGGCCTATACGACCCACATTGCAACGGGTCCTTCTCCCGCTTCAGAATCAGCGAGATCAGCGCCCCGGACATTGTCGGGGGCAGGGTCCCCCTCTCCCTTGCCTCATTGAAAGTTCTCACTAACAACGGGCCTAGCAGGTCCACATATTTCCTATAAAACTCGACCGGGAACCCATCTGGCCCCGGGGCCTCTTTCTCTCTCTCTCTCCCCCCCCCCCCCCCCCTTGCATGTTCCCTAATCCTTTAACCAGCTCCTCCACCCCAATTGACGCCCCCAAACCAGCCACCTCCTGCTCCTCCACCCTCGGGAACCTCAGTTGATCCATAAATCGGCGCATCCCCTCATCCCCTCGCTGGGGGCTCAGATCTGTACAGCTCCTCATAGAAGTCCTTAAATACCTCATTTACTCTCACCACACTCCGCACCGTATTCCCCCTGCTATCCTTGACTCCACCTAACTCCCTCGCTGCCACCCTCTTACGGAGCTGGTGTGCCAGCATCTGACTCGTCTTCTCCCCATACTCGTATGTTGCCCCCTGTGCTTTCCTCCACTGTGCCTCTGCTTTCCCTGTGGTCAACAGGTCAAACTCCATCTGGAGGCTTCGCCGCTCCCTAAGTAGTCCCTCCTCGGGGGGCCTCTGCATATCTCCTGTCCACCCTTAAGATCTCCCCCACCAACCTCTCCCTCTCCCTGCCCTCTCTCTTCTCCCTTTGGGCCCTAATGGAGATTAACTCTCTCCTGACCACTGCCTTCAACGTCTCCCAGACTACCCCTACCAGGCCAATGACGGCGGGAGAGGCCGGGGTCAGCAGGAGTCAGCTAACTTGCGGGAGTGTTATGGGGGGAGCAAAAGAGCTAGATATGGATCTAGCGGGGGGGGGGGGGGGGGGGGGGGGGGGGGTATATGGTTGCTGCTGCATTGGCCAATGGGGAACTGGAAATAAGAGAGGTGGTCGGGGTGGGGATCCGCCATCTGGGGGGACTGGAGGGTGCGGGAGGCGCGGGCACGTGACTGGCCTAGAAAAGGAGAAAAAAAGCATAAGATGGAAACCTGTAATAAAATTGTAGAAATTTCTGTGTATAAAGAGAAACGAGTTTGGTTTATAGTGAAAGATACACTACTAGAATGTTTTTCCTCTGGAGATGATGATTTACCTGATGCGCATTTTCTGTAATATTGGTTTAATCCTTAGTCTGGGTAATAAATTCAGAAATTAACATTTCCATAATTCTTTTTGCCTTTTGGCACAAATTAATCAATTTTCATTGATTTGGCTTAATTCACTGACATTTATGACATCTCACTGCTCTTCGTATTGCCACCATGTACAGCGTGTTTCTGAAGATTAAGGCATCTTATTAGCACGTTGGTCAAACAACAGATGGTTGTGGGGTCATCCGAGATGTGAAAATAAATATTTAACCTGGAAAAAGAAGAGGATATTCGTGCATTAAATCATTTTGGCCAGAGTGATATGGAGTAGAATGGAATCAAATAAATAAAGAGACAAAAAATAGCACTAGAGAAAGGAAGGAGTGAGTAGTTTAAGGAAACTGCATGTATTGCGATGTGCAGATTGTGGAAAAGGTAAACTGAGAAAATCCATTTAGTGTACCTACTTAATTTATTATTATCAAGGGGCAATTTTAGCGTGGCCAATCCACCTACCCTGCACATCTTTGGGTTGTGACGGCGAAACCTACTCAAACGCGGGGAGAATGTGCAAACTCCACACAGGCAGTGCACCAGAGCCGGAATCGAACTTGGGACCTCGGCACCGTGAGGCAACAGTGCTAACCACTGTGCCACCTTGCGGCCCTGGGATGATCTAGAGTTAACATATTAATAGAACTTGGCTGCAAAGGGCGGCACGGTGGTGCAGTAGTTAGCACTGTTGCCTCATGTTGCTGAAGACCCGGGTTCGATCCCAGCCCTGGGTCACTGTCCGTGTGGAGTTTGCACATTCTCCCCGTGTCTGTGTGGGTCTCGCCCCACAACCGAAAAAAGATGTGCAGAGTTGGTGGATTGGCCATGCTAAATTATCCCTTAATTGGAAAAAAATAATTGGGTACTTTAAATTTATTTTTAAAAAGGAATAAAAACAATTGGGATATAATAAATATGAGACATATAGAAAAGATAAAAGCAGAGTGGCAATATTGGTCAAAGAGAAAATACATGCTGTTGAGAGGGTTGATATAGGCACAGTGGTTAGCACTGCTGCCTCACAGCGCGAAGGATCCAGTTTGATTCCGACCTTGGGTGTCTGTGTCGAGTTGTGCATTATCCCTGTGTCTGCGTGGGTTTCTTCTGGGTGTTCTCCTACAGTACAAAGATGTGCAGGTTCGGTGGATTGGCCATGCTAAAATTGCCCTTCATGTCCAAAGGTTAGATGGGGTTATCGGAATAGGGTGGGGAAGTAGGCCTAGATGTGGTGCTCTTTCAGAGGACTGGTGCAGACGCGATGGGTTGAATGGCCTCCTGCACACAAGGGATTCTATGAATATGGTCAGGGCTCAAAATATAGAGCTAGTTATATTGATAAAGGTATAATTGTTATGGTCGCCTGGTCAGCTCTCGGCAGTGGCTAAGAATTTGGACCATAGCTGCAATTTAAAAAAGTTTTAATGCAGTGTGGAAATATTAATTTGTTCTGGACATGGTATATGAAATAGGGAGTGGTTATTTTATAAAACAAAAGAAAAAATATTTAAACTTTTAAACTTCAACCATAACAGTAGCATTACATGTAGTTTCTTAACTGTAACATGCTAGTGCCCATTAAACAGCACTTTAAATGAACATGCAGCTCTCATTCCACTTACACAGGTTGGCAAAGGAGATACATAGAACATAGAACATAGAAAATACAGCACAGAACAGGCCCTTCGGCCCACGATGTTGTGCCGAACCTTTGTCCTAGATTAATCATAGATTATCATTGAATTTACAGTGCAGAAGGAGGCCATTCGGCCCCTTGAGTCTGCACCAGCTCTTGGAAAGAGCACCCTACCCAAACTCAACACCTCCACCCACCACCAAGGGCAATTTGGACATTAAGGGCAATTTATCATTGGCCAATTCACCTAACCCGCACATCTTTGGACTGTGGGAGGAAACCGGAGCACCCGGAGGAAACCCACGCAGACACGGGGAGGACGTGCAGACTCCGCACAGACAATGACCCAAGCTGGAATCGAACCTGGGACCATGGATCTGTGAAGCAATTGTGCTATCCACAATGCTACCGTGCTGCCCTTAAGAACAAATAAATCTACACTATATCATTTTCCCGTAATCCATGTACCTATCCAACAGCTGCTTGAAGGTCCCTAATGTTTCCGACTCAACTACTTCCACAGGCAGTGCATTCCATGCCCCCACTACTCTCTGGGTAAAGAACCTACCTCTGATATCCCTCCTATATCTTCCACCTTTCACCTTAAATTTATGTCCCCTTGTAATGGTGTGTTCCACCTGGGGAAAAAGTCTCTGACTGTCTACTCTATCTATTCCCCTGATCATCTTATAAACCTCTATCAAGTCGCCCCTCATCCTTCTCCGCTCTAATGAGAAAAGGCCTAGCACCCTCAACCTTTCCTCGTAAGACCTACTCTCCATTCCAGGCAACATCCTGGTAAATCTTCTTTGCACCTTTTCCAGAGCTTCCACATCCTTCCTAAAATGAGGCGACCAGAACTGTACACAGTACTCCAAATGTGGCCTTACCAAGGTTTTGTACAGCTGCATCATTACCTCATGGCTCTTAAATTCAATCCCTCTGTTAATGAACGCGAGCACACCATAGGCCTTCTTCACAGCTCTATCCACTTGAGTGGCAACTTTCAAAGATGTATGAACATAGACCCCAAGGTCTCTCTGCTCCTCCACAATGCCAAGAACTCTACCGTTAACCCTGTATTCTGCATTCATATTTGTCCTTCCAAAATGGACAACCTCACACTTTTCAGGGTTAAACTCCATCTGCCACTTCTCAGCCCAGCTCTGCATCCTATCTATGTCTCTTTGCAGCCGACAATAGCCCTCCTTACTATCCACAACTCCACCAATCTTCGTATCGTCTGCAAATTTACTGACCCACCCTTCAACTCCCTCATCCAAGTCATTAATGAAAATCACAAACAGCAGAGGACCCAGAACTGATCCCTGCGGTACACCACTGGTAACTGGGATCCAGGCTGAATATTTGCCATCCACCACCACTCTCTGACTTCTATCGGTTCGCCAGTTCGTTATCCAACTGGCCAAATTTCCCACTATCCCATGCCTCCTTACTTTGTGCAGAAGCCTACCGTGGGGAACTTTATCAAATGCCTTACTAAAATCCATGTACACTACATCCACTGCTTTACCTTCATCCACATGCTTGGTCACCTCCTCAAAGAATTCAATAAGATTTGTAAGGCAAGACCTACCCCTCACAAATCCGTGCTGACTATCCCTAATCAAGCAGTGTCTTTCCAGATGCTCAGAAATCCTATCCTTCAGTACCCTTTCCATTACTTTGCCTACCACCGAAGTAAGACTAACTGGCCTGTAATTCCCAGGGTTATCCCTAGTTCCTTTTTTGAACAGGGGCACGACATTCGCCACTCTCCAATCCCCTGGTACCACCCCTGTTGACAGTGAGGACGAAAAGATCATTGCCAACGGCTCTGCAATTTCATCTCTTGCTTCCCATAGAATCCTTGGATATATCCCGTCAGGCCCGGGGGACTTGTCTATCCTCAAGTTTTTCAAAATGCCCAACACATCTTCCTTCCTAACAAGTATTTCCTTGAGCTTACCAATCTGTTTCACGCTGTCCTCTCCAACAATATCGCCCCTCTCATTTGTAAATACAGAAGAAAAGTACTCATTCAAGACCTCTCCTATCTCTTCAGACTCAATACACAATCTCCCGCTACCGTCCTTGATCGGACCTACCCTCGCTCTAGTCATTCTCATATTTCTCACATATGTGTAAAAGGCATTGGGGTTTTCCTTGATCCTACCCGCCAAAGATTGTTCATGCCCTCTCTTAGCTCTCCTAATCCCTTTCTTCAGTTCCCTCCTGGCTATCTTGTATCCCTCCAATGCCCTGTCTGAACCTTGTTTCCTCAGCCTTACATAAGTCACCTTTTTCCTCTTAACAAGACATTCAACCTCTCTTGTCAACCATGGTTCCCTCACTCGACCATCTCTTCCCTGCCTGACAGGGACATACATATCAAGGACACGTAGTACCTGTTCCTTGAACAAGTTCCACATTTCACTTGTGTCCTTCCCTGCCAGCCTATGTTCCCAACTTATGCACTTCAATTCTTGTCTGACAACATCGTATTTACCCTTCCCCCAATTGTAAACCTTGCCCTGTTGCACGTACCTATCCCTCTCCATTACTAAAGTGAAAGTCACAGAATTGTGGTCACTATCTCCAAAATGCTCCCCCACTAACAAATCTATCACTTGCCCTGGTTCATTACCCAGTACTAAATCCAATATTGCCCCTCCTCTGGTTGGACAATCTACATACTGTGTTAGAAAAGCTTCCTGGACACACTGCACAAACACCACCCCATCCAAACTATTTGATCTAAAGAGTTTCCACTCAATATTTGGGAAGTTAAAGTCGCCCATGACTACTACCCTATGACTTCTGCACCTTTCCAAAATCTGTTTCCCAATCTGTTCCTCCACATCTCTGCTACTATTGGGGGGCCTATAGAAAACTCCTAACAAGGTGACTGCTCCTTTCCTATTTCTGACTTCAACCCATACTACCTCAATAGGGTGATACTCCTCAAACTGCCTTTCTGCAGCTGTTATACTATCTCTAATTAATAATGCCACCCCCCACCTCTTTTACCACCCTCCCTAATCTTATTGAAACATCTATAACCAGGGACCTCCAACAACCATTTCTGCCCCTCTTCTATCCAAGTTTCCGTGATGGCCACCACATCGTAGTCCCAAGTACCGATCCATGCCTTAAGTTCACCCACCTTATTCCTGATGCTTCTTGCGTTGAAGTATACACACTTCAACCCATCTCCGTGCCTGCAAATACTCTCCTTTGTCAGTGTTCCCTTCCCCACTGCCTCATTACAAGCTTTGGCGTCCTGAATATCGGTAACTTGCATTTACGAACCATTTTGTCTTTAGGGAAATTCTTTCCAAATTCTTTTCCAAAGCCTGCCTCCGTGCCAACTTTCATGATCTCTTCCGGTCGCTTTCCAAAGCCTTCTCCCTGTACCAGTTCAAAACAGGATTAATTTTGTCCCTCTCTCTAAGCTCTGCCCAGCCCCTCAAACAAAGGTTCTCTCCTGGGGTTTCCAGACTAGAACCCAGCATCATTACCTTGCCCACTCCCATTTATACAAAATAATAGAGCTATGCTATTGATGCAACTAACCTCCCATTGACAAAGAGGCAATGGGCTGATACCTGGTCAGACAGGAGTGTCCCGAAGGACAATGGATCACGAGTGACTCACCCTTGCCATCCTGTCTATTCCCACTAATAAGTTTAAGTCTGACTGGGACAATGTAACTCTGCCCTGATGAAATTGCTATGTATCTGGACAAAAAGAGAATGGTTACATAGATTATCATAGAATTTACAGTGCAGAAGGAGGCCATTCGGCCCATCGAGTCTGCACCGGCTTTTGGAAAGAGCACCCTACCCAAAGTCAACACCTCCACCCTATCCCCATAACCCAGTAACCCCACCCAACACTAAGGGCAATTTTGGACACTAAGGGCAATTTATCATGGCCAATCCACCTAACCTGCACATCTTTGGACTGTGGGAGGAAACCGGAGCACCCGGAGGAAACCCACGCACACACTGGGAGGACGTGCAGACTCCGCACAGACAGTGACCCAAGCCGGAATCGAACCTGGGACCCTGGAGCTGTGAAGCAATTGTGTTATCCACAAGGCTACCGTGCTGCGTTTCTGGCACAGATTTCCAAAGGGATGATCGTGCTTGACAAACCTGAGAGTTTTGGTGGTATAAACTGATGGTGAATGGAGGGAAATGCAGCATATATGAATAGGCTGGATGGGAAAATAGACGGTTACCATTTTGTAACTTCAATATACAAGGTGCGTTTTGAATAAAACCTATTAATTTTGATGTAAAGAGAGATACTTATAGTAAATGTATTTTCCGATAAATTTCATTACTAATGTAACTAATCTATTCTGCAGGACTAAAACAAGCCAAGCCTTCTTTAGTACACAATAGTTGCTGTTGATTTTATTGCAGTATTTCAGATTAATTATTCTATATCATAAGTATGAATAAAGCTTTGTTGAGAAAAGTTTCAAAAGTTGTGGTCAGTTCTCTGAAGTGCCAAATGTGACAAGTGTTGAAATACTTTTGTTTTAATCCCCTTTTAAAATGGAGAGCACCTTTTATTTCTCCAGATGAGTGAATGTTGTTATGCAGTTTATAACTCTACAGCTTGCTGGGCAGACTTTGCATGGTGCATGTGGGTTGATCCTCAACATCTCTGCTCAAGACGTGAATATTACTCTTCCCGATATCTATCTCTTGTTGGAAGTGAATTAATTAATGTTTTATCAGGACAGAATTGAACTCGGCTGTGATGCCATTCTATCTCTTCATGGTTTAATACTCTGCAGGCATTTGCTGTCAATGTTCAGAAATGGGAAAAATACTACAATGCATAAGGTAACAGGTTTGCTGGAATGCATGGAATTATATTGCACTCTGAATTCTGCCGTTAGGAAAGAAAACAATAAACCAGTAAAGTTAAATCGAATTATACTTGAGCATTTTTTTAAATTTGGCTCAAGGCAGCTACAAAGACTGTTAATATTTTTGCATTTGTCTCATACTTTCACAGAATATGAAATAGTTGCTGGTTCTTTATCTGCTTTAATAGGTAATAGTACTTTGGTAAATTGGCTGGATGACTAAACATTTAATGCTGCCCTGCTAGAAGAACTGGCTGACAGAGCAATTAATCTTTGTCTCCAGCTCAGGGTTACGCCTAAAAGCTCAGCCATTAGTCAACTTTTAGCAGGTTTGGGCCCTCATTTATCAGTTTGCTGCTGCTGCTAAAAGATTCCAGGCCCAAGAAAGCTTGCGTATTTTTGTTGAGCTGTGGGTGGAGTAACAAGAATGTAATCAGCTTGCTGGGAGGGAGTTATTTTGTGCAGCAAATTAAGTATTGACCAGCTGAGCCATATATATTGACACATAGACTCTACTGGATACTTTCAGGTACGTGTCTGTCGATCTTGCCTGCGTTTTCTTTTAGTTTTAAGGTGAACGCACCCGTAAGGTAGTTGTGTCGTAAGTTTTTACGTTGCTGTAAACTGATTAGTACTGTACTACAGAAAAGTGCCTGTAGCGGGTCATGAAAATTGGAGATCTATACTTTGTGATAAGGAGAGTTTGTGATAGATGTTTAATCAAGACTAGATTTATTGAATAATAAGGTGCGGCATTCCTTTGCTTTAGTTGTGAAATGCTGTCTTGTTCCTGCAGGTCTTTAGAGAGTGCAATGTAAAGCAATCTGCTGGCAGCCTGTACTTCAGCAATAGAACTCTTTTCCCTGCGCTCATGTTTTGCACTGTTAACCATTGCTGCTTTCTTGTGCTGCGTGTATGTAATTATCCATGAGCGTGGAGCTGTTGGTTTTGAGAATGGGCGATGAATACTGGTCAGTTATTTGGAGAGTTTTTAACTATTAAGCAGTTGGTTTCCTAACTGGTTTCATTTATGTGTCTTAACTGAACTAATTTCCAAATTACTCTCAACTTTCCATTGACTGAGAAAGTAGCATCTTGTTTCCTTCTAGTATAAATAAATTAATAGAGGTAATGAAATTTTCATTCATGTCTTGGCAACCTGTTAGCTTTTATACATAGTTCATAGACATAGAGTGGTGTGAGAGAGCTGATGTTTGTGTGCAACAAAACTGAATTGGTTTTGGTATTTTCATGTAACATTGTTGTTTCCTGTTTTCTCTTTCAGTTTGTTTCTGAAGATGATGTGGTAAGGCCTTGTGGTAAGAAGTCATGACAGGTCTCAGGATGTAGGAAACATTGAAGGAAGTGACGGTGTGCCTTACTTTGGAATTGCCTCTGGTGAGGATATTAAAAAGTGCCAGCTTCCAGCGGCTGATTTAGCACAGTGGGCTAAGACAGCTGGCTTATAATGCAGAACAAGACCAGCAGCGCGGGTTCAATTCCTGTTCCAGCCTCCCCGAACAGGCGCCGGAATGTGGCGACTAGGGGCTTTTCACAGTAACTTCATTGAAGCCTACTTGTGACAATAAGCGATTATTATATTATTATTTATGCTACAGCAACAAACTAAGTGCATATTTCAAGAAGCCGAACAATAAGTAAATTGAATGTTCAAATGAGAGCAGCGATGTAAATATAACATTATGCATGAATCAACAGCAATTTTAGAAGCAAGTGTTGCATCAGTTTGTGACGTTAATGGATTACCAAATTTCCTAGGCAGTTGAAATTAAGAGTGCTTACCTGATCACCAATGTCCCCTCCGCTGCCTGTTCATTTGCAGGCTTGGTGGCTTTAAATTCTTTTGCACGGCAACAACCATGTTTACACAGTATCTTAGAGGGGACTTGTGAGTGACCTCAGTGGCATTATGAGTTGCTGTGGGCCCATGTACATTATTGATCAGACATTTTCCACTCTTCCTATCCACTTTGCTTCTGTCATTTGTCATGTCTCCTTTTAAAACTTCTGCTTTTTAAACATTTTTCGTATATTAACTGCAATGCAAGGAACAAAAAAATTTCTGCAATCCCCATAGAGACCAATAATGTTTAAAAAGAGATTTAAACTTCTAGTTAACAGCTGAAAAGGATGACACAGCAAGAATTGACGTTTTAAGATTTTTACTGCAACAGATTACCAAAAAAAACACAATTTACAAAACTTTTTTTGTAGTAACTTATACTTTGAACTACAGGAAGGAATGTATTTTATACTCATCAGATATAGCACTCTCCACAGAATTACAGCCCTTAAAGCAAATAATTCAGTCACTTCCAGTTTCCAATGAGTACATATTTTCCTGTTTCACTTGGATGGCTACCTTCAGGTGCTTCTCTCCGTTTCCGGAGAGTTTCCCAAATCCACTACCAGCCATAAAGCCCGTTCCGACGATTCCTAGGATGAATCTCCCAGCTTCCTTAGATGGCTACGGAAGCCGTCTCTTGGACTAGAGACTGTTTCCCTCCCGCATCTGGCTTTGCTAGCTCACAGAGAACAACAGCCTCTTCTCTGCTGACCGCATCAACTGCTGTGTCTTTTCCTCCTACTCAAAAGCTTGGAGCTGGCAAATCTATTTACTGTTCGCATAGCTGCCCTTGACCTTTATTCTCAGGTCTGAGAATTTGGAATAGTCCCATGAACCCCTTCATTTTAGTTTAAAGACTCAGTCTATGACGTAACTTCGTAATTGTAACAAAATGATGATCTCAGTCTATTCCATCCTACTTACCAATCAATTTAGTTTGAACGGTTTGTTAGCATAATTAAATATTAACATGTGAGAATATTAAATGCTCATCAGTCTGTTTAAAAGGAAAATTAAATAGGAATCTAATTGTTCTCCTGTAAAGTCACCTTGGATGTTTTGTTATGTGAAAGGTGTTTTACAAATGTAAGTTTTTGTATGGTCCCTGACCCACAAAATTCGAAAATTTGTATTTCCTTTAATGCTTTTCCCCCCCCCCCCTTCCCCTCCATCTTTGACCTTTTCCATGATCTCTTACAAGGAAAGCAGCATTTCTTTTGTGTAGTATGGTGTGGCAGGGGTTGGGGGAGAGGAAGTGGGAAAGGATGAAGACATCTCTTGGTCTGCTAAAATTAGTAAACCTTGAGTTGCAACTTAAAATCAATAGATTGACAGAGTTCAGAGAGTTTATTGGCATCTTTTTTGATACTTGTACAGACCTTTAGTTTGGCAGTAATCTAATGAAAATTAGTATTAGCACATATTGTAACTATATACATTTTCTTCTAAATCTTTTGTCCACCAAGCTTTTTAACCAAATTACCACTTTTTTTTTTGTTTACTGATTTTCATCTTTTTTCACCAGGTAAACTCTCTTTCCCCTTTGCAAGTTGGATTTAATATATGTATAACTCAAAAGAGACATGAAGGTGTGATGTAAAAATACTATATTTCAAGGTATGTAGCTGAAATAAATATACCTGGAAAACTTGGTCATTCTATATTTTGACTAACCTGATCCTAATGTTGTTTACTATTCATCCCAGTTTGGTATTATTTGCAAACTTGGACAGTTTTAGTTATTTTCCCACTTCATTTTAAATATGTCATCAGTCTTGATCTCTGAGGCACATGACCGGTTACGTTGTAAGAGTTATAGTGAAGCTAACGGCACTGGCTGTTATTATGGAGTAAATCCGACAGGAGCATCTGTCTATCCACAGTTAAATGCAGATATCAAAAAGTTGCGTCACAATTTGCGCTTCTCCTCCGCAAACTTTGTGTCACTAGTTCTTCACAGTGAGATTCGGCATTCAAACACGTGAACGGGCTGAAACTGAGGTATTGCTCTCAAATGCACCAGAAAACGTTAGGGGATGTCCATTCAATTACAAGAGAATTTGTAATTGTGTGATAAGTCTTAATGACTGTCAAATAGCCCTGGAACTGAAAATATAGCCATGGTGTGGAGATGCCGGCGTTGGACTGGGGTGAGCACAGTGAGAAGTCTTACAACACCAGGTTAAAGTCCAATAGGTCTTGTAAAACAACTCCTCCCAACCTCGGTTCCCTCCCCCAACCTTGGTTCCCTCCCCCAAACTTTCCACCCCGGCTAGACCACTCGGACCCTGTTCTGTCAGGCTCCGATGGCCGCAGCCCCTCCCCCCACCTCACTCCCGTTCACTGGCCGGCTTAAACCCCGCCCGGGTCCCTTTCCCCCTTGCCCGGCCCTAGGAAAGCCCAAAGATCCCTTTTAGCACACAAACCCCCACATATCCACCTACACCCCAAAGAGCCCTCCTTTCGAGTGAAAGTCCCGTTCCCTTCCCTTGTCCAAATATATGCAACATTGGCTCCTTTAGCCCATACACCTGCGCGCAGTGATACAAAAAAAAAGAAGAAAATACAATCATGAGGTTACATTGGCACATGGCCATTCCTCAATTTGTCAGTTCTGCCACAGTCCTTCTGCCTTCGCAAACTCCTCCGCTGCTTCCGCCGTTCCAAAATAAATGTCCCTGAGCTTGTAAGTCACCCTCCGCTTCGCTGGATATACAATGCCGCACCGCACCTTGCTAATGTACAGTGCCCTCTTCACCCGGTTGAAGGCAGCCCGCCTCCTCGCCAGCTCCAACGTAAAGTCCTGGTATACACGTATACCAGCTCCAGCCCACTGCACCACCCGCTTCTGCTTTGCCCAGCTCAGGACCTTCTCCTTCACACTGTACCTACGGAAGCACAGAGTCACTGCCCTTGGCGGCTCACTCGCCTTTGGTACAGGCCTCCACGACCGAGGAGCCCGATCCAGTTCATATCGGATGGGGTCCTCCCCCTCCCCCAGTAGTTTTGCCAGCATCGCGGCAAAATACTCAGTCGGCTTCGGTCCTTCAACTCCTTCGGGCAGCCCCACAATCCTCAAATTCTGTCGCCTGGATCTGTTTTCCAGATCTTCCATTTTTCCTCGCAGATTCTTGTTCGTGTCCATCACCTTCCGCATCTCCGTCCCCATCGAGGCAAGTTGATCACCGTGCTGTAATACTGTCTCCTCCACTTCCTTCAGCGCCTCCCCTTGCTCTCGCACCTCCGCCACTGCGCTCTCTACCGCCGTCTTCACCGGGGAAACCGCCTCCTCCACCAGCACATTCAAAACTTCCCTCATCTCCTTCCTCACCATCTCCATACATTTCTCAATCTGCGCCAACTGCTTTTGAAATTCCGCAGCCATCACCTTAGTTAGTTCTTCAGCCATAAGCACTGCGGCCTCCCCTGGTGCTCCAGCCTCCATTTTCTTTGTTGACCCCGCGGTGACCTTCCCCCCCCCCCCCCCCCCCCCCAAACGGACTTTCAGCCGCTTTTATCCCGGCCGTTCTTTTGGTGATTTTCGACATCCTTCTTCTCCTTGCGCTATCCCCCAACTTTTACTGCCGTCGCTGGCCCTAGGACCGGGCGTTACTCCGCGAAAATGCCGTTCCCGAACGGGAGCCCTCCAATGTGCGGCTGCCTCCCGCCCGCTGTCACCGGAAGTCTGTTTGAAACAAACCTGTTGCACTTTAACCTGGTATTGTAAGACTTCTTACTGAAAATATAGAGTGTTATCGAGGTCTACAGCACAGAAATGGCCCTTCGGTCCATTAGTCAAGAACAAGCACCTAAGTATTCTAATCCCATTTTCCAGCACTTGGCCTTGTATGTCTTGGCATCGCAAGTACATGTCTAAATACCTCTCAAATGTTATGAGGGTCTCTGCCTCCACAACCTTTTTAGGCGGCGAGTTCCGGACTCCCACCACCCTCTGGATGAAAATGTTACCCCCCTCATCCCCTCTAACCTCCCGCACCTTAGCTTAAATCTATGCCCCCTGGTCATTGATCCCTCTGCTAAGGAGAAAAGTTTTGTCCTGTCAAATCTCACTAAGCCCCTCTTAATTTTATGCATCTTAATAATTTTATACATCTTAATTGTGTCCCCCTCAGTTTCATCAGCTCCCATGAAAACAACTCCAGTCTATCCAATTTCTCGTCAAAGCAATAAAACTCCAGCCCAGACATCCTAGTAAATCCCTCCTGTAATGTGGATTCCAGAACTGGACACAGTACTCTAGCTGTGACCTAAAAAACGTTTTGTACAGCATATCTTCCCTGCTGTTAAATTCTATGCCTCGGCTAATAAAGGTAAATATAAAAGGGTGGTACGGTAGCACTGTTGCTTCACAGCACCAGGCTTCCAGGTTCGATTCCCGGCATGGGTCACTGTTTGTGTAGTCTGCACATTCTCCCCGTGTCTGCATGGTTTCCTCCTACAAGTCCCGAAAACGTGCTGTTAGGTAAATTGGACATTCTGAATTCTCCCTCTTGTGTACCCGAACAAGCGTCGGAGTGTGGCGACTAGGGGGATTTTCACTGTAACTTCATTGCAGTGTTAATGTAAGCCAACTTGTGACAATAAAAGATTATTATTATTACCATATGCCTTCTTAACCACTATATCTACCTGCCTGCTACCTTAAGGGCCTAGGGTAAATCCACACCGTTCCCTCTGATCCTCGGTGCTTCCCAGGGTCCTGCCGTTTATCATGTATTTCCTTGCCTTGTTTGTGCTGCCGAAGAGCATCAACTCACACTTATCCGGATTGACTTCCATTGATCACTGATCAGCCCATCTGACCAGCCTGTCTATATTCTCCTGTAACCGAATGCTATCCTATTTACTATTTACCACCCCGCCAATTTTTGTAACCTCCACAAACGTATCGATCAACCCACCTACTTTCATGTGTAAATCAGTTATATAAACCACAAACAGCAAGGGCCCCAACACTGATCCATGTGGGACCCCACTACACAGGCTACCAGTCAGAAAAACACCCCTCGACCATCACTCTCTGCTTCCTGCCACTCAGCCAATTCTGGATCCAATTTGCCAAATTCCGTTGGATCCCATGGGCTCTTGTCATTGCTGTCAGTCTCCCATGTGAGATCTCATTGCTGAAGTCCAAATAGACTTTGTCAAATGCATTGCTCTCATCTACACATCTGGTCACCTCTTCTAAAATTCAGTCAAGTTGTCAGACATGACCTCCTCTTAATAAAACAATGCTGACTGTTCTTGATTAATCCCTACCTCTCCAAATGCTGATTAATTTGGTGTCTCACAATTCCTTCCAATTATTCCCACACCAATGAGGTTAGACTGACTGCCCTGTAGTTTCCTGGTTTGCACCATCATGCCTTCTTGAATAATGGTACCATATTGGCTATCTTCCAGTCCTTCAACACTTCTCCTGTGGCCAGAGAGGAATCGAAAATTATTGCCACCACCCCTGCTATTTCCTCCCTTGTCTCAATCAACAGCTTGGGAAACATGTCATCTGGCCATGAATATTTGTCTACTTGTAAGCATGACAGACCACTCAGAACCTCCTCTGCCTATGTTAATTTCTTTAATTTTATCACAATCCTTCTCCCTGATTTCTATACCCATGCTGGCCCTTTCAATAGTGAACGACGACGCAAAGTATTCATTTAGAACCCTACCAACATCCTCTGGCTCCACACACAAATTTACCACTGTGGTCCTTAATGGTCCCTACTCTTTTCCTAGTTATCCTTTTACCCTTAATGCACTTGCAACGTGAGATTTTCCTTTATTTTACTTGCCAGTATCCTCCATGCACCCTTTTCTCTCTCCTAATTTCCTTTTTAAGATCCTTTTTGCACTAGTACACATCTCTAGGGCTTCTGCTGTTTTCAGCCCTCAATATCTGCCATGAGCCTCCTTTTCCGATGCTGCATATCCCTCGATATCCAGGGGTCGCTGGATTTGTTGGTCCCACCCCATTTCTTGATTGGAACATGTTGGCCCTGTACAGTCCCGATTTCCTCTTTGAATGCGTTCACTGTTCTGTCACAGATTTACCCAAGTGTCTACTCCCAGTCCACTCTGGCCAAATCAAATCTGATCTTATTGAAATGGGCCTTCCCCAGTTTAGAACTTTGATTTCAGGCCCATCCTTGTCCTTTTCCAAACAATCTTGAATCTAAATGAGTTATGATCACTGTCTGCAATATGCTCCCCAACTGATACATCAGCCACTTGCCCAGCTTCGTCCCTATAATTAAGTCCAGGAACTTTTGGAGGATCTTCTTTTACTGAATTAAAGCTTCTCCTGGATGCATTTTAAGAATTCCACTCCTTCTAAACTTTTCACAGGATGACTACTCCAGTTAATGTTGGGGAACTTGAAATCCCCCACTGTCACTAGCCTATTACTTATACATTTCTCTGAATTTTGCCTGCATATCTGCTCTTCTATTTCTCCCTGACTGTTAGGGAGACTAATAGTTCACTCCCAGCAACGTGATTGCACCTTTTGGTATTAAGTTCTATCCATATGGCTTCAGTTGAAGAGCCTTCTAAGATGCTGTCTCTCCTTACTACTGTAATTGGTTCCCTGATCAAAATTGTGACACCCCCTCTTTTACCCCCTTCCCTGTCTCACCTGAAGATCCTACATCCTGGAATATTAAACTGCCAATCCTGCCCCTTCTTAACCATATCTCAGTGACAGCAATGACATCATACATCCATGTTTTAATTTGTTCCCTCAACTCATCAGCCTTGTTTGTCCTTGGCATTAAAAGATATAACATCCAATCTCTCCAAAC
Source organism: Scyliorhinus torazame (assembly GCF_047496885.1). Lineage (NCBI taxonomy): Eukaryota > Metazoa > Chordata > Chondrichthyes > Carcharhiniformes > Scyliorhinidae > Scyliorhinus > Scyliorhinus torazame. The sequence continues at coordinate 321,271,718 of NC_092708.1, read as the reverse complement.
TCCCTTGTGACTTAACTGGTCCAGGAATGTTATGCCTTTATGACTCACTTGATATCTCTTCTAATTTTGGTTGTGCCTCTATCCCTGCTGAACCGTCTCTCAGGAACCCAGCCCCCTACCAAGTTGGTTTAAGCCCTCCCAACAGCATTAGCAAGCCCCCCCTCTAAGGACACTGGTCCCATATCAATTCACGTGTAAACTATCCGACTTGTAAAGGCCCCGCCGCTCCCAAAAAGGGTCCCAATGTCCCAGAAATCTAAAGCCCTCCCTCCTGCACCATCTCTCCAGCCACGCATCTATCTGGACTAACCTGTTTCTATACTGCCTATCACTGGAAGCAATCCAGACATAGCTTCTGGGTCCTGCTTTTTAATCTACTTCCAAGATCCTTAAATTCTGCTTGCAGGACTTCATCCTTTTTTAGCCTGTATTGGTGGTACCAATGTGTACCATGATATCTGTCTGTATGCCCTCCCCTTCAGTATACCCTGCAGCCATTCAGTGCGATCCCTGACTGTGGCAACATACCATCCTGGAGTCTCATTTGTGGCCACACAAATGCCTGTCTGTGTTCCCCTTACAATTGAATCCCCTAACACTATAGCCCTGATATTCTTCCTCCCCTCTTGTGCAGCAGACCCACCCATGGTGTCATGAATTTGGCTGCCATTGCTTTCATCTACACATGATGTGGAGATGCCGGCGTTGGACTGGGGTGAGCACAGTAAGAAGTCTTACAACACCAGGTTAAAGTCCAACAGGTTTGTTTCGATGTCACTAGCTTTTGGAGCGCTGCTCCTTCCTCAGATTCACCTGAGGAAGGAGCAGCGCTCCGAAAGCTAGTGACATCGAAACAAACCTGTTGGACTTTAACCTGGTGTTGTAAGACTTCTTACTGTTCATCTACACAGTCATCTCTCCTAACAGTGTCCAAAATGAAAGGGGGATGGCCACAGGGCTCTTTTGCATTACCTGCCTTCCTCTACTCTGCCTGGTGGTCACCCATGTCCTTTTTGCCTGTTCAATCTTCACCTGCGGCGTGACCACCTCACCGAACACGCTATCATACTCTGCATTCAGTCTTTGTAGCTTCACCCTTTCCCTGTTTCACCTAACTTCCTGTTTTTCACCCCACTCCAAAGCACTCTCGTTTACCCCAACTGCACTTACCTATGCAGGATTGAGGTGGCCTCCCTTTTTTAGGCCTCAAAAACAATGATTTGGGAACTGGATTAAACCAGTTGCACAGTTCACCAGTTACAGCTAAGAGTGACTCTGCTCTCTCCTGTGTCAGGAACCACACCCAAGCAAAAGAACAACTTTAAAAAAAATTACTTTATCAGAGTTACAAAGCCAGAGCTCAGTGTGTGGACAGGGCAAACTCCTAATCCAGCTCCTTGCCTGCTCCAAAAAACAATTCAAATTTAATCTAATTCATGGTTCCCACAAGAGAGACATACCAGATCCAGGCATTACACCTGACCTCGTGCTTGATCTTAGCCAAAAGGCCGAGATGCCACTTTTAATTACTAGATTAAATAACTAATTTAGCTTGAAATTAGTCCTGAAATTAAATTTAATTACTTGTTACCCCTTACAACTTACCCTTCAACTCCTTGTTTTTCACCCAACTCCAAAAGCACACCCGTTTAGCAGTGTGGTGGCTCATTCTTAAGATTTTAATTATTGTTCAAGGTTTTATTAAAATTATTTTATTCAAATCTTTATTTTTATCTTGCTCTCTCTTTATTTCAATCCCAGCTTTCTTTCCCTCTCAATTTTGTGATTTTACATTGAATCAATTATTCTGAATGCAATTTTGGTTGAATCTGCTTGTCTGGGTAAGTATTTTCCTGTTTGATTTGTTGAAGAGATATGTTGGTTGCTTTGTTCACACAGAGCTCAGATCTCCGCAAAGGTTACCACGCTGTATCTGATTCCCGATGGCCATAAATATCTGTGGAAAAGTCTGTGGGCAGCTGTAGACGTAATGAATAGTGGTCAGCCTTTTGTTGCTGACCACAAAATCTGGGAAAATGTGTTCTGTAAACCCAGAAATCCTCATCCCATCCATTTTGACTGTCCTGATCAGTTTTCTTTAAAACTCCCTTATCTTCATTTAATTCCGGTTTTTGGTCCATTTCAGGTTTCACACCTGAAGGAAGCATTTTTTTTTCTTTCATTCATTGCAGTACAATACCTTTTATTTTTGTCTCTACGGTATGTCTTTCCCAGTTATTGACTTTACTTTGCTTTCTATCTTGAATTAACAAATGTGTGTTCATTAAATGGTTCTATTTCTGTACTTCTCCCTTCTAAAGTAATTTTTTGATCGACCGCTCATAGCTTGCTTGTTCATACCGCTGAAGGTCAAAAAGGGGAAGAAATAGAATATGAGAGTGAACTAGCCAGCAACATAAGAACAGATTGTAAGAGCTTTCACAAGTGTCTATAAAAAGGAAGACGGTAGCTAAAGTAAACATTTGTCCCTTAGAAGCAGAGCCAGGAGAAATTATCATGGGGAATTAGGAAATTACACAGACATTGTTTTTGAGACTTGTCATCAGAGTAGAAGATGCAAATTACATTCAGAAAGTGGGTAACCTATAATAAGAGTGATGGAATTACGGTAACTAATATCAGCAGAAACCAGAAAGTACTGTAGAAACCCGAGGCTCTAAAATCCAACAAATCTCCACCTGATGGTCTACATCCTAGGGTTCTACAGGTTCTAAAAGAGATAGCTGCGGAGACAGCAGATGAGCGGGTTACAAATTTCCAAAATTCCCAAGGTTCCGGAATGGTCCCAGCGGATTGCAAATTGGTAATAATGCCGCTGTTCAAGAAAGTAGGAAGAGATAAAATGGGAGACCACAGACCAGTTAGCCTGACATCGGTTGTTGGGAAAGTGCTGGAATCTATTATTAAGGAAATCGAATGGGAACAATGCACTTAGAAAAGCATAGCATAATTAGAACGAGTCAGCATAGTTTTACAGAAGGGAAATCCTTTTAAAAAAATTTATTCTGAATTTTCTAAGTATGCAACTAGTAGGATAGATAAAGGGGAACCGGTCGATATAGCATTTCTGGATTTCCAAACCGTATTCTATTACATGTTGAGAGGCTGAATAAAGTAAGTTCATAAATTATAAAGGGGCTTGAAATATTCTAAGTGGAGGACGCACCATCCATGGTTAACTAAAGAAGTTAAAGAAGGCATCAAACTTGAGGGAAAAGCATATAACTGTGCAAAGGTGAGTGGCATGTCCGATGTCTGGTCAGAGTATAAAGCATGGCAGAGAATGACTAAAAAGGTTAATCAGGCGAAAGAAATCAGAAAATTAGTTAGAAATGTAAAAACAGATAGCAAGAGTTTCTACAGGTATCTTAAAAGGAAAGGAATATGAAAAGCGAGTGTTGATCTCTAGAGACAATACCAATGGGGAGTTAATAGTAGATAATAAGGAAATGGTGGATGAAATGAAGAAAGATTTTCTTCTGTCTTCGTTATAGAAGGCACAAAAAAACATTCCAGCAATAGCTGCAAATCAAGGGAAGGGAGCTGGGAACTTGTTGAAATTACAATCTCTAGCGAAGCCCTACTGAGCAAACCGATAGAGCTGCCAGCTGACAAATCTCTGTCCTGAATGACTTCATCATAAGGTCTTGAGAGGTGGCTAATGAGATAGTAGATGCTTTGGTGTTAATTTTCCAATTTCTCTAGATTGTGGACAGGTCCCATCTGACTGGATAATAGCAAATATAACCCCTCTATTTAAGAAGAGAGGGAGGCAGAAAACCGGAAACTATAGGCCAGTTAGCCTTTCTTGGGGAAGGTCATTAAGGAGGTTATAGCTGGGCACTTAGAAAAGTGCAAAGAAATTGGGAAGAGTCAGCATGGTTTTGTGAAAGGGAGACCATGTTAAATCATTTATTAGAGCTTTATTACATTTTTTTCTAAGGTTTGTGCAACTTTGAAACTCTCTGCCTCAAGGCAGTGGGATGGGTCACTGAATTTATTTTCAAGGCAGAAGTAGATGGATCCTTGTTGGGCCAAGAATCAATCATTATCAGGGGTAGATGAGAATGTGGAATTAGAAACACAGACCAATCTGCCATGATCTTAAAGACAGATCTGGCTTGAGGGACCGAATGGCCAACATCTGCTCCTGTTTTGTATGTTTATATGAAATGCTAGCTATTAAGATGTTGTTTACCCTGGCTGGGGACAAGGGGGGATAATTTCAGGATAAGGGACCAAACATTTAGGACTGAGATGAGAAATGTGTTGTGAATCTTTTGAAATTTCCACCACAGAGGGTTTGGATGCTCTGTCATTGAATATATTTAAGACTGAGATAGACCGATTTTATTTAAAAAAAAATTTTTTAAAAAAATTTTTATTGAGGTATTTGTTGGTATTATAGCAACACAATAAACAATGTACATGCAGCTAAACATAGTGCAAAAGTTGTCTCCCTCCCTTACAGGTCCCACCTTTATTAACCCCCTACTCTAAGCTAAACTAACCCACCCCCCCTTCTGCTGACGATTAATTTTCCGCGAAGAAGTCGACGAACAGTTGCCACCTCCAGGCGAACCCTAACAGTGACCCTTTCGGGGCGAACTTGATTTTCTCCAAACAGAGAAAGCTAGCCATGTCCGATAGCCAGGTCTCCGACTTCGGGGGCTTTGCGTCCCTCCAAGCTAATCATATCCTTCTCCGGGCTACCAGGGAAACAAAGGCCAGAACGCCTGCCTCTTTCTTCCTCCTGGATTCCCGGGTCTTCCGACACCCTGACAATCGCCACCTCTGGACTCAGAGCGCCACCCTTGTTTTTAACACCGTGGACATGACATCTGCAAACCCCTGTCAAAATCCCCTAAGCTTCGGACATGCCCAGAACATGTGGACATGGTTCGCTGGTCCGCCTGCACATTTTGCACACCTGTCTTCCACCCCAAAGAATTTGCTCATCTGAGCCACTGTCATGTGAGCCTGGTGAACGACCTTAAATTGTATCAGGCTGAACCTGGCACATGTTGACTTTACTCAACGCATCCGCCCATAGACCATCCTCTATCTCTCTTACCAGCTCCTCCTCCCACTTGCGCTTCAGCTCCTTTGTCTGCTTCTCCTCTGACCCCATAAGTTCCTTGTAAATGTCCAAGACGCTCCCTTCTCCTACCCACCCTCTGGAATCTACCCTGTCCTGAATCCCCCTTAGCGGTGGGAGCAGGCAGGTGGACACCTGTTTACGTAGGAAGACCTGCACCTGCAGATACCTGAGTTTGTTTCCCCTCGCCAACCCGAACTTCTGCTCCAGCGCCCTCATACTCTGAAAGCTCCCCTCTATAAACATATCTCCCTGCTCTCCGCCATATCTGGAACACCCCGTCCATACATCCCGCGGCAAACTGGTGATTATTACAGTTTGGGGACCAGACCGATGCTTCCTCTGCTCCGACATGTCTCCTCCATTGCCCCCAGACTCTCAGGGCTGCCACCACCATGGGGCTGGTGGAGTACCGTGCCGGTGGGAACAGCAGAGGTGCAGTTACCAACGCCCCCAGACTGGTGCCCTTGCATGAAGCTGCCTCCCTATGCTCCCATGCCGACCCCTCCCCCACCACCCACTTCCTGATCATGGCTATATTCGCCACCCAGTAATAGTTACTAAAGTTTGGCAGCGCCAGCTCGCCCTCTCCCCGACTCCGCTCAAGCATACCTTCCGTACCCGCGGAGTCTTGCCCGCCCAAGCAAAGCCAGAGATCACTTTGTAGACCCGTTTAAAAAACGACCGCGGACTAAAGATGGGGAGACATTGAAACACGAACAGGAATCTCGGGAGGACCGTCACCTTCACCGTCTGCCCCCTCCCAGCTAATGACAATGGGAGCGCGCCCCATCTCCGAAAATCGTCCTTCATTTGGCCTACTAGCTGGGCCAGATTTAATTTATGCAGCCGGTCCCATTCCCGCGCCACTTGAATGCCTAGGTACCTAAAGCTTCCCCCTACTAATCTAAATGGCAGCTCCCCCAATCGCCCCTCCTGTCCCCTCGCCTGGACCGCAAACATCTCACTTTTAACCATATTTATCTTATACCCTGAAAACCAGCCAAATTCCCCTAGAATCCTCATGACTTCTTCCATCCCCTCCAATGGGTCCGATATATACAGGAGCAGGTTGTCTGCGCAGAGCGAGACTCTGTGGCCCCCCCCCCCCGCCCCTTGAGGCTCTCCGAGCAATTGCAAACGGCTCGATAGCTAGCGCCAACAACAGTGGGGAGAGGGGGCATCCCTGTCCCGTCCCCCAGTGCAGTCTAAAATAGTCCGGTGTTGTCCTATTCATCCGCACACTTGCCACAGGATCCTGATACAGCAACCTGACCCAGTCAGTAAAGCCCTGCCCAAATCCGAACCGTCCCAGTACCTCCCACAGATAATCCCATTCTACCCGATCAAAAGCCTTTTCTGCATCCATTGCGATCACTACCTCCACCTCCCTACCTTCCGGGGGCATCATGATCGCATTTAACAACCGTCTTGCATTGGCCACCAACTGCCTACCTTAACAAACCTCGTCTGGTCCTCCCCAATAACGTCCGGAACACAATCTTCCATCCTGGAGGACAAACTTTTGGCCAATAGTTTGGCATCCATATTCAAAAGGGATATCGGCCTGTAGGACCCACACAGCTCCGGGTTCTTGTCCTGCTTCAGAATCAGCGAAATCATTGCCTGTGACGTCATCGGAGGCATCCCCCCTCTTTCCCTTGCCTCATTAAACATACTCATCAACACCGCACCCAATATCCCAGAGAACGTTTTATAAAACTCCACTGGGTACCCATCCGGCCCCGGGGCTTTACCCGCCTGCATGGCCTTCAGACCCTCCACTATCTCTTCCAACCCGATCAAGGCCCCCCCAGTCATTCTACCAGCTCCCCGTCCACCTTTGGGAAATTCAGCCCCCCCCCCCAAGAAGTGTCTCATCCCCTCTGGCCTTGGGGGTTCCGACCAATACAGCCTTCTGTAGAAATGCCTAAACGCCTTATTCATCCCTGCTGAGTCTACAACCAGGTTCCCATCTCCGTCATTTACTTTCTCTATCTCCCTGGCTGCTTCCCTCTATCTTAGCTGCTGTGCAAGCATTCTGCTGGCCTCCTCTCCATACTCCTAAATCTCCCCCCTCGCCTTTCTCAGCTGCTCCACCACCCTGCCTGTGGTTAACAAGACGAACTCCGCCTGTAGCCTCTGCCGTCCCCTTAAAAGCCCTGCCACTGGGTCTCCGCATACCTCCTATCGATCTGTAGTATCTCCTTTACCAGTCGGTCCGTCTCTGCCCTGTCCACCTTCTCCCTATGGGCCCGTATCGAGATCAGATCCCCTCTGACCACCGCTTACCTCCTATCGATCTGTAGTATCTCCTTTGCCAGTCGGTCCGTCTCTACCCTGTCCACCTTCTCCCTATGGGCCCGTATCGCGATCAGCTCCCCTCTGGCCACCGCCTTCAGTGCTTCCCAGACCGTCGCTGCTGAAATTTCCCCCGTGTCGTTGACCTGCAGGTTGTTCTGAATATATTTCCTCAGCCGCTCGCACACTCCTTCATCAGCCAAAAGTGCCACAGATAACCTCCAGTGCGGGTGCTGGTTACTGACTTTACTAACCTGCAGGTTAACCCAGTGCGGAGCATGGTCTGAGGTGGTGATCGCCGAGTATCCCGTGTCCACCACCCTTTCCGGTAAGGCCCTGCTCAAAATGAACAAATCGATCTGGGAGTATATTTTATGCACGTGTGAGTAGAGGGAGAACGCCTTCACCCTCGGCTGCCCAAATCTCCATGGATCCACTCCACCCCCCCCCCCCCACACACACACAATCTGCTCCATGAACCCTTTTAGTTCCTTTGCCATTGCTGGCACCCTGCCTGTTTTCGAGCTTGACCGGTCCAAGCCAGGGTCAATAACTGTTGAAGTCCCCTCCCATGACCAACCTTTGGGTGCGAGTCCAGGTCCGGTATCTTCCCCAGCATCCAATTTGGTGCATACACATTTACTAATACCACCTGCACCCCCTCCAGTTTCCCACTGACCATAATGTACCGACCTCCCACATCCGAAACTATTCTACCGGCCTCAAACACCACCCGCTTATTGATCAGGATCGCAACCCCTCTCGTCTTTGAATCCAGTCCCGAGTGAAAGACCTGACTGACCCAGCCTTTCCTCAATCTAATCTGGTCAGTTACTCTAAGGTGCATCTTACCACATCCGCCTTCAGTGCCCTAAGATGCGTGAACACACGTGCCCTCTTGACTGGCCCATTTAACCCTTGAACATACCAGGTGATCATCCTAGTTCGGGATTCCTTCGCCGATCAGCTATCCCCTTTTTTGGGCCCGCCTCCAGCCCATGCTCCGCGCCTCCACCGGCCTGCCCCCAAGTGGCCTCCGCCCCCAACCTCCTCTCTGTCCCTTAGCCCAAGTCCCCCCTTGTCAGCAGAGCATCACCCCCCCCCCCCCCCCCCCCCCCCCAAGTAACAACACTCTGTAACCCAACCCGAACATATGCACACCCACAACTGCGTTTCCGTGAGCTAGCCCGCCCAGCTAGCTTGGTGGCCCCCATCCCTTGCTCCAGATAGTCTCCCACCTATCGTTCCCCCCGTCCCATGCAAACATAATCCAACGTCAAACAATCCCCACACAATTGCCCGGCAGAAAAACACAAAATCTAAACAAGCACACCTCCATCCCCCAACAGTGCAAATGAAAACCGTAACTCACTCAGCTCTGCCACTGGTCCCAAATCAATACAGAAGGCATTACAAACAACTTCCACAAAACAAGAAACTTTTTTTAAAGAACAGCGAAACAAAAAGGAAAAAAAGGACATGAATGTTGCAGCAAAGTTCAAAAGTTCTCAGTCCACCACCTGTCCTTTCCTTTTCACGAAGTCTAGCACGTCCTCAGGTGACTCAAAATAAAAGTGCTGTTCCTCGTATGTGACCCAGAGACAGGCCGGATACAACAGTCCGAACTTCAGCTTTTTCTTAAAAAGGATCGACCTAATCCGGTTGAAGCCTGCTCTTCTCCTGGCCACCTTCACACTCCGGCCTTGGTAGCCCACAGGATACTATTGTCCCGCTTACAGCTCCGTGTCTGCTTGGCCCACTAGAATGCGCTCCTTACCCAAGTACCTATGGAATCTCACTACCATTGCCCTGGGGGGTGGGGGGTCCTCCCGTTCGCGGCTTCCGCGCGAGTGCTCTGTGAGCCTTGTCCACCTCCCAAGGGTCGGGAGAATGCCCCATCCCCCAGCAGCTTCTCAAACATATCTGCGATGCATGCCCCAGCATCCGCTCCTCCGGGAGCCCAACGATTCTCAAGTTCTGCAGGCGGGACCTATTCTCTAGGTCTTCCACCTTCTCCAGGAGCTTCTTCTGCTGGTCTATCAGCATCCCCACCTCCAACTCCACCGCAGTTTGATGCCCCTCCGGGAGCATTAACCTTGATATCTCCCATTTTATTTTGGGGATTTGTGATTTGCATACGGAAAGCTGAGGGCTTAATTATCTCTAATCTTGAGATTTCCATGTCCTTTTCTGCCATTATCCCTTTTTGTATCGTAAAAATATACGACAATCTACTATTCATTGTCACTAAGTATACACATTTACTGTCCTTCACTGTTTTTTTAGCCTCTACTGTGGTTTCTGTATTCTTCTCAATATACCCTATACTGGTCTTTCTTGCTTCAATCTTTACTAATCTATCCCCAATAAAACCTTTAAATGTCCTTCCCATATAAATTTAAATAATCCCAACTGCTCCATTTAACCCTCTTTAGTAAGGGGTTGGGCATAATTTTGATTGAAGTGAAATCCACCTCTCCTGTTTCCTAGAGATATTCCCAAGACAGAAATCTCCTTCTATACACTATCCTTCAAGCAACATAGTTCACGTGCCTTAACTATTTTTCTGCATTCATGCAGCAGCTGGAACTGGATACAATCTGAGATTATTGTCTTGGAAGTCTTGAACCTCTGTCTAGTCCAGCTCTTGAAAATGGCCTTGTAGTTTCCAGTGTGAACCCTATGGCCTATAGGTATGCCTCATACTCCTGCATCTGGGAGATAACGTACCACGAGACTCCCAGTCACCATTACAGAAAACAGGCTCTCTTAATTATTGAGAGCTTCGTGAAAGCTATCTCACTACTGGTGACCATGAAACCATCCTGGATTGTCATAAAATCCACCTGGCTCACTAATGTCCGTTAGGAAAGGAAATCTGCTGTCCTTGTGTAGTCTGACAATATGCTTGACAGTTAACTGCCCTCTGAAATGGCCTAGCAAGTCACTCAGTTCAACAGCATTTAGGGGTGGGCTACAAATGCCAATGATGGCCACATCGTGTGATTTAGATAACATCCTCCTTCCTGCAGCTTTAACAAAAGGTCATCTGGACTCGCAACATTAGCTCTTTTCCCTCCCTCCAGCTGCTGCCAGACCTGCTGAGATTTTCCAGCATTTTCTCTTTGGTTTCAGATTCCAGCATCCACAGTAATTTGCTTTTAGCCTTTGTTATGTATATAGCACACATGATGTCCATGTGGCTGTGATATCTTCCTATTCTGGTCCCATCTAAATCTTACTGATTTACATCTTATCAGGGAGTCTGAGCTCTCTTTCAGCACCAATCACCTCAAAGAATCAGAACGCTCGCCATCTCAAGTTCAATTCTTCCTGTTGACTCTCTGGAATGGTGTTTTTATATGCTTGTTGGAATTTAATACATCATTTTCCCAGCGCCAGTCAGCATTGTTGTGCAATCACCGATTAACATTTAACTCCTTGAGTTTGGTCTAGCATCCAGGAACCACTTATACATTTCTACAGCTGTAACTACCAGCTAGAAAATGTAAATCCTGGGTAATGCATGTTTTAAGAAATGTACTTATTTTAGTTTTGTCACTGAACTCCCTTGAGAACTAAAAAACTGCTTTGCCAAGTCTCACGAGCTGCCAATACACCAAATATGGTGCCTTATGTCTGCCGAGAGGCTGGTCCATGTGGGGATGAAGAAAGATATTTTTTGGTCTCCTTCCAGGATCATACGAGAATTTGGGGTTGGGGGTGTGCTGTTCAAATTGAGAGAGGAATGTTTCAGGGGAAAATATGGCGAAGTTCACATAAAAGGTGTTATGATGTATTGTCTTGCTATTTGACCTACTATCAGTAGAATGCTGTCCTCTTGGGGGATGGTTGGCTCCAGACTTGGGGAAAGATGCAGCATGCCACTGTTTACTCAACCAGACGGTAGCCAATGAACTCCGTATGCTTTGAAGGGTTGAGGTGGGTCTGTTGCAGAAATATCACATTGATTTTCTTCTTGAGTGAAGACAAGATTTTCTTTCTGACTGTGCAAGCTGTTGACATTTCGCGAATAAGTGTGGTTTTAAACAGTAAAGAAGTTGGCTTGCTGTTTAAAAATAAATGGTTGCCCATTTTAGACCGAGATCAGGGGAAAGTTCTCTGTGGGTTGAGAGTCTTTGGAATTCTCTTCCCCAAAAGGTGGTTGAGACAGTCTTTTAATATCTTTAAGGCAGAAGTAGATAGGTTCTGGATAAGCAAGTGGGTAAAAGGTTAAAGAGGGTAGGCAGGAATATTCTGAGTTCTCCCTCTGTGTACCCAGATAGTTGCCGGAGTGTGGCGACTAGGGGATTTTCACAGTAACGTAATTGCAATGTTAAAGTAAGCCTACTTGTGACACTAATAAAGATGATGATTATTATTATATGGAGTCAAGGTTAGATTAGCCATGATCTTATTGAATGGCGAAGCAGGATCGAGTGGCCTACTCCTGCATTCAGTTCATACGTACATCGGACTGTAGTTATGCCCGGTGGTGTTGAATGTTAAGGGTGATGACCACTGAGTAAAGTATGCAGAGGTTAGTTGTAGAGCAGCGTAGAAGCGTACAGCACAGAAGGAGGCACCAGGGGATATTTTCCCTGTAAGTTGTGCAGCCACTGAAACATTCTCATGCAGGTAGTTATAAGTCAGCCACTTTTACCACACATGTGCAGCTCCGCAAAAATATTTAAAGACATCACACACTTCAATAAATTACCTGTGCACTCCAAAATAAAATTCAGGGGTAAGTTGCCCACGGGCTCTGATTTCCCAATATTTTCACAAATTAGCATTATATGTTAAAATGTTATATACCTTCCAACCCATCAAGACTAGCTTAAACACATTTTGGTAAGTACTGAACATAGTTCATCATAACATCTCTTTGTGTTTCTATAAATAGAAATGAGACTTTTTTTTAACCTGTACTGTGACCATTTCCATCTTTGTTTGCAGGTTGGTCATTATGCACCTTAAGCCATACCCAAAGCTTCAAAAGAAAGATGCATCTCTTGAATCAAGACAAGAGGCACTCGGGGAGCTTTGCTCCAGCCAGCATACTGTAAGAGTTGAAAGATGCCAATCCACTTATAATAATCAGTCATGCTGTAAATCCATTACAGTTAGTACAGTGGCATCTCACATCAGCTTGTGGTGTCCAAGACCTTTTGGTTTCATTTCTCAAAATAAAATGTGCAATATGAGGAATCCAGCGGATAATCATGCCTTTAAAGGAAGAAAGAAACATGTGTCTGAAAATATTCTGCCTCCTTCGATTCATCAGGAAGAAGGGGAGGCACCACTGGATATCTGGGCAGTCATAAAACCTGGTAACACAAAGGAGAAAATAGCCTTCTTTGCAGCACATCAGTGCAATAACAGGACTGGTTCCATGAAAATAAAAAGCAGCTGGGATACTGAGGTCACAACGGCTAAACGCAGAAGGAAATCTGCTGATCTAGAGAAAGTAAAAATTCAACCAATGAGAATAAAAGATAATGTGAAGGATGTTGACAGAAGATGTTTACATGCTGACCCCCCAACAACCAGTAATAGTGAGGAGAATTCATCTGTAAATAATGAGAAACAAAATGGTGATGGACTGTGTCACAGTAGCTCCCTGTCTGTGGCAGAAATGGTGGCTTTTCTAGAACAAAGGGCAAATTCTCTGCTCCCAGATTGTAGCAAAACATTTATAAATGCCAGTGCTAACATACCAGGAAATGTGCATTCAAAGGGAGGGCCTCCATCACCAGAAGCTATTTCTGCTATCGGACCCGAGTTTTGTTTCAGCCACAAAAAGTCCACTGAAAATAATAAACTACAGGGTGAGTATGTCCGAGTTATAGAAGTTATAGCAAAGCTTGAATCAGAGTGCTTGAAGAATCAGCATGATCGAAATGGAGAGAGTTTGTCCAGGAATAATAGTTTTCGGAGAGGGGTGGGGAGGGTTTTGCTGACTAGTCCTCACCAATCAGAGCAAAGCACCAAGAGTGCAGAGGGCATTACATCATCCATGGGGGTATCCAAACCAGCTGATAATATTGGGGATAACAAACAATACAGCCATATAAGCACAAGCTGTACTAAACCATGCACTGAATCACAGGAGGATGCTACACATGTTCCATCTCAAGCTATTAACCTTTCAGGTGTTGTTTTGGATCTCTCTAACAAAGAGTCTTCATTAACCTGCAAAGAAACAACATCATTGCCAAACAGTACCAGAGAAGTTTTCAGCAGTGATGTTGGGATGCTGGTGGAGTCCTGTATTACCCCATCCCTATGTTGGGAAACAGACAATAAGTTTGTATCAAACTTTACTTTACCAGGGAATGGTAAGCATGAGTATGCAAATGACTTTACTGTTGCTGAAGAGCTGGTGTCTTGTATGGTGGATGGGAATCTGGTTAGTAGAGTGAATGGAGCAACAGAATGTACATCTAGTCGGGAAGATTCTAATCCTTGTGAGGAACCACTTCCTGGAGAATTATTTTTCACACTTGAACAGTCCCATATGGAAAACTTGGATTCAAATGAAAATACTACTGAGGAACTCCAGGATGTTGCACAATGCAAGGATGACATTGCGACTGTTAAAAGCAAAACATTTGACAGAAGTTGCTTAGAAGCAAATCAGGGCAATTCTCTTCTATCTTTCAAAACTACATGTCCTTCATTAACTGAGCTCTTCCCTCTAAGAAGACAAGTATCTCATGAATTCCTAGAAACCCGTTTCAAAATCCAACAGCTTCTTGAGCCTCGACAGTACATGGCCTTTTTGCCGCACCACATTATGGTGAAGATGTTCATGTTCCTCCCTACCAAAACCCTGGCAGCTCTGAAATGCACATGCCATTATTTCAAGTTCATTATAGAAAACTATGACATTCGAGCAACAGATTCACGCTGGGTTTGTGACCCACGATACAAAGATGATCCATGCAAGCAGTGCAAAAAGCATTACTCAAAAGGGGATGTGTCACAATGTCGATGGCACACAAAACCCTATTACAAAATTTTACCCTATGGACGGTCATACTGGATGTGCTGTTGGCAGGCAGAAAAAGATTCACTGGGCTGTAAAATTGGGCTTCATGATAATAACTGGGTGCAGTCTTGTAATAACATCCAACAAATGTGTGAAAAAGCAAAGAAGAATGGAGAAGGAATGTAACTTGTTTAGAAGAAAATGGTGGATTTGGTTTCACCTGACTAGACATTTAAGAAAAGTCCTGTTGGATGGTCTGCTTCCTGTAGAAATTGGAATATTTTGTCAGTCCTGCACTGTTTACATTGTACAGTATGATCATATTGGCTTATATGAATCTGCATGTACAGAATTGCAGCAGCTGTTAACTGTGCGAAAAGTGCAGTTATTTGCTCTATCATGTGTTTGATCAATGATAGTATTGTACTGTTAATGTAGCTGGCACAGCAACAAACCACTACAATGCAGCTATGTCAATGTTGCAGTTAGTCTGTTTTAAATTTTGGTCTTTCTTTGAATAGTTTGTATATTCTACCTAAAATTACATTTAAGTGAAAATGCAAAACATTGGCGTGGGAATGAACTCAAAACACATCTTAACAAAATTGGTCATCTAAGACATAGTTAGAATTATGATAGTCAAGTGTTGCTATATAATGTTGGGGCAAATACATGCCAAATGTTATATTGACATTGCAAAATTACAGGTTATGCAAAATGTAAAATGGCTTGAATTTGTTTGTTAGTAATATTGTTTGTATCTTCAATTCTTAATTTCCATATCAGTGCTTTCAATTGATGAGTTGCAGTGATTTGGGGGAGCCTTTTTTCTGGTCTTAAAAGGAAATTAAGTGGAAATCAGTTTTCTTTGCTCTGTTTTTGCAAATCTCATTCAAATGTTCACTAAGTGCTTTCAACAAGTAAAAATACTTTGCACAGTGCAAAATATGATTTTTTTTTTCCTACTTGATTTAGAGTCGTCATTTGTACATCTTTTGGTTTCTCCAAGCACTTCTGTACATATTTTGCTAGTCAATAAATGAACACATCTCTTTTAAACTAAGTTATGCTTAGAACTGTTGATGCTGCAAGTTGAGTTGTATAAACTCTTGTATAAAGTAGTCATTTTAGTGAGGTAGGTGTTTTAATAAGATTAACCAGTCATTGTGTTGAAATAATATGTAACTCAACTTTATCTCAAAAACGAAATTCACTTGTTCTGATCCAACTGATATAAGTTTATCATATTTAAAATCTTGTTTATTGACGAGCAATAAAAATCTATTTTTAAACAAAGCTTTCTACAAAAAAAAAAGCCATAAATTTCATCTTGGCATTATAAAGTAGCTTGGGAGGAAAATATAAACCTCATCCTCAAAGAATAGTAAGAACAGTCACGTTTAAATCTAAGCAACATATTGAATTGCCATGATTTAATAATAACTACTTCAGCTGCAACACCAGAGTAATATCTCTACACCCCTGTGGTTTAATATTTTGAGTTCCAGTTGAAAGCTCTATTCCAGCCAGCTTGACTTTAAAACAATTCATTTTTAATTTTCCACCTCCTTCCTCTTCTCAAAAAAAAAAATGGAAGTAGCAATATAAAACCACCCTCTCATCTCTTCGGCACAGTGTATATCAGGGGTGGACATTTTTACATGTGTCGGTGAATGTGTGTACATGTATATTTTTAAATATCTGGCATCCTAGGTTTCCCTTTCAAAGAAGTAATGAACAAAATCCATCTCAATTCCTGTCCCAATGTGAATAGTTTATTTTCTCAGCTCTGGAAATAAATTTTATTTTTAATATTGTACTTTTCTCTTAACTACACAATGGAAAATGTTCAACATTGCAAAACAGTGGTGAGCTTGAGACCAGGACAGGGAACGCTGGAAACATTCCGCAGGTTAGGCAGCATTTGTGGAGAGTGAAAGGTCATCAACCTGAAAAATTAACTCTTCCTTTCTCCCAGGGATGCTGCCTGGCTTGTTGAGTGTTCACAGCACTTTTTGTTCTTTTTTTTCAGATTTCCAGCATCTGCAATATGTTGTTTAAAGCTAAAATATTGTGCCTAGTTACTCCATAACAAGAATGCTGCCTGTTTTCCAAAGTCACTGTCTGTAACATTCCCAAAACTAGGTTGCAATACTGATGGTGTTTTTTTCTCTAAATAAATCTTTTAAAGCACTTTTACTGCCTTTGCCAGCTTGGGATAAAAGATTTGATTGCATATTTATGCATGTGTTCCCGTTTGCAGTCAGAGCTAGAATTTCATTTTTGCATTGGTGCTGTCCTGTAAACATGTGCATTACTTTGAATTTTATAAATGTAGCAAAGTGTCCCCATCAAATGCAATAAGTCTGACACACCAGCATGTTTTTTTAATTTAGTTTTTGAATACCAACGCACTTAACATTATCAGATGGTGCCTAAAAATGTTTGCCTGTTTGCTATTGACTCCTCAATTCTGCATAACCTGTAAGCCTTCACTTCAGAATGTATTTTGCCCCAACCAACTTTTTTGCTGCTTGCACCAAAACTTTCACTTGCGTGCTCGATGTTGCAAGCATCTCTCTTTACATTTCAGCAGTCAAGGTACACAATTGTACAGCTGCTGTTTCGGTGTGTCACGTACATTAACTTGCAATTTTCTATAAGCTTTAAACAAGTTGTAATATGAATAAAATGGGACATTAATAAAAAAAAGTACTGGTTGTAAATGTTTGGTACCTAATGTAGAAATTCATTTATATCCCCATTTCTGGATTAGAACTTTTAAAGTAACCTTTCTTTACTGTAAACGTTAATCAATATTATGTTGGAAGCTGTATCAGACTCCAAATATTCCAGTTGTTAATAAAGCCAAATTTGGGTTGATTACAATTTAATCAACTTTTCACCATAGAAATGACTTGATTTTGTTTTTTGGCGATAATTTTTGTACCAGTAGTATAGAAGCCTCATTGTTCAGAATTAGCTCTTGCGTAATAATTATGAGCCACCTGTCGCATGTTTTATCATCCTTCTATCTGTTGTGTGTGTATCTGTTGTATAAGTTACATTGTTTATGTTACCTTTTTGTTTTTTAAGGTGAAAATGTTCTCTGAATTATATGTGAAGTACTTAATGACGGCTGAGTGGCTCACAATGTTGAGTTGGTGGATAACTGCACCACTTAATGTGGTATTAAATCATATGGACCAGTAAAATCCCTGACCTGTGCTCTTAATTCTGTGCTGTGTGTAACTGAAGGGCACTGGAGTTGGCTTTGAATTTATATGGTGGAGTGGGGTGGCAGGGGAAGATGCATGCATTTAGCTGTTAAGTAAAAATTGTCCTATGGTAAAATAGTCAGTGTTAAATGGGAGAACGACTGGTATGTTCCACTGGTTGTGGAACAGTGTCCCAATATGATATGGTCCCTTTTGGGAAGGGTGAGCAAATTACCCATTGTGCAATGGATTTATTTACTGGGCAATTACTACTGCCAACTGGATACACCCAAAAACATTTTCCTGCAAACTTCTACATACATACCCTTTAGTGACTAATTAGATTTGATATTTTTATCCTCATGCATATCTTCTCAGTTAAATGATTCTTGCCATTAGTCTGATCATAGAATCATAAAATTTACAGTGCAGAAGGAGGCCATTCGGCCCATCGAGTCTGCACCAGCCCTTACAAAGAGCACCCTACTCAAGCCCACGTATCTACCCTATCCCAATAACCCCCACTTAATCTTTTTGGACACCAAGGGCAATTTAGCATGGCAAATCCACCTAACCCGCACATCTTTGGACTGGGAGGAAACCGGAGCACCCGGAGGAAACTCACGCAGACACGGGGAGAACGTGCAGACTCTGCACAGACAGTGACCCAGCCGGGAATCAAACCTGGGACTCTGGAGCTGTGAAGCAACTGTGCTAACCACTATGCTACCATGCTGCCCTGTTACAACCTCTATCCCCCAATATTCAATAAAAACTGCAGTTGTGTATTGAAAAGTAACTGCATTAAATCTGGGATTCCACTGCATAATCTTTATTGATCTCTATTGTTCGAGGTGAAAATATTCACACAAAGGCCTGAGTATAAGTAAAAAAGCAGTTTATTATGTCAGAATTCTGGGAGAGAAGGCCTGAGACTCCACAGCCTATTGACAGCACCTTTTCTCACACGAGCTAAGGCTCACACGGGTTAATACACAGATTCAAGGGGCGGATCAATCAACTATATTTGCATCACACTTTATTACATGCAGTCAATCAATTTTCTTAGCATCCCAGTTATCACATATAGGGTTAAAGTGGGTGTTGTCTTACCCGCCCCTAACTTCATACAGAAGTTATTCAAAACTAACACAAGGATATGTCCTGTCTACAGCTGTGGACCTTGAGCTTTATCAAGGATACATTGCATGTCTTGTTCTGTGAAGCTGTTATCAACGGCTGTTGGGATACCCCCCTATACATACCCAGGGTTGGTTCTCATGAGACAGTTTACAGAGAATGTGGCTTGTTCAGCCATTTTGTATCTTTAATATCACAGAATAGCTAACAGCCATTTTGTGTCTTTTCTGATATTAACAGCATTGTGTATACACTATCTATTTCTACAAATTACCTCTTCTAAACAGGCATCTAAGCCAATGAGTACCTTTTGTCTCATCAGAACTATTCAAAAGTGATATAGGAGCACAAATATAGTTACAGGGTCACCTATAATTTATAGTCCAGTATCAGAAAATGCCCTTCAACATTCCCTTCTTTTGGACTTGGAAGAAGTTTACTGAATCTCAGATGACCACAATGATTTATTATGAGGGCAGCATGGTGCGTTTAATATGGCTTTTGGGGCATGTAACCTCCCAGATGTTCCGTGCATACACCATGCATGTGATTCAAAGATCACCCCTCAAACGAACCCATACATGTCACATTTAATGTCTTGATATCAGTCATTCCTGACTAACTGCTTTCAGTCATTAAATGATGTTATTCATAGCAGTTTTCAAGTAAGCTCATCTAACAGTCCCATTCTCGCTGCCACTAACTGTCACTCTGAAGTAGTTCCTCTGTGTGTTTATTTTTCAAAGCATGGATTTTTTTTCCCGTTATCTGGTGGTAAAGCTTAACTGATTGACTGATCTTGAGTCTTCGTTCCCTCAGAGTTTCTGCAAGATGTGGGACCATCTCTGGCTCTTTATAATCCTAACTCAAATGATCCTTGCTAGGCCTATAGTGGTGGGCCTAAGGGGTACAAAGGTTATAGCGATAGGAGGTTACGGTGGTGGAGACGCAGTATTTCCTTTTCCCCGTAAACTTAAAATGCATGAGGGCAGATATAATCTCTAAGACACAACCATGAGTTCTGATTAACCCACATTCGTCCAACTCTCCCTGTCCCACCAGGTGGGGGCAATGTGAGGGAGATCCCATATATTATGCCTGCGTATAGCAGAGGTCTCGATGAGATAGTACCTGAGGGAGGTGTTAGCCCGTACGATTCCAATGTCCTCCAGTTGGTTGTGAGGGTATGGCCCTGAGTCTGGTATGATGATAGGGATCATCAGGACCATCTGCACCCCCTTTATCTCGTCCATTTTACAGTCTGGGATTGCTGAGTTACTCCCTTCAGAGTACGGTTGTCCAACGTCTCTTGTCATTTGGCTAGCTTAGCCAGTTGCGGGCTGTCTATTCAATCAGGCACCTCCCCCCTTTAGATCAGATCAAGGTTGTGGCTCTGCTGCCCCTGTCAGAGCCTTCCGGCTGTCTCCCTTTCTTGGTCGATGAGTTTGTTAAATAATGTTGAATGTTTTAGTGTGTGTACCTAACACTGTTCTATTCAATTGTATATCCAGGCCCTCTTCCCCAAGCTGGCTAGACCTTTCTCTGCTTTCCCTAATCTCTTATTCCTGTAAGTTCCACCTTCGCATTTAAACTTTGTATGTCTAGTGACTTTACCACAGAAGGTTCTGTGTTAAGCCATGTCACTGCATCATTGATTATGCCTCTTCTAACCCTGTGTAGGTTGTCATGCCCTCAAAATCTAGTGGCACCCGTGTCATTGGCAGCCTGTTTCATAACAACCTTACTAAAAACACTACATATTTATTTCATATTATAAACTGTACCTGATCGCGCGAGAAGTACAGACACAAGTTGTATACGCATCTGGGGCGAAATTCTCCGGAAACGGCGCGATGTCCGCCGACTGGCGCCCCAAATGGCGCAAATCAGACGGGCATCGCGCTGCCTCAAAGGTGCGGAATGCTCCGCATCTTTGGGGGCCGAGCCCCAACCTTAAGGGGCTAGGTCGGCGCCGGACGAATTTCCGCCCCGCCAGGTGGCGGAAAAGGCCTTTGGTGCCCCGCCAGCTGGCGCGGAAATGACATTTCCGGGCGGCGCATGCGCGGGAGCGGCCGCTGACAGCATTCCCACGCATGCGCAGTGGAGGGAGTCTCTTCTGCCTCCGCCATGGTGGAGACAGTGGCGGAGGCGGAAGGGAAAGAGTGCCCCCACGGCACAGGCCCGCCCGCGGATCGGTGGGCCCCGATCGCAGGCCAGGCCACCGTGGGGGCACCCCCCGGGGCCAGATCGCCCTGCGCCCCCCCGGAGCCCGCCCGCGCCGCCTTGTCCCGCCGGTAAGGTAGGTGGTTTAATTTACACCGGCGGGACAGGCATTTTAGCGGCGGGACTTCAGCCCATACGGGCCGGAGAATCGAGCGGGGGGGCCCTCCAACCGGTGCGGCGCGGTTCCCGCCCCCGCCGAATCTCCGGTGCCGGAGACTTCGGCAACCGGCGGGGGCGGGATTCACGTCAGCCCCCGGCGATTCTCCGACCCGGCAGGGGGTCGAAGAATTTCGCCCCTGATGTCTTTCCCCGAAGGTAGCTGCAGCCAAGCATTAAAATAAGCTATATCATTATTCCAGTCTCTGGCTGCTGGGATGCACATCCCATCAATAAAATTATATAAAGCACCATAGTTCATATAGCTACATTCATCCTGTGTCCATTGTAAAATCAATGATGTTCCTGCCCTTTTAAGTGCTTGTAGTTGTTCTGAGATCTCAAGAGCCATCACGAGTCCCCACTGCTGCTGCTGTAATTCCAGCCTTTCTTGAATGTTTAACCTAAACAAATTAAAGGAAAAGTGTCCTGGTCGTCACCAGGTGTTAGATGTTCTCCTTGTAAAGCTTTTCCTGTCCTGGCCGAACATGTGTGTTATTCAGGGGTTAGTAGTTCTTATATATTACAACCTTTTCATATCTATTTCCCTCGTGGTTACGCGCCTAATTCTGTTGTGTTTGAATCCGACCTTGACGTGCTTTTGCCTGGCTAATTAGCCAGTTTACAATAACTCAACTGTCTCAAATTCCTGAAGCTACTGCAAATATTGTGGCACTTGTAGTTACTTGTAAAGTTCTGCACTGTATGTTCTATGTTCTAACACAAAAGATCCATTCTGCATGGGACAGAGTGGGTTAACTAATCTGAATATATCTGACAATTCAAAACTTAAGATTTGTAAGGTCCAATTAAAAATACATCTTCAGCTGTTTTTTTTTTACTTTATCAGAATTACAAAGCTCAGAGTGTGGACAGGTGCAAACCCCAGCACGGGTCAATTCTCTGCTGGTTTGAAAAGGGGGTGGAGTAAAAGTGGATTGCTGCCAAGTTCCTGTTATCAAGTGTCTTAGAACGATGTGTTTTCTTGGAATATAGATTTGCTTTTAATCAGAGCTGTATGGGTTTAAAAAAAAAAAACAGCTTCCACATTGTCTGAAGTTTCAATTTCCAAGCTAATGTAAAACGTTTATTTTAAAATATCAAACACGATAACTCATTGAATATATGACTGAACCAATTTTGTGCTGTATCTTTGTTTTCTACCAGAGTTCTCTACCAGATGTCATTTTGTCACCACCCTTCTTTTGTTTAAACAAGAAACATGATCATGGACATATTTTATTTACCCATCTGTCCTTTACACCTAATTCTGCAATCTCAGAATTAATACATCTGTGTTGTGTCAGGGAAGTTTTAACCCTGAACTAATGAAACACCAGATTGGTCATATGTATTTCAACTATCCTAACTTCCAATGAACACCATCAAACTTAATATTTTCTTATTCTTACATATGTGATTTTGTACCTCATTAAAATTCCTCGTGTATCAAAATTACCCTGGAAATGTCAATGATAACCTTTGAAAAGAAAAATGTATTGACTGCACTCAAAACTATGATCTTTAAATCACCATGTCAGACGACACACCAAAATAAGTTAGGTAAAAATCCTTCTGGAGCCTATGCTAAAGTTGCAAATTATAAACTCAAGGTAACTTCGCAGAAGAAAATTTTTAGCAGAGAGATATTAACATTCACAGACCAAACACACACACATTCTCACAGGTCGCAAATATCAGAGTTAACTGTTAGCCCTCTCTCATGGCTACAAATTCTCAAAGAGACAGCAATTTCACAATCGCTTAATTAAAATACTGAACAAAATCTTCCATTCTCCTTCGTCATAAAACTTTATCTGTGTTATTCCATTTAAGTCAATTTCCACTGATTAATTTTATAGGCATTAGCTATTCTTAGAGACGTATATTTCTTTGTGCAGATGACCTGCTTGCTGAAATGGTAAAATCTTTGTACAGATCCGAAGGAGGCGGAGAACTTGGAATGATGCCATATGCGTCTGATACGTGATCTCAAATATTATTTATTCTTTCCTTTAATGTTACTCAAAGTTCTTTCTTGTTCTTTAGACTGAATTCAATTTTCAATATTTGCTATTTAACCAGTATTTGAAAGAGATATTACTGGGTGTTTTTTTTTTTTTGATTCAAATGAATTGAATTACTGCCAAGTTTATCTGGATGGCTTGAAACGATCTGAAGTTATTCTAGACAAGAATCCATTGTTAAGTTTCTAACCTTAATCTTATATTGACTTTACTCCCCATTTTATTTGTTTTGGGAGGGGGATTTGTCATCCTCTGATATTTCTGAACAAAAAGCTGATTGAGCGTTTCAGCCCCTTTCTGATCTTTTGGATTTTACTTTATTTGCTTTTTTCCCTTTCTTTTCGTTTGGACATGTCTAAACTTTTAGTTAATTTAAAATGTCCATTCCCAGGGAGCCTATTTATTTCCTCTCTCCTTGAGACATTCCAGGACAGCCCTTAGGCGTAATTGTAGCAGTTTCCTGTGATTCTTTGCCAGTTTGCACAATCCGTACTACCGCTATCTTTTCTCGCTTTATTGCTATGCTTAAAATGATTTGTTGTGAATGTGGGAGAGTGCGAGCTCAATTCCTTTAAACTAGCCTGTTTTAGAACGGTGTGAAGGCTTAATTTCTGTCATTTGTTCTTCTAACTGGTGAACTAAGTTGACTCCTGCTTTATTTGTCTTATCTCGCTTCTGTGTATCTCACCATTTTCTCTGTTCTACACGGGCTGCGTCGGGATCCCACCCATCTTTGATCATTGTTTTTTATGTACCAGAGTATTTTGCTCTTACCCGAACGCCAGACTCATGGATCCCTGGGGACCCCAGAAAAGCGGCCTTGTGCCTCTCTTTTCTTTTCCATGATGTGTTAACCGTGTCGGCTCTATCACCCACCTATCCGGTGTGCCTAGGCGACTGCTCAGGCTTTTAACTTTCGTCCACTCCCATAGGGTGGTGGTCCTGGCTTGGCAATGCCACAGCAAATTCCGCGACCGTTAACACTCAACAATCTGTGCGTCTCGGATTCCCAACTAACTCTGGCCTTCACGTGAGAGCTCAATTGCCCCCTTAATTCAGGCTCTGCATGGGTCCTCGAGCAGCCAATTAGTACTAAAGAAAATGGTATAGCGGACCAACAAAACAAAACCAAAAAAAAGAAATTTTAAACTGAGTCTTTTACTCACTTGGCCTTGATACCAGATTTGTTGGATGTTGCCTCGCCGTCCGTCCGTCTCGCCGTGTGACTCTAATTTCTGGCGGTCAAAGGTTTGACTACTCGCCTTGTCCACTGGCTCGAGCGGCGTCCGGCTCAGCAACATCCCGCCAGACTACGCCAAATGTTAGAAATATTCACACGAAGGCCTGAGTATAAGCAAAAATGCAGTTTATTATGTCAGAATTCTGGGAGAGAAGGCCTGAGACTCTTCAGCCTATTGACAGCACCTTTTCTCACTTGAGCTAAGGTTTACACGTTAATATACAGATTCAAGGGGCGGATTCTTATTTACATACAATCAATCAACTATATTTGCGTCACACTTTATTACATGCAGTCAATCAATTTTCTTAGCATCCCAGTTATCACAAAAATGGTTAAAGTGGGAGTTGTCTTACCCACCCCTAACTTCATACAGACGTCATTCAAAACTAACACAAGGATATGGCCTGTCTACAGCTGCGGACCTTGAGCGTTATCAAGGATACATTGCATGTCTTGATCTGTGAAGCTGTTATCAGCTGTTGTTGGGATACTCCCTATACATACCCAGGGTTGGTTCTCATGAGACAGTTTACCGGGAATGTGGCTTGTTCAGCCATTTTGTGTCCTTTTTAAAAAATATATATTTTATTGAAAGTTTTTCGATCACAATTTTTTCCCCTTATACATCAAACATAAGAAAAAGAAAATTTAACAGTACATGTAACGTAGTAACCACAGTCTAATAACAAGTAACTAACCAACATGGTAAACTAATCATTTAACATAAAATAAAACTTCCCCCCCCTCCCCCCTGGGTTGCTGCTGCTGGTCATCTATCTTCCCTCTAGCGTTCCCCTAGTTGGTCGAGGAATGGCTGCCACCGCCTGGTGAACCCTTGAGCCGATCCTCTCAGCGCAAACTTCATCCGCTCCAGTTTTATGAACCCCGCCATATCGTTTATCCAGGCCTCCAGTCCGGGGGGCTTCGCTTCCTTCCACATGAGTAAAATCCTACGCCGGGCTACTAGGGACGCAAAGGCCACAACATCGGCCTCTTTCGCCTCCTGCACTCCCGGCTCATCCGCAACTCCAAATAAAGCTAACCCCCAGCCTGGTTTGACCCGGACCTTCACCACCTTCGAAATCACTCCCGTCACTCCCCTCCAATACCCCTCCAGTGCCGGGCACAACCAAAACATATGTGTGTGGTTTGCCGGGCGTCCGCCGCACCTCCCACACTTGTCCTCCACTCCGAAGAACCTGCTCAACCTTTCTCCCGTTATGTGTGCTCTATGTAGCACCTTAAATTGAATCAGGCTAAGCCTGGCGCACGAGGAAGAGGAATTTACCCTGCTTAGGGCATCAGCCCACATACCCTCCTCTATCTCCTCCCCGAGCTCTTCTTCCCACTTTCCTTTTAGTTCGCCCACCAGCTCCTCCCCCTCTTCTCTCATCTCTCGGTATATCTCTGACACCTTGCCCTCCCCGACCCACACCCCCGAGAGCATTCTATCCTGGATCCCCTGTGTCGGGAGCAATGGAAATTCCCTCACCTGTTGTCTTGTGAACGCCCTCACCTGCATATACCTAAAAAAGTTTCCCCGGGGCAGCTTATACTTTTCCTCCAACGCTCCCAAGCTCGCAAACGTCCCGTCTATAAATAAATCTCCCACTCTCCTGATTCCTACCAGGTGCCAGCTCTGGAATCCTCCGTCCAGCCTCCCTGGGGCAAACCTATGGTTGTTCCTGATCGGGGACCACACCGAGGCTCCCAGCACACCTCTCTGTCGCCTCCATTGTCCCCAGATATTTAATGTTGCCGCCACCACTGGGTTTGTGGTAAATTTTTTTGGTGAGCGCGGTAGCGGCGCCGTCACCAGCGCCTCTAGACTCATCCCTTTACAGAACTTTCTCTCCAGTCTTTTCCACGCCGCTCCCTCTCCCTCTATCATCCATTTACGGATCATCGCCACATTGGCGGCCCAATAGTAGTCGCCCAAATTCGGCAGCACCAGTCCCCCTCTGTCTCTGTTACGTTGTAAGAACCCCCTCCTTACCCTCGGGACTTTCCCTGCCCACACGAAGCTCGTGATTCTCCTGTCTATTTTTTTAAAGAAGGCCTTAGTAATTAGTATAGGGAGACATTGGAATACAAATAGGAACCTCGGGAGGACCATCATCTTAATTGCCTGCACTCTGCCCGCCAATGACAGTGGCTGCATGTCCCACCTCTTGAAGTCCTCTTCCATTTGTTCTACCAATCGTGTCAGATTAAGTCTGTGCAAGGTTCCCCAACTCCTGGCGATCTGAATCCCCAGGTATCGGAAGTTTCTTTCCACTTTCCTTAGAGGCAGACCTTCTATCCCTTTACTCTGGTCCCCAGGGTGTATCACGAAAAGTTCACTCTTCCCCATGTTAAGCCTATATCCCGAGAAATCTCCGAACTCCCTCAATATCTGCATGACCTCTGTCATCCCCCCCACTGGGTCCGTCACATACAACAGTAGGTCATCCGCGTAGAGCGACACTCGGTGTTCTTCTCCCCCTCTAATCACCCCTCTCCATTTCCAGGAGTCTCTTAGTGCCATGGCCAGTGGTTCAATTGCCAACGCGAACAGCAATGGAGATAGCGGGCATCCCTGTCTTGTTCCCCTGTATAGTCGGAAATACTCCGATCTTTGCCGACCCGTGACCACACTTGCCGTTGGGGCCCCATAAAGGAGTTTAACCCAGCTAATAAACCCGTACCCGAACCCGAACCTCCTTCGCACCTCCCATAGGTACTCCCACTCCACCCTGTCAAATGCCTTCTCTGCATCCATTGCCGCCACTATCTCTGCCTCCCCCTCTACTGGGGGCATCATTATCACCCCTAATAGCCGTCGCACGTTGACATTTAGTTGTCTCCCTTTACGAATCCTGTCTGGTCTTCGTGCACCACCCCCGGGACACAGTCCTCTATCCTCGATGCCAGCACCTTTGCCAGCAATTTGGCGTCCACATTCAATAGTGAGATAGGTCTATAGGACCCGCACTGCAACGGATCTTTATCCCGCTTCAAAATTAGCGATATCGCGCCTCCGACATTGTCGGGGATAGAGTCCCTCCTTCCCTGGCCTCGTTAAAAGTCCTCACCAACAGCGGGGCCAGCAGGTCCACATATTTTCTATAAAATTCCACCGGGAACCCATCTGGTCCCGGAGCCTTCCCTGCCTGCATATTCCCCAGCCCCTTAATAACCTCGTCCACCCCAATTGGTGCCCCCAGGCCTTCCATCTCCTGGTCCTTCACCCTCTGGAACCTCAATTGATCCAGGAACTGCCGCATCTCCTCTTTTCCCTCCGGGGGTTGGGACCTATACAGTCCTTCGTAAAAGGTCTTAAACACCTCGTTTATCTTCCCTGCTCTCCGCACCGTAGCTCCATTTTCGTCTCTAATTCCCCCTATCTCCCTCGCCGCTGTCCTCTTTCGCAGCTGATGGGCCAACAGGCGACTAGCTTTTTCCCCATACTCACACCTCACCCCCTGTGCCTTCCTCCACAGCACCTCCGCCCTCCTGGTGGTCAGAAGGTCGAACTCCATCTGGAGTCGTCGTCTCTCCCTGTACAGTCCCTCCTCCGGGGTCTCCGCAAATTCCCTGTCCACCCTTAAGATCTCCCCCAGTAGTCTTTCCCTTTCCTTGGCCTCTGTTTTCCCTTTGTGTGCCCTGATGGAGATCAGCTCTCCTCTGACCACCGCTTTTAGTGCTTCCCATACCACTCCCACTCGGACCTCCCCGTCGTCATTGGCCTCCAGGTACCTCTCAATACATCCCCGCACTCTTCCACAAACTCCCTCATCTGCCAACAGTCCCACATCTAATCGCCAGAGTGCTCGCTGCTCCCTCTCCTCTCCTAGTTCCAGATCCACCCAATGTGGGGCATGATCCGAAATAGCTATGGCTGAATACTCCGCTTCTTCCACCCTCGAGATCAACGACCTTCCCAAAACAAAAACATCTATCCGGGAGTACACTTTATGAACATGGGAGAAGAAGGAGAACTCCCTGGCCCTCGGTCTAAGAAATCACCATGGATCCACTCCCCCCATTTGGTCCATAAACCCCTTGAGCACCTTGGCCGCTGCCGGCCTTCTTCC
The DNA here is from genome assembly GCF_047496885.1 of Scyliorhinus torazame. Taxonomy (NCBI): domain Eukaryota; kingdom Metazoa; phylum Chordata; class Chondrichthyes; order Carcharhiniformes; family Scyliorhinidae; genus Scyliorhinus; species Scyliorhinus torazame. Next base: position 321,243,221 of record NC_092708.1, on the reverse strand, counting down.
GGTCTTAGATCTGGATCTATCTAACCCTGGGTCCAGCACGGTGTTGAAGTCTCCTCCCAATATCAAGTTTCCTACCTCCAGGTCCGGTATACGTCCCAACATCCGCCTCATAAATCCCGCATCGTCCCAATTCGGGGCATATACGTTAACCAACACAACCTCCATTCCCTCCAGCCTGCCACTCACCATTACATATTTGCCTCCACTATCTGCTACAATGCTCCTTGCTTCGAATGCTACCCGTTTCCCCACCAGTATGGCCACCCCTCTATTCTTTGCATCTAGCCCTGAATGGGACACCTGTCCCACCCATCCATTTTGTGTCCTTAATATCACAGAATAGCTAACAGCCATTTTGTGTCTTTTCTGATATTAACAGCATTGTATATACACAATTTCTACAAATTGCCTCTTCTAAACAGGCATCTAAGCCAATGAGTACATTTTGTCTCAGAACTATTCAAAAGTAATACAGGAGCACAAATGTAGTTACAGGGCCACCTATAATTTATATCATAGTCCAGTATCAGAAAATGCCCTACAACACTATCATAATTTAAAGCATTGCCTAGAAAATTTTACTTTTGGAAAATTGAATACACTTCTCAATGACCTCTGACATCTAGCCAAAAATTAATTGGAGACTGACCATCAAAGGTTTGGAGGAAAAAAGGGAAATTACTAGAGCCTCTAATTAGATGGTGACTGAACACCGTGAAAATTTTCACTGATCTGGGAAAGCCATTGTGGATTTGTAGAAGGTAGGGCATGTCTGATGAACCCGTTTGAAAAGGTGACTGAAGTAGTGGATGTCTATATTTTACCTGTATGGACTGCCAGAGGGCTTTTGATAACATCCCCCATAATTAACTATTTAATAAAAGTTGAAGCTCACGGAATTCAAGGCAGATTATTGACCTGGTTAGCATATAGGATAAACAGGAGGAGACAGTAAGGATAATGAGCAGATACTCCAATTGGCAGAATGTGATTAATGGTATCACACATGAATCTCTGTCGGGACCTTAACTGTTAACCATATTTATTAATGATATGGATACAGAAATTAAGAGTAGGCCATTTGGCTCTTTGAACCTGCTCCGCCATTCAGGCTGGTCCTATATTCCTCTATCTCAACGTTAGACTCCCATGCTCCAATCATACCCCATGACATCTTGTGAATCTAGAAATCTATTCAATTTCAAGTATATTCAGTAACTTTTCCTCCACAGCCTCTTGTGGTAGAGAATTTTGCAGGTTCACCACCCTCTGAGTGAAGAGGTTTCTCATCTCGCACCTAAATGGCCAAATCCATATCCTGTGACCCCTTGAGCAAGACCCCCACCCCCCTGCAAGAGGGAGCAACATCCTTGCACCTAGACTGCCCAGTCCCGTCAGAATTTTAATACGTTTCAATTAGATCTTCTAAATTCCAGGCCCAGTTGAGTCAATCTCTCCTCGTATGGCAATTCTGCCATCCAAGAAATCGGTGAGGTGAATCTTTGCTGCAGTCCCTCTGTGGCAAATATACCCTTTCTTAGACGAGGAGACCAAATTGCACACAACACTCGAGTTGTGGTCTCACCAAGGCCCTGCACAGCTGCAGTGACATCCTTGCTCCTGTATTCAAATCCTCATGCAATAAAGGCCAATATTACATTTGCTTTCCTATCTGCCTGTTTTTTGCCTGCATGCTTGCTTTCAGTGACTGCTGCACTAGGATAACCAGGTCCCTTTGAACGTCAACTTTTCCAAATCTGTCACCATTTAAATAATACTCTGACATTTTGTTTCTCCATCTGAAGTGGATTTTTCACATTTATCCACGTTATACTGCATCTGCCATGTATTTGCCCACTGGCTCAACTTGTCTACATCACCTTAAAGCCTCCTAACATCCTGCTCACTACTCTCATTCCCACCAAGTTTTGGGTAATTCGCCAACTTCAAACTATTTGATTTAGATGAGGGAACCAAATGTTTGATGTATAATATGAATAGCTGGGCCCCAAGCACTGATCCCTACAGGGCCCCACTAGTCACCTCTTGCCACTTTAAAAAAGACCCATTTATCTCTGTTTCTTGTCTGCTGACAAATTCTAATCCCATGCACTTTAATTTTGCACACTAAACTCTTTTATGTGGGACTCCATCAAGAGCTTTCATAAGAACTAGGAGCAGGAGTAGGCCATCTGGCCCCTCGAGCCTGCTCCGCCATTCAATGAGATCATGGCTGATCTTTTGTGGACTCAGCTCCACTTTCCGGCCTGAACACCATAACCCTTTATTCTTTGTTCTTCAAAAAGCTATCTATCTTTATCTTGAAAACATTTAATGAAGGAGCCTCAACTGCTTCACTGGACAGGGAATTCCATAGATTCACAACCCTTTGGGTGAAGATGTTCCTCCTAAGCTCAGTTCTAAATCTACTTCCCCTTATTCTGAGGCTATGCCCCATAGTTCTGTTTTCATCTGCCAGTGGAAACAACCTGCCCGCATCTATCCTATCTATTCCCTTCATAATTTTATATGTTTCGAAAAGATGCCCCTGCATCCTTCTAAATTCCAACGAGTACAGTCCCAGTCTACTTAACCTCTTCTCAGAATCTAACCCCCTCAACTCTGGGATTAACCTAGTGAATCTTCTCTGCATACCCTCCAGCGCCAATATGTCCTTTCTCGGGTAAGGAGACCAAAACTGAACACAGGTGTAGCCTCACTAACACCTTATACAGTTGCAGCATAACCTCCCTAGTCTTAAACTCCATCCCTCTGGCAATGAAGGACTGAACTCCATTCGCCTTCTTAATCACCTGTTGCACCTGTAAACCAACTTTATGCGACTCATGCACTAAGACACCCAGGTCCCTCTGCACAGTGGCATGTTTTAATATTTTATCATTTAAATAATAATCCCTTTTGCTGTTATTCGTACCAAAATAGATAACCTCATTTGTCAACATTGTATTCCATCTGCCAGACATTCACTTAAATTATCCAAATCCCTCTGCAGACTTCCAGTGTCCTCTGAACTTTGTGCTTTACCACTCATCTTAGTGTCGTCTGCAAACCTGGACACATTGCACTTGGTCCCCAACTCCAAATCATCTATGTAAATTGTGAACAATTGTGGGCCCAACACTGATCCCTGAGGGACACCACTAGCTACTGACTGCCAGCCAGAGAAACACCCATTAATCCCCACACTTTTCTTTCTATTAATTATATTCTGAGCAAGTTTACTCTCATAATCTATCTTACTCTTCTTTATAGCTTTTCTTTAGTAGCTTTCTGGTGCCCCTTAAAGATTTCCCAATCCTCTAGTCTCCCACTAATCTTTGCCACTTTGTATGCTTTTTCCTTCAATTTGATACCCCCTTATTTCCTTAGATATCCACGGTCGATATTCCCTCTTTCTACCGTCCTTTTTGTTGGTATAAACTTTTGCTGAGCACTGTGAAAAATCACTTGGAAGGTTCTCCACTGTTCCTCAACTGTTACACCATAAAGTATTTGCTCCCAGTCTACCTTTGCCAGCTCTTCTCTCATCCCATTATAATCTCCTTTGTTTAAGCACAAAACACTAGTGCTTGATTTTACCTTCTCACCCTCCATCTGTATTTTAAATTCCACCATAGTGTGATCACCCCTTCCGAGAGGATCTCTATGAGATCATTAATCAATCCTATCTCATTACACAGGACCAGATCTAGGATCGCTTGTTCCCTCGTAGGTTGCATTACATACTGTTCACGGAAACTATCACGGATACATTCTATGAACTCCTCCTCAAAGCTGCCTTGGCCGACCTGGTTAAACCAATCGACATGTGGATTAAAATACCCATAACTGTTGTACCATTTCTACATGCATCAGTTATTTGTTTGTTTATTGTCCGTCCCACCATAATGTTACTATTTGGTGGTCTATAGACTACTCCTATCAGTGACTTTTACGCCTTATTTTTCCTGATTTCCACCCAAATAGATTCAACCTTATCCTCCATAACACCAATGTCATCCCTCACTACTGCCCGGATGTCATCCTTAAATAACAGAGCTACACCACCTCCCTTACCATCCACTCTGACCTTCCGAATAGTTTGATACCCTTGGATATTTAACTCCCAGTTGTGACCATCCTTTAATCATGTTTCAGCCTTTGCGTCCCTAGTAGCCCGGCGAAGGATCTTGCTAATGTGGAAGGAGGCAAAGCCCCCCAGCGTGGAGGCCTGGATAAATGATATGGCTGGGTTCATAAAGTTGGAGAGGATCAAGTTCGCCTTGAGAGGGTCTGCGCAGGGGTTCTACAGGCGGTGGCAACCGTTCCTAGACTATCTCGCGGAGCGTTAGAGGAAGGTCGGTCAGCAGCAGCAGCAACCTGGGGGGGGGGGGGAAGAGAAAGGGGGGACTGCCTGGGAGGGTGGATGAGCAAGAGATAACATGAAGGGTGGGGGAAACTGGCACGTATGGGAGAGGGCCAGTGTACAAAGCTGTGTAAATATATCATTTTGCCATGTATATATCTTGCTCCGCGCGATTTCTCGTTTATCTTTTTCTTTGTTGCGGGGGGGGGGGGGGCGGTTATTGTTTGTAAGGGAGATAAATTGTGTTAAAAACTTTAATAAATAAATATATATATTTTAAAAAATCATGTTTCAGTAATGGCCACTAAATCATAATCATTCACGATGATTTGCGCCATCAACTCATTTACCTTATTCCAAATACTACAAGCATTCAGGTAAAGTACCCTAATGTTGGCTTTTATACCTCGTTTTGAATCTCAACACCTCTATCAGTAACCTCTCCCAAGTTATTTTTCCTTTTACTCCATTAGGTTTGTCAGACTTGATTTACCTTTCGTAAATACATGTTGCTTTTGTCTAATCCAGTTGATATTTTCTAAGGTTCCTGTTATCATATCCTTTAGACTACAATTTTCCTTACTACTAACTTCGTCTTCTCCCTCCTTTTTAAATAGTGGGGTTATATTGGCCATCCTTCGAACTGCAGGGACTGTTACAGAATCTAAAGAATTTTGGAAGGTGGCAATCAATGCAGCCACAATTTCCATGGCGGCCTCCTTCAGTACCCTGGGATGTAGATTATCAGGCCTTGGGGATTTATCAGCTTTCAGTCCCATTAATTTCCCCAGCATCCTTCAGCAATATTAATTTCCTTCACTTCCTCCATCTCCTAGACCCTTGGTTCCTAAGCATTTCTTTGAATTTTTTGTGAAGACAGAACTAAAGTAGTTTAATTGCTCTGCCATTTCCTTGTTCTCTGCTATAAATTCTCCTGTTTTGGACTGTAAGGGACCTGCATTGTCTTCACAAATCTTTTTCTTTTAATATCTTTGTGGAAGCTTTTACAGTCCCCTTTTATATTGCTTGCAGGTTTCCTCTCATGTTCTATTTTCCCTCTCGGTCCTTCTTTGCTGAATTCTGAACTGCTCCCAATCCCCAGGCTTGCAACTTTTTCTAGCAACTTTATATTGTGGTTCTTTTGATCTAATCCTGTCCTTAATTTATTTTGTAAATTGGGCTGCTGTTGTGTTTTTGCACCAGAATGTAACCATTTTGCACCAGAACTTTGCACCATTGCAATGTATATATTAGTAACTTAAATATTAGCCATTGCCTATTCCCTAAAGGACCCAGACAACAAGATTATTAATTAACCCCATCTCATTGCATAATACCAAATCCTAGGATAGCATGTTCCCTAGTTAGTTACCTGATATACCAAAATAATCTTGTACACACGCCAGGAATTTATCCTGCACAGTATTGTTGCTACTTTGGTTTGCCCAATCGATGTGTATTGGATGATGGGATGGCAAGCCACACTCTAAGGGCAGGATTCTCCAAACCCCCGCTGGGTCGGAGAATCCCCGGGGGGCATAGACATGGTCCATCACGGCAGGACCTGGCTTGTAGGCCGGCTAGGTGAGTCCTCGGGCGGGGGGATCCGACCCTTGGGGGGGGGGGGGGGGGGGGGGTGTCACGGCGGCCCGCGATTGGGGCCTACCGAACTGTGGGCGGGCCTGTGCCGTGGGGGCACTCTTTCCTTGCACTGGCCTCTGTAGGGCTCCGCCATGGCTGGCGTGGAGAAGAACCCCCTGCACATGTGGAGGAACTGTTTTTGAAAACTCACCACTATTCTTAGAATTCCCCCTATACCAAAAAGGGCCGACATTCTAAATGGTGATCGGGGATTCTCACTCCCCGACTCCGATGCAAGCTTCAGTGGGTGCTATTCAGGTCAAACTATGTCTTCAGGTTATCCCCTGTTATAACCCATACCTTCACCGAAGATTTCATCTACTTACCACTTAGTAGCATCGATCCTGGGTCCCGCATTGCTAAGTAAGTAAAGTAGACTTTGGAATAACCACTATTTCAGGTTAAATTAAGTTATTTTATTATTATATTTTTTTTCTTTTAAAAGCTGCAAATACTTTCTTTACAGAAAGGAAAAAGATCTTGCTTCTGGGTTCTTCTGGTTGGTTGAAGGGACCTTCAGGCCCAACTTGACAATCAATCTTCTTTTTAAAAGTCTGGTCTTCTTTAGATGTATTCGCTGATGAGCTTGGTTGCTATGTCCTATCATTCCCACGTACCGAGCTATGAGAGCTGACTCTGCTGGCTATTTCTGAGCTGACTTTGCCTCCTCTTTAAATTCTAGTCTTCCTCAGATGTATTAGCTATTTTAGCTCGACTGCTTTGCACTGTCTCTTTCCCATGGCCGAACTGACTGTAATCTGACTCTGCTTCTGCCCTCGATCGCTCTCTCTCTCTGAGTTCTGGTTCTGGTAGTTCCTGCTCTGGTCTCTAGGTTTATATATTTTTCTAACAGCTATCTAGTTTTTATGACTTTATTGTAAAGTAACATTTTTCACTTTGACTGTAAAAAGTATCTTTGATCTAAACATTCTAATCCAACTAAGTATTCATTTTGTCATTACTTCATCTCATAGATCTGATTACATTGTGTCCTTTGTGATGTTCAAAATGCTTTGGTTTCATGAGGTGTTACTTTTAATTCCTATCATTTCTATAGTTTTATTTTCCAATTGTGTCATCAGTTCATAATTTTGACTTTGATTTTGGCTTTAAATTATGTTTCTCGTAGACTGATCGTCTCCAGTTTTCTTTAATTTACCTGGTATTAGCAAATTTTCACACCTAGAATTATCATCAAATTCAACTGAACCTCATCCTTTCTTTTCCAGATCCTTACTAAGATAGTTAATTTCAATGAAGGTGTGAGCCATTGTTTTTGGCTGCATTCAAAATCCTGTTTGTCTTGTTTGCTAAGCCTGCTTGACCAAGGATATCTGCATTTTACAATCCTCTCCTGGCAGCTGCTGTTAACCCTTTGTGGGATCTTGCCCTGTATTCTCTCGTGATTCTCTCAGACCAGATATTGCCAGATTTCCATGTTTCAAATGACACATCTTTCCATATTTTCAATAACAGAACACGCCGGCCGGTCTGCGCATGCGCCAACCCGCGCCAGCCCATTGGTGCGGCACCAACCCCTCCGGTGCCGGCCTAGCCCCCGGAAGTGCGGAGGATTCCACACCTTCCGATCGGCCCGACGCCAGAGTGGTTTGCGCCGCTTTTGGCGCCGGTGTCGGGCCATCCGGCCAGTTGCGGGAGAATCCCGCGCCAGGAATTTATCCTGCACAATATTGTTGCTACTTTGGTTTGCCCAATCGATGTGTATTGGATGATGGGATGGCGAGCCACGTGTCCAAGTTCTGATGACAAAAGGATAGGTTACTTTTATTTAAAAAATGTAGATGAAAGTGCAAAATCACATATTAACAGATTAAGTGGATGGAATAAACCCTGGCAAATGAATTTCAACGTGTGCAAGTGTGATCATTTTTTGGTCCTAAAAAGGATGTGTTTCTAAATGGTAAGTTACAAAGAGTGAAGGTCCAAAACAGGTACTGATAATCAAAATTATACCCAGTATAATACCCAGTGGACAACATAAGGGTTAGAGGAGCTTTACAGGGCTGGGTGTAAACCATTAATTAAAGTCCCTGTATTTTCCTGAGCCATAATTGTCCAAGATTCCAGGTGAGTGGAAGACTTACTTCTATTGCAGTGGTTCTCAAACTGGGGTCTAGCGAGACATTCTCGGGACCATGAAATAATATGAAAGCACTGACTGAACAGAGTTGGCCTAATCTGTGGGCGACCACCCTGGGTGCCATTATCAGGGATTGAAACTCCTCTTGCTACGTGTGGCTATTCCTTTTCTCCAGTGAAACCCTTCATCCGCTCCCATTATGGCAATTGTTCTCATCTTTGCTCCCTGAAGTACAAGAGGTGCACGACGGATACAAAAGTTGATTTAGTTTTTTTATATTATTTCAAGGGATGCAGGAGACGCTGGCTAAGCCAGCATTTATTGCCCATTCCTAATTGACCTCAAGATGTGGTGGTGAGCTGTTGTCTTGAATTACCGCAGTCCATATAGTGTCGGTAGATGCACCAGCATTTGACCCAGCAACCGTGAAGGCATGGCAATGTATTTCCAAGTCAGGATTGTGTGTGGCATGGAGGGGAAGTTGCAGGCAGTGGTGTATACATGCTTCTGCTGCTGTTGTCCTAGATGGTAGAGGTTGTGGATCTGGAAGGTGTAGTCGAAGGAATCTTAGTGAGTTGCTGCAGTCCATCTTGTAAACACTACTACCACTGTATTGGTGGTGGAGGGAGTGAATGTTTAAGGCTGCTTTGCCCTGGACTGTATCAAGCTTTTTGAGTGTCCGAGCTGCAATCATCCAGGCAAGTGGGAAATGTTCTCCTGACCTATGCCTTTGTAGATGGTGGACAGGCTTTGGGGGGTTAAGGAGTTGATCATCACAGGATTCATAGTCTCTGACCTATTCTTGTAGCCTTAGTATTTATATGCTCGGTCCAGTTTCTGGTCAATGGTAATCCCCATGATGTGATTACAAGGGGTTCAGCAATGATAATACCATTGAATGATATCGGCAATCATCAGACCTGGCTGGACCATATCAAGCACTTCTAGGCCCTTTATTATCTACCAAAATTGCCCATTACTCTAGAAATACAAGGATCTGTTTTGGGGCCACTGCTGTTTCTTATTTATATAAATGACCTGGAGGAGGGTGTAGAAGGATGGGTGAGTAAATTTGCAGATGACACTAAAGTCGGTGGAGTTGTGGACAGTGCGGAAGGATGTTACAAGTTACAGAGGAACATAGATAAGCTGCAGTGCTGGGCTGAGAAGTGGCAAATGGAGTTTAATGCAGAAAAGTGAGAGGTGATACAGGAAGACAGTACTGGGCTAATGGTAAAATTCTTGGTAGTGTGGATGAGCAGAGAGATCTCAGTGTCCATGTACATAGATCCCTGAAAGTTGCCACCCAGGTTGAGAGGGTTGTTAAGAAGGCGTACGGTGTGTTAGCTTTTATTGGTAGAGGGATTGAGTTTCGGAGCCATGAGGTCATGTTGCAGCTGTACAAAACTCTGGTGCGGCCGCATTTGGAGTATTGTGTGCAATTCTGGTCACCGCATTATAGGATGTGGAAGCATTGGAAAGTGTGCAGAGGAGATTTACCAGAATGTTGCCTGGTATGGAGGGAAGATCTTATGAGGAAAGGCTGAGGGACTTGAGGCTGTTTTTGTTAGAGAGAAGAAGGTTAAGAGGTGACTTAATTGAGGCATACAAGATGATCAGAGGATTGGATAGGGTGGACAGTGAGAGCCTTTTTCGTCGGATGGTGATGTCTAGCACGAGGGGACATAGCTTTAAATTGAGGGGAGATAGATCTAGGACAGATGTCAGAGGTAGGTTCTTTACTCGGAGAGTAGTAAGGGCATGGAATGCCCTGCCTGCAACAGTAGTGGACTCGCCAACACTAAGGGCATTCAAATGGTCATTGGATAGACATATGGACGATAAGGGAATAGTGTAGATGGGCTTGAGTGGTTTCATAGGTCGGCGCAACATTGACGACCGAAGGGTCTGTACGGCGCTGTAATGTTCCATGTTCTGACATGTACCCTCCTGTTAAATGGTATTGTGACACCATTCTTTAAAATCGTCCTTGCAATCTCTCTAACCTCACTTTCTTCCAAGTTTTTGAAAGACACCTCACATCCATGCCTATCTGCCCGATAATCACAAACTTGAACCCCATCCAATTCGATTTCTGCTGCTCCCCCAGTATTGAAAGGCCTCTAACAGAAGCCACAAATTACATCCTTTGACTGTGGTGCATTTTCTCTCTTCGACCTGTCTGCAACATTTGATAGGATTGACCTTCAAAGTCTCTCCCCTCGGTTATCGAACTGTCCTGATCGCACTCCTGTCAATCAAGTAACGACGACTACAATAATTATGAATCTTTCCACTATCTACCTACCTCTGGTGTCCCACAAAGATCCATCCATGATCTCTTCGTCATTTTCATGCTGCTAGTTAGTAAGAGCTTCCAACATGTATATTAAACTGGTGAGACTCTGCTCTATCTTTCCACAATATCCTCCGATTACTTTACTGGACTAATAATTCAGAGGCCTGGACTAAAGACCCAACAATATAAATTCAAATTCTACCTCAGCAGCCGGGGAATTCAAAGAATTAATATAGCTTTTTATTTAAAATGTTATCAGTAGTGGGAGGCATGAAACTATCGTTTTGTCCCTATACTCTCTGTCTCTTCCCCCCCCCCCCCTCCCCCCACAACACACACACACACAATCCAATTCACGAAGGTAGAGGAAAACCATCAGTGAGTCTCCATCCTATCCTTGGGGAAACGCCAGTGTGTACCTTCAAACAGTCAGAAAAACAATCTTTCATCACCACAGCTTTTCTTCTCTTGGCCAATTTTGTATCCGTGCTGTCACCCCCCCCCCCCCCCCACGGTTCAGCGAACACCTTTTGGAAGCTTAATTGTTCTAGTTTTCTGTACTTGTGATTTCTATATTTAAAAAGGGTGGTAGAACATAAGCTGTCTGATATTCCAGCACTCTGCTAATTATTTTGTAAATGTAACAGCGCCTCTGCCATCTCTTCCCCAACTTCTAATGTACACAAATACAATTCATCCAAACCTAATTTTGATTTGGTTTCATCAATTATTTTCATCAATTATAACAATATAATTTTTAAAGTGTCCTACCTACTAGAGGCAAAGTGATCATTTCTACAATTTCACCTTGCGAGTTTGTGTGCATCCCTCCGCGGCACTGGTCCTGTCTGATTTTTATTTTGTGTTTTAGAATACTTTACTATTTTCTTTCATCATCATCATGTGTGCTCTACCCAAAGGCAAGTCCTCGCTGCTCTTATTTCACTCAAAACCGGCACCGCAACGGAAGGTAATAGCTACCATTGAAAACCGCTCATGATGGCATCAGCACAAATAAACACCAACAGCGTGGACAGCTCATGTCAAAGGACTGATCCTTTGGCAGGGAGGAGTCTGCCTTCTAGGGTCGCTGTCCAGAAAATCCCCTATATACATTACACACGTACATACAAGCTTGGCTGTTATCAAACGAATACGATGTGGAATACACAAACCATGAACAGGAAAGGAAAGCTAAAGAAATGAAAAGGGAGTAATTAAACATCCTATTTATGTTAAGTATGGTGGAGTTGCCGACTTCATGAGTGATAAAGCGAGAATGAGGAGGTAAAGAAAGGAAGACGAAATAACAGTAATGCTAGACAAGGAAGCTGCCACATGCATGAGAGAATAGAGGGTCAGACGGTAGACATTGTCGTCATTCAAGTATATATGCCAACAAGTGAACGCCCAAAGTGATGAAATGCATTAGAGCTAATCAACGGGCGTAAAGAGCTATGTGGTCATATAATTTCATTAAAATGGAACAGTACTCCGACGGAAGATCATCAAAAGTGGAATACATAAACAGCAGACATATGATTTATTGACAATTTAATTTTGTTTTTCTTTGCCTTCTAATTTTGTTTACGTATTTCCTAATGTGTTCCCTTTAGTCATTTGCCTTTTTTCTTCAGTTTAAATGTTGCTATTTCACAGACTAGCTTGCTTTTAGTGATTTCCATTTATCATGGACAATCTTGACCACTATTTTAAATGTTTCCCACTGTTGCTCTATTTCTTATTTCCTAAATAATCTGCAATGCAAATTATGCTGACAACTAATTTAAGATAATCGAGGGTCACAGTATGGCACGTTTGCGTGTACTGGAAGCTACACGTACTAAGACCCTCGTCTTTGAAACCCGTTTCAGCTAAACAAAGTGATAGTCAGTTCCTGATTCAATCCCCAGGGCAATGCCTGGAGTCAAGCTGCTTGGTTTAAATTTCAAACACTTGGTACTTAACTGTCAGTTATTATCAACTGGCACATTCTCCATGGCAACCACTCTACAAATGAGTCCACTGCCAACCCATCAGCACACTCTTCTCATTATTTACCTCATATACTGGTATTCTTGCAAGGTGTCCTGATGAGTGCAAGATTAAAAGCTTTGACATAGATGTCTTTCTTCAGCATAAATATTGGGCAAAGATTAAAGTTTATTTTAGCAATCAGTGTGAATCAAAGCCAGGTGCGAAATTTGCTACAGGGCAAAAATCAAAGAGAGATGGAATTTGGTCATTACAATAGATAAAAGTCAAAGGTAGCGGGACCACACTTTTGGTCATCACAACCAGATACTGGGAGAACCAAGGATGGGAGTCACAGGCCAGGAATCAGCCAATCTGGGTGAAGTAGAAGATTGCAATTTTTTAAAGCATACATGATAATAATAAGCTTTTATTGTCACAAGTATGAAGTTACTGTGAAAAGTCCCTCGTCGCCACATTCTGGCGCATGTTCGGGTAAGCTGGTACGGGAATTGAACCCGCGCTGCTGACCTTGTTCTGCATCATAAACCAGCTGTCTAGCCCCCGAGCTAAATGATGGAAATAAACATGTCACAACACTTGCTTCCCAAGTGTCATTTACTTTGCCATATACTCAGAACAAATTTTGTTGATCGACTCAAAGTAAAACTGCAACAAATTCAAATATTGGAAAAACATCAAGAAAGCTAAACAAATAAGGCCCAAGAGAGAACAACCCATCCTGAAACTCAATCTGGGGTAAATTCAAAACTAATCTGCAAAAACTCAGATGACTCCCTCAGGAAACGATGGAGTTTGTATTGATTCATTCAAAGGCAAATTAACTTTAATTCAGAAAATAACAATTCGGAATTTAGCATAAATGTTATTTGAGGCATGTGTTAAATAGTATATTTTGCAGGCAAAAGCTCTCGGCTTTTCATTGCATCATTTCTGGGTCTATTCTTGTCTGAAGGATAAGAGATTGATTGTGATTACTCAACAATTCCATCATCATTGTGTCATACAACTACCAGGAGGCCAACTAGAGTTTATGATCTAACAATTCCCATGTTCCCAACTGCCCTTAGTGCTGCCTAACTATCCGTTCTGCTCTTCATTTCAAATTAGCATAAAGTCTAGCATTGTCACAAATTATTTTATTTGCTGATCTTGGACTTGATTCAATCAAGTTGAAGCAGGGGAAGGGAAAATCACAATGCTTTGTCAACAATATTTAACTCTCAAGTTGGACTTGCAAGGTTGTCGAGGATGATTCTTGCTCCAGGAATTAAGATATGTAGTCTTTCATCTTGATGTTTAACAAATGATTTGGCAATTCCTTTAAATTATAAATTCATTTTCAATTTATTTTTATATAGCGTATTAAATTATAAATATAAAAGTGTATTTTCTTTTAGCAGCTCATTACAATTGCTATTAGCGGAAAATGAAAAGAACACAATAAATAGAAGCAGGAGTAGACAATATTGCCCAACGTGCCTGCTCCACAATTCAATAGGATTATGGGCTGCAGCTCTACTTTCTCGCCCACTCCCCATATCCCTTAATTCCCTGAGACACCAGAAAGACCAGAAATCTCTCTACAAGAACAAGAATTTAACCCAAGCAATTAATGTTAAATATTTTAAATATTGGATCGTTAGTGTTTTCACAAGTTGGATCATTACTCCATTCTCTGACCACTCTTTGGATGATCTTGTGGATAAGTGGGCTGTGTCTGATTGAACACTTTAACAGTTATGCTAAACTTGGATTCAGGATTTACAATCTTCTAAACATTTTTGATGTAAAAAATTCTCAAGGGCAATTGGGAATGGGCAAAAAATGCTGGCCCTGTCAATAATAAAAAACTTCCTATCAAACCAGTTAATTAAAAATGTGAATATTAAAAACAATCAGTTTGATATTTTCTGTCAACTGTGCCAAAAATCTAAAATATAACTCAAGAGTAGACTTTTAACCTGCCAGCTTAACTACGTAATTTTACTGAATACTGCTAACTTTAACTTAGTTTTGACATTATTTAACATAAGTGATTTATGCAGAGCTGTGTAAAATTTATGCAGGGCTGTGTAAAATTTTGAAGTGAAATTAATCATTTGAAATTAATGTCGATCAAAACTCTGAAGCTTTGTCTTCATTCCATCTGATCACAAGGAGTGATGGTAATTAACATGACTCAAAAGTTAAATGTTGATTGACCCATGCAATGGTTTATACTTAACTAGCAAATGTTTACATGCTTCATTGCCTACAGCAATCTAACTAAATTGACCCAGTAAAACAGATGGTGGTAAGATATCAGAATAGGACTATTCTTTAAAATGTACTTTGGCATAATTCAGTTTTGTAGGGAAATACAGACAATTTCACATTGGGTTTGATTTTTGAAAAGGAAACTGGAGGCATACTACTTTTTAAAGCAAAGTATGATTCCTTCAATTGGAGGGGAGCTAATTTCAGGGGTTGAAAAGTTACCCCGGTGGATTAAAATCAAAGATTGACTAGTAAAACAGCAGTTGAGCAATGAGAGGCCTTCAAAGAGGTAAATTGGATACATCTAGACCGCTTTCCACGAGGGGATGTAGTACGCATCCTGGATGACTTCAGTTATAAAGACTAAAATTAAACAGATAAAGCTTATGATGTCAGGTTGATAACTCAGTCAAGACATGCTGACTGAATACAGGTACAGAGTGAACTGAAAAAGAAAATCAAGACAAAAATAGTGTATGAGAGAATAGTTGGTAATATAAAAGGGCATCCAAAACTGGTCTATAAATATGTATAATAGTCCAAACGTGGGGTCAATTGGGGTTTGAAAATTAGATCATCTTGTGGAGAACAGAGCATGCCTGAGGCACCAAATGAGCATTTTTAATCTGTCCTCATTAAAGAAAGGAATGTTGCCAATGTCACAGTAAAGGAGTAGGTAGTAGATAAATTGGATAGGCCAAAAATAGGCACAAAGACGGTACTTAAGCCGGCACTCTAATTGAAGGGTCACCCAGTCACTATGGGATACATCTTTGGTTCCTTCAAAAAATACGGGTGGAAAAGTCTTTTGGCCACAATCTTCCAATCCTCCTTAAATATGGAAGTAGTGCTATAGGAGAGCAAATATACTGCTGTTCAAGGAAACCAAGCTATTACAGGCCAATAGCTTAGAGATGGAGATAAGATTGGAGATACTTTGAAACATTAATCCAGGACACAATTAATTGGCACTTGGAAATATAAGCATGAATAAATGAAAGCCAGCACAAATTTGTTACTGACCAATCTTATTTGACAAATGAGTTCTGAGGTGCGAGGATGGATTAGCATGGTACAGCTGATGTCAAGACATTTGATACAGTGCCTCAAAAGATCTGCTGGCAAAATTGAAGCCCATGGAATTGATTAGATACAAAATTAGCTGAGGAAAATGTTTCAGAAGCAGTAAACGTTTTTTCTCAGTCTAGAGGAAAGAGTGAACAAATAATGCATTTGTACTAACCATAGCCCAGGGTTCAGTGTTGGAACCACTGCTTTTTGAATATGGATTAAGAACCTGGACTTGAGTCAAGAAGGGAAATTTCAAAGTTTTCAAATAACACAAAATACAAATGTTGTAAACAATGAGAAATATACTAACAGAAGTGTGAAGTGATTCATTTTGGTAGTAAGAATGAAGAGGCAATACCAACTTGATAGCACAATTTTAAAGAACTGCAGGAACAGAGACCGGGATGTATGCGCAAGTTTTTTGAAGGTGACAGAACAAGTTGAGACAGCTGTTAAAAAGGAGATGTGATCATTGGCTTTACATAAATAGAGGCATTGGTTACAAAAGCAAGGAAGACAGTGCACTTTAGAAACAATGGCAATAGCATAAAGAGTGCTAACATTTAATAGCATGAAACTAGGGATGAAATACTTTAGTTATGCAGAGGAACTATAGGAATTGGAGTTGTTCTCCTTTGAGGAAATAAGGTAAAAGGAGATTTGATAAGTGGTCAAAATGTAGAAGAATTTTGATACGGTAAATAAGGAGAAATTTTCACCTGTGGCAGGAGGGTTACTAATCACTATTAAGGGTGTGGATAAAAGAATTGGAGGCAACATAACAGCTGGTTGTGTATTCCCCTTAGTGACCTGCACTCTGGGTGGCAGGAATTCAATACATTTTCAAATACTTGGAAAGGAAAAAATGAATGGGGTATGGGAAAAAGCAGGTAATGGGGATGAACTGGAGAGCACAGGTCTGATGGGCAAAATTGCTTTCTGTTTCACTAATTTTTTCATACAAGAAAATAATGGCTATAGCACATGCTTCTTTATTGTTTTATTTATAAAAGTAAATTTTATCACTGACCTGCTGTTTCAGATACAGCATTGCAGGTGTCTGTTGTGATGATAATTATAGGAAGCATAACTGGGTGGGGGATAAGTGCCAATGGAAACGTCCCAAGAGGAAAGCAGATTCCATCTAATTTGATGAAACTACATTCTAAACTGGATTCAAGGTGACATTCATAGAATCATAAAATTTACAGTGCAGGAGGCCATTCCACCCATCGAGTCTGCACCGGCCCTTGGAAAGAGCATCTTACTTAAGCCCACGCTTCCACCCTATCCCCGTAACCCAATAACCCCACTACACCTTTTGGACACTAAGGGACAATTTAGCATGGCCAATCCACCTAACCTGCACTTCTTTGGACTGTGGGAGGAAACTGGAGCACCCAAAGGAAACCCATGCAGACACAAGGAAGAAGTACAAACTCCACACAGTCACCCGAGGCCGGAATTGAACCCAGGTCCCTGGAGCTGTGAAGCAGCAGTGCTAACCACTGTCACCCAGAAGTTGCTTATGAAATTACACACTGCCGAGCAACCTCCTTGTTCCGCCAATGCAGTCTATTATAGAAGGTCTGACTTATGGATCACAATGTCAGTAATAAAATTGATTTTTTTAATAAACAAAATTTGCTGAGATCACTATTTTTCTATAAAAACGTGTAATACTCGACCAAAAAATGCTCCGAGCAATGCCAGTCTCACTTTCAATCACGCACTAATTTACTCAACAGAGAATATAGTTCCATATACTAAATTTGGCCAGTTGCAGCTTTGTGGTTTTATGCTTCCGATTCATATAAACACAATTGTCTAGTTTTGTTAGTGTTTTATAGGCACTATTCAAGCGTTGTTTTCACATGTTTTCTTTTTACTGGAAGTTTATGCTGTTGTTCAGCAAGTCATCAGCGGTGCCCATAGTATTGTTTCCACCACGATGTAACAGAAGCTGCCGCAGAAGAGATCATACCACCCGTACTGTTGCTATTGCTGATTGGTTGAGATGCTTGCATGGCTTGGCTTTGCAATACTTCCACTGGCTGAGAAGGAATATCATAAAACTTGGGACTGGGTACAGTCTCCCAATCTGTTCCCAAATCAGTCTCTTCATCAGTTACATATTCATCACCACTCTCATCTGTCTGAGCAGCAATATTAGGATCTACCAACTCCATTGAATCTTCAAGATCAGCACTGATTTCGAAAGGTCCGGACCTAAATTCAAAAACATTACAGTTTACACACAATGTACAGAATCTCAAATATTGATTGTCACTCCTATGGAATGTTGCAAATTATTACAATCAAACGTACAATTATTCAAATTTATCTAAGGCAGTATAGTTTTAAAATATCCATGACTTCTACTTGCCAATGGATGAAAATCACATTTTGAAATATTGAATATCTGTTCACATGTCTAAAGTACATTTCATCTGTGGGCAAATAAAAATCATGATATAGTTTCTCATGTATGTTCAATCTGTGCCAAAGGAAAATGATACTGGGTGTGAAGTTTACATCTCTTTCCTTCATTCTGACCTGCCAAGAGCTAACAGGAAGATAATATCTTGAAGGAATATGTTCAGATACAGGCAGAACCAAAGCAGACATGAAAAATCTGGAGCTCCCAATATTCAGAAACTATAGGTGACAAGTCATTACCAATGCGCATATTCAAACTGAGACTTGAGAATGGTTAACTCAAGTGTGGATAATGCAAAGTAGAAATGTATAGAATTGATCATTTAGTGGGGTAAATTCTTAATTTCTTAATTCTTTTCTCCAATTTCTTCTCGAAAGATTGGGAATCCTGGCTAAATTTATGATTCACTCACTACACATAGTGAGAGTTACTTAAAAAACATCCCATGTATGGCAAGTAATACAATGGCTTTTACTGACTGGCTGGCTGCAATCCATGTCTGTTGCATTCACATAGAACATACAGTGCAGGAGGCCATTCGGCCCATCGTGTCTGCACCGACCCACCTAAGCCCTCACTTCCACCCTATCCCCGTAACCCAATAACCCCATCTAACCTTTTTGGTCACGAAGCGCAATTTATCATGGCCAATCCACCTAACCTGCACGTCTTTTGACTGTGGGAGAAAACCGGAGCAACCGGGGAGAACGTGCAGACTCCGCACAGACAGTGACCCAGCAGGGAATCGAACCTGGGACGCTGGCGCTGTGAAGCAACAATGCTATCCACTTGTGCTACCGTGCTGCCCTTTCATGGTAATAATACTATTGTCACAAGCAGGCTTACATTAACATTGCAATGAAGTTACTGTGAAAATCCCTAAGTCACCACACTACGGCCCCTGTTCGGGTACACTGGGGGGAGGGGGGGGGGGGGGGAGAGAGAATTCAGAATGTCCAATTCACCCAACAAGCATGTCTTTTGGGAGTTGTGGGAGGAAACCGGAGCACCCGAAGGAAACCCATGCAGGCGTAGGGAGAATGTGTGCAGACTCCGCACAGTGACCCAAGCCGGGAATTGAACCCTGGTCCCTGGCGGTGTGAAGCAACGGTGCTAATCACTGCGCTACCGTGCCGCCATAAAACACATTCAAAAACACATTTTATATTACTGCCTATCGGGCTCCAGATGCTGCTTCTCCCTATTCATCGAGCTTGAGCTGTGTATCCCCTCACCAACCATGTCTTCTCCGCCCCCCAAACTGGTTGTGATGTCCTTCTTGTGAAACTATGGTGGAACACTGGGGTGGTTGGCGCAACGAATACCTCAAGTTCAAAAATGGCATCGGTGGTGTGCATGCCCCTTCTGGACGAATCACACTGGACATCATGGGCGCAATTCTCCGACCCCCCGCCGGGTCGGAGAATCGCCGGGGGCTGGCGTGAAACCCGCCCCCGCCGTGTCCCGAATTCTCCGCCACCAGAGAATCGGCGGGGGCGGGAATCGCGCCGCGCCGGTCTCCCCCCGGCGATTCTCCGGCCCGAAGTCCCGCCGCTGCCAACCCTCGCCAGGCGGCGTGGATTGAACCACCTACCGTACCGGCGGGAGCAGACGGTGTGGGCGGGCTCCAGGGGGGGGGGGGTCGTGGGGCGATCTTGCCACGTGAGGGGGGGGGGGGGGGGGGGGAAGAGGGGGCCCACGGTGGCCTGGCCCGCGATCGGGGCCCACCGATCGGCAGGCGGGCCTCTGCCGTGGGGGCACTCTTTTTCTTCCGCCTTCGCCATGGTCTCCACTATGGCGGAGGCGGAAGAGACCCCCTCCACTGCGCATGCGCGGGGATGCCGTGAACGTCCGCTGACGCTCCCGCGCATGCGTCGCCCGGCAAAGTCCTTTAGGCACCGGCTGGCGTGGCGCTAAAGGCCTTTCCCGCCAGCCGGCGGGGCGGAAATCACTGCGCGTGGGCCTAGCCCCTCAAGGTGAGGGCTTGGCCCTAAAGGTGCGGAGAATTCCGCACCTTTGGGGCGGCGCGACGCCAGTGTGGTTCCTGCCACTCCATTACGCCGGATTCCCCCACCCCGCCGGGTAGGGGAGAATCCCGGCCCATATTAATGCACTTGCAGAAAACGTCTGCTAAAAGTATCATGACATCAATCAATGTACAATGCTGATTTAACACTAGTGGTGCCATTTAGGAGCTCAGTATTCTACCCAACACACGTTTTCACCTCACACACAAGAAAGCATGTTCAAGGCCCCACTCAACCTGCTGACCACACCAGCACTATTTAAATAGATCAACAAGTTGCAGGTTAGTTTCTGGTTGATTTATTTTGACTTGCTATGATTTCTACATTGCTTTCTGTCTCCCTCCCTTTAGGCAGCTTTCTTTAGCTGCTTAAAATTGCAAGAGTCTACATAGATTGGTGTGTAATGTGCTGACGGGCTATTTGCTGAGTTCAAGGCTTCTACATAAACTAGTTCCTCCTGGACATGGGTGCAATACTAGGCACTCCTCTTGGAATACTGCATGACTTAACAGAAAGAACAGAGGAGATAGAGAGCAGGTGGGAAGGAGGAAGAGTGGATGTAACCTATAGAACCTTTTCTGTTCAGGTTGTTTGGTATTTCACTTGGATGAGTTCTTTACAATCACTGTAACCCCAATTGTCCAACAGTCTTCTATAAAAGCAACAACAAAAAATGCTGAAATACTCAGCATGTCTGGAAGCATCTGTACAGTTAATGTTTCCAGTTCATCTGGCTCTTCTTCAGTGCTAAAGAGATGGAGAAATGTGATAGATTTTACACTGGGTAGGAATGTATGGAGCAGATGGAGTACGGACTCTTGTTCTGCTATTAACACATTCTGCTATCTTATCTTTATGTCACTATCAATACCATCTTTAGTTGTAAACCCGTTTGTCTTGTGCCCATGATATATTTGTCAAATATCTACCGAGTCCCACCTATCCCAGACCACCTATTTTGCTCCACAGATTTCCAAAGGTTTGCTAGATTTGGGGAAGATTCCATTTGATTGGAAAATAGCAGATGCAACTCCTTCATTCAAAAAGGGAGGGAGACAGAAAGTAGAGAACTACAGGTTAATTAGCCTATCAGGGAACATGTTAGAAACTCTTATTAAAGAGATTATATAGCAGGGCATTGAGAAAAATTCAAGGCAATCAAGCAAAGTCAACATTGGTTTTGTGAAAGTGAAATCATGTTTAACCAATTCATTGGAGCTCTTTGAGGCAGTCACATGTGCTCTGGATAAAGGGGAACCGGTGGATGTACTGTACTTACATTTTTTTAAGGCATTAGATAAGGTGCTGCATCAAAAGTTATTGCTTACAATAAAAGCTCATGGGGTAGGGGGTAACATGACCATGGCAGAAGATTTGTTAGCTAACAGGAAACAGCTGCCATAATGTAATGACTGGTGTGCCAGGGATCAGTGCTGGGGCCTCAGCTTTTTGCAATTTATATAAATTACTTAGATTAAGTTACTGAAGGTATCGTTGCAGAATTTGATGGATACAAAAATAGGTTGTAAAGTAAATTGTGAAGAGGACATAAGGAGGCGACAAAGGGACATAGGATAAGTGAGTGGGCGAAGATCAAGCAAATGGAGTGTAATGTGGACAAATATAAATTTGAAATGTGAAAGAATAAAAAATAAACAATCTAAATGGTGAGATTGCAGAGCATATTCTGAGGGATCTGGATGTCCTAGTGCATGAACCACAAAGGGCTAGTATGAAGGTAGAACAAGTAATTAGGAAAGCTAATAGAATGTTATTGTTTATTGTGAGGGGAACTGATTAAGAAAGTATGGTTATGCTTCGGTTGTACAGGGCATTGGTAAGATCACATCTGGTGTAGTGTACAGTACTGGCCCCCTTATTTAAGGAAGGATGTAAATGGATTAGAAGGTCAGAGAAGGTTAACGTGACTAATTCCAGGAATGATTGGACAGGTTAGGCTTGTATTCATTAGAGTTTAGGCGAGTAAGAGACAACTTGATTGAAACCTTTAGGATCTCAAGGGGTCTTGTTAGGGTGGATGTGGATAGGATATTTCCTCTTGTGGAAGGATCTAGAAATCGTGACAGTGTTTCAAAATAAGGGTCGCTTGTTTAATGAGATGAGGAGAATTTTTTTTTCTTGGAGGGTCATGAGACTTTGGAACTCTTCTTCAAATGCAGTAGAAACAGAGTCTTTGAATGTTTGGAGGTAAAGTTAGATAAATTCTTGTTTAACAAGGGGGTGAAAGGTTATCGGGGTAGACAGGAATGTGGGGTTGAGGTTACGATTCGGTCAGCCATGATCTTATTGAATAGCACAGCAGGCTCAAAAGGGTAGAGTGGCTGACCCCTGCTCCTAATTCATATGATAAATGCAGTAATACGAGCGAAGATGAAAGGCTGGGAATTCTCCATAGAGTAACTCAGCTCCCGGCTCCCCACAAGCATTCACTTGGCCACAATATAAAAATAAACAGAACCACAAAATAAATGAACTTCCAAAACTAAATTTATAAATGAAACCCTGCCATTTTGTATACAAGGTCTATTAATTGCTCTTGTACATTTTCTTAATGCCAGTCTCAGTGTGCCCTTGCCTATGCAGTGTTACTACAGTGATTGCAGCATAGCTGGGAAAGGTTGTTGAATTTCAGTGGGGGGGACTGGGTCAACTCAATATGGGTTCCAGCAATCTAAGCTGGCAGACTGCCAAAGAACAGCGAGGGGCATTGGTGGATGGCAGGAGAAATGCGGTCCTCCTGAGAGATAACAGGTTTGTGCTCCATGGAATCACTGCCACTCCCCCAGGGCGGCTCCTCCATAATCATCATAACGCGAAGGAGAATTGATTTCTAGACTGTTGGGACACCCTGCACATCCCTTCACATACTGTAAATCTAGTCACGATGGTGGCACTCTGAACTTGTATGAAGAACCTACACTTCATTATCTTACTTAGATGTTCATAACGGCCATTGCTATTTCTATATTTGCTAGTTTTAAAAATATTTTCTTTCATCATTTAAAACAAAATGTTCTTGGGATGTGAGCATTACAAGGCCAATGCATTTACTACCCATCTTTAATTGCTCGAGAAGGTGATACTGAGCCAACTTCTTGAACTGCTGAAGCCAATGAGGTGTAGGTATCACACACTAGTATTAAGAAGGGAGTTCCAGTATTTTCACAAACAAGTGTAGATCCAACTATATAGTTTGGTGTGTTGACTTGGAAAGGAACTTGCAGGTGGTGCTATCTCCGTGCATCTGATGCCCTTGTTCTTATAGGTCGTGGGTTTAGAATGGGCTCTTGAAATAACCTTGGTGAGTTGATGCAGAGTATCTTGCAGATATTGCACACAGCTGCCACTGTGAACCAGTGGTGAATGGAGTGAATGTTTAAGATAGTGGATGAGGTGCCTTGTCCTGAATGGTGTCAAACTCAAATGTTGTTAGAGCTGCACTTATCCAGGCAAGTAGACAGTATTCCATCATACTCTTGACTTGTGCTTTTTAAGTGGTTAACAGACTTTAGGGAGTCAGGAGCTGAGTTACTCTATGGAGAATTCCCAGCCTTTGATCTTCTTTTGTATTACAGTATTTATATGGCTAGGACGGTCCAATTTCTGGTAACTCCAAGGATTTTGTTAGTGCAGGTTTGAGAGATGGTGATGTTGTTGAATATCATGGGGAGATCTCGATTTGATTATCTCTTGTTGGAGATGGTCATTGACTTGCATTTGTGTCATGTGAACAGTACCTGCCACTCATCAGCCCAAGCCTGAATATTGTCCAGGCTTTACTGCACATGGACAGGGCTGGCTTCAGCAGCTAAGGAGTTGCGAATTTGTATGGCTGGTCCAGTTCAGTTTCTGGTCGATGGTAACCCCCAGGATGTGGGGGAATTCATTGGTAATGCCAATGAATGTCATGGAAAGATGGTCAGATTCAGTCAACGGAGATGGTCAAATGCCTTGCACTTGTGTGGCATGTATGTTACTTGCCACTCATCAGCCTGAATGTTGTTTTGCTGCATATGGACACAGGTTGCTTCAGTATCTGAGGAGTCACAAATGATGCTGAACATTAATCTTCAGCAAGCATCCCCACTTCCGACTTTATGATGGAAGGAAGGTAATTGATGAACCAGTTAAAAATGGTTGTACATAGAGCACTACCCTGTGAAACTCCTACAGCAAATTCCTAAAGCTGAGAAGTCTGGCCTCCAACAACAATATTCCTCTGTGCTAGTTATGACTCCAGCCAGTAGAGATTGTCTCCAGTAGAGAATTAAATTTGTCAGTGGCTGATTGAGAGTAGACGGAAGAGGCAGTAGTAATTGATTGGCCCTGTTTTTGTGGACTGAACATAGTTGGAAAATAACATTGTCGGATAGATGCTAATGTTGTAGCTGTACTGGAACAGCTTTGTTAAGAGCATAGCTAGTTCTGGAGTGGAAGCCTTCAGTGCTGTAGCCTAGATGTTGTCAGGGCCCATAGCATTTGCTGTATCCTGCACCTTCATCCTCTTCTTGATATCATGTGAAGTGAATTAAATTGGCTGAAGAGTGGCATCTATGATGGACATTGAGGAGGATCAAGATGGACCAGCCAATCGACACTTTTAGCCAAATATGGCAGCAAATCCACAGTAGAACATACAGTGCAGAAGGAGGACATTCGGCCCATTGAGTCTGCACCAACCTACTTAAGTTCTCACTTCCACTCTATCCCCGTAACCCAATAACCCCCCCCTGACCTTTTTGGTCACCAACGGCAATTTATCATGGCCAATCCACCTAACCTGCACGTCTCTGGACTGTGGGAGGAAACCGGAGCACCCGGAGGAAACCCACGCAGGCACGGGGAGAACGCACAGACGGTGATCCAGCGGGGAATCAAACCTGGGACCCTGGTGCTGTGAAGTCACAGTGCTAGCCACTTGTGCTACCGTGCTGCCATATGTTTCAGCTATGTTTTTTGCATTGACATGCTGGGCTCTGCCACTATTGAGGAAGGAAATGTTTTTGGAGCCTCTTCTTCAGGTTAGTTGTTTTATTTTCCAGCATCATTCACAATTGGAATGCCTGGATGAGTGCAGTCCCAAGAATACTGAAGCTTGATACCATTCAGGACAAAACAGCTGGCTTGATTCGCAACCCTTCCACAAACATGCACTCCCTCCACCACTGAGGCACAGTGGCAGCAGTGTTTATCATCTACAAGATGCATTGCAAGAACTCACCAAGGCTTCTGAGACAGCACCTTCCAAATTCACGGCCGCATAAAGATACCCACCACCTGGAAGTTTCCCTCCCAGTCACTCACCATCCTGACTTTGAAATATATTGCCTTTTCTTCACTGTCGTTGGGTTAAAATCCCAGAACTCTCTTCCTAACAGCACTGTGCATGTATCTACTTCACATGGACTGGAGCTCACCATCACCTTCTAAGGTACAATTAGGAATGGGTAATAAATGATGGCCTAGCTAGCGATGCCCACATCCCTTGAATGAATTTTTAAAAACCAGATGTGGCAGGACTGCGAACTTTGATCTGATCGGTTACTACATTTTAAAAAATGTCTTATTAATTTACCATGCCATCCTTTGATGCTTCCATTTACTTTTAATTTCACTATTTAACCATGGAACTATACTATTTGATGTATCCCATCTTATAAGATATTTGGTAATTGACCCATCATCACATCTTCCACTGATTTTCCATCAACCTGTTTTCCAGCCAAGTTTTTAACCTCTTTCTTCAAGACCTCAAATGTACTTCTGTCTAGGTTATTAGTTCCAATGCAGACCATGATCTGGACTGTTCAGCGTGCCTTTCCAGAAGGGTTACTACCTATTTTGCTGAACTTCACATCAGAACCAGGCAAAATACTAATTTGAACGTCTAGTCGCAAGTGCAAAAAGGTTGACTATAGATTCTCCCTCTACTATTTTGGTTGTCTATCTGTCTCTTAACTACCAGGTAGAACCTTACTCCATGCTGACCACAATACTGTCGAGAACCACCTCAGTCAATATCCAGTGTATTTGTCCAATTCCAGCAACTCGAGATCCCTACACCTCTGAATCCCGTCTCCATCTGCTGCAATTGAGGATAGTCATCCACAACTCTTAGCATTACCCTGAAATATCCAGCATTGCCTCTTGGATGATGACATTCTGAAAAGCAGTCCAGAAGTCCCTCATCCTTTCAGAATTATTGTGGTTGTGTTTCTGCTCCAGACGTCATTTTCTAATAGTGCAAACACCCTGTTGTTGACACTCAATTCAAAATGTTCAGCAAAAATACATTCCATTGAAAAACAAAAGTCAACAAGAAATACCCATCCCATGCACGGCTCATTCATCAAGTTATGGGTAGAATTAGATTGAAAGAAAAGGCTTACAACTTTGCGCATTTAGAGTATTTTAGAAACTATCAAAGGGTTGCAAAAAGTTGATAAAAAGGAAAAAGTAGAATGAGAGTAAACTGCCAGAACAGATTGCAAGAGCTTTTCGACAAGTTTCTTCCGGGTGCTGGTTCCTCCCAAAGATGTGCAGGTTAGGTGGGATTACAGGGATAGGGTGAGGGAGGTAGGGTGCTCTTTCAGAGGGTTGTTGCAGACTCGATGGGCCGAATGGCCTCCTCCTGCACTGTAGATTCTATGGATATGAAAAGAATAATTAAAGTGAGTATTGACCCCTTAGAATCAGAGGCAGGAGGAATAAGGAAATGGCAGAGGCATTGAACAAATATTTTATTTGTCTTTACAGTTTAAGACATATCTTTCATACCCAAAATTGACAGTAACCTAGAAGTGAGAAAATTAAGTAATATCAGCAGAGGAAAAAGTGTAGGAGAGACTTAAGGGACTAAAATCTGAAAACCTCCCAGGTCCTGATGGCCTACACCCTTGGGACCTAAAAGAGATAGCTACAGAGATAGTGGATGTGCTAGCTATGATTTACCGAAATTATGTCAATTTGGAAATGGTCCCATCAGATTGGGAGTTGGCAAATATTATACAGCTTTTCAAGAACAGAGGGAGAAAAATAAAAAGTGAATCATAGACCAGTTAGCCTAACATCACTTGCTGGGAAATGTTGCAAACTATTATTAAAGAAGTCTTAACAACGTACTTAGAAAAGCATTGCATGATTAGAACAAGTCAGTATGATTTTACAAAATGGAAATCCTATTTTATCAATTTATTGGGTTAGATGAGAAGAAATATTTTCTTGCACATGGTTGTGAATCTTTGGAGCTCTCTTCCCCCAGACAGCAGTGGAGGCAAGGTCAATGCATATTTTGAAGGCAGAGGTAGATAGATTTTTGACCAACAAGAGAGTCAAAGGTTATCGGGGTTAGGTGGATTGTGGAGTTGAGCCACAATCAGATCAGCTATGATCTTACCGAACGGAGGAGAAGGCTTGAGGGGCTGAATGGTCTACGCCTGCTCAGTGTTTGTAAGGATGTATTTTTTCAGGATGTAACAAGTGTAAAGGAGAACCAGTAGATGGGGTATAATTGGATTTCCAAATGGCATTTGATAGAGTATCGTAGAATCTAGAGTGCAGAAGGCCATTCGGCCCATCGAGTCTGCACCGACTCTTGGAAAGAGCACCCTACTTAAGCCCACACCTCCACCCTATCCCTGTAACCCCAGCTAATCTTTTTTGGGACACGAAGGGCAATTTAGCATGGCCAAACCAACTAACCTGCACATCTTTGGACTGTGGGGGGAAACCCGCGCAGATACGGGGAGAACGTGCAAACTCCGCACAGAAAATGACCCAAGCCAGGAATCGAAACTGGGACCCTGGAGCTGTAAAGCAACTGTGCTAACCACTGTGCTGCCGTGCTGTCCAGTACTACACAAAATGTTAATAGGCAAGATAAGGGTTCATGGGGTTAGCATGGAGGGAGGATTGGTCAACTGTTAGAAAGCAGAGCTGGTATAAACAGAGCATGTTCAAGTTGGCAGGCAGTGAATAGTGGAGTGCTGCAAGGATCAGTGCTGGACTCTCAGCTATTTACAATCTATATTAATAACCTAGATAAAGATAATGTATCTAAGTTTGCTGATTATGCAAAGCTAAGTGAGAATGCAAGTTGTGAGGAAGACACAAATATTGCAAAGAGATATGGAAAATTGAGTGAGCTACAAGATGGCAGATGGAGTATAATGTTGAGAAGCATGAAAGTTATTCACTTTGATAAAAATTGAAAAGTTGAATATTCTTTAAAGGGTCATAAACTTGTACGTGTAAGTTCAAAGAGACTTGGGTGTGCTTGTACAAGGAATGCAGAAAGTTAGCATACAAGTACAGCAAGCAATTAGAAAGCAAATGCCATGTTGGCCTTTATTGCAAGTAATTGGAGTACATGAAGAAACAAGTCCTGCTACAATTTTGCTGGAAAAACCCAAGTCTGGCAGCATCCTTGGAAAGAAATACATGGAGTCTGGATGACACTTCAGTTTTAAAGCTTCAGAGTTTTTCCAGAATTTTGTTTCTATTTTGGTCTTCCAAACATTCTCCAGAGGTTAGAGGCATCAGTGACTGATCCGTGTTAATAACTACCATCTGTCCTTCTCACTTACAGGTGTCCTTGGACGCCCAGGTGATCGTGACTCAATGACCAATTCAATGTACAGGTCTTTGTGTAGATGGCTGCCATCTATCAGATGAATGTGGCCAGCACAGATTTCTTTTTAGTGGAATCCAGTATTTTCCCCAGTCTGGGTGCAGCTTCCCAATATCACAATTTTATTTTTTTTCTTGAAGAAAGCAGGTAATACTACTTATGACATTAAGTATTTTCAAATCTTGTACCACCTTTACTCAAGAGTTGAAAGTGAATTCTGCCAGAGTCTTGCTATTTCTACCCTAGAATTTTCAAGTACTCTTGAATGCCCACCATTTGGTTACTGGAATTTTGCCCTGGGAGAGTTGGGTACTCCTGGTTAGAAAACAGATCTCATTACTACTAGGTCAGAAAATCATAATCCATCTGAATTAAACAGGCTTTTACAGATCAAAATAACACATAGAAAGTGTAGTTTGCAGATCAGCCCACTCCATCACTGGCACACAACCCAATCTCCAACATTTGTTTACACAGGTTGCAAAGAGTGAAAATGGAAAGACAATCATCATGGAACTTGACTGGAATATTTTATATTGAGGACTGCTTTTTAACCAGAATTCAACTCAGATTGAGAAGGATCAGATATAGCATGTATATCAACATACGCTAATACATCACTTTTCCTATTGCTGCTGACCATTATAAAGCAGATATGTCTCAATGATTCTTGC
This sequence comes from Scyliorhinus torazame, assembly GCF_047496885.1. Lineage (NCBI taxonomy): Eukaryota > Metazoa > Chordata > Chondrichthyes > Carcharhiniformes > Scyliorhinidae > Scyliorhinus > Scyliorhinus torazame. The sequence goes on along the minus strand of NC_092708.1, from coordinate 321,213,698 downwards.
AGGAAAGATTTATTCCACCCACTGTCCTCCCCCAATGTATGTTGCATAACCGTTGCTCTTTACATGGAAAGCATTTAATACCTTTAATTAAGCACTTTTTACAAAACAAGTCAATAGATACACAATTTAAAGAATTGTACTTGGAGAAGTAACAAATTCATTAGAAACAAACTTTGAAGAGTCATTTACCTGAAGTTACAAAGACTTTAAATGTTTGTTTTCAAACCTACTAAAGATCCAACTTACCTGCCCAGGTTTTTATTTTCAGGACTGACCAAGTGCATAATATTTCGGAGTGTGTGCAAGGGATGCAACAGTTCTGGGTTAACATGCTGTGTGACAAGAAAATGTTCCAGAAGATTAGCAAAAATAGATATTAAGTTAATGTGAACTAAGAATTTTATGTAGATTTTATGAAATGTTGTAAAAAACGGAATGATCGCATTGCTGCAATTTTCAGCTTTTAGTAATTCAAAACTGTGCTGAGATACTCAAGAGCAATACCATTACTCAGTGCAAAGCCAGTTAAGCATTGTTTTAAAAACAAATTGTAACTTAAAAAAATATTCAGCATTGAACTGTGGTACCTGGGAAAAGCAGAGATGTAGAATGTTTGTGTTTAGCTTATTCACTGCTCGAATGAACTTCTTCCTGCTCATATTCTCTTCACAAAACTCACTGCAGAAGACAAATCATCTTAGTAATACAAAACCTCTTATTCCATTTTTGCGAATCTATGATAAACAAGAAATAATTTTGTTTTCTGAAAGCGCTGAAAATAGGGAACACAGGAATTAAGTGCAGAAGTCGGCAATTCAGCCCTTCGAGCCTGCTCCGCCATTCAATCAGATCGTGGCTGATCTCCCGGTCTCCCTACCTGTTCCCCATATCCCTTTAACCCTTTAAAAAAATCAGAAATATATCTATCTCCTTCTTGAAGCTATTTAATGACTCAGATTCCATTGCACTATTGGCAGTGAGTTCCACAAATGCATCATCCTCTGCGAGAAGTAGTTCCTCGTCATCTCTGTTGTAAATCTACCGCCTTTCAACCCACATCTGTGACCCTCGTTCTAGATTGCCCTACAGGGGAGAACATTTGGTTTACATTTACTTTATCAATTCCTTTCAGTATATTATATATCTCGATCAAATCCCCTCTCATCCTTCTAAACTCTAGCGAATACAAACCCAAACAGTTTAATCTCTCCTCATAAGTCAACCCTTTCATCTCTGGTGTATCTCCTCTGAACTGCCTCCAATGCCACTACCTCCTTCCTCAAATAAGGGAAATTAGTTCAAACTATTAGCAACACTGCCTTCATGCAGTTACATTAGTTAATCCTGTGAGCTTAAGGAGGCAGACATATTGATGCTTCACACGAGTGGATTTGAAAAAAAACTGGGAACAATTACGAGGCCTGTGTTAACCATGACAGGTCAAAATCTGAATTCCTTTCCACACAATTCAATAAGTAAGGGCACCACATAATGTGGAACTGAATTGGAAATACCAAAACATTCTAGGTTTGATTCCCAGTAAATACTGGGTTAACTGATGCACACAAAGATAGTTTGAGAGCAAATACACTTCAGTCTTCCCAGCCAGGAAAAGGGAAAATGAGCTTGGATGCCAGCTTCTTTTGGAATCAAGTACCATGTTCTCCATGTGGATATCAAGTGACAACAAGACTGATGCAAAAGTAAAGTACTGTAGGTGCTAGAAATCTGAAATAAAAACAAAAAGCTGGTAGTCTTCAGCAGGTCTGGCAGCATCTGTGCAGTGTAACAGGGGTCTGAGGCATTTCATTCTGCTCTTTACAGATGCTGCCTGGTTTGCTATTATCACCAGCATTTTGTGTGTATATTTTCAGAGCAGGATTCAGTTGGCTGTAACGTTCCCCACAGTAGGATAGCCTAGTGCTCACTGTCCAATCTCTATCAAAAGTGGTAATGTCAGGAATGTCGTGGAGGGTGTAATGCTTATTGAATCACATCCCAACCATAAGGGATCACCCACAGGAGAGAAAGTGTAAAGGAGAATATATTAGAGAATTCCATTTCTGCTACATTTGATTTAGCACTTTTAGCATAATCTTTTGCCAATTCCACCAAGTCATCAAAAGAGGAAAGGCTGAATTTCTCTCAGACTGACTTTTCTTGTCAGAGGAAGTTTTTTGTTGTATTTCTTCTTCGTCACCCTTTAACACATTCATTTTTGATTTTGAAAGTCAGGGTCAAGGCATTTGGGGCGGCACGATGGCACAGTGGTTTGCACTGCTGATTGAGTGCCAGGGACCCAGGTATGATTCCAACCGTGGGTGACTGTCTGTGTGGAGTTTGAACTTTCTTCCCGTGTCTGTGTGGGTTTCCTCCAGGTGCTCCGGTTTTCTCCCACTGTCCAAAGATGACAGGTCAGGTGAACTGGCCATGCTAAATTGTCCCCAAGTGTCCAAAGGTTAGGTGGGGTTACGGGGGTAGGGCATGGAATTGGACCTAGGTAGGGTGTTCTTTCAGAGGGTCGGTGCAGACTTGATGGGCCGAATTGCCTCCTTCTGCACTGTAGGGATTCCATGATTTCTAGTAGTTCAACTGCCATTGGATTAGTCTTAAAATAGTAAAACAGACTAAGTGCTTCTTGGCCAGTGGAGAGTTTAATTTACATGCTGTAGAAGATTCACCATTGTTATTATTTGAGTTTAGGATACTTGCCTGTTACAAAGTCTTTTGGGAAGATTTACATCAAGAATGTGAGAAAGTATATTTGCCAGTTGTGTAGCATAGCACAATGCTGCACTGATAGTATAGGCTGGGTTACTTTGCTCCATATCTGTATATAAACACAGGGCAAGATATAAATTGAAAAAGATCTACAAAAATGCACTCCAAAATCTTTAATATCTCAAAACTATCACAAAACTAGGAGCTTGTCACAGTAACTTCATTGAAGCCTACATAAGCGATTATTATTATTATTTTGAGAGCATCAACTTGTGCTTACATAGCATCTTTAACACTATAAAACATCCCAAGCATTTTAGCAGGAGCATAACCAAAAAGCATTTATATAGTGCCTTTGACGTAGTAAAATGCCCCAATGGAATTCAATAAAGAGTTAGCAAACAATATCGGAGACTGACCAAAATCTTGGTTAAAGAAGATGGTTTTAAGGAACAGGGATAATAGTGGCTGATAACAAAAAAGGTCTGAAAATTAATGGCCAAAGACTAAAAGATCTGATTTTTGCTTTGTGACAATCAATCATGTACACACTAACACAAAAGCAGCAACGTCACTATTTACAGAGCCCAAAGATTCTAGCACTTATAATGATCTGTAGTGAAATGCAAATACCTTAAAGGCTTCATCAAGCTATGTTTTTATTGGTGGGGTAAACAAGTAGTTATCAGATCCTGAAGGGAGGTACTCGTCAGGTCAAGATAATAACAAAGAGTCATCCAGACTCGAAACGTTAGCTCCCTTCTCTCTCCAAAGATGCTGTCAGACCTGCTGCGATTGTCCAGTATTTTCTGTTTTTATACAAGATAATTATGCATGTTTAAGTCCTAGACCAGAGATTTAGGGCAGCACGGTAGCATGGTGGTTAGCACAATTGCTTCACAGCTCCAGGGTCCCAGGTTCGATTCCCGGCTTGGTTCACTGTCTTTGCGGGGTCTGCACATTCTCCGTGTGTGCGTGGGTTTCCTCCCACAGTCCAAAGATGTACAGGTTAGGTGGATTGGTCATGCTAAAATTGCCCTTAGTGTCCAAAATTGCCCTTAGTGTTGGGTCGGGTTACTGGGTTATGGGGATAGGGTGGAGGTGTGGGATTGGGTAGGGTGCTCTTTCAAAGAGCCGGTGCAGACTCGATGGGCCGAATGGCCTCCTTCTGCACTGTAAATTCTATGATAAGTAGCCATTTGAGATGGCCACCTTCAGCATATAAAGGGAGCGTAGCCATCTGGGATGGCCACTTTCAGCATATAAAATGGACACTCGTAGAGCATACAGGGAAAAACGGACAATGCAAAGTAACAGGCAGGCACAGAGCCTGAATGTGTATTTAGAAGACAGACAGCAGACAGAACCAAAACGCATGGCCAATTTGCACATTGATGGCCCATCTCCGATAAACAAGGCCCGCCTAAAAGCGCGCAAAGCCCCCTCGAGTATAAAAAGGAACCCCGCCATGTGTTCCCTCTCTTGGAATCAGCTCTCAACTGGAGAGACCCTTCCACCTGCACCACCAGAAGCAAGTAAGTTCAAGTTCAAGGCTCGCTACTAGATGGACAACCATAGCTATACTCCTGCTACTTCTTCGAACCCAACAGCCTCAGATCCGAACAACGGCCACTGTTCCTCTGAACTAAGTGGGCACCCGAAGTTAAGTATAGGAGTTAGCGATAGACATAGTTCAGCCTGTAGTGTTATTGTGCATGTGTAAATCATACTGTGTGTAAATAAAGTATCATTGACTTTGAACTAACTAACTGGTGTATTGGCTCTTTGATCGGTATTCGGTTGAACCTTGTGTCGGTATCAAGAGATACCTGGCGACTCTGAAAGCATATTCATAATTAAGATTAAGAAAGGCGACCTTATTAACCGCCATATTTATAGCCACAAATGAGAGCAACATTACTGGCGACTCTGGTGGGACTCGACCTAGAAGTGACTTTATCACTCCGAGAGAACCCAACTTTGAATTAGAAACCCAATTGGAAAAAGTAAAAACCACAAGCGTAAGACCAGTATCGATCAAACCTCCAAGATTCGGAAGTGTGTAATTTGCATGCGTACTAACAAAGGATATAAGGTAACCTCGATAGATTTTGTTGCTTAAAACTGTCGGGAGTTTTGTAGACTGGAAATTAGCTTAAGCCGTACCAGTGTTTGCATCACTGCTTTATTCTCCCCCGTTCCAAATTTAAGGTAGAAACCCAGAGATTACAGTAGAAATGGCAATGAAGGCAATGGAACGCCTTATGAATCCCCAGGAATTCGAGGTTGCAGTGACCAATAGAGCAGAGCAGTGTCCCATATGGGAAGAGGAAATTAGGAAGTATCTAAAAGGGAAAGGATGGCCCCTTTGGAACGAATTTTGCGCAAATGAGGAAACAGATCCAGGGAGTAAAGGACAGACTTGGTGGGATAACCTGACCAAGATTCATAAGAAGAGTATAGGAAAAGTTCGTAAGCCGATGGCAATCGTGTCCTGCTTGGCACAATTGCGAGGCACAAAGGAGGTTGTGAAGACGCTCCGCAGAGATATTCGAGACAGAGAGAAGAATAGTGAGGGAGACGTCACCGAGTGTGAGAAAGTTAATAAGCAACTCAGAGAGCAGTTAGCAGCGAAAGACAAGGAGATGGCTGATGTCAAACGGGCACACCAATCTTGTCTTGCTCACCTAAGCAGCTTTCAGTCCCAGTACGATAAGGCCTACCAAGACACGCAACGCGCGGTGTTGGTAAGAGAAGAGACAGAACTTCAAGTCGAAAAATTAAAGAAGCAATGTCAGGATTTAAAAGCAGTCCTACGAGCACTCCACAATTCCACCATGGAATAAAGACAGAGTTCGATGAACCATGCCAAATGCCGAAAGCAAATTGCAGACCTGCAATCCCTGCTCTCAGTACAAAATGGTTTCCAAGATACCAGGAAAATGGCCCCGATTGACAGGAGTTAAATGAAACTACCCATCGCTATGTACATGGAACATAGACTCCAGATAAAACCCAGAAAAGGAAAGCACCCCCACCCCAGACTGCACAGGTAGTGCACAATCCCATGAACCCTGTCACCACACAGCGCAGGACCACAACAAACGGAGACCCCGATTTTATGTACACCACCCCATTAACCGTCACCCAACTAAGGGACACGTGTGACAAAATCAAACCGTTCCAACCCACATCGGGCCCGCACCATTATTTTGCGAAAGTTAAGCAACAGGCGACCATGTACGGCCTGGACGAAAAAGAGCAAGTTAAGCTCACAGTTTTGAGCCTCGACCCCTCAGTCGGGCAGCCCTTCCCGACCCACAAAATGTAGGAGGAGGTACCCTCCAAGAAATGCATGCAGCGATCCTAGATGCGATCGGCTACAATAAGGGAGATCCCGTAGGACTCAATAAATGCAGACAGAAAAAGACCGCGCACCCAACAGCGTTTGCTGGACGCCTTTGGACCCACTTTACAGCAGTATTTGGAGAGTTAGCCCGCGCCCATTTGACACCAGAAAATATGGCCAAATGAACTCGTATCCTACTCTCCCACGCGACCGAAGCAGGACAGAGAGCTTGCGTCAATTATGACCCATCAGACGACACACATAATGAGAAATGGGTATTAAAGAGATTATCCCGAGCATGGGGACAATCCCTTCAGGGAAGGTCAGAACAAGGAAAAATAGAGGAAGAGCAGGCAAATGCCAACATGCATCCAGTCAGGACACATCAAAACCCCGCATGGGTAAACGAGGGAAGAAACAGCCCACAGCAGCCTAAATCACAAGAGAATGCTACAATTGTGGACAGTTAGGATATTACGCCCGAGAGTGCAATGCCCCCCCAGAAACAGCAGCAAAACCAGCAGGCAAATACCTTAAATAAGAACAGAGCCAAGCCCATTCACAGCGTTAGCGCCCGTTCCGAGAACGCAGACATGAACGGCACCGATTGATGGTGACTCCCCAGCTTGGGTCTGCGACACCCGATGGGACAAGTTCGGAAGACCGGTAGTAGCAGGCACAGTCCGGGGACACCCTGTAGAATTTCTTTGGGACATAGGAGGGTCCCGTACCACGTTAAATTCCTCCACAATGTTCCAACGGGATATGTGGCCCACCACAGACACCATTACCCTTAGCGACTTTACAGGACACTTACAGCAGGGACACATTACGGCCCCTGTGACTATTCAGATAGGCAACATTAAGACAAAACATCCCGTTGTTTTTAGTAGATCCACCCCAGACAGCCGAACACATTTTGGGGATAGATTTCATGAGCTCCCACAATCTTCCATTCGACCCAGTCAATAGATGTGTGTGGAGAGTGGCAAAGGCAGCACGAGCCACCGCCACGCTCACAGTTGGAGACTACGCACACAGGATTAGCGCAGTAGGAGACTTCTGGTTTGATCCACAAACTATTAGTCAAGACAAAGAAGTTAGAGACGTTTTACAGAAACACAAAGCATCCTTTGCCCAGCACAAGCACGACTCCGGCAGGATCGCTGGTTTAGTTTTCACAGGACCCAACCCCAAACCCCAAAACAGTACGGTTTTCCCCAACAAGCAGAGGGAGAAATTGCAAAAGTCATCCAAAGTTTACTTGACCAAGGCGTACTTTGTTCAGTAGCCTCAACTAACAATTTGGCCCGTAAGGAAACACGATGGCTCATGGCGACTGACCATTGATTATAGGGAACTAAACAAAGTCACCCCATTAGCAGTCCCCACCGTAGCCATGAGTCCCGAGACAATATCAAAACAGGGACCCCAGTCGAAATTTTTCACGGTTTTGGACATCAGCAATGGCTTTTGGTCCATTCCATTGGATAAAGCGTGCCAATACAAATTTGCTTTCATCTTCCAGGAACAGCAATACACGTGGACGTGCCTACCACAAGGCTTCCACAACTCCCCCTCCATTTTCCACAGACTATTGGCAAATGGATTAGCTAAATTTTCCCGACCCGATTGCCTCGTTCAGTATGTAGACGACTTACAGACGGACACTAAGGGAGAGCACATTTCACTTCTCACCGAATTATTAGGACTCCTTCACGAAATCGGATGTAAAGTTAACCCCATAAAGGCCCAGATTCTCCAGGAAAAGATAATTTATTTAGGCACAGTAATCACCCATGGCAAACATGAGATCGAGCAGAAATGCATTGACTTCATTGTTAAATTACCCTTGCCCCATAATGTTAAAGCCCTCTGGTCATTTCTAGGACTGGCTGGCTACTGTAGGAACCACATAGACGGTTTTGCCAAAAAGGCAGCCCCTCTTTCTGAGCTCCTAAAAAAGCAAGCCCCATGGAAATGGCTTCCACAGCACACGGATGCCGTGGATGCATTGAAACGTGCCCCGAGCACAGCTCCCGCTTTACAGGTACCAGACGCACTCGCCCCATACGCAATAGAGGTAGAAACCACCGACCGAATCCTTTCGGCCATGCTCCTTCAGGAAAGACACGATCGTTTAGGCCCTGTAGCCTACGCCTCGCGAGTTCTCGATCCAGTAGAGCAATGATTTTCTGCCTGTGAAAGGCACTTGCTCGCAGTTTTTTGGACGGTTCAGTACTTGGCGTACATAACAGGACTCAACCCCGTAACCATTTTGAGAGCACACCCAACCCAACTCCTACTAGACGGTAAAGGACGGCACAGTCAGCCAAATTCACGCAGGACGATGGACCCTACTCCTACAAGGACGGGACATTACGGTTAAAAGGACTAAGACACACATGTTTCTGGCAGACAATTTACAGTACGCAGGCACCCCACATGAGCGTGAGATCATTACCACCAAGCACAATACAGGACCCTTTGTACCCAAATCAGCTCCCCCAAAACCAAGTACTACTCCCCAGAGACCCCAGCCCACAGACACAGACGCAGATCTTAGGATTTATGTGGATGGCTCCTCCACAGTTTTAAATGGTAAAAGAATCACAGGTGGTGGCATTTATGTAGAGGCCGCGCATTAGAAGAAATCTCACTGAAATTGCCTGGACATCTAGGTTCGCAGGCAGCCGAATTAGCAGCCGTAGCCTACATTGTATAGCACCCAGACTCATTCCCGACCCCAGCCTACATGTACTCCGACAGCCTATATGTCTGCAATAGCTTAACTGAGTTCCTACCCCTGTGGGAATCTAGAGGTTTTGTTTCCGCAGACAGAAAACCCCTACCCTCAGCCCCATTACTCCAACATATCCTCAAGACAGCTAAAGGCCATAAATACGGTATTGTTAAGGTTCTCAGCCACTATTGCTCTTCCCCCCCGGTAACGTCAAGGCAGACGCCCTAGCAAGGCAGGTTCCAGACATGGTCACTTTCGGAATCCCCCCCACCGAGAGTGCCCTAGTACACGCGGTCCAGGTCTCACAGGCCAATATTCAAGATTTAGCCCAGGCACAGAAGGAAGACGAAAAGCTCAGGGAACTTTTAAAAGGTAACTTCCCAGCCCCCTATGATAAGTACAGAAACGCTTTAACAGCACACGATGGCATCATTTTAAAAGATGGTATTTATGTGGTCACCACCCAAGATAGAAACCAGATTATCTGCCAATTCCATGACAACCATGGATACCAAGGGATAGATTCAACCCTTGCCCACCTCAGACCTCTCTGCTGGTGGCCCGATTTAAAATCCAACTTGACTCATTACATTGAGAATTGTTTGATTTGTGCCCAGAACAATCGAGACTGGTATGCGAAGAAAGGTCAACTCAGTCACACCCGCCTGTTAATGGCCCCTGGACTAATTTACAGATTGATTATGTAGGTCCCGACCGCTCTGCAAAAATGGTTTTAAATATGTGTTGATAGTGATCAACACCTTCACGAAATGGGTGGAAGATTTTCCATCTAGGACTAACACGGCTAAAACGACAGCCAAGATTCTAACACAGCACATCTTCACAAGATGGAGCCTTCCCCGTAGTATCGAGTCAGACTAAGGCTCACACTTCACAGGACGAGTCATGAAAAATGTCCTCTCAATTTTCGGTATATGACAAAAATTTCATATAGCCCATCACCCCCAATCAAGCGGAATCGTAGAACGCATGGATCAAACCCTCAAAGCCACCCTTAGGAAAATGGTGCAGCAGCACAATACAACATGGGACACAGTCCTCCCATTTGCACTAATGTTCATTAGGAACACGGTATCGACTTCGACAGGATACATCCCCCACGCACTCATGACCAGACGACCCATGAAGGAAACAGAATACTTATTAGAGCTTGATTTGGCCAGCCCCACAGTCACCGCCCTCACCCATGAGAAAGCAGTACAACAAATCCTGGAAAACGTTAAAGCAGCCCAGCTCGCAGCAGCTGTTCGGCTTGGCACACGGAAAAAACAGAGTGAAGCATGTTTTGACAAAACGGTACACCCAACGGAATTTTCAGTAGGACAGCAAGTCATGCTCTCCCTGTACAACCCCAGTTCATTTCTTTCCCCCAAATTCGCAGGACCCTACTCAATTTCAGACAAAGTCAGCCCCTCCGTTGAAAAGATCACTTGTCCTAATGGCAAGTCAGGATGGTTTCACATAAACCAGCTTAAGACTTATGGCAAACAGAGCAACCACTCCCACTACATCTCACTCGCAGCGGCAGACGAACACGCCCCGCCCATGGACGACCTATTCCTACCCTCCCCCAACCAGTCCACAGACACCACTTCAACTCCACCCCCAGGCACACCACTCCGCCCCTCCCTTCAGTCGACCAGCACCGGCAGCGACAGCACGGATACGTTAGACCTCATGGAACCGCCATACAATTTAGATTCTGCACCAGGCCCCACTCCCAGTGACTGAGAACAGGATATGTTTGACACCTACGAGACCACTTACGTAAAAGCCCCTGAACCAGACCCACTGCCTGATGACGATGGATTGCCCCCTACCACCTCCACCCTAGACACTAAGCATTGGCACTGCGACAATTCCTGCCGACCCATCCGTAACGATGAGATGGACCCCACGTCGGCCCAGGCCGCCTTGGCACACCTACTCCAGTCACGCGTTTGACAACCGGGAGAAGATGATGACTCAGAGTCTGACTCCCACCAGGCCAGACCCTTTGCGACTCTTTTTGCAGAACAATGTGTCCAGATGATGGTAAAAAGGAACTGACTGAGATTTATGGTGTCCTTCTATCTGATGGAGCCTGCCCGTTTTGTTATTTTAGTTTGATATGTTACATGTTGAATGTTTTTATTGTGTACGACCCTTTGATACAGTTTATTCATAGCCCCACGCCAAATTCTGATGCAGTCCCAACTACTCTTTTGACATCACATGGAACAGGTTTGTCGGCAGACACCAATTGATACAGTCATAACTACTCTTCTGATTCAACGGCAATCATAAGAGGCAGTTTATCCACGATGAACACAAATTCTTTCCGTTCTTGTCCAGTCACCCAGGCAATGGAGTAATGGCACTGGTCACCGCCCTGCCCGAGGACCCCCACCTGGTCAGCTAAGCTCGGGTAGTGTACCTACGGCACTAGTCACCACCCTACCCGGGGATTCCACCCATTCTTGCCCCGCCGCGCGCGGCCCACACGCACCCCATTTGGCGCATTTATTTCAAAACTCTTTTACGGTTTCTTAGGATGTGGTTTAAAGAATGCACTTTGCCACAAGTTTTGTTTGCTTTCCGGCAACCCTTAGGTCGCTACCCCAGATGCTACTTACATCCTCAAACACTTGGGTGAAACGATTTGCTGCTGGATGGAGAAATTGTCCGCCTACTCAGCGCATCAACCACACAGGCTGCGAGACTGCTCGCACTGTGACAGTATTTTCTTTTTCGGATATCTTGTCCCCAAAAATATTTGGTTTAAAAAAAAAAAAAAATTCATGAGGGAGTCACATATGGTGACAATTCTAATGGGCAATTGATGATAAAAAGAGAGACAGACAGACATACGAGATCTTAAACAAGGTAATAACAGATATTATGCTCGTGTCCACAGGAAATCCAAAGCACCAGAAGTCAGAGGAAGACCAAGAGAAAAATGATGACGGACATAATGACGTACATTTGGATCATCGTGGGATCACTACAGTTGAGCGCGCAAGCGACCCCCCTAACCCCTACCACACAGGCCGTGAATGTATCCCATCACTGTCATACACCACACCCAAAAACAGCCACTGACACACCAACCTGGTGCGACAACCTCATAAAATGGTATTCCCTTTCATACATCGTAGAAGCCCTATTAGTGATAGCAATACTCTGCAGTGTCAACCAGACATTGAGACTTCGCAAATGGTGAAGGAAAGCCTCCCGCACTCCGGTATACACACTTAGACCCCCTATTTTCGGACTCCAGCAAACCCCCCACTCTCTCTAAATAAATAAATAAAGTGCATCGACTATTTTTTTTTTGTTCTCAAAGAAAGGATTTGAATTTTCTGCACTTGACCGCCAAGATAATGAGAAATGTCACGCTGCTATTGCATAATTTTAAACTGTTTGTAAATTCTTTTTATTGGCTAAACAGCCTGAAGATAGTTTAGAGAAAGATAGTTAGAGGTTCCCGTGTTTAAAAGAAAAAGAAATGTAATGAATGCTTGAACATTATCGTGCCCCTTAGGATTTTATAATGATATGATGTAAATAAAAGCTATTTAGGTAAAGGTTCAAATCCATAGGACAGAGTAGGATTGCAGGTGCTCGACTTAGGCAGAGAACAAAGAAGATTTGGTAATGTGATCCTTCACTCTTTGCGTTGGGGATCATAAAGAGGGAGTGTAGCCATCTGGGATGGCCACTTTCAGCATACAAGGGAGGGCAGCCATCTGGGATGGCCACTTTCAGCATATAAAATGGACACTCGCAGAGCATACAGGGAAAAACAGACAATGCAAAGTAACAGGCAGGCACAGAGCCTGAATGTGTATTTAGAAGACAGACTGCAGACAGAACCGAAACTCTTGGCCGATTTGCACATTGATGGCCCATCTCCGATAAACAAAGGACTAGTGGTCAGGTAGCCGATACCGTCCCAGACATCCCGGCGCCACTACCTCAGCAAGAAGACACAAACAAAGCAAAGCCAACGGCCAGTTAGGACACGCCCTGCCATCAAGGCACCCGCCCCTTTATTGGCTCAGATCGATGGCGGTGATCGAGAAGCTGCCCAATTGATTGGGACCAAGTTTAAGACTCGCCTAAAAGCGCGCGAAGCTCTCCCCCCCTCCCGAGTATAAGAAGGAACCTCGCCATATGTTCCCTCTCTTGGAATCAGCTCTCAACTGGAGAGACCCTTCCACCTGCACCACCAGAAGCAAGTAAGTTCAAGGTCAACGCTCGCTACCAGATGGACAACCATAGCTATACTCCTGCTACTTCTTCAAACCCAACAGCCTCAGATCCGAACAACGGCCACTGTTCCTCTGAACTAAGTGGGCACCCGAAGTTAAGTATAGGAGTTAGCGATAGACATAGTTCAGCCTGTAGTGTTATTGTGCATGAGTAAATCATACCGTGTGTAAATAAAGTATCATTGACTTTGAACTAACTAACTAGTGTATTGGTTCTTTGATCGGTATTCGGTTGAACTTTATGGCGGTATCAAGAGATACCTGGCGACTCTGGAAGCATATTCATTATTAAGATTGATGGCGACCTTATTAACCGCCATATTTATAGCCACAAAAGAGAGCAACAAGATATTTTGACAATGTAAATATCATAACATGTATACTGCAAATTGTAAATATTAACCTGCATATTAACAACTGAAAGGACAAAAGGAAAAATCACAGCCTCCAAAAAAATCATTTGAGTACATTTTCTCTGCATTGTGAGTAAAGCTATTTTTATTTTGAGGGAGCATTTCCATCCATTTTTTGCTGGTGGTTAAAGACAATTTCTAGACAAAATGTTCAAAAATGTTTTCTCAACATACAGCTGCTCTTGAGGACGAAGTATTTTACAAATAACTTGGAAGTGAAAAGAGTAATCAGCAAAATCATGGGAAATATTTGTATCTAACCACATTCCACACACGGGTAACTGGGTTGTCTGCTCTAAATACTGGTGGCAACCATTTAATGACTGCTGCAGTTGCAAGTGATTTGACAATTAGTTTTGTTCAACTATTAACTACTGTAAACTGGTATATTTTAACGGACAAACCTTGGAGCAACACAAAGTAACACCTGACACATAGGAATTCTAAAAGTACCGTGAGATGATAACATTTTGGGCAGCACGGTAGCATTGTGGATAGCACAAATGCTTCACAGCTCCAGGGTCCCAGGTTCGATTCCGGCTTGGGTCACTGTCTGTGCGGAGTCTGCACATCCTCCCCGTGTGTGCGTGGGTTTCCTCCGGGTGCTCCGGTTTCCTCCCACAGTCCAAAGATGTGCGGGTTAGGTGGATTGGCCATGCTAAATTGCCCATAGTGTCCAAAAATTGCCCTTAGTGTAGGGTGGGGTTACTGGGTTATGGGGATAGGGTGGAGGTGTGGACCTTGGGTAGGGTGCTCTTTCCAAGAGCCGGTGCAGACTCGATGGGCTGAATGGCCTCCTTCTGCACTGTAAATTCCATGAAATCTATGAAATTTGGGCTTTTTTTTGGACTCTAAATCCAGCAGCCATCTGATCTGGCTAAGATGCTGACTTTCTAGTTATCTCATTATAAAGGAACACAACACATACTCTACTAGTATCAGTGATACCTGAAAAGGGAGGAGTAGAAAGTGGGAGTTGAGTGAGAAGAAATGGAGGAAGGGGAGAGAGGGAGATGTGGGATTGAGTCTCCTGTGGTCATTGTACATTAGCCACAATGTAAGCACTCAGCACGTCTCCAAGTGAATGCTGTGTCCAGTACTGTGTGGGAGGACAGGCAGGTTTGGGATTTTGGGAGTAAAGGAGTTAGGAACAAACAGCCTCCTTCTTCCCTCCCTCACTAAACCACCCCAACCCCACCAAGAGTCTGCATGGCCGACCCTGTACCTGAGCAGTTTAAGTCCCACAAAGTGCCACAGCATTCACCCTGCTCAATATCCCCACACCAATGAATAAATATCTCACCAATGGCTTAACCTGGCATCACTGGAAGTTTTTTTTCCTTATAAATTTAGAATACCCAATTCATTTTTCCAATTCAGTGGCAATTTAGCATGGCCAATCCACCTAACCTGCACATCTTTAGATTGTGGGGGCGAAACCCACACGAACACGGGGAAAATGTGCAAACTCCACATGGACAGTGACCCAGAGCCGGGATCGAACCTGGGACCTCGGCGCCTTGAGGCAACAGGGCTAACCCACTGCGCCACCGTGATGCCCCGCATCACTGGAATTTACCGGTAGCACATTAGTGACCTCAGATTCGCAAGGAATGGCTCGAGCTGTGGCTACAGATAGCAGCCTGTTTCAGGCTTCTAGGAGGCTGAATAGCAGCAGTCGGATCTGGCCATGAAGCTGGGTGCGTATCCCACAGGCCCTGTTACAGGCTTTTACAATTCTCTTCTCAGCTTTCACTAGCTGGGAGGAGTTGGGAAGGAAAGAGAAAGAAAGAGAGAAAGGAAGAGAGAAAGAGAGAGAGAGAGAGAAAAAGAGAGAAAAAAAAGGAAAGAAAGAAAGGAGATACATCACTTTTAAAAACTGATCACAAAGGTTTTTGAGAAACACTACTGTGTTAGCTATCCATATGTATTCTTCACAACCTGTAGCAAACCAAGATTTCATTTATCGTGTAAGTTTGTAACCAGGACAATATTCAACTTTGAATTTGGGTGCACAGGGCATAGGCTTATGAAACTAGGTGATTCATATGGGTTTATACAGGCCCCTTTATTCCATCCACAAGCAGCATCATGAGGCAGCCATTTACCATTCTTATATGCAATTTACATATACAGAATTGAACTAGAAATAATTAAATGTAGTCAAACTTGAGAATAATTTCCCAGCTGAATACCATCAAATGTTCATTTACTTTGAGGAAGAATGTATTTTCTGATTAGAAATCAGAGCAATAGAAAGCTTTCAAACTTTTCGCAGCCTGGTGCAGCCATTCCTAGCTCGATGAAGGTTGCACCCGATCAAAACAATTAGGCTCAAAGGAGCTGCATTACTGCTTTGTGATATTTCAATTTTGCACACTATCAATGCCGATGGCCACCAAATGAGACTAAGGGTCTTCCCCTTTAGTTTAAACTTGCCAAATGTACTTCACTAATGGCTCTTACAGACAAAAATAAATGATAGTTTATTACTGATTCAGTCTTGGTGGGATACTACACATACATAGCTTTTTTAGTGCATCATTATCTGAACTCCTACTACATTATATTGAACATATGGAATCAGCACAACAATTTACTACCCTGAAGATTGTGGTAATGAAAATATTAGTGACTTTCAGCGTTACTAAACCAGCTTGAAAATAGAATGTGCAGCCTTTAATACACAAAAGCACACTTTAAAACCTCACCTGGCCCTTGTGTAGTTTTCTTCTCTTCCATCCAGTTATAATAAGCTGAATAATCCCCATTGCTGGGCAGATATATCCAGCGGCCTACAATCCCTATGTTGGTTTCTCCATTGTTATCATCACAGATCCATCTTCCAGAGAGATAAGTAGTTCTCCTTGCCTCTGCCAGTTCACTCACGGTACTGGAGGTCATGCCACTGTCAGATTCAAATGTTGCATCTGCTGAATCTCTAGCAGAACAAATAAAAAAGCTCAACAATAATGCATATTTCATTACAATCCCTAATTAATTATTATGGATCATTGTGGTATATCAATAAAATATAAAATCGGAACTTCCGGGTGCGGCGATGACCAGCTGAGTCGCACGTTTCGGCAGCTCCCTGTGAAACGGACTTTTGGGCTCTTGATAGGAGCCCCAACGGCAATTTTAACGGCTGAAAACACCGTGCGGTAAACCAGAAGGGTGTTCCCCCTGGACACGGATGGAAAAAGGAGAGGAAAGTGGCCGGATTGCAGCGGATCCTTTGGAACAACGGCAAGGAAGGCAAGCAGAAACCAAGATGGCGTCGGAAGGTGGCAGTTTCATATGGGGCCCTGAACAACAAGAGTTTTTGAAACGCTGCGTGGAGGAGATAAAAAAGGAAATGAAGAAAGAGTTGTTGGCCCCGATATTACAGGCGATTGAAGGGCTGAAAGAGGAACAAAAGACCCAGGAGCAGGAGCTTCGGGTCGTGAAGGCGAAAGCAGCAGAGAATGAAAACGACATACAGGGCCTGGTGGTGAAGTCGGAGATACAGGAGGCACACCAGAAACGATCTGTGGAGAGGTTGGAGGCACTGGAAAATAACGCAAGGAGGAACAACTTGAGGATTCTTGGCCTTCCTGAAGGTGTGGAGGGGGCGGACGTCGGGGCATATGTGAGCACGATGCTGCACTCGTTAATGGGAGTGGAGGCCCCGACGGGTCCGTTGGAGGTGGAGGGAGCATACCGAGTTATGGTGCGAGGACCGAGAGCAGGAGAAGCTCCCAGAGCCATAGTGGTGAGATTTCTCCGTTTTAAGGATAGAGAAATGGTCCTTAGATGGGCGAAGAAAACTCGGTGTAGTAAATGGGAGAACGCGGTGATCCGCGTCTATCAAGATTGGAGTGCGGAGGTGGCGAGAAGGAGGGCGAGCTTTAATCGGGCCAAAGCGGTACTTCACAAAAAAAAGATAAAGTTTGGAATGCTGCAACCGGCAAGACTGTGGGTCACATATCAAGGGAGGCACCACTACTTTGAGACGGCGGATGAAGCGTGGACTTTTATTGTAGAAGAAAAATTGGAATGATTGGACTACGAAAATGAACGTTTGGACAAAGTGGTGGGACGAGTGGGGGGGGGGGGGGGGGGCGAAGAGGGATTGTATGATTAATCCTGCGGTATGGTAACTTTTCTTTCTCCCACAGGTGGTGATGGGGGGAGGTGGGGAGGGAGAGGAGATGGGGCGTTGGCCATGGGAGGCGGGGCCGAGGGAGAGGCGCGGGCTTGGTTCCCGCGCTATGATAATTATGGCGGGAATAGAGAAGCAGGAAGGAGGGGGCACCGCACGGGGCGAGCCGTGATCACGGGGGGAAGCCGAGGTCAGCCAGAGTTTGCTGACTTCTGGGAGCAACATGGGGGGAGTAATTACGCTAGCGGGGGGTCTAGCGGGGGGGGGGGGGGGGAGGGGGGAATTACTGGGTTGCTGCTGCTGGGGAAAGGGGGGAGTGGGTGCGGGAAAGGATGGGCGGGGGGGCACCGTCTGGGAGAAATACAGCCGCGTGGGAACTGGGCGAGAAGCTGGATAAAGATGATGGCTAACCGGCAAGGGGGGGGGGGTGGGAAGCCCCCCAACTCGGCTGATCACGTGGAACGTGAGGGGGCTTAACGGGCCGATAAAGAGGGCACGAGTACTCGCACACCTTAAGAAACTTAAAGCAGATGTGGTCATGTTACAGGAAACGCACCTGAAACTGATAGATCAGGTTAGGTTGCGCAAAGGATGGGTAGGGCAGGTGTTCCATTCGGGGTTGGATGCGAAAAACAGGGGGGTGGCTATATTAGTGGGGAAGCGGGTAATGTTCGAGGCAAAGACTATAGTGGCGGATAACGGGGGCAGATACGTGATGGTGAGTGGCAAATTACAGGGAGAGATGGTGGTGTTGGTAAACGTGTATGCCCCGAATTGGGACGATGCCAATTTTATGAGGCGAATGCTAGGACGCATCCCAGACCTAGAGACCGGAAAGCTGATAATGGGGGGAGACTTTAACACGGTGTTGGAACCAAGGCTGGATAGGTCGAAGTCCAGGACTGGTAGGAGGCCGGCAGCAGCCAAGGTGCTTAAGGATTTTATGGAGCAGATGGGAGGGGTGGACCCGTGGAGATTCAGTAGACCTAGGAGTAAGGAGTTCTCGTTTTTCTCCTATGTCCATAAAGTCTATTCACGCATAGACTTTTTTGTGTTGGGTAGGGCATTGATCCCGAGGGTGAGGGGAACGGAATATACGGCTATAGCCATTTCGGATCATGCCCCACACTGGGTAGACTTGGAGATAGGGGAGGAAACAAGAGGGCGTCCACCCTGGAGAATGGATATGGGACTAATGGCGGATGAGGGGGTGTGCTTAAGGGTGAGGGGATGCATTGAAAAGTACTTGGAACTCAATGACAATGGGGAGGTTCAGGTGGGAGTGGTCTGGGAGGCTTTGAGGCGGTGGTTAGGGGGGAACTGATATCAATAAGGACACATAAAGGGAAGCAGGAGAGTAAGGAACGGGAGCGGTTGTTGCAAGAACTTTTGAGGGTGGACAGACAGTATGCGGAAGCACCGGAGGAGGGACTGTATAGGGAAAGGCAAAGGCTGCATGTGGAATTTGACTTGCTGACCACAGGCACAGCAGAGGCACAATGGAGGAAGGCGCAGGGTGTACAGTATGAATATGGAGAGAAGGCGAGCAGATTGCTGGCACACCAATTGAGGAAAAGGGGAGCAGCGAGGGAAATAGGGGGGGTGAGAGACGAAGATGGAGAGACGGAGCGGGGAGCGGAGAGAGTGAATGAAGTGTTCAAGACATTTTATAAAAAATTGTATGAAGCTCAACCCCCGGATGGGAGGGAGAGAATGATGGAGTTTTTGGATCGGCTGGAAATTCCCAAGGTGGAAGAGCAGGAAAGGATGGGATTGGGAGCACAGATCACGGTAGAAGAAGTGGTGAAAGGAATTAGGAACATGCAGACGGGAAAGGCCCCGGGACCGGACGGATTCCCAGTTGAATTTTACAGAAAATATTTGGACTTGCTCGCCCCGCTACTGACGAGGACCTTCAACGAGGCAAAGGAAAGGGGACAACTGCCCCCGACTATGTCAGAAGCAACGATATCGCTTCTTTTAAAGAAGGAAAAGGATCCGCTACAATGCGGGTCCTACAGACCAATCTCCCTCCTCAATGTAGATGCCAAGGTCTTGGCCAAGGTAATGGCAATGAGAATAGAGGAATGTGTCCCGGGGGTGGTTCATGAGGACCAAACTGGGTTTGTGAAGGGGAGACAGCTGAACACGAACATACGGAGGTTGTTAGGCGTAATGATGATGGCCCCACCAGAGGGTGAAACGGAGATAGTAGTGGCGATGGATGCCGAGAAAGCATTTGATAGAGTGGAGTGGGATTATCTGTGGGAGGTGTTGAGGAGATTTGGGTTCGGAGAGGGGTATGTTAGATGGGTGCAGCTGTTGTATAGGGCCCCAGTGGCGAGTGTGGTCACGAATGGACGGGGATCGGCATATTTTCGGCTCCACAGAGGGACAAGGCAGGGATGTCCTCTGTCCCCATTACTGTTTGCACTGGCGATTGAGCCCCTGGCGATAGCGCTGAGAGGTTCCAAGGGATGGAGGGGAATACTTAGGGGAGGAGAAGAACACCGGGTATCTTTATATGCGGATGATCTGCTACTATATGTGGCGGATCCAGCGGAGGGGATGCCAGAAATAATGCGGATACTTGGGGAGTTTGGGGATTTTTCAGGGTATAAATTGAACATGGGAAAGAGTGAGCTGTTTGTGGTGCATCCAGGGGAGCAGAGTAGAGAAATAGAAGACCTACCGTTGAGGAAGGTAACAAGAGACTTTCGTTACCTGGGGATCCAGATAGCTAAGAATTGGGGCACATTGCACAGGCTAAATTTGACGCGGTTGGTGGAACAGATGGAGGAAGATTTCAAGAGATGGGACATGGTAGCATTGTCAATGGCAGGGAGGGTGCAGGCAGTTAAGATGGTGGTCCTCCCGAGATTCCTTTTTGTGTTTCAGTGTCTCCCGGTGGTGATCACGAAGGCTTTTTTCAAAAGGATAGAAAAGAGTATTATGGGTTTTGTTTGGGCCGGGAAGACTCCGAGAGTACGGAAGGGATTCTTACAGCGTAGTAGGGATAGGGGGGGGCTGGCACTACCGAGCCTAAGTGAGTATTATTGGGCCGCTAATATTTCAATGGTGAGTAAGTGGATGGGAGAGGAGGAAGGAGCGGCGTGGAAGAGATTAGAGAGGGCGTCCTGTAGGGGGACCAGCCTGCAGGCTATGGTGACAGCCCCATTGCCGTTCTCACCAAGGAACTATACCACGAGTCCGGTGGTGGTAGCTACACTGAAGATTTGGGGACAGTGGAGACGACATAGGGGAAAGACCGGAGCACTGGGGGGGTCCCCGATAAGAAACAACCATAGGTTTGCCCCGGGGGGAATGGATGGGGGATATGGAATGTGGCAAAGAGCAGGTATAACGCAATTGAAAGACCTATTTGTGGATGGGAAGTTTGCGAGTCTGGGAGCGCTGACCGAGAAATATGGGTTGCCCCAAGGGAATGCATTCAGGTACATGCAATTGAGGGCTTTTGCGAGGCAGCAGGTGAGGGAATTCCCGCAGCTCCCGACACAAGAGGTGCAGGACAGAGTCATCTCAAAGAAATGGGTGGGGGACGGTAAGGTGTCGGATATATATAGGGAAATGAGAGACGAAGGGGAGACTATGATGGACGAACTAAAAGGGAAATGGGAAGAAGAGCTAGGGGAGGAGATTGAGGAGGGGATGTGGGCAGATGCCCTAAACAGGGTAAACTCGTCGTCCTCGTGCGCCAGGCTAAGCCTGATTCAGTTTAAGGTATTACACAGGGCACATATGACTGGAACACGGCTCAGTAAATTTTTTGGGGTGGAGGATAGGTGTGCGAGGTGCTCGAGAAGCCCAGCGAATCATACCCATATGTTTTGGTCATGTCCGGCACTACAGGGGTTTTGGATGGGGGTGACAAAGGTGCTTTCGAAAGTAGTAGGAGTCCGGGTCGAACCAAGCTGGGGGTTGGCTATATTTGGGGTTGCACAAGAGCCGGGAGTGCAGGAGGCGAAAGAGGCCGATGTTTTGGCCTTTGCGTCCCTAGTAGCCCGGCGCAGAATATTGCTAATGTGGAAAGAAGCCAAGCCCCCGGGGGTGGAGACCTGGATAAATGATATGGCGGGGTTCATAAAGTTAGAGCGGATTAAGTTCGTCCTAAGGGGGTCGGCTCAAGGGTTTACAAGGCGGTGGCAACCGTTCGTCGAATATCTTGCGGAAAGATAGATAGGGGAGAACAAAGAAGGCAGCAGCAGCAGCCCAGAACTTGGGGGGTGGGGGGTGGGGGGGGGGGTGGCCTGAGACAAGGCAGTTGCCAATTAGGGCTAGTTTTTTTTTTTTTTTATTTTTATTTTTGTTATTTAATATTTATTTATTTGTTGTTGTTTTCTTTTGTTCTTGTTTAAATAAAAAAGGTCATTATTATCTGTATTGTTATAATGTTGTGTAAAGGATGCACAATGTACTGTGTTGGTTGACCAAAAATTTTCAATAAAATATTATTTAAAAAAAAATAAAAATAAAATATAAAATCATACTTAAGCCAGATTATATGCATACAAATAGAAAATCTGTGAGAATTTGCACTAATAATCAATATCACTTTTCGTCAATTTATTTAGTTACTAGGTATCCCTTTCAATTGGAAAGAATGTTGTTATTCAAATCAAATATTAAATTCTGACCACTTAATGAACTAATTTTAACAACCCTATTTCCAAAAATTCATAAAGTATTTAACTGATCCAACATTTATATACTAATTAACCCTATTGAGTTATCAATTGTCAACTGTGCAGTCTTGTGTGGAGAAAAATCCATGGAGGCCTGGTACTCCTCTACATGTAGGGATTAAAAATTAGTTGCATAGTAATTCAAAACCAGATTTGCGCATATCCTAGTGACCAATTAGAGTGAAAATTAAAAAGGTACTGGGAAAACCGCTAACAGCCACTACTGACATGTGACATCAAAACAAAAGGAAGAAAAATATTTTCTCTTTGCACTGTTCAAATTGTGCCATAATTTAAACCAGCTGCACTTACCATTTAAGGGTTTTGTTACTGTCACAAAAGAGCACCATGTTCATCTTTAGGATGCAAACTAGTTTCTACCCATTCAATCATTTTAATGCTCTACCATTTTGAAGTTGGAGAAGGCTGCTGCAGCATTTTAACCAAATTATTTAAAATGCTATAAATTTATGTAAAAAATAAATATGTGGGTATTAACTATCAAAGTACATGTAACCTTGAAGTTTGCAAAGAGCGTATAGTATTCTTAAAGGTAAAGAAACATTAAAGCATTTCTAATTCTTATTTTAATCCTCCCTACCTCATTCCTATTTTCACCTCTTGTAAAGGGAAAATCACACGTGTTAGTTCCAGGATGTGTGTCCAACGGTTGCGGGCTAAGTGTTCTTGTCGATTCCAGAACTCAATATTTTTCTTCTCAACCAAATCATTAAGTTTACGGATGAGTCTCTGAATTTTGTCCTTTTTTTCTTGATGCCGTTGGGCCCGGCGTTGCAACTTTTGATTGTCTTCCTGATTTTTAAATACCAATTCATTCTCTGAATTTAGAAACAAAGTTAAATATTAATAGTGCTACTTTAGTCTTCATTTTCCAATTTTGCTAAACTTCTACTAAAAGTATATTTTAGTATTTCCCTTCTATGTTCGAGGCACATTTCCTGACCTCAGCCAATGTTATTTTAAACCAGGATTAAGTTTCTTTGTACTATAGCACTGTTAGAACTTTGTTGTCCGACTTCCGGGTGCGGCTAGGTCGCATGTTCGGTAGCTCCTGCTTGGAACGGACTTTTGGGCTCTTTACAGGGCCCCCACGGCATTCGTTTGACATTTCCCGGTGTGGGAAGAAGACTGCAACATTCCCCCGACAGTGTCCCCCAGGAACGGTAGGTCTTTTGGTTACCAGACCCGGCAGAAACAGTAAAAGATTTGGCTTTAACTGCAGGATAAACAAAGCCTCTTCCAGCATGCAGGCAGGGGAAGGGCAAGCTTAGAGGCTGCAAGCTGACTTGACGGCTTTTATTAAAGGTGAATTCTAGCAGCAGAGGGTACAACTGTGAAAAGATCTACCAAGGCCATTGAAGAAGCGGGGACGAGGCTTCCGGTGGCGGCCATGGAGGAGTAGGTCGCGCATTCGGCAGCTCCCGTCTGGAACGGACTCTCAGACCTTTTTCAGGAGTTTCCAGACTTTTTGGGGCAGATTGTTGAAGCGAACACTGCATAAAGGATTCCCTCTCGAGACTTCCGGTTGCGGCTCTGCGGAGCTAAGTCGCACATTCGGCGGCTCCTGCAAAAACAGACTTTTGGGCTCTTTTCAGGGCCCCCAAGGGCACTTTTTCGACGTTTCCCGGTGTGGGAAGGAGTTAATAATAGCTCCCCGTCAGTATATGGCTTTAACTAGGAGCGGGGCGACAAAAAAAGGTGGTGGTGGACCAGAAGGGAGGGAAGGAGGACAAAATGGCGGCGGGCGGAGACCAGGCAGCGTGGAGGCAGTGGGTGGAGAAGCAACAGGAGGGTATCCAGCGCTGCCTCAGAGAGATTAAAACGGTCCTGCTAGAGCCGATGAAGGCTTCTATTGATAAGCTGCTGGAGACACAGACGGCCCAGGGGGTGGCAATCCGAGAGGCTCGACAAAAGATCTCTGACAATGAGGACGAGATCTTAGGCCTGGCGGTAAAGGTGGAGGCGCACGAGGCGCTCCACAAGAAATGGCAGGAGCGGTTCGAGGAGATGGAGAATCGGTTGAGGCGGAAGAATCTGCAGATCCTGGGCCTCCCAGAGGTGCTGGAGGGGCCGGACGTGGGGGCCTATGTGGTCACCATGTTGAACTCGCTGATGGGAGCAGGGTCCTTCCGGGGGCCCCTTGAGCTGGAAGGGGCCCACAGAGTGTTGGCGAGGAGGCCCAAGGCTAACGAGCCTCCGCGGGCGGTGCTGGTGCGGTTCCATCGGCAGTTTGTGCTCAGGTGGGCCAAGGAGAGGAGCAGCAGGTGGGAGAAGGTGGAGGTTTGGATATACCAGGACTGGAGTGCGGAGGTGGCGAAGAGGCTGGCCGGGTACAATCGAGCAAAGGCGGTGCTGCACAGGAAGGGGGTGAAGTTTGGCATGTTGCAGCCGGTGGGACTGTGGGTTACCTACAAGGATCGGCACCATTATTTTGAGTCTCCGGAGGAGGCGTGGGCCTTTGTTCAGGCCGAGAAGCTGGACACAGACTGAGGGTCGGGATGGGCGATTGGGGACTGCGGTGGATATGTTATGCCTATTTTTGGTTCGGGGGGGCTTTGCATTGTTTTGGGTTTCTTTTTCTCTGTGTTTTTCTCTTTCGGGTTGGGGAGGGTGGATGGGGCGGGTTGGGCACTGTTTTGGTTGGTGGCGGGGCCGGGGTGGGGAAGCGAGGATTGTTTCCCGCGCTTAGAACGGATGGGGAGCGGGAGAGGAGGGTGTGCCACACAATGGGAGGAGTCGAAGGGGAGGCGGGAGTGGCCGGGGTCAGCAGGAGTCAGCTGACTTGCGGAAGTGCAATGGGGGGAGTAAACCAGCTAGATGGGTCCTAGCCGGGGTGGGTGGGGGAATCGAGTTGCTGCTGCTAAGGTCAAGGAGGAGCTGGAGCAAGTGGGTCGGGGGGGGGGGGGGTGCCGCTGTGGGGAACGGGCCGGGTGTGGGGTGCGGGCGCGTGGCTGGCCGAGGAGGGGTCATGGCTAGTCGGCGGGGGAGGGTAGCCCCCTGATCCGGCTGATAACCTGGAATGTAAGGGGATTGAATGGGCCGGTTAAGCGGGCCCGCGTGTTCGCGCACCTGAAGGGGCTCAAGGCGGATGTGGTTATGCTCCAGGAGACACACCTGAAGGTGGCAGACCAGGTAAGACTGAGAAAAGGGTGGGTAGGTCAGGTGTTTAACTCGGGGCTAGATGCCAAAAATCAAGGGGTGGCGATCTTGGTGGGAAAGAAGGTATCATTCGAGGCGTCGAGCATTGTGGCAGATAATGGCGATAGGTACATAATGGTAAGTGGTAAGTTGCAGGGAGAGAGGGTGGTACTGGTCAATGTGTATGCTCCGAACTGGGATGATGTGGGTTTTATGTGGCGTACGTTGGGTCGGATCCCAGACTTGGAAGTGGGGGGCCTGATAATGGGGGGAGACTTTAACACGGTGTTGGATCCGGCACTGGATTGCTCCAGGTCTAGGACGGGTAGGAAGCCGGCGGCGGCTAGAGTGTTGAGGGGATTTATGGACCAAATGTGACGGGTGGACCCTTGGAGATTTGCAAGGCCGGGGTCTAGGGAATTTTCATTCTTCTCACATGTCCATAAGGCTTATTCTCGAATCGACTTTTTCATTTTTTATTTTTAAAAAAATATATTTTATTCAAGATTTTTGGCCAAACACAACAGTACGTAGTGTTTCTTTTACACAACAATAAAGCAATATAAATAACAGTGGCCAGTTTAAAACAAATAAATAAATAATATATGAACAAAAACAAAACTGAATGGCAACTGCCTTGTCCAAAATAAATACTCTCCAAAAATACAATCCAACAATCTAATATACAATTACCTATAACAACTACCTATACATATTATACATATACAATAACATCTCTGAGAGTCCGTTCGATTCCTCCCCCCCTTCCCCCCGCCCCCCCCCTGGGTTGCTGCTGTTGTCTACTTCTTTTCCATTCCCTCTATCTTTCTGTGAGGTAATCGACGAACGGTTGCCACCGCCTGGTGAACCCCTGAGCCGAACCCCTTAACACGAACTTAATCCGTTCTAACTTTATAAACCCTGCCATGTTGTTTATCCAGGTCTCCACACCCGGGGGTTTGGCTTCCTTCCACATTAACAATATCCTGCGCCGGGCTACGAGGGACGCAAAGGCCAACACGTCAGCCTCTCGCGCCTCCTGCACTCCCGGCTCTTCTGCAACCCCAAATATAGCCAACCCTCAGCTTGGTTCGACCCGGACCCCCACCACCTTCGAAAACACCTTTGCCACCCCCACCCAGAACCCCTGTAGTGCCGGGCATGACCAGAACATGTGGGTGTGATTCGCTAGGCCTCTCGAGCATCTCGCACACCTATCCTCTACCCCCAAAAATTTACTGAGCCGTGCTCCAGTCATATGCGCCCTGTGTAACACCTTAAATTGTATCAGGCTTAGCCTGGCACATGAGGACGATGAGTTTACCCTACGTAGGGCATCAGCCCACAGCCCCTCCTCAATCTCCTCCCCCAGCTCCCCTTCCCACTTCCCTTTCAGCTCATCCACCATGATCTCCCCCTCGTCCCTCATTTCCCTGTATATGTCCGACACCTTACCATCCCCCACCCATGTCTCCGAGATCACTCTATCCTGCACCTCCTGCGTCGGGAGCTGCGGGAATTCCCTCACCTGTTGCCTCGCGAAAGCCCTCAATTGCATGTACCGAAATGCATTCCCTTGGGGCAACCCATATTTTTCCGTCAGCGCTCCCAGACTCGCAAACGTCCCATCTACAAACAGATCTCTCAGTTGTACTACCCCAGCTCTTTGCCATGCTCCAAATCCCCCATCCATTCTCCCCGGAACGAACCTATGATTGTTTCTTATCGGGGACCGCACCAAAGCTCCCGTCCTTCCCCCATGCCGTCTCCACTGCCCCCAAATTTTCAATGTAGCCACCACCACCGGGCTTGTGGTGTATTTCTTTGGTGAGAACGGCAACGGCGCAGTCACCATTGCTTGTAGGCTAGTCCCCCTGCAGGATGCCCTCTCCAATCTCTTCCACGCCGCTCCCTCCCCTTCTCCCATCCACTTGCACACCATTGAAACATTGGCGGCCCAGTAGTACTCACTTAGGCTCGGTAGTGCCAGCCCCCCCCTGTCCCTACTACGCTGCAAGAATCCCCTCCTCACTCTCGGGGTCTTCCCAGCCCACACAACTCAATGCTCTTCTCAATTCTTTTGAAAAAAGCCTTCGTGATCACCACCGGGAGGCGCTGAAACACAAAAAGGAATCTCGGGAGGACCACCATTTTAACCGCCTGCACCCTACCTGCCAATGACAGGGACACCGTGTCCCATCTCTTAATGTCCTCCTCCATCTGTTCCACCAACCGCGTTAAATTAAGCCTGTGTAATGTACCCCAATTCTTGGCTATCTGGATCCCCAAGTACCGGAAGTCCCTTGTTATCTTCCTCAATGGTAAATCCTCTATCTCTCTGCTCTGCTCTCCTGGATGCACCACAAACACCTCACTTTTCCCCATGTTCAGTTTGTACCCTGAAAAATCCCCAAACTCCCCAAGTATCCGCATTATCTCTAGCATCCCCTCCGCCGGGTCCGCCACATATAGCAACAAATCATCCGCATACAGAGATACCCGGTGTTCTTCTCCCCCCCTGAGTACTCCCCTCCACTAACTGGCCAGGGGTTCAATCGCCAGTGCAAACAATAACGGGGACAGAGGACATCCCTGCCTCGTCCCTCTATGGAGCCGAAAATAGTCAGACCCCCGTCCATTCGGGACCACGCTCACCATCGGGGCCCTATACAGCAACTGTACCCACCGGATATACCCATCCCCAAAACCAAATCTCCTCAGCACCTCCCACAAATAATCCCACTCCACTCTATCAAATGCTTTCTCGGCATCCATCGCCACCACTATCTCCGCTTCCCCCTCTGGTGGGGGCATCATCATTACCCCTAGCAGCCTCCGTATATTCGTATTCAGCTGTCTCCCCTTCACAAACCCAGTTTGGTCCTCATGGACCACACTCGGGACACAATCCTCTATCCTCATTGCCATTACCTTGGCCAGAATCTTAGCGTCTACATTTAGGAGGGAAATAGGTCTATAGGACCCGCATTGCAGCAGGTCCTTTTCCTTCTTTAGGAGAAGCGATATCGTTGCCTCTGACATAGTCGGGGGCAGCTGCCCCCTTTCCCTCGCCTCATTAAAGGTTCTCATCAGTAGCGGGGCCAGCAAGTCCATATATTTCCTATAGAATTCAACTGGGAATCCGTCTGGTCCCGGGGCCTTCCCCGCCTGCATACTCCCAATCCCTTTCACCACTTCCTCCGTCTCAATCTGTGCTCCCAGTCCCACCCTCTCCTGCTCCTCCACCTTGGGAAATTCCAGCTGATCCAGAAAGCACATCATTCTCTCCTTCCCATCCGGGGACTGAGCTTCATATAATCTTTCGCAAAATGCCTTGAACACTCCATTCACTCTCTCCGCTCCCCGCTCCTTCTCTCCCTCCTCATCTCTCATCCCCCTATCTCCTTCGCTGCTCCCCTTTTCCTCAGTTGGTGGGCCAACAGCCTGCTCGCCTTCTCCCCGTATTCGTACTGTACACCCTGTGCCTTCCTCCATTGTGCCTCTGCATTACCCGTAGTCAACAAGTCAAATTCTACATGTAGCCTTTGCATTTCCCTGTACAGTCCCTCCTCCAGTGCCTCCGCATATTGTCTGTCCATCCTCAGAAGTTCTTTCAACAACCGCTCCCTTTCCCTACCCTCCTGCTTTCCTTTATGTGCCCTAATAGATATCAGCTCCCCTCTAACCACTGCCTTCAGCGCCTCCCAGACCACTCCCACCTGTACATCCCCCATTATCATTGAGTTCCAAGTACCTTTCAATACACCCCCTCACCCTTAAGCACACCCCCTCATCTGCCAATAATCCCATGTCCATTCTCCAGGGTGGACGCTGTTGTTTTTCTTCCCCTATCTCCAGGTCCACCCAATGTGGAGCATGATACGAAATGGCTATAGCCGTGTACTCCATCCCCGTCACCTTTGGGATCAGTGCCCTTCCCAGAACAAAAAAGTCTATCCGTGACTAAACTTTGTGGACATAGGGGAAAAACGAAAACTCCTTACTCCTAGGTCTACTAAATCTCCAGGGGTCTACTCCTCCCATCTGCTCCATAAAGTCCTTAAGCACCCTAGCTGCAGCCGGCCTCCTTCCGGTCCTGGACCTCGATCTGTCCAGCTCTGGGTCCAGCACCGTATTAAAATCTCCACCCATTATCAACTTCCCCACTTCTAGGTCCGGGATTCGTCCTAACATACGCCTCATAAAGTTGGCATCATCCCAGTTCGGGGCATACACGTTCACTAATACCACCGCCTCCCCTTGCAATTTGCCACTCACCATCACGTATCTGCCCCCACTATCCGCCACTATAGTCTTTGCCTCAAACATTACCCGCTTCCCCACTAGTATGGCCACCCCCGTTTTTTGCGTCTAGCCCCGAATGAAACACCTGCCCCACCCATCCTTTGCGTAGTCTGACCTGGTCTATCAGCATCAGATGCGTCTCCTGAAGCATAACCACATCTGCCTTAAGTTTCTTTAAGTGTGCGAGTACCCGTGCCCTCTTAATCGGCCCATTCAGCCCTCTCACATTCCACGTGATCAACCGGGTTGGGGGGCTCTTTACCCCCCCACCTTGACGACTAGCCATCTCCTTTTCCAATCCAGCTCCTCACCCGGTTCCCAAGTAGCCGTATCTCCCCCAAGCGGCGCCCCCCCCCGCCCCGACCACCCCCCCCCCCCCCCCATACCAGCTCCCCCTTCTCCCCAGCAGCAGCAACCCAGTTAACCCCACCCCCCCGCCAGATCCCAAACTAGCGTAATTGCACCCCCCATGTTGCTCCCAGAAGTCAGCAAACTCTGGCCGACCTCAGCTTCCCCCCGTGACCTCGGCTCACACTGTGCAAGGCCTCCTCATTTACAAATGAGAGGGGCGATATTTTTGGAGAGGACAGTGTGAAACAGATTGGTAAGCTCGAGGAAATACTTGTTAGGAAGGAAGATGTGTTGGGCATTTTGAAAAACTTGAGGATAGACAAGTCCCCCGGGCCTGACGGGATATATCCAAGGATTCTATGGGAAGCAAGAGATGAAATTGCAGAGCCGTTGGCAATTATCTTTTCGTCCTCACTGTCAACAGGGGTGGTACCAGGGGATTGGAGAGTGGCGAATGTCGTGCCCCTGTTCAAAAAAGGAACTAGGGATAACCCTGGGAATTACAGGCCAGTTAGTCTTACTTCGGTGGTAGGCAAAGTAATGGAAAGGGTACTGAAGGATAGGATTTCTGAGCATCTGGAAAGACACTGCTTGATTAGGGATAGTCAGCACGGATTTGTGAGGGGTAGGTCTTGCCTTACAAATCTTATTGAATTCTTTGAGGGGGTGACCAAGCATGTGGATGAAGGTAAAGCAGTGGATGTAGTGTACATGGATTTTAGTAAGGCATTTGATAAAGTTCCCCATGGTAGGCTTCTGCACAAAGTAAGGAGGCATGGGATAGTGGGAAATTTGGCCAGTTGGATAACGAACTGGCTAACCGATAGAAGTCAGAGAGTGGTGGTGGATGGCAAATATTCAGCCTGGATCCCAGTTACCAGTGGTGTACCGCAGGGATCAGTTCTGGGTCCTCTGCTGTTTGTGATTTTCATTAATGACTTGGATGAGGGAGTTGAAGGGTGGGTCAGTAAATTTGCAGACGATACGAAGATTGGTGGAGTTGTGGATAGTAAGGAGGGCTGTTGTCGGCTGCAAAGAGACATAGATAGGATGCAGAGCTGGGCTGAGAAGTGGCAGATGGAGTTTAACCCTGAAAAGTGTGAGGTTGTCCATTTTGGAAGGACAAATATGAATGCGGAATACAGGGTTAACGGTAGAGTTCTTGGCATTGTGGAGGAGCAGAGAGACCTTGGGGTCTATGTTCATACATCTTTGAAAGTTGCCACTCAAGTGGATAGAGCTGTGAAGAAGGCCTATGGTGTGCTCGCGTTCATTAACAGAGGGATTGAATTTAAGAGCCATGAGGTAATGATGCAGCTGTAAAAAACCTTGGTAAGGCCACATTTGGAGTACTGTGTACAGTTCTGGTCGCCTCATTTTAGGAAGGATGTGGAAGCTCTGGAAAAGGTGCAAAGAAGATTTACCAGGATGTTGCCTGGAATGGAGAGTAGGTCTTACGAGGAAAGGTTGAGGGTGCTAGGCCTTTTCTCATTAGAGCGGAGAAGGATGAGGGGCGACTTGATAGAGGTTTATAAGATGATCAGGGGAATAGATAGAGTAGACAGTCAGAGACTTTTTCCCCAGGTGGAACACACCATTACAAGGGGACATAAATTTAAGGTGAAAGGTGGAAGATATAGGAGGGATATCAGAGGTAGGTTCTTTACCCAGAGAGTAGTGGGGGCATGGAATGCACTGCCTGTGGAAGTAGTTGAGTCGGAAACATTAGGGACCTTCAAGCAGCTGTTGGATAGGTACATGGATTACGGGAAAATGATATAGTGTAGATTTATTTGTTCTTAAGGGCAGCACGGTAGCATTGTGGATAGCACAATTGCTTCACAGATCCATGGTCCCAGGTTCGATTCCAGCTTGGGTCATTGTCTGTGCGGAGTCTGCACGTCCTCCCCGTGTCTGCGTGGGTTTCCTCCGGGTGCTCCGGTTTCCTCCCACAGTCCAAAGATGTGCGGGTTAGGTGAATTGGCCAATGATAAATTGCCCTTAATGTCCAAATTGCCCTTGGTGGTGGGTGGGGGTGTTGAGTTTGGGTAGGGTGCTCTTTCCAAGAGCTGGTGCAGACTCAAGGGGCCGAATGGCCTCCTTCTGCACTGTAAATTCAATGATAATCTATGATTAATCTAGGACAAAGGTTCGGCACAACATCGTGGGCCGAAGGGCCTGTTCTGTGCTGTATTTTCTATGTTCTATGTTCTATGTTCCTCCTTCCTGCTTCCCTGTTCCCGCCGTGATTACCATAGTGCGGGAACAAAGCCCACGCTTCCCTCTTGGCCCCGCCCCCAATGGCCGGCGCCCTCAGCTCCTCATCCTCCCTCCCCACGACATGGGGAAGAGAGAAAAGTTACAGGGTCGCAGGATTAACAACTTGGGAAGTCATCTCTTCCCTCTTTTCCCCCCCTTCATCCCACATATTCACCCCCCCCACTTTGTCCCAAACGTTCTTTTTATGGCCCGCTCACTCCAGTTTCTCCTCGACAATAAATGTCCACGCCTCATCTGCCGTTTCGAAGTAGTGGTGTTTCCCTTGATGTGTGACCCACAGTCTTGCCGGTTGCAGCATTCCAGATTTAATCTTCAGTTTGTGCAGCACCGCCTTGGCCTGATTAAAGCTTGCCCTCCTTCTCGCCACCTCCGCACTCCAATCTTGATATACGCGGATCACCGCGTTCTCCCACCTACTGCTCCGAGTTTTCTTTGCCCATATGAGGACCATCTCTCTGTCCTTATATCGGAGAAATCTCACCACTATGGCTCGAGGAATTTCTCCAGCCCTTGGTCTTCGCGCCATAACTCGATAGGCTCCCTCCACCTCCAGCGGACCCGTCGAGGCCTCCGATCCCATTAATGAGTGCAGCATCGTGCTCACATATGCCCCGACGTCCGCCCCTTCTACACCTTCGGGAAGACCAAGAATCCTTAAATTCTTCCTCCTCGCATTATTCTTCAGCACCTCCAGCCTTTCCACACACCTTTTGTGTTGTGCCTCGTGCATCTCCGTTTTCACCACCAGGCCCTGTATGTCGTCCTCATTCTCAGCAGCCTTTGCCTTCACGACCCGAAGCTCCTGTTCCTGGGTCTTTTGCTCCTCCTTTAGCCCCTCAATCGCTTGTAATATCGGGGCCAACAGCTCCTTCTTCATCTCCTTTTTGAGTTCTTCCACGCAACGCCGCAGGAACTCTTGTTGGTCAGGGCCCCATATTAAACTGCCTCCTTCCGACGCCATCTTGCTTTGTGCCTGCCTTCCTGGCCGCTGCTCTAGAGGATCCACCGCAATCCGGCCACCTTCCTCTCTTTTTTCCGTCCGTGTCCAGGGGGGATTCCCTTCTGGATTACAGCACAGTGTTTTTTGCCGTTAAAATTGCCGTTGGGGCTCCTGTCAAGAGTCCAAAAGTCCGTTCCACTGGGAGCTGCCGAAACGTGCGACCTAGCTGGTCATCGCCGCACCCGGAAGTCGACTTTTTCATTTTGAGTAGGGCGCTGATAGCGAGAGTAGAGGATACCGAGTATTCGGCAATAGCCATTTCGGACCACGCCCCGCATTGGATGGACTTGGAGATGAGGGAGGAGAGGGACCAGCGTCCGCTGTGGCGCTTGGATGTGGGGCTGTTGGCGGACGAGGAGGTGAGCGAGCGGGTCCGAGGAAGTATAGAGAGGTACTTGGAGACCAACGACAAGTGGGGATGGTATGGGAGGCACTGAAGGCGGTGGTGAGGGGAGAGCGGATCTCCATTAGGGCCCACAAGGAGCGGAGGGAGAGGGAGAGGCTGGTGGTGGAGATGGTGAGGGTAGACAGGAGGTATGCGAATTCGACCTGGTGACCACCAGGAAGGCTGAGGTGCAGTGGAGGAAGGCCCAGGGGGCGGTCTACGAGTATGGGGAAAAGGCAAGCCGGATGCTGGCACATCAGCTTCGGAAGCGGGACGCAGCTAGGGAGATCGGGGGAGTTAAGGACAGGGGAGAGAGCGTGGTGCGGAGTGGGGTTGGCATCAATGGGGTCTTCAGGGACTTCTGCGAGGAATTGTACCTATCCGAGCCCCCACGGGAGGAGGGAAGGATGGGCCGTTTCCTGGACCAATTGAGGTTTCCAAAGGTGGAAGAGGGACTGGTGGCAGGACTGGGGGCCCCGATTGGGCTGGAGGAGCTGATCAAAGGGATAGGAAGCATGCAGGCGGGGAAGGCACCGGGGCCGGACGATTTCCCGGTCAAGTTCTATAAAAAATATACGGACCTGTTGGGCCCGCTGTTAGTTAGGACCTGTAAAGAGGCAAGGGGGGGGGGGCTTTACCCCCGACGATGTCCCAGGCACTGATCTCCTTGATCCTGAAGCGGGACAAGGGTCCCGTGCAATGTGCGTCTTACAGACCGATTTCCTTGCTAAATGTAGATGCCAAGGTGCTGGCGAAGGTCTCAGCCACGAGGATTGAGGATTGTGTGCCGCAGATCATCCATGAAGACCAGACGGGGTTTGTGAAGGGGAGACAGTTGAACGTGAATGTGCGGAGGCTTTTGAACGTTATCATGATGCCGGCGACGGAGGGGGAGGCGGAGATAGTGGTGGCGATGGACGCTGAGAAAGCCTTCGATAGGGTAGAGTGGAAGGTGCTGAAGAGGTTCAGGTTTGGGGAGGGGTTTGTCAGGTGAGTTAGGCTGTTGTATGAGGTCCCGATGGCGAGTGTGGCCACAAATAGGATGAGGTCCGAGTACTTTCGGTTGCACCGAGGGACGAGACAGGGGTGTCCCCTGTCCCCCCTGCTCTTCGCACAGGCGATTGAATCCCTGGCTATGGCACTGAGAGAGTCGAGGAACTGGAGGGAGTTGGTGCGGGGTGGGGAGGAGCATAGGGTGTCGCTTTATGCGGACGACCTGCTGCTGTATGTGGCGGACCCGGTGGGAGGAATGCCAGAGGTAATGAGGATCCTTAGGGAATTCGGGGACTTTTCGGGGTACAAGATCAATATGGGGAAGAGCGAGCTGTTCGTAGTTCAGCTAGGGGACCAGGAGAGGGGGATTGGCGTGCTCCCACTAGAAAGGGCGGAGAGGAGCTTCAGATATTTGGGGGTCCAGGTGGCCAGGAGCTGGGGGGCCCTGCATAGGCTTAACTTTACAAGGCTGGTGGAGCAAATGGAGGAGGAGTTCAAGAGGTGGGACGCATTGCCGCTGTCCTTGGCGGGTAGGGTGCAGTCAATCAAAATGACGGTGCTCCCAAGGTTTTTGTTCCTGTTCCAGTGCCTCCCCGTGTTTATCCCGAAGGCTTTTTTCAGGCTGGTTAACAGGAGTATAATGGGGTTTGTGTGGGCGCGAGGGACTCAGAGGGTGAGAAGGGTGTTCCTGGAGCGGAGTAGAGATAGGGGGGGGGGGGCTGGCGTTGCCCAGCCTCTGTGGGTACTACTGGGCCGCCAATGCGACGATGGTGCGCAAGTGGGTGATGGAGGGGGAGGGTGCTGCATGGAAGAGTCTGGAGACGGCGTCCTGTGTGGGCACGGGTCTGGGGGCGCTGACAACGGCGCCGCTGCCGCTCCCTCCAAAGAGGTATACCACGAGCCCGGTGGTGGTGGCGGCCCTCAAAATTTGGGGGCAGTGTAGACGACATAGGGTGGATGTTGGGGCCTCGGCGTGGACCCCATTACGGGGGAACCACCGGTTCGGCCCAGGACGAACAGGTGGAGGGTTTTCGGGGTGGCACAGGGCAGGGATACGAAACCTGGGGGACCTGTTTGTGGACGGGAAGCTGGAGGAGAAGTATGGGCTCGCCCCGGGGAACACCTTCAGGTACTTACAGGTAAGGGCGTTTGCCAGACGGCAGGTGGTGGAATTCCCGCGGCTACTGCCACACACAGTACAGGACAGGGTGCTCTCGGGGGGTGGGTGGGAGTGGGGAAGATCTCGGAAACTTACCAGGTGATGCAGGAGGAGGAGGCCTCGGTGGTGTTGAAAGGTAAGTGGGAGGAGGAGTTGGGAGAGGAGATCGAAGAGGGGACGTGGGCAAATGCCCTAGAGAGGGTGAATTCTTCCTCTTGAGGCTCAGCCTCATACAGTTTAAGGTGCTGCACAGGGCACACATGCCCGGGACAAGGATGAGCCACTTTTTTGGGGGTGAGGACAGGTGTGTGAAGTGCTCAGGGAGCACAGCAAATCACACCCATATGTTCTGGGCATGCCCAGCACTGGAGGAATTTTGGAAGGACATGGTGAGGACAGTAGGATCCAGGGTCAGACCGGGCTGGGGGCTCGCAATATTTGGGGTGGCAGAGGAGCCGGGAGTGCAGGAGGCGAAAGAGGCAGGAATTCTGGCCTTTGCGTCCCTGGTAGCCCAGCAAAGGATTCTCCTTCAGTGGAAAGATGCGAGGCCCCCAAGCGTGGAATCCTGGATCAGCGATATGGCAGAGTTCATTAAATTGGAGAGGGTGAAATTCGCCTTGAGAGGGTCGGTACAAGGGTTCTTTAGGCGGTGGCAACCGTTCTTAGACTTTCTGGCAGAATGATAGACATTGGTCAATGGCAGCAGCAGCTTGGCTGGTTTAACTTTACTTTATTTTTGTTTATGGTATTTACACTGGAGGGTCTGTATGCACCTGTTGTGTTAAGTCGGGGTCTTAATGTTAATTTATTATTTATGTACAGGGGGGGGGGGGGGGTTGCTTTTTTAGATTGTGTTTTGTACTTAACCCTGTTGGGTTCTTTTTTCTTTCTCATTTTGTTGTTGATATTTT
Organism: Scyliorhinus torazame; assembly: GCF_047496885.1. Lineage (NCBI taxonomy): Eukaryota > Metazoa > Chordata > Chondrichthyes > Carcharhiniformes > Scyliorhinidae > Scyliorhinus > Scyliorhinus torazame. Next base: position 321,176,808 of record NC_092708.1, on the reverse strand, counting down.
ATGAAAATCTTTAATAAAAATTATTTAAAAAAAAAAAAAAGAACTTTGTTGTCCTATCTATATTTAAAGATTTTTGTTAAAAATTTAATCTATATGCAAGATAATCACAAAGCATGATGGATAACCTCAGCTGAATGCAAGTTAAACTTTTATATAAGTGATATGAAATGCAGGGAAGCGAGGTAAAATTAATTCAATTAGTGTAAAACTTTACTGAAAATGCTTTAAATTATGAACAGCCTCAGGCAAACCTCCGACCCTTCTTCCAATAAAAGACTGTAAATATACTGAATCTGTTGAGTGACCAGTGAGCCACAGCAACAGCAAGAGGTGTGGTATAAGAGCTGTGAAAGACAAAAAGCATGAATTGCACAGAGCAAGATTATCAAGGAAGTGAATCTGAAGCCCTGCAAACAACAGGGCATGGTCTGTAACTAGTCTGAACTGAAAGTCAACTTTTAGATCAGCTCTCCTAATTTAGTCTGTAATTGTAGCTGACCCAAGACCTACAATTAAGTTAAAGCAAATCCCGGATGTTACATTTCCAAATTTCCTTCCCTCTCCAGAGTATATCTGACCTCTGCTTAGAGCTCCTCTACGACATGTTACTCTTTAAACTTGGGAAAACACTGAAAGCTCTGCTAATGTTTGCACAGCAAAAACATGTGCACATTTTTCAGGAATTTTTTCAAACTTAAAGGGTATATTCCACAGTACTGCTTTATTATTCGATGGGCAACAAAGGGAAATATCTATCATCATTCAGCCTCTGCAGAGGGAGCACTTTGTTTAGAACGAACGAACATACAAGGGATTTGTAAATTGGGTCCGGTTGTTATATCAGGCACCGGTGGCAATTGCAAGGACAAACTGGGTTTGATCAGAATATTTTAGTCTCTGCCAGGGAACGAGACAGGGGTGCCACTCTCCCCACTACTGTTTGTCCTGGCCATAGAGCCTTTAGCAATGGCACTGCGGGCATCGCACATTTGGCAGGGGATAGTGAGAGGGAGGGGGTGAAGCATAGGGTCTCACTCTATGCGGATAACTTGCTCCTTTATATAACAGACCCGCTGGGGGGGATTGCAGGAATTGTGGGGCTACTGGAAGAATTTGGCCGGTTCTCAGGTTACAAGCTGAATATGGGTAAGAGTGAGTTTTTTGTGATCCACGCTCGAGGGCAAGAGAAGAGACTGAGGGAGATGCCGTTCAAAGTGGTGGAAGGGAGTTTTAGGTACCTGGGGATTCAAGTGGCAAGGGACTGGGGTCAGCTCCATAAATTAAATTTGGGCAGGGTGATTGAACAAATGAAAGGGGACTTCCGTCAGTGGGATGTGCTCCCTCTGTCATTAGCGGGGAGGGTTCAGACTGTGAAAATGACAATGTGCCCAAGATTGCTGTACATGTTTCAGTGTCTTCCAATTATCGTGTAAGTTTGTAAACAAGAAAGGCATTTCTTAGGAAGATGAATACAGTGATCTCAGGTTTTGTATGGGCCAGGAAAGCCCCGAGAATGAAGAAGGTCCTTCTTGAGCAGGGAGGGGGGACTTGGCCCTTCTGAACTTTATTAATTACTACTGGGCGGTTAATATAACGATGGTTAGGAAATGCGTGGGGGGGGGGGGGGGGGGGTCGGTGTGGGTGGAGGTTTTTTTGAGGAGGTGGAAGAAATGTGTGGGAGAGAGAGAGACGTTTTGGCCTTTGCCTCCCTGGTGGCCCAAAGACGGATTCTGCTGGGATGGAGGGACTCGGAGCCTCCAAAGTCGGGTGTTCGGGTGAGTGACATGGTAGGGTTTCTTAGGCTAGAGAAACTGAAATTCACCTTAAGGGGTTCATTACAGGGGTTTGTTCAGAGCTGGCAGCCATTCAACAACTTCTTCAATGAGAACAGACCATCAGCAGGAGTGGGGGTAGGCAAGGAGGTGACGCATAAGGGCAGGGAATCTAATGTATGGGTAGTTAGGGTCTCGTGCTTGGGTGTGGGGATGTTATTGTGGGGTTTTTCTGTGTGATGGATTTCTTTGTTGTTTAAAATGTTAAAATTATAAATGCCTCAATAAAATATTTTCTTAAAGAAAAATAAAGTTCACATGCCACTGTTTTGCTCACTTAAAAAAAATAGAATGAACATACAAATTAGGAGTGGGAATAGGCCACTCAGCCCCTCGAGCCTGCTCCATCATTCAATTAGATTGAATGTGGCTTCAACCACATTCCTGCCTACCCCCTACATTTCACCCCTTGTTAATCTATCTAGTTCTACCTTAAAAATATTCAAAGATTCTTTCGCAAAAGCTATGGAAGGAGAGTTCCAAGGTCTCACAAACCTCATTTCTATCTTAAATGAGCGACCCCTTATTTATAAATCGTGGCCCTCAGAGTCTCCGACAAGAACATGGGTACTAGGAGCAAAAGTAGACGATACAACCCTTCAAGCCTGCTCCACCATTCAATCAGCGCTGATCTCTCATTGGTCTCAAATCCACCTCACTGCCTGTTCCCCAAATCCCTTTAACCCGTTTTTAAAAAATCAGAAATATATCTACCTCCTTTTTTAAACCATTTAATATTTCAGACTCCACTGCACTATGGGGCGAGTTCCATAACTTCACCACCATTTGCAAGACGTACTTCCTCCTCTTCTCAATTTTAAACCTACCACCTCTCAAACTGTATGTGTTCTGGATTGCCCGACAAGGGGGGAAACTTTTGGTCTTTATTGTCACAAGTAGGCTTACATTAACACTGCAATGATGTTATTGTGAAAAGCCCCTAGTCACCACATTCCGGCACCTGTTCGGGTACACAGTGGAAGAATTCAGAATGTCCAAATTACCTAACAGCACGTCTTTGGGACTTGTGGGAGGAAACCGGAGCACGCGGTGGAAACCCACGCAGACACAGGGAAAACGTGCAGACTCCACAGTGACCCAAGCCGGGATTCAAATCTGGGATCCTGGAGCTGTGAAGCAACAATGCTAACCACTATGCTACCATGGCCAAAGTGTTCAATTTCCCATATGTCAACCCTTTCATCCCCGGAATCAATCTGATGAACCTCCTCTGAACTGCCTCCATTGCCACATCCTTTCTCAAATAAGGAGACCAAAACGGTGCACAATATTCCAGATGCGGTCTTACCAACACCCTACACAATTGCAACAACACGCCTCTATTTTTATACTCCAGTCCTTTTGCAATAAACGCTAAAATTCGATTTGCCTTTTTTTAAAAAATAAACATTTTATTGAGGTATTTTTGGTATTGTAACAACAAAATAAACAATGTACATGAAACTATAAACAAAGTGCAAAAGCCGCCTCCCTTCCTTACAGGTCCCACCTTTATTAACCCCTACTCTAAGCTAAACTAACACCCCCCCCCCCCCCCCTTCTGCTAACAATTAATTTTCCGCGAAGAAGTCGATGAACGGTTGCCATCTCTGGGCGAACCCTAACACAGTGACCCTCTCAAAGTGAACTTGATTTTCTCCAAACAGAGAAAGCTAGCCATGTCCGATAGCCAGGTCTCCGGGGGCTTTGAGTCCCTTCAAGCTAATAGTATCCGTCTCCGGGCTACCAGGGAAGCAAAGGCTAGAACTTCTGCCTCCTTCTCCTCCTGGATTCCCGGGTCTTCCAGCCCGCCGGCAATTGCCACCTCTGGACTCAGTGCCACCCTTGTTTTTAACACCGTGGACATGACATCTGCAAACCCCTGCTAAAATCCCCTGAGCTTCCGACATGGCCAGAACATGTGGACATGGTTCGCTGGTCCTCCCGCACATTTTGCACACCTGTCTTCCACCCCAAAGAATCTGCTCATCCGGGCCACTGTCATGTGAGCTTACCACCCCAAAGAATCTGCCCATCTGGGCCACTGTCATGTGAGCTATTTGCCTTTTTAGTTACATGCTGTACCTGCATAATGACTTTCTGCGATTCATGAACAAAGACACCCAGATCCCTCTGCCAGACCCATTTTGAATCTGCTTTCCATTTCTTTCGGTCAAAATGGATAACCTCACACTTATCCACATTTTACTCCATCTGCCACATTTTGGTGCATTCTCCTAGCCTATCCATGTCCGTCTGTAAACTCTTCATCTCCTCTTCACCGCCTGCTTTCCCATCTAATTTAGTATAATCTGCGAACTTTGCTGTTACACTCTGTCCTTGCTTGCAGATCATTTATATAGATTGTAAACAGTTGAGGTCAGAGGACTGACCTCTGCGGCACCCAGTTAGTTACAGTTTGCCAGACAGAGAAGGACCCATTTGCTTTCTGTCAGTCAGCCAATCTTCAATCCAATCTAGTACTCTACCCCCAATTCCTTAGATTTTGCCTTTATGTCCTTTTTGACTTCCTTGTTTAGCCAAAGAATGTTTTTCACCCTTTTACAATTCCTCTTCCTCTCAGGAATATACTTTAATTGAGGTATTTAATATTTCCCTGAACCTCTGCTATTGTCCCTCAACTGTCCTACTCTCAATTATTTGCGCCCAGTCTACTTGGGCCAACTCTTTCCTCAGGCCTGTATAGTTGCCTCTGCCCAACGCTAAAACTCTAGTATGGCACTCAGTCTTCTCTCACTTAACCTGAATTTGAAATTCTAGCATGCTGCGACCATGCCTTCCAAGAGGATCCTTAACAACACGACTACTTATCAACCCTTCTTCGTTACATAATATTAAATTTACAATAGCGTGCTCCCTGGTTAGCTCCATAACATATTGGTCCAAGAAATAGTCCCTCATACACTCTATGAAATCCCTATTGAGGCTACCTTTGCCAATGTGATTAATCCAGTCAATATGCATGTTAAAATCACCCATGGTTACCCGTTGTGCCCTTGTCACAAGCCTTTATTATTTCTTGGTTTATACTATGCCCCATTTTGGTAGCATTGCTCGGGGGCCTGTAAATTACTCTTACCAAGGAGACTTTTTCCTTTAATTTTTATTTCCACTCAGATCGATTCAACATTTTGGCTTAGTGCCAATATAATTTCTTAATACGGCCTTGATGTCATCTTTAATCAATAAAACAACTCCACCTCCTGGCTACACTCCTGGAATACCGAGCTGCTTGGACATTCAACTCCCAGTCCCGGTCCTCCTACAACCATGTTTCAGTAATCCACCAAATCATACCCATGTGTCTCTATTTGTGACGTCAGCTCATTGACCTTATTCAGAATACCGCGTATATTTAGGTACAAGGTTTTTAAATATGTCCTACTGATTTCTTTCCCTTGCAGAAATTTCTTGTGCACTATGCTTTTTCACAAATTCTGACCTTCTTTATTCATCTCTGATAACATAGTCATCCCCAACTTTCACTCACGCATCATCTTAAGTTTCCTTTCCCCTCCGCAGAGAAAACATCCTTTCCACATCGACCCTGTCAATAAACCCCTCAGGAGCTTAAAGGTTTCAATCCAGTTGCCTCTTACTCTTCTGAACCAATCAACCTTTCCTCCGCCTATTCCTGATATTAGTTCGGTAAACTTTCTCTTAACTGCTTCGAATGCATTTACATCCTTTCTTAAATGAGTCCAATGCAGTCCACAATACTTCAGATTTTGTCTCATCAATGCCCTGTACAACTGAAGCATAACCCCCCATACCTTTGTAATCAATTCCCCATACAATAAATTACAACATTTTATTTGCTTTCCTAATCCCCTGCTGTACCCATATATTAGCCCGTGATTCATGAATAGGCACCCAGATCCCTCTGCCGTTGAGCTTTGCAATTTCTCACCATTTAGATAATAAACATCTCTTTTATTCTTCCTGCCAAAATGAACAATTTCATATTTGCCCACATTATACTTCATTTGCCAGATTTTTGTCTACTCAGCTTATGTCCTTTTGTAGCTTCCTTACGTCTGCTTCACAATTTCACAAACCTTTACGTTGTCAGCAAATTTAGCAGCCATACATTGTAAATGGTTGGGACCCCAGCACTGATCTCTGTGACATGCCACTCACCACATCTTGCCAACCAGAAAGATATTTATGCCAACTGTTTTCTCTTAGCTAGCCAATCTTCATTCATGCCAACATGTTATCGCCAACACCACGAGCTTGTGAGCCAACAATGAAAATTTTCTTATCATGATATCCAGTCACAATTTATAATCACTAATAATGACATTGCAACGGAAACTTCAAACAAGCTGCCTTCTCCCTAACTGACTTTAGCCACCAGATAAACCTTACAGCAAATATGTGGAATATACTTTTCCTTTAAGTAAAACAAAAAAGCCAGCACACATTTAGAAATTTAAAAAAACTATGAAGTAAATTATTTCAGTTCAATTAGGCAAAATTCTTACATTGCTGTACCGTGCAGGCGGCACAGTAGCACAGTTGCTTCGCCACTCCAGGGTCCCAGGTTTGACTCCCGGCTTGGGTCACTGGCTGTGCGGAGTCTCCACGTTCCATGTGTCTGCATGGGTTTCATCCCACAGTCCAAAGATGTGCAGGTTACGTGGATTGGCTATGCTAAATTACCCTTGGGTTAGGTGGGGTTACGGGGATTGGGTGGAGGTTTGGGCTTCAGTGGGGTGCTCTTTCCAAGAGCCAGTGCAGACTCGATGGGCCGAATGGCCTTCTCCTGCACTATAAATTCTATGAGTTAAAAAAAGGGAACATTTTATAGACACTGGCTACTCAAGAGCAGCCAGGTATTTGATTAATTGATATTCAAGAACAAGGTGGGTGGCACTGTGGTTAGCACTGCTGCCTCACGGCACTGAGGACCCAGGTTTGACACCAGCCCCAGGTCACGGTGTGGAATTTGCACATTCTCCCAGTGTTTGTGTGGGTCTCACCCCCACAACCCAAAAAGATGTACAGGCTAGATGGATTGGCCACGCTAACTTGCTCAATTGGAAAAAATAGAATTGGGCACTCTAAATTTTTAAAGAACAAGGGACAACTTGGTAGGTTTTTGGAAAATGGGTAAGAACAGATGTAAAAATTACTTGGATTCTGTAATGTCTTACAGTCTTATTTTATTTTAAAGGTCCCTCTTTACTGATATCATTTTTTAATCTCCTGAATCAAGTATTTTGTATAGATTTCTCTGTACCTGAGCTCCTCCCAGCTCAATTTCTATAATAGCTGGTACTGTATGTCATGTCCCCCAATAGCCATAACCCCTCAATCAACTTTCCACTATGACACACTGTAGTCTCACCTTCCATTTATTCCGAAATCCCTACACAGTACTTCCAAATTTCATATTAACCATCCTATTATTCTGAAATTCAAAAGATAATCTACATTTCCATTCCCCAAGATTTCTACATGCCTCAAAATGAACTCAGTAAAATTAGTAGGTGCAATAATGGCAGAAAATATGACATATAATGTCCTGGAACAAAGTAGCACCAAATTTCTGTACTGTAGCCTGTGATAACATAACTAGACCAGTAACCTGGAGGTTTTTAGTTCAATGCACCCCACAAAATACATCTGGTCATTCGCAACTAGTACAGGAAAAATAAAAAATGGTGCTAGGGGCCTCAGCAGGCTACTTCTAGCTGAAGATGTTTGCAAATGCCAGATTTGACTTCTGTACTTACACCATGGGATGTTCATGGAGCCTCCTATCATTATTATCTGTTTAACCATGCACTAACATTCAAGACTGGTTGTGCCAGGACTGCAGTTGGTTGTGGGATTGCTTATTTCTAGCATGCTGCTTCTGCATGCATGTATTCTTGTGTTGTGGTTTCAATATACCACAAATGAGATTGACTCATTTTTAAGTACATCTGTGATGTTGTTCCTGGCACCTTCTTCTACAATTATTGAGCCGGGGTTGCCCCCGAGTTTGATGGCAATGGTAGAGTGGGGAATATGCCAGGCCATGAGGCCAACAGATAGTCGTTGAAAATAATTCTGTTGGTCACAAAAACTCATGGATGCCCAGTTTTGAGTGACTAGATCTGTCTCATTTAGCACTATGGTATTGTCACAGACACTTGCCAGCGGAGTGGACATAGTCTGCTGGATGGATGGAATACGTTTCAACCTCAATCGGTTGAAATCCAAGAAGAAAATGATACAGATCACACTTAAGCGTGCGGATGACATTGCCATCTCCATTCTCTCAGAAGAGAATCTCCAAGCTCTGCTTGACACCTTTGTGGAAGTATATCAAGAATCAGTCTTGGTCTCAACCTCAAGGCAAAATCCTTTACCAATCTGTCCCAGGGCAAGATCCGGTCTCTCCCTCCATCAAGATCAATACAGAAACCGTACCAAACAGGAAACATTTCCCCTAACTGGAGAGCCACCCCTCATCTAAGGCTGGCATTGATGCAGAGATCTAAGATCGTATACAATCTGTGAGCAGCTCCTTTGGACGCCTAAGGACATCTGTGCTGACACCAAGGTCTCATGTACAAGGCCTCCCAACTCTGATTAGTAAGTTTGCGGATGACACAAAGGTTGGTGGAATTGTGAATAGCGATGAGGACTGTCAGAGGATACAACAGGATTTAGATCGTTTGGAGACTTTGGGTGGCGAGATGGCAGATGGAGTTTAATCCGGACAAACGTGAGGTAATGCATTTTGGAAGGTCTAATACAGGTAGGGAATATACAGTGAATGGTAGAACCCTCAACAGTATTGAAAGTCAGAGAGATCTAGGTGTACATGTCCACTGGTCACTGAAAGTGGCAACACAGGTGGAGAAGGTAGTCAAGAAGGCATACGGCAAGCTTGTCTTCATTGGCCGGGGCATTTAGTATAAAAATCGGCAAGTCATGTTGCAGCAGTATAGAACCTTAGTTAGGCCACACTTGGAGTATAGTGTTCAATTCTGGTCGCCACAATCAGAAGGATGTGGAGGCTTTAGAGAGGGTCCAGAAGAGATTTACCAGAATGTTGCCTGTATGGAGGGCATTAGCCATGAGGAGCGGTTGAATAAACCCGGTTTGTTCTCACTGGAACGAAGGAGGTTGAGGGGCGACCTGATAGAGGTCTACAAAATTATGAGGGGCATTGACAGAGTGGACAGTCAGAGACTTTTTCCCAGGGTAGAGGGGTCAAATACTAGGGGGCATAGGTTTAAGATGCGAGGGGCAAGGTTTAGAGGAGATGTACGAAGCAAGTTTTTTTTTTTTTATATATATACAGAGGGTAGTGGGTGCCTGGAACTTGCTGCCCGAGGTGGTGGAAGCAGGGACGATCGTGATGTTTAAGGGGCATCTTGACAAATACATGAAGAGGATGGGATTAGAGGGATACGGACCTCGGAAGTGTAGAAGATTTTAGTTTAGACGGGCAGCATGGTCGACGCAGGCTTGGAGCGCCGAAGGGCCTGTTCCTGTGCTGTGCTTTTCTTTGTACTTTGTACTTCTTTAACTCTTCTATGCGGCTCAGAAACTTAAGACTACGTACAGATGCCACCTAAAGGCCCTGGAGATGTACCATCAATGTTTTCCAAGATGGATTCTCCGTATTAGCTGGGAGCACAGGTGTACTAGCATCAACGTCCTTGAAGGAGCCAAGAGCACCAGCATCAAGGCCATGATCATCCTAAACCAACTCCGCTGTGCCAGCCATGTGCTTAGGATGTCAAGAGTCCTGACTGCCAAAGCAAATGTTCTTCACCGAGCACAAGGAAAGCTGCAAACAAAAGGAGGACAAGAAAGTGCTTCAAAAACAGCCTGAATGCTTACGTCAAGAAATGCAACCTAGACGCCAATGCCTGGGAGACCTGTGCTCAGAAAAGACCGACTTGGAAGAACCTCTGATTGAAGGGACACACATCTTTGAGGACACCCTATGGCAAGAGAAGACCTGGAAAAGGAGCCCAAGAAAAGAATACCAGCGATCTCGAGTCCAAGGGCTGATCTCACCTTCCAAAAATATCCGCCAAGTGTGTGGTCAAAGATATGGCTCTAGGGTTGGGCTCATCAGAATCCATAGAATCCATGACCAGTAACAGAGTTTCTTAGGTGGACAATCACTCTCGTTAGCGAGTGATCACCGAAGAAAATGAGTGTCACAGAACACAATGCAGTGTCCTCAGCGTGAAGATGAGATGTAATCGCCATACGGGCTACTTGGTGGCTGTGCGCATCAATCCTGTCATGGACAGATGCGTCTGCGACAGAGATTGGGTTTTCCCTCGTGTTGGTTCTCAATACCTCCTGCAGGAGCAGTCTGGCAGCCAATGTCCTTCAGGACTCAACCAGCTCAGTCAGCAGTAATGTCACTGAGCCACGCTTGGTAATGGGCATTCGAAGTTCCCACCCAGTGTATGCTTTCTGTGCCTTTTCTACCCTCCGTGTTTCTCTCAAGTGGTTTCAATATGGAGGAGTACTGATACATCAGCTGAGGATGGTAGAGAGTAACCAGCAGGAGGTTTCCTTACTCATGTCTCACCTTATACCATGAGATTCCATGGGATTTGGAGGCAATTTTCAGGGCACCCAGGGCCACTCCCTCCTGCCTGTATCCCAGTGTGCTGCCACCTCTGGTGGGTCAGACCTGCCTGTGGGACTGGACATACCCCGGGATAGTGATGCAACACTAGCTTAAAGTCTGCAGGGATGACTGAAAGACATTGTTCTGATAGAAGATGTCAAACTGTTGCTCGACTAATCTGTGGACCAACTCTCCCAATTTGGGTACATCGCACATGTTAGTGACGCGACCGTTTCAGGATTTACTGGGTTGTGAGCCTCTTTGTCGTATCTGGTGCCTCAATCAGCTGGGTGGTCCATTCGGTTTTATTCTTAGTCTTTTTCATAGTGCTTTGGTACAACCGTGTGACTTGCTTGGCCATTTCCAATAGAAGCTCACAATTAACCACACTGCTCATGAGTCACATGACATCATAAGTGTAGATGGGTTCCTTCCCCAAGGACATTAGCCAATTTGATACGTTTTTATGCTAATCTAGTAGTTTCATGGTCACCATTAATAATACTGGTGTTTTATCCCAGATTTATTTAATTAACTGAACTTTCCTCAGCTGCCCTGGTGGGATTTGAATTCATGTCATTATCATTAGTACAGGGCTCTGGATTATTAATATAAAAACAGAAAATGCTGGAAAACGCAGCAGGTCTGGCAGCATCTGGATGGATAAACAGCATTTATGTTTCAAGTCTGTATGACTCTTCTTCAGATCTGGATTGTTACTTCAGTAACATAATCACTATGCTACCATATATTTTGAAATCTGCATCTGTTGGACTTAAGGGAGCAGAGATGAGGGTCATACGGGAAGAATAGTCATGATGGCTATAATGGTGTTAATGAGGACTGGGGCATCAAAGATGGCTAAGCAGATCTGCAGCTACAGAAATGTTGTGAATAGAGGGCCAAAGGCCAGCCCAGCAGGGAATTTGAAAGCACAATACTAAATTAATTGGAAGAGCACTTTTCCCTGACACAGACACAAAAGGAAATAGGGTAAGATGAATAACCAGCCTACTTTCAAGATTTTAATTGCTGGACTATGTATGATATTTCTAAATGTGGTGATTGATCAACCGGTTTTCCAATTTGTAAATAACTTTGATTAATTTCAAATTATTCATGTGAGGTTATTAAAAAGATAACTACAAGCAACATGGTAGCACAGTGGCTAGCACTGCTGCCTCACAGCACCTGGGACTCTGGTTTGAAATTGACAATGGCTTTCCTGGAGGCGTGAGCATCACTTTCCTATCTCACCAAATCTTGAAGGATGGGAACCATCCAAGTTAATAGAGACTGTTAAATGGTTAATTATCTTGGCTAGTTACCAATAGATGGAACTGTGCTCCCAGACCTGGCCTCACCCTATACCTAGTATGGAAGTAAGATTTGACCAGTTGAGAGAACAACCATTTCAAGCTTTGATCCGTATAAAAGTTTGTCTGAGAACAGCCATTTTGTGCAGAGAACCCAGCAGACCTCTCTAAGACTTTTTTGGTCCACAATTCTCAGCTGGATTAACTGTGAATAGCATGAGAGAGGTGGATTTTTCCCTGCCAATGGGAATCATAGAGGAAGTTGTCCAGCAATCATCAATGTTCTGCTAAAAAAGGAACCCAGGCAGTCTTCCAAGTGTTGTACCAACAGAGCCAGTAGAGAAAAGGGACCTTCACTTGCTGCCCAAACCTGCTGAGTCCACCTGCAAAGGCAACCTCTAACTATTCGACTATAGAAGTCATTACAGCACCACTATTAATTGTAAGCGATGAGTGTGCAACAATATCTTAAAGGACTAAATTGAATTTCATCCAAGTATCTTTTATCCTTATTTGCATTTAATCTTTGCATGTATTTTGTTAGTAACTTTATTTCTACTTAAGTAACATACAGCAGCATTTTGTAAAAAGATAATCTTTTCTCGTTTATTATTGAATCACTCACACATTAGAAAGAGGGCTACATACAAACACACACAAATTCGTAGCTTACTACTGGCCACTTTGAGGAAACAGCTTTTGTGTGGTTGTATCAAAAATGCACAGCAGAAAGACCAGATGCAAACCTCTCTTCATAATTTCCCATTTTGAATTTTCCAACAATGTCATGCCAAGTACCTGGTCACATTTTGATACAAGGACATCCTGAGTGTCAGCAGGAAAGGGAAATCAAAAGCATGTTAACTTGACTGCTTTCTTGCATCCGCATGCGATTGATTATAGTTGTAACTGACAGAGGTCTATAAGTAGGTGTTGAGGCATTGCTCCAGTCGGTAAAGTGCATAGAGAAGCAGCAGGTAGAAAAAAAGATCAATACTGAATTCAAGATCAATACATCAACCAAAACAATAATTTATTCACAATTATCTTCATAATCTAAAACGAAAATTTTACTAAGCTTCTGTACCTCTTTGCACTTCCTCATTTCCACAACAAATTGCATCCTTCAACTGTTCAATCCTTATTTGGCATGACATAATCTTCCATCTCTGAAAATAAGATCGAATTTATTATTACATTGTTAAAGTATAGTTGTGGACTTCAAGGTGGCAGATCAAATCAAACACGAGATGTAACTGCTCAACATAGAAAATAGGAGTGGGCCATTTGGCTCTTGAAAATGAAAATCGCTTATTGTCACAAGTAGGCTTCAAATGAAGTTACTGTGAAAAGCCCCTAGTCGCCACATTCCGGCGCCTGTTCGGGGAGGCTGTTACGGGCTGTTCGAGCCTGCTCCGCCATTCATTATGATCATGGCCGATCATCCAACTCAGTAACTTGTTCCCGCTTTCCCCCCCATATCCTTTGACCCCTTTAGTCCCAAGGGCTACATCTAACTAATTGAAAAGATACAATGTTTTGGCCTCAACTGCTTTCTGTGGCAGCAATTGCATAGGTTCACCACTCCCTGTGTGAAGAAGTTTCTCCTCATCTCTGTCCTAAATATCCTTAGACTGTGACCCCTGGTTCTGGGCTACCCTGCCACCAGGAACATCCTTCCTGCATCTACCCTGTCTAGTCCTGTTAGAATTTAACAGGTTTCTAGGAAACCCCTCATTCTTCAAAACTCCAGCAAATATAATCCTAACCAATTCAATCTCATCTCATATCACAGAATAATACAGTATAGAAGAGGCCTTTTGGCCCATCAAGTCTGCACCAACACATGAAAGACAGCTGACCTGCCTAAATATCCTTGCACTGTGATGGCCAACATACCTTTTTTATTCTTTACTGCCTGCTGCACCTGTGTGCTTACTTTCAGCGACTGGTGTACAAGCAACCTAGGTACCGCTGCACATTCCCCTCTCTCAATCTACAGCCATTCAGATAATAATCTATCTTCCTGTTTTTGCTACCAAAGTGGATAATCTCACATTTATCTATTTATACTGCATCTGCCATGCATTTTCCCACTCACTCAAATCACATTGAAGCATTTCTGCATTCTCCTCACAGCTTACCCGCCCATCCAGCTTTGTGTCATCTGCAAATTTAGAGATATGATATTTAGTTCCCTCATCTAAATCATTAATATATATTGTGAACAGCTGGGGTCCTAGCACAGATCCCTGCTGTACCCCATCAGTTACTGCCTGCCATTTGGAAAAATAACCGTTTATTCCTAAATTTGCTTCCTGCCTGCCAACCATCTCAATACACTAGCCCTAATCCAATGTCCTTAAATTTTACATGCTAATCTCGTATGTGGGCCTTTGTCGAAAGCCTTCTGAAAGTCCAAATAAATGACATCATTGGTTCCCCCTCATCAACTCTACTATTTGCACTCGCAAAGAATTCCAGTAGATTTGCCAAGCAGGATTTCCCGTTCGTAAATCCATGCTGACTGTCTGATTCGGCCACTGTTTTCCAAGTGCTAGGGTCATAGATTCTGCTATTGAATCTTTTATAATGGACTCTAGTATTATCCCCACTGCTAACATCAGGCTGACTGGTTTATAATTCCCCATTTTCTCTCTACCTCCCTTTTTAAATAGCGGTGTTACATTAGCTATCCTCCAACCTATAGGAACTATTCCAGAGTCGATAGAATCTTTGGAGATGACCACCAATGCATCCTATTTCTTAGCTCTTTCCTCTCCTCACAGATGCTGCCAGATTTGCCGATATTTTCCAGCATTTTCTCTTTTGGTTTCAGATTCCAGCATTCGCAGTAATTTGCTTTCACCCCTATTTCTAGGGCCACTTCCTTAAGTAATCTGGGATGTAGATTAATCAGGCCTCGAGGGTTTATCAGCCTCCAAACCCATCAATTTCTCTTACACTATTTCCCTACTAATCCCGATTTCCTTCCTCACTAAACCCTCTATTCCCCAACATTTCTTTGTGCCCTCCTTTGTGAAGGTAGAAGCAAAGTATGTATTTAGTTGGTCAGCCATTTCTTTGTTCCCCATTATACATTCTCCTGTTTCTGACTGTAACAGACATTTCTCTTCAATCTTTTTCTCACACATACCTATAGAAGCTTTTACAGTCAAGTTAATCTCTGGTGTAACTCCGTGATTAACGAGTGTAACTGAACAGAACATCACAACCATGCACCCCACCCCCCAACCACCTTTAATACTGTAACCCATGTACAGTCAGAAGGTATACTGCTTTAACTCAGGCAGCTAAATTCCTTTAAAACGGATGTCATTAGAAAATGGTGAAAGTTGAAACAACTTTTGATATTGGACGCTGTAGAGATGTTGAAATTGACAGGATAGCTTTTTGCTGTTTTATTAATAAACTCTGTTTACGAGTTTAAAATTAAACTCATTACGAGTCTGAAACTATTCTCGGTAATTGACTTCTTTGGTCCCTTTGCTGATGCTTTCCGACCTCTGGGAGTTTCCAACATTTTACTGTAACTTCAGTACTGTGTTCTGGTGCAGTTTTCTTGCTCTTCGAATCACAGAATCTCTACAGCGCAGAAGGAGGCCATTCCGCCCACTGTGTCTGCCCCGACCCTTCAAAAGACCAACCTACCTAGGTCCAACCCCAACCCTAGTCCTGAAACGCCACCCTAGTCCTGAAACTCCACCCTAAGGGGCAATTTAGCATTGCCAATCCACCTAACTTGCACATCTTTGGTTTGTGGGAGGAAACCGAAGCACCCGGGGGAAACCCACGCAGACATGGGGAGAATGTGCAAACTCCACATGGACAGTTATCCGAGGTCGGAATTGAACCCAGGTCCCTGGCTTGGTGAGGCAGCAGTGCTATCCAGTGTGCCGCCCTTGTTGCATTCTTGTCAGTGTTTTTCTGCAGACTTATTTTTATAATATTACAAGTGATGAATCAGAAAGTGCATGGCTTTACAAGTACAGAAAATGGTAGGTTTATATCTCTTCAATCTTGAAATGAACGAAAGATTCACTTAGAATTCAAGTTGCTGGCCTTGCAATTTCAAAGTATTGAGGGAACAATTCAAAAATCTGGAAGTTAATTTTTTTTAAATTTAGAGTACCCAATTCATTTTTTCCAATTAAGGGGCAATTTAGTGTGTTCAATCCACCTACCTTGCACATTTTTGGGTTGTGGGGGGCGAAACCCACGCAAACACGGGGAGAATGTGCAAACTCCACATGGACAGTGACCCAGAGCCGGGATCGAACCTAGGACCTCGGCGCCGTGAGACTGCAGTGCTACCACTGCGCCACCATGCTGACCTATCTGGAAGTTAGTTTGAATGTGCCAGTTCTGAAATGTTGACTCGTGGGTGTATTTCGCGAGGGATTCCTTAGGCCAGTGTAGTTCAATAGTCTGGAAATGCTGTTGCAAGTTCAGTAGTAGTGGTGGGGAAAGGATGTGTGGGGCATTGGTGATGGGATAATTGTGAAATATAGAAGCACTGGGCGATGGTGGGTATGACAGTTTTGGGGAAGGTGTGTGAGAAAGTACTTTGAGAGAAATCCTAAGGAGTGACAACTGTAAATATTTCAAGGTCTTGGAGCTACGGTAACTCAATTGTGGGTCTGGTAGTACAAATTGCAGAATTTTAAAATCAGCCAAGGTGCTAATGAAACTACCAAAAACTACTACTGATCAGGGAACAAACAAATAATTTGTAACAATTGTTCAAAGCACGAGTTCTGAAGAGGTTTGTGCAGTAGGAGAGGGGTGGGAAATGATTACCACGCCCCCACAAAGTCACTGCTGTAGTGTCCTTTGTTCAGCGTTGAAGGGCTTTTCCTCTATCGTTAGATCGGGGTGGAATTGTTCAGTGATGTGTCTCCATTACTTTCAGTTGCATTCTTAATATCTCCAATAATGATGTAGCTCATGCCGCTGAGAGCATTGATAACATCCAACATCAGGCTGACACATGGTAAATAAGATTCACACCATGCAAATGCCAGGTAATGTCCACCTCCAACAAAAAGAAACCAAACCACTTCCAGTGACCCTCAATAGCTCCAACTTCAATAAGTTACTCACCGGGGTGGGGTGAGAAAATGTAAGTGATTATAGCAATGTAACATTTAATGTCCAAATTCTTGATTATAGAGGCAGATCTGAACTGTCATTCAGCAATCTGAATGACACACACACCAAGCTACTCAGTTGTTACCAAGTGCCAGAATGCATTGTATAATAAAACTTACCAATTGATCGGTTTTCCACTTGCCTTCAATAGCTTTTATAACTCTGCAAAATAAAACAAACAAAATTGAAAACCAGACTCATCATACATATGTATGAGCAGTAATGCCATGCCAAATATATATTTGCTCTTGAATATAGGGAATTAAATGTCAATAGTAAAATTTCAGCCATATATTCAAGCAAAATAAAGTGTCAGAAATAAAACATCAATTCTTACTGTTGCTGATACTTTTCCTTCTCATTCCTCAGACATTTTAACCGTTCCATCTTGTCAGCATACCTGTGAGAAATCAAATCTCAGATTCTAATGACTGACTACTCAGAAATGCACAATTAAATTACAGATTTAATATACAGAGTTCAAAATGCTTTTTAAAGACAAACTGTGAATGATGCAGAGTTTAATAGCAAATCAATAATGAAAACTGCTAGGTGACAGTTTTCCACAGTAAATTTCTTGGATACTTGTATTTCATTTTTAAAAGCTATGTTAGGACAATTTAACCACAATTCTTAAACTAGAGGTAGCTTGAAACAATTCCATATTATATTTGTATTATATTCTGTAAGGCAGAGATCTGAAAATATGCAGTTTCCTGACATTTTAATGATATGCCTTGCAACCTTGCACATCCTGTGCGTAATACTTCACAAAAAAGTTCTTACTGCTTTTTGAAATTAGACTTAACCTTTGTCAAAATGTAATAAAATAATTACAACATGAATCAGTTGTGAATTGTGTACAGGAACCTTACACTTCAGAACAATTATCATTGTATTTATTGCTACCCCAACTTCTCTTGCACATTTAGTCTTTTGAAATAACTCAGCCTGGTTGTACATATTAGCTGTTTATAAAAGTCAGAGCACCATTCCACATGAGATTTCTATGCTGTCTTGCACAACACACATTTCATGTTTAAATTTTGGAGCAAACTGAATCATTCAATCGATGACACCAATTGCACTTGTCTCTTGTTCTAAACAGTCAGAATCATTGAAAATAGTGTAAAGGGATTTCAAACCATATGGAAGGATGTCAAACCACAAGTCACCTCCTATGATATGAATGTCTAAAATCAGTGGCACTTTGATGAAGGTATTTTTTTTTTTAAATTAAAAGTTTTTTTTATTGGTTTGCATTTATAATAACATTGCAAGGAACATCACTCAGTAATAAAAATATATCTAGATTGGGTACACAAGACGAAAAAATAGGAACATAAACAGGTATGTATAGGTAACATGTTTACAGGTACAGGGGCCCCTAACTTTGGCCCCCAGTGAACGGTTACCACAACCGTGCCATTGTTTCCTCCTGGTATTAAAACATGCCAGGGGCGCCTTTGGCACCACCTGGGCATACCTTGGTGCTGTTGATGTGGTCTCACCCAAGTGCTTCCTTGCCCTTTTCCCCCTCTGGCCCCTTTGCCTTGCTTGCCCTGTATTCTGGTTGGTGTCTCTCACCCCCGCCCCCTCTTCATGTTAACCAATTATTTCAACTGGATAGGTTAGGGAGAACCAGAGTAATGCTTACAGGTTACTTAAGGGCAGAACAAGGTTTAGTATAAGGCACATTGTTCTTCACCCAATGAACAGAGAGACCATGGAACACATTGTCAGCTATTATAGAGAACATTGATATGCTGTCTTCCTTCAAACAAAATTGGCTGGTTTCTGGTTGAAATTACTCTGCACAAGAGATAGATTGCCCGTAACATAAATCAGGGCCAATATGAATAGTTATAATTGCATAAAGGGGTCAGGGAGAAGCTAGCGATGTTTCAACCCCCCCATCAACCAATTGGTCTGGATTTGTGAAGTGCCTGGAGACTTTCAGTGGAGACACTAAATTGTTGTTTTTTTACCTGGTTTCTCCCAGGAGATGACATGCTCGGAGTGGGATAGGTAGTGTCTATGGCAGTGTTTTTGAAACTTTGTTTCCTGGAACCCACTTTTACCAACCGGCCAACCTTCGGGACCAACACCCGCCAGCTTTCAGGACCTCCGCCCGCCAACCTTCGCAACACACCATTTCGCTTCCCTTAAATGCGACAGGTAAGCCTGCTTAGTCCTCACGATCTCACGCCAATCAGGTTCACAGGAGGACAATGTGCATATGAGGTGTTGAGTTCAGCCAGTTCCTTTGTGCGATCTTCATACTTGAGGATGTAAATCCAATCTCGCACACGTAGGTTGTTATGAAGGGCATTAGCGACAAAATGCTTGTTTTACTCCGCACTGGATACTCCTCAGAGACAGTACTCCAGAATGCTGACAGCCTCATGGACTTGTGGCATGTTTTTAATGTGCTGTCACAGGTGAGGCATAAAAGTTCAGTCTCTTCATTTGGAATCAGCTGTAAGTTAATAATTGACTCTGGGATCTCAAACTTAAAAAGGATTTTTCACCCACCTCCTCTCAAAATCTGAAACTTCTCCTCTCGAAAGTAGTGACAAAAACTGTTGATCAGTGCAGCCAGATGCAACTGAATAAGGCTTGCCAGTCTATTGACAATTCTCTTACTAACACAGCCTTCTTTGATATGTCGTAGCAGTGTGGGGAACATGTTGTAGTTTTGGCTTTGTACTCGCACTTGCCACAGGTTCAATGACTTTTGGAAAGCAGCTATTTCTTTACAGCGCCGAAAGCAATCATCATCCTTCCCTTGTAATTTGAGATTCAGTTAATTTAGAATTGAAAAGGTGCCTGCAAGGTAAGACGTAGTTAGCATCCAAGTTTCATCAGCAAACGAATCAGCCAGAGGGGATGATTTCTCAAGGAGGGAAGCATGGATCTGATACCGCAATTCGTAAACTCTGACAAGCACCCAGCCCCTTGACAACCAACGTATCCGTGTGTGGAATAGTAAATGTGTGCGCTTGGCCCCCATATCGAAACACACAGCCTCAAAAAGCTGCGATAAATAAAATTCACAACTGTCACAACTCCTTTCAACACAATTGCTTTTGATGCCTTTGGCAATGATTCCAAGCAATGCCCTGCCAGCTGCCTTATTAATCCTTGTAATAAGTCCTCTGTTTTTCCCAGTCAGATTGGCTTTCCCAACACTTGTGATTCCTCTGCAATGAACCCAGTCGAGCCCACACTTTCCAACCACATAACTATTCAACCCTTCATAAATCTGTGCTCCAGTCGTGCTGGTCGGTAAGATCAGGCAGCACAGCAAATCCTCAAGAAATGTATTGTGCCAAACATACCCAACGTAAACTAGCAGGTCTGTACAATCCAAAGTGTCTATATTTTCATCCAGTTGTATTGAGACCTCCTCTGCTGACTTTAAACAAGAAATAAGCCGGAATTCTAAATTCTCAGCAACATTACAAATTCAGCGAGCCACTGTTATCACTGGTTGCATTTCAGTTTTACAGCTGACCTCTCAACTCGGACCATACAAGCCATGTCTAATGCTGCAGGGAGAATATAGTGGGGCATTTTCTTTAGCTACATGGTAAGCTACCATGTAAGAGGCTAATTGTGCTTTGTCATTCAACATTACATTACTGCTAAGGACTTCAGCTGATGATTTAAGGTTAAGTTCTCGCTGCATTCTTTGAAAAAAATCAAGGTTTGTCCTTGAACTTGCCATGCATTTGAAGTTTTGTGGTTTTAAACTTTCATTTGCCAGTAGTTCCCTGCATAGAAGACACATAGGCTTTGCATCCTGATTTGCATTGGCACAATTAACAAAGCCACACCTCAAGAAATCATCTTTCTACTGCTTTGTTCCCAATTTCAGTTTCTTTTTAGTTTTCTGTTCACTAGAGGCCCTGGAGCTCTGTATATAGCTCAAACTAGTACTGCTTTGTCTTGCCATGGACTCTCCTGATCAGCTCTCTCCAGCAGATTCAATTGTGCGATCCCGGCCTGTTTGTGTCTCTGATCCTCTCTTCCTTATAACAAAATGATCCATCTTCAGTTCTTCACAGTTCTTGCTCGCAGCGAGAAAAGGGAGGAATCCCTCCTGTGATTTTGCACCAAACGTACAGACATTCAGGGCCTGTGACATCAGTGTACGTGCCAGGTGTGGGCGGCCTGCTCTCTGCTGCCACTTCTGGTGGGTAGACTGCATTGTTTGCATTTAAAGGCCTATCATGGAACATAGTGCAGAAGGAAGCCATTCGGCCCATTGAGTCTGCACTGATCCACCCGGCATTCCTAAAAGCCAGTCGCAGCCTTTGGGCGCTCCTCCCGCAATCGGGAACGCTGCAACTAATCGTTCCGTGACCCGCCCGCTACCCACCCAGGGGTCGTGACCCACAGTTTGAAAAACCCTTTAGTACTACACGACTAAATGTTTAATTTCCAGGACCAACTGGAACACTCAGTGTATTGCACAGATTGTACTCCATTGTCTCATCCTACAATGAAACCTTTTGTCATTTAATCTTTTCTGACCTCCACCCCATCACCAACCTTTCATTTTAGTTCTTATCACGCTCCCCGCTTTTCCATTTGCTCAAAACCTATTACATTCAAACTTGGTTTCTCTAGCCACAGATGCTGCCAAACCTGAACATTTTCTGCTTCTATTTCAATTTCCAGTAGTTGCAGTATTTTGCCTTTGTATTTGTGCCTACATTGTGATGGATATCACAAATATAAACAACATACTGAATGGACCAGCCAATCTTTCCCTATCATTTTTGAAATTAGTTGAAATTGGGAGAGCAAAGGAACACAACTATAAAATAAACTCTGGGTAATTTTAATGCTTGCAGTGTCAATTTTGGAAATAAATTGATTTCTATAGCCAAAGTACATAAACTATCTTTCAGAAATTATAAATTGCTTAAAGCTATATTTTCAGCTGTGGGTGATTCAGTCACCTGGCTTGGTAAAGCTGCAGTAACAATGTCCCCATAACTGATAAAAGAACACACAAAATTAGTGGATCAAACTTCACCAGGAAGGCAAAAAATAAGTCTGGTTCAAGAACAAACCCTAAAGATAAGAGAGTGGAGACCATTATAAGAATTGTTTTTTTGAACCTGTTGCTTTATGTGCGGACTGATCACCTCAGCTAATGCTAGGATGGTAATGATAATTTGCATGTATCCAATTCGTATCTATTGGCATGCGATCAGTATCAAAGTACTAGAACTGTTGGTGTTAGTTATTGCAGGTTTCCAATTTGGCCTTCTAGTGACAATTTCAAGCATGGTGTTGATATATCACAGTTGGAAGTCATTTAGCTTGTGCCAGATCAGTCCCAAACCAAGAGCATTGTTCGTTCTATCCCCATAACCCCTCTATCTTTGTCCACTTTAAATATATTCACCCAATTATTCCTTAAAGATGCAAATTTGTTGACCTCAACCAGTTAAGGTTCCTCTTCTCCACTTGATTTCCCCAAATCCTTCCTTCTACAACCTCTCTCGTCCCACAAACAACACCGGGATGAATGTCCAGATAATCTCTCTTAATTCTGGTAGTGGGATGGTCCAGGCCATGGAGGGAACATCTGAAAGGTGGTACCGCCAACAGTATTGCACTGCACTGTGAAGTTAAATAATATGCTCAAGTCTCTGGAGTAGTTCTGATAGAGGAAAGAATCGCAATTGAAAGTGATCACCTTTTGCCTACACTATCTTTCAATTGTGGCTATGTCCTGCAGTTCCAGATAGGCATTGTAAAAATTTAATTTTTCTTGTACGGCAACTCTAATTTTATAGTACAATTTTACATTATATGCAAAGTATTTTTCGTGACTCCTGCAGCAACCCAGCATAATCATGATGGAAAAGTTCTAAAGGGATAACCCGTCATATGTTTTTAATGAAGTGGAATACTCAGTGTGGCGATATATCTACTCAGAGCAGTGTAGGGTGGTCAAACAGTGATTAATCTTTGTTTGGGGGTACTAACTGGCCCTCTGGCATATCCAGCAGCGTGTTTCAATTTCCAATAATTCTGCTTTGAATGTCATGGTATCGAAATTGGAACAACGTTAAAATCAAAAGCATAAAATGAGTTCCATATATTCAGAATGCTTGGCAGCTCGTAGCCTTTTGCTCGTCCGCAAGAGGACAAAAATTGATACATGCCCAAATTTGTACACATTAGAGAACCGTGCACCTTGGGAGCGGCAAGGGATTGCACAACAGCAAAGTCGTATTCTTTCTTCAACCAGGCTATTGGTGGAATTGGGATTAGGGAGGGTGGGAAGAGGGCTTTATGGCTCCCATTGCTGCTGCTGAAGAGTGACGGGCCAGTGTATGTCCCGCTGAACATTCGTGTAATACATGTTTAACCAGAGAACCTTACCCAACCCCAAGAAAACACCGCTGTGACTTAATGCTGCATTTTGGACAACTTGGCCCAGGGGTCTTGTGTGGGGCCTTTAAGCCGGCCGCGGACCGCCCTGCTCCTCTTGCAAGAACAACATTCGCGTCTCACTGCTGGTAAACAATACCTCT
The DNA here is from genome assembly GCF_047496885.1 of Scyliorhinus torazame. Lineage (NCBI taxonomy): Eukaryota > Metazoa > Chordata > Chondrichthyes > Carcharhiniformes > Scyliorhinidae > Scyliorhinus > Scyliorhinus torazame. The sequence goes on along the minus strand of NC_092708.1, from coordinate 321,153,308 downwards.
CCGAGTTCCTGCTGTCGAAGTAAACAAAATCTCCGGCCAGGATGCATTTGGCGCAGGTGAGGCGCCTTCTGGCGGTGTTGCAGAGCGGGCAGCGCTCCACGGCCACGTACAGCCCCTCGGCATCGTCCACCGAGTCGAGCAGTGGTGGCGGCGGAGGTTGGTCGCGTGTGTGGCCGGCCCCGGCTCGCGGAGCCCTCCTCCGCTCCATGGGAGACGCCATACTGAGCGCGCGCTCTGCAGGATGGGAGGGGGGTCACGTGGTTTTGTTTAACTCGGGTGCATTGTGGGTTGGTGTCACATGCGATCGCCCACCAATTGCCTTCGGCGCGCGGGGAGCGCACCAAGTGATGGGTGACTGGCTCGGAGGCGGTTCCTCCCCCTCGACATAGAGCAGGAACGGTTAAAGCCTAGTGAATGTTCGTAGTGTTGTGGCAAAAGCGAATTAACTCTACCGTGGAATATAATCTCCCTCTCTGCACCCCTCGATTGGAGCCCGGAAAAGCTCAGGGATGGAGCTTCTGCCATTTAAAGTTTTGAAGGGGACACAGAGGTTAAAAATAGAAGCTGCTGCAAGTACACACGAGGCCAACTAACGTCTAAAAGACGTTAAAGGGCTAAAAGGTGGATTTAACCCTCTCCCCATTGTAATTAAACCGCATTTTTAAAAATTCATTCTTCCACTCACAATACGAGTGACTCCAAACATGCAAATGGTAGGCGAGCGACCTGGTCACTTTTACCAATCATCAGTATTACTGGGAGATGGAGGGCATTTAGGACAGATACAAGAAGAATTTGAGAGTTGTGCACTTTTGGAATGCTCTGCCTCAAAAGCAGCGGGTATTTAATATTTTACGACACCAGGTTAAAGTTCAACAGGTTAGTTTCGAATCACTAGCTTTGAGCACTGCTCCATCCTCAGGTGAAGGAGCAGTGCTCTGAAAGCTAGCGATTCGAAACAAACCTGTTGGACTTGAACCTGGTATTAAGACTTACTGTGCTCATCCCAGTCCAATGCTGGCATCTCCACATCATTAACATTTTGCAGTGGATGTAGAAGTAGGCACGGGAATCAACGGTTATGGGGATAGATAGGAATGTGACATTCGAGACAAGCAGATCAATAATGAGCTTATTGAATGGCAGAGCAGGGGCTGAATAGTATTCATATGACTTTGGCACAACTACAATAATTCAGAAGTATTGTGGCCTGTTGCAATACCCGTACCAGAGTTAAAACTAGACTGGGGATTGAATGAAGGATGTAGTTTGTATGTTTCAACTATTTTGTGAACATAGGAGGTTGAAACCTCTGATGTTTCTGAAGTTACGAGACTGGCCATTTGCAAAAGCATACTCTGCATAAACAGTGATGCATGCTGAAGAGGTATTGACTATAAGTGATTGCAAGGATGATTTGGCTGGATGGGAAGACGAGGAAAATTAAAGAAATTTCTACTTGGTTAACAAAACCATATTTTAAAAAATTTGAAACCAAATACAAATCTAGAATATTTACTCATTTATTTTCTGCAACAGATTGCTTTCAAAATACAAATTTATCTAATTATCATGGATTCTTAAAGCCATACAAAAACTGTACAAAATACACTTTTCCTCCATCCATACTGAAATCAGCAAAAATTAGCATTGTTTTAGAATTAGATCATTTATTCCACAAAAAGGACATTTTATATCTGCTCAAGCTGTTTGAATGTGCTGCTTCATAGAATGGTATTGGAATCTCTCATTTAGAAACTCACTGCTAATTACTTAATTTGAACATGGCACCTTATTAGGAACAGCAACTGACAAATAAACTTAGGAAATATAAGTGAAATAATGAAGTATGGAGAGGATAAACACATCTCAAAAGGAGGAAACACTGATCTCATAGGTACACAGGATAGGAATTAGTATAAACAAAGTTAATTCAAATTAAGCTGCAGGAGTAAAGTTGGGGACAAGTTCAAACGAGTAAAAGGAAAGTATAGAATTGACACTAGTAAGTTGTTCTAACAAGGAGTGATTAACATATGGAATGGAAATACTTGCTATGAAAAGAACTGCAGATTTGTTTGGTTGGTTGAATTAAAATTCCAGAAGACCCATTCTCTTCAATTTTGTGTTATGATTTTGCATATTGCAAAAGATGTAGTACCAAGGAAGTGATTACTTTCATATGTGCTCATCCACATATCAGTTCTGGTTTGAGGTATATGAATGTCTGTAAAAGGAATTCTGGCTTTGCGACTAGGCCTTCTTAAAGCCCTTCAAAATGGGGTAAATGTTCTCAAATGCATCATAGATCTCCGAACGGACTTTGGCACCTACAGGATAAACAAACATTTTTATTTTGAGTACTACATAGTTGATGTTTCTATTCAGGCATGTAATGAATGCAGGATTTTAGATTATTAGATTATAAAATATTTTGCAATTCAAGGGTTAAAAGGCTGGATTAGAGTGTGTTTGACCGCAGTACTTATGCTTTAAAGGAACCTTGTTCTGCAAGACCAGAAAACATTTAGGAACCAGAGGTGAAATTGATCATGGCAAAAGCCTCAGCAAATGCACTGTTGTTTGATGCTGGGGAGTTGATGTGTTTTCAGTCTGGGAAGGTTGCTGGGTGGGGCCAAGGTATTCAGACATTGAGAAAGTTTTTGAGTTGAGGTCTGACCTGGCTACTAGTTTTTAAAAAAAATATTTGAAGCCATGCAGACTTGTCTGAAGTCAAGGGAGAAGCTGAAACAAACCAGTTGAAACAGCTTTTTGAAGACATCTAGTCAGAGTCTGCTGGGGTTCCAACAGGAGCCAATCTGTTCTGGAAAGCAAGTATTACTGTGCTATTGGAATGTCGGATGGTTTGAGAGCTCATGTTTTTTTCTTTCTTGTTGTCTTAATTGGGAATACAAATAGTAATTAAGGGTATTTTACTTACCGTGTGGAGAAGTATTGTTTAGTAAAACATAAAGTTGCCTTGGTCCCAGATGACCATAGGCTGCTTTCCTCTTGGAGGGGGAGAGCTGACTGGTGGTGATTTAACTCAAGGTTCATCATACCTCAGGCAAGTGGAAAGGTTGAGAACGAGGGCCTTCATGAATAACCTCAAGCTTGTGTGGTAATTGAACCCACGCTGTTGGCCTTACTCTGCACTGCAAACCAGATGTCTAGCCAACTAAATACTGTTTATGGGGTAATTGTAAGCTATTTTCAGGTGTGATCATAGAATCCTATAGTGCAGGAGGCCATTCGGCCCATCCAGTCTATACCGACCCTCTGAAAGGCCAACCAAGCCCACTCCCCACCCTACCCACATAACCTCACCTAATCTGCACATCTGTGGACTGTGGGAGGAAACCCACGCAGACGCCGTCAGCCAAGGCCAGAATTGAACCCAAATCTCTGCGCTGTGAGGCAGCAGTGCTAACCACTGTGCTACAGTGCCACTTAAGTGTTAAATTTTGTTTTAAAATACCAAGTCCCTATTTCTTCATGCGATCAATCCTGGAGAAAATTGTTATGGGCGAGGCGTTTTCAGAACCCCAAAATGTATCATGGAGTTCAACCAACCTCTCCCTTTAATGAATTTGTTGCTTTTCCTAGCACACGGCTTTTTCCCCAGGTGTGATATTACAATTATGGACACGTGGGTTTTTAAACACAAAACACTGTTTATTCCATGAACTCAACTGAACATCTTAAATAAACATTGGATCTCTTAACACCCCTTACTTCAAAGATAACTCAGAAAATATTGCAACAGTAAATAACTCCTTAAAATGTTCCTTCAAACTTCAAAGAGACTTAACACCTTTAAACAGTATCACATCAGGTTAAAGGATATATATATTTTCTGTAGAATGGCAGAGATATATTAGCTTGGTTGACTTCAGCTCCAGCACCTTGCTTTCTTCCTGCAAATTGTCTGGACACACAGACACACGCCAACACTGCTTTTTCCAACTGGCTCGCTCCCTTCAAGCAACTCACAGCAAACCAGAACTTCTCAAGCTGCTGTCTCAAACTGGCTTTCTCCTTTTAATCAGCTCACAGCAAAACAGCCAGGCACTTTTTAAACTGCAAAATGGCTGAACTGAGCCGAGCTCCACCCACTCTATGACATCACTGTTTTCTTAAAGGTACATTGCTTAAACACCCATGTCTTAAAGGTACCCTCACATGACAGTATTCTTACAAATAAGTAGTCTTACAAATAAACTAAAATACTGGGGTTTTGGTTCAGTATCCTAGCCATTGTTGGGTTCTGGTCTGGGATCAAAATAAGAGTCAGTTATTATAACTAAAGCATGGAGCTCATCAGGGATAGGCAGGAATGTGGGGTTGAAGTTACAATCAGATCAGCCATGATGTTACGAATGGTTGAGCAGACTAGAGAGGCTGATGGCCTGTGCCTGCTCCTAATTTGTATGTTAAAAAAAGAGACATGTATAGAGAAATATTTTGAGTCAGACAAAATACATACAAATCAATAAAAATCAGCTTATTTCCAATATGATTTGGTTGTGTCAATAGTATTTCAGTTCATTGAAGTGGCATGCTTAGGAACTAAACATTTGCACAGGGCTCAAATTAGGGGCAAGATTCTCCATTTGGGAGACCATGTTCTACTGCCAGATTGGTTCTCGTCAGCGCTGGCACTAGGAGTGGCACCCAAAAGTGATTCACTCTCCCCTTGACATGCAGTTTTATGCATAGTGGGGAGCTCGAGGGATTCCATTCCTGCGATCTAGCTGTGAACTCCTGAAGCAGTTAAGTGCCTTCTGTTGAGGAAAAAAAGTGAAAGCACTTAACTCCCAAGATTTTTTTAATAAACATTATGGTTAAGTTCAAAGCAGGGTACTTTGAGATGCATTCAAGCATAAAGGGAAATGGAAATAAACCATCCAGTCCTGTCTGTCTGGAAGCTATTACTTGGTCAATTAAACCGGACTAAAAGCTATTTCTCTTTTAAAATGAATAGAAGTCTAGCAGTTCAAAGGATCTGATGGGGTTTGAAGCCTTTTGATGTGTTTTGGGTTTCAAATTATTACAGCTGCCACTTCCTACCATCTGATGAGGCAGCAGGTGTAAAGACAGGCAAGTGAAAAAGCAGTGATTTATCACTTTCTGCCTGGACTGCTTTTTTGCTTCCAGGCAGACGTGACTGGTTTCTTGTTTTTTTTTTTTGGGGGGGGGCTCTGATGGACATGGGGCACCTACGTTAAATACCTATCCACTTGGCCCACCGTGTCAGAGCCACACTGACAAATCCATGCCCACATTAATCCCAGCCAAGGGGGCAGGAGCATCATAGAGACGACGTAGAAAATCCAGTGTCCGGCCCGTTAATAGGATGCAAATGACCCATTTGCAACCCCTGTCAGTGAGGGTGAACCTCAATGCTGTCGTTTGCAGGGAGCAGTTCCAGTTTTTTTGCCCAACACCAGATTCTCCAGCACATTGGGAACTCCGCTACCAGCAGCGGGCAGATAGTCCTGGCCTAGATATGGCGAGGCTATTTTATTGACAATTACTTGTATAAATGACAAAGTGCTGCTGAAATATATAGTCATTTCCTGACTGCATAATATTCACTAAATCAGTGTAAAATTAATGCTCTCCTATTTTCCTAAATTAGTCTTGTAGTTTCTCTCAATCATTATATAGAATTTATAACACCAAAAGAAAGTAGGCCCACGGTAGCTCAATTGCACAAATAAAAATTCATCTAAAATCTGATTTGTATACACCTTAAATTATTCCTTTCTGATTCAGAGTAATTTTAAAAAGCCATAAGCGGATCTTGGGGAAAAAAAAAGTTGATTCAAGGTACATGAATTCAAATGGATCAGTGTATAAATTGAAATGGATAAAGGAGAAAATTTCATCGACTATGTTAGCAGGTGCAAGGATGTAAAAAAGGTACTTTGGCGGAGATGCTTTTAAATGGTTGCAACCAGAGAGAGCAAAGAGTTTGAACAAAAATATTTTCTTTTGACAAATAGAACAATTTGAACAATTCAAATAAGCTTCAATTCAGTTTACATATAATTTATCGAACAATGCAATAGATCAATTTAAAAATAAAAGTGAACCAGATTTGTTTTACCTGTCAAAACAACCTTTCCAGAAACAAATATAAGCAGAACAATTCTTGGTTTCACCATTCTGTAAATAAGTCCTGGGAACAGTTCTGGTTCATAACTGGAAAGTGAAAAAAAGCTGCATTAAAAAGTGTAAATTTGGAGAGATCTTAACTGAGACCCATATATTTAAGTCGACAATAGTTTGAACCCATTCCTGTATTGATACACAGTAATTCAATTATCTTACAATGGCTTTATTCTCAAATATATGAACTTTGTCCTAAAAAGGAAAATGTTTTTCTGAAGTAATCTCAGTTGCTAGACAATCATTTTCAACATTTTGAAATTTGCCCATGCTGATAGCCTAAGTGCTTTGGAAACACCACAAAGACCCATGTCCTGATGTGGAGAATAACCAGTGCACGGTTAGGAAGTTGGAATAGTAAAGAGAAGCCGATAGAGATTTAGCTGCACTGGGGGAAAACAGATACTTTGTTAAGCCAAGTGGAGTGTAGCAGTCTAGGGACCTAGATCACAGCCACAACCAGTTGCATTGCAAACCAGAGCTCTCAGAATCAAGCTAATCAACCTGTTGTGCAAAAAGAAAACAGAAGTCAGTCTGTGGCAGACTATTTATTAAATTCTACTAGAAAAGGTAAAAGGTGCCCAAAATAAAGCTATAGATCCTGTGTGGTAATTATTTGCTGGATCTATCACCTGGTTTAAAAACTGATGGAGTGTTGTTTTGGGAAGATGTATGCTTGGAGTTTAGTAAAATAGATAGATTTAGATTGGGGGTTGGGGGGGGGGGTGTAACTTGGGTATACTATCTGGGTAACTATTATTGTGGTAATTGTTCTTTACTGTTGCCTTTCTTGTGATACACATACACACAACAGCAGCAACCTCACTTGCTGCTTACTCCTTCCTGCTGGTTCCAAACTGGCCAGCTTTATTTATACAGGGAGTCTGCTAATGATTTCTCCGCCCCCCCCCCCCCCCCCCCCTCCTCAGTGGGGAAGCTCATACTCCCACAGGATTGTGGGATTGTCATTCGTCCCCAGCCAATGGTAAGCAGGCAGGTTATAGCAGGTTTAATCTCAGGTTTTCTCCAAATCACAAAACAAATTAAGAACCAGCATTCCAAGTTTATCTTCTGGGATTTGGGGAGCCCTCACATTGAACATCAGTGGGCTGCTTAACAACTGTGACTTTTAGACATCAAATAATTGAAGGGCAATGTCATTTCTATGCAATATTTTCTGATGATCACTGGCAGAGTCCTTGAGCTCATCATAGTGTCGATTCAGTTGACAAAATGGTGAATATTAATTGCAGCAAGAAAATGTATTTAAAATTGCGATGAGGAAATTCATTAATTATGCATGGGTTTATAAACAGCGGAGAAACCTCTGGTTGTAAAGAATGTAGGATCAGAAACTTAGTTTTATGTAATCCATGTCCCAAAAGTTAGTGCAATGTAAACACATGGCCAATGGGAAGAAAACATTTTAAAAAGGAGCAGAAACCACTAATTTAACAGTATATAGAGATTGAAACACAAGTGACTGTCATAATATACGTCCATGTATATAATGGAGTGCAGACAGGCAGTGATTGACACAGGATGACCAGTAAGCGCACACAACAGAGCAGCCAATCACCAAACAGGACACGACCACTATAAAGCCAGAGGGCACTAGGTTTCCCGCTCTCTCGGGACCCAGCTACTGAGACAGTCAGAGTTAGTGAGCTGGCCAGTGCAAACACCATGTGGTAGCTAGTAAGTCTGGTTAGGCTAGTATCAGGTCTCCAGTCAAGTCAGCATAGTGTCAACCCACAGTTGAACATGTATAATAGTTTAGATGTTAAATTAAATTGTGTTGTATCTTATCAAGTGTTGGAGGTCTGTCTCTCGCTACACTGCATCAAGTGCAGTCCACATCGACCCAGCCTACCCAACACATCAGTGACTACAGCCGATTAACTGACCAGAATGCTCCATGTAAGACTGCAATCTCCAGTAGTTTACATTGTTCCCATCTGGATGTGGAAAGATGTATTTAACTTTGCTTCCAATTTCCACCCGCCTCATCATGTTCACATGGTCCATCTCTGACATTTCCTATCCCCAGAAATGGAGACAGAGGGGCTGGGAAGGGATTGTCCACCAGTATCCAAGCCCATTGACTCCCATATCTGCCTCAACTACAGCTCTTCATAACCCACATCCTTCAAGGACCCCATCCCATTCTCCCAGTATATCGCCTCTGTTCCGATGATGCCACTTTCCAAAACTGTGCTGTGTGTGGTGATGTTTGGGAGGGGTTTCCAGGATGGAAGGCATAGTGATCACAAAGATACACAAAGCTCTTTTGAATAACTAAACTAATTTTATTAACACCACTAAATTTGAGTTTGACACTGGATTCTGAATAGCAAACATACATGTAAGAATTAAACTACACTCACTAACACTATCTCTTATCTCCTAACTACAACAATTACATCTTAACTAACTTTACAATATGCTATGAATCTTATCTTCTTCAGCTCCAGATCTAATCTCCTCCCCAAGCCCAAGAGCCAGTGCAATTTATAGTACTGTCCATAGTACTGTCTCTTAGCTCCCTCTATTGGCTAGACTTAAACTCTTCACATGCTGTACATGTGTATAATGTCACATTGCTGAAATGTCTTCATTCTTCCTTGATCATGGCTTCCTACCCATTGTAGTGGACTGTGCTCGCAACCATATCTGATCCAACTTCTGCACCTCTGCCCACTCCCTTCCCTTCCACTCCCTTCCCTTCCCCTCCCTCCCAGAACCAGGATAGAGTCTCTCTTGTCCTCACTTTTCACCCACCAGCTTCCACATTCAAAGAACCCTCCCCTGCCAGTTCCACCACTCTAGCATGATGCCAGCACCAAACAGCCCTTTTCTCACCCCACCCCCATTCCGTGGGGACCCTTCCCTCTGGGATAGCCTGGTCTACTCTTCCATCACCCCCAATGTAGAAAACACGACTCGCGTAAGACCCAGGCAACTAAATACAGGTTATCAACAGTTAATTTAGTTTACTTGCAGCAAGGGGAGACCACACCTAAGCAAGGGTTACAGCAAGAATCCAAAGTACAGCAATCCTCCTGGGATATTTATACACTGGAGTAAACAGGCAACACATTACTTTGAATCTTTGCCCATCATGCCTTGGTTATAGTTAGCCAGAAACCTATATTTCCACACCAATATTGGCAAGTAGTTTTTCTTTTATTTTCCCTCAGGTGTTATCGTGCGGGGGCGCAGAGGTTGCTCAGTGAGTGCTTACAGAGAAGGGGAGTGAATAACAGGTAAGCTCTTTCTTTTTTTAAATCTAGAGGGGATGGCAGGGAAGGTAGTGCAATGTTCCTCCTGCAGAATGTTTGAGGTGAGGGACGCCGTCAGTGTCCCTGCTGATTTCATCTGTGGGAAGTGCACCCATCTCCAGCTCCTCAGAAACCGCATGAGGGAACTGGAGCTGGAGGAACTTCGGATCATTCGGGAGGCAGAGGTGGTCATAGATAGAAGCTTCAGGGATGTAGTTACTCCGAAGAATAAAGATAGATGGGCGACAGTGAGAGGGGCTGGGAGGAAGCAGTCAGTACAGGGATCCCCTGTGGTCGTTCCCCTTAGTAACAAGTATACCGCTTTGGATACTGTTGGGGGACGACGACTTACCAGGGGTAAGCCATGGGGTACAGGTCTCTGGCACAGAGTCTGTCCCAGTTGCTCAGAAGGGAAGGGGGAGAGGAGTAGAGCATTAGTCATTGGAGACTCCATAGTTAGGGGGATAGATAGGAGATTCTGTGGGAACGAGAGAGTCTCGCGGTTGGTGTGTTGCCTCCCAGGTGCCAGGGTGCGTGATGTCTCGGATCGTGTTTTCGGGATCCTTAAGGGGGAGGGGGAGCAGCCCCAAGTCGTGGTCCACATAGGTACCAACGACATAGGTAGGAAAAGGGATAGGGATGTAAGGCAGGAATTCAGGGAGCTAGGGTGGAAACTTAGATCTAGGGCAAACAGAGTTATCATCTCTGGGTTGTTACCCGTGCCACGTGATAGCGAGACGAGGAATAGGGAGAGAGAGGAGTTGAACACGTGGCTACAGGGATGGTGCAGGAGGGAGGGTTTCAGATTTCTGGATAATTGGGGCTCATTCTGGGGTTGGGGGGACCGCTACAAACGGGATGGTCTACACCTGGACCAGAGGGGTACCAATATCCTGGGAGGGAAATTTGCTAATGCTCTTCGGGAGGGTTTAAACTAGTTCAGCAGGGGCTTGGGAACCTGAATTGTAGCTCCAGTATAGAGGAGGTTGAGAGTAGTGAGGTCATGAGTAAGGTTTCAAAGTTGCAGCAGTGTACCGGAGGCAGGAAGGTAGTTTAAAGTGGGTCTTCTTCAGTGCCAGGAGCATCCGGAATAAGGTGGGTGAACTTGCATCATGGGTTGGTACCTGGGACTTTGATGTTGTGGCCATTTCGGAGACATGGATAGAGCAGGGACAGGAATGGTTGTTGCAGGTGCTGGGGTTGAGATATTTCAGTAAGCTGAGGGAAGGTGGTAAAAGAGGGGGAGGGGTGGCATTGTTAGTCAAGGACAGTATTACAGTGGCAGAAAGGACATTTGAGGACTCGTCTACGGAGGTAGTATGGGCTGAGGTTAGAAACAGGAAAGGAGAGGTCACCCTGTTAAGGGTTTTCTATAGGCCTCCGAAAAGTTCCAGAGATGTAGAGGAAAGGATTGCAAAGATGATTCTGGATTATAGCGAAAGCAACAGGGTAGCTGTTATGGGGGACTTTAACTTTCCAAATATTGACTGGAAACGCTATAGTTTGAGTACTTTAGGGTCCGTTTTTGTCCAATGTGTGCAGGAGGGTTTCCTGACACAGTATGAAGATAGGCCAACGAGAGGCGAGGCCATATTCGATTTGGTACTGGGTAATGAACCAGGACAGGTGTTAGATTTTGAGGTAGGTGAGCACTTTGGTGATAGTGACCACAATTCGATTACGTTTACTTTGGTGATGGAAATGGATAGGTATATACCACAGGGCATGAGTTATATCTGGGGGAAAGGCAATTATGATGCGATGAGGCAAGACTTAGGCTGCATCGGATGGAGAGGAAAACTGCAGGGGATGGGCACAATGGAAATGTGGAGCTTGTTCAAGGAACAGCTACTGCGTGTCCTTGATAAGTATGTGCCTGTCAGGCAGGGAGGAAGTGGTCGAGCAAGGGAACCATGGTTTACTAAAGCAGTTGAAACACTGTCAAGAGTAAGAAGGAGGCTGATGTAAAGATGAGACATGAAGGTTCAGTTAGAGCGCTCAAGAGTTACAGGTTAGCTAGGAAGGACCTAAAGAGAGAGCTAAGAGGAGCCAGGAAGGGACATGAGAAGTCTTTGGCAAGTAGGATCAAGGATAACCCTATAGCTTTCTATAGATATGTCAGGAATAAACGAATGACTAGGGTAAGAGTAGGGCCAGTCAAGGACAGTAGTGGGAAGTTGTGCTTGAAGTCCGAGGAGATAGGAAAGGTGCTAAATGAATATTTTTCGTCAGTATTCACACAGGAAAAAGACAATGTTGTCGAGGAGAATACTGAGATTCAGGCTACTAGACTAGAAGGGCTTGAGGTTCATAAGGAGGAGGTGTTAGCAATTCTGGAAAGTGTGAAAATAGATAAGTCCCCTGGGCCAGATGGGATTTATCCCAGGATTCTCTGGGAAGCTAGGGAGGAGATTGCTGAGCCTTTGATCTTTAAGTCATCTTTGTCTACAGGAATAGTGCCAGAAGACTGGAGGACAGCAAATGTTGCCCCCTTGTTCAAGAAGGGGAGTAGAGACAACCCAGGTAACTATAGACCAGTGAGCCTTACTTCTGTTGTGGGCAAAATCTTGGAAAGATTTATAAAAGAGATAGGATGTATAATCATCTGGAAAGGAATAATTTGATTAGAGATAGTCAACACGGTTATGTGAAGGGTAGGTCGTGCCTCACAAACCTTATTGAGTTCTTTGAGCAGGTGAATGAGGGTAAAGCAGTTGATGAGGTGTATATGGATTTCAGTAAAGCGTTTGATAAGGTTCCCCACGGTAGGCTACTACAGAAAATACAGAGGCATGGGTTTCAGGGTGATTGAGCAATTTGGATCAGAAATTGGCTAGCTGGAAGAAGACAAAGGGTGGTGGTTGATGGGAAATGTTCTGACTGGGGTCCAGTTACTAGTGGTGTACCAAAAGGATCTGTTTTGGGGCCACTGCTGTTTCTCATTTATATAAATGACCTGGAGGAGGGCGTAGAACGATGGGTGAGTAAATTTGCAGATGACACTAAAGTCGGTGGCGTTGTGGACAGTGCGGAAGGATGTTACAAGTTACAGAGGAACATAGATAAGCTGCAGTGCTGGGCTGAGAGGTGGCAAATGGAGTTTAATGCAGAAAAGTGTGAGGTGATACAGGAAGACAGTACTGGGCTAATGGTAAGATTCTTGGCAGTGTGGATGAGCAGAGGGATCTCGGTGTCCATGTACATAGATCCCTGAAAGTTGCCACCCAGGTTGAGAGGGTTGTTAAGAAGGCGTACGGTGTGTTAGCTTTTATTGGTAAGAGGGATTGAGTTTCGAAGCCATGAGGTCATGTTGCAGCTGTACAAAACTCTGGTGCGGCCGCATTTGGAGTATTGCGTGCAATTCTGGTCGCCGCATTATAGGAAGGATGTGGAAGCATTGGAAAGGGTACAGAGGAGATTTACCAGTATGTTGCCTGGTATGGAGGGAAGATCTTGAGGAAAGGCTGAGGGACTTGAGGCTGTTTTCGTTAGAGAGAAGAAGGTTAAGAGGTGACTTAATTGAGGCATACAAGATGATCAGAGGATTGGATAGGGTGGACAGTGAGAGTCTTTTTCCTCGGATGGTGATGTCCAGCACGAGGGGACATAGCTTTAAATTGAGGGGAGATAGATATAAGACAGGTGTCAGAGGTAGGTTCTTTATTCAGAGAGTAGTAAGGGTGTGGAATGCCCTGCCTGCAACAGTAGTGGACTCACCAACACGAAGGGCATTCAAATGGTCATTGGATAGACATATGGACGATAAGGGAATAGTGTAGATGGGCTTTAGAGTGGTTTCACAGGTCGGCACAACATCGAGGGTCAAAGGGCCTGTACTGTGCTGTAATGTTCTATGTTCTAATACCTCACCCTCTTCCCACAGCACCTTCCCATGCAACCAGAGAAGGTGCAACACCCACCCCTCTATCTCCTTCCTGCTCACCATCCAAGAGCCTAAACACTCTTGCAAGTGAGGCAGCGCTTCACATGCACCTCCTTCAATCTGGTCTATTGCATTCGCTGCTCCCAGTGTGGTCAACTGTATATTGAAGATACTAAAAGCCTGAGTGACAGCTTTGCCACCTCCAGTCCGTCTGCAAGCAGGACCCATACCTACCTATCACTTGCCATTTAAACTCACTGTCCTTGGCCTGCTGCAATGTTTCAGTGAAGCCTAACGCAAACTGGAGGAGTAGCATCTCTTCCGATTAGGCACATTACAGCACGATATAGCCTTCGGGACTTTTGAGTTCAACAACTTCCAGACTATGAACTCTCCACCCCATTTTTATTTGAATTTATTTTCAATATCATTTCATTTCTTCCATCAATCCGTTTTCCCCTCACCATTGTCTCCCCTCCCTCTTCCCCAACCATCTGTTCCCAGTTCCGAGCTGTCCTTTGACATCCCGCTTACCTTTGTTCTGCCATTAACACATGTGCCACTACCAGAAACTTTCTTGGCCTTGATCACCACCATTTACATTCCCTTTGTCCATGACATCTTTGTCAATCTCCCTCTATCCAACCCCACAACAGTATAAATCTGATCTTATTTCTTCTTTCCTCTAGCTTTGACAAAGAATCATCCAGACTCGAAACGTCAGCTCTCTTTGTTCTCCACAGATGCAGTCAGACTGGCTAAGTTGTCCAGTATTTTCTGTTTTTTAATGCAAGGGACCTGAATGGATTAAATGCAATACTGTATACATTTGAAATGTTTAAGTATCTAATGGAGAATTAAAAATAACTGGAGAAAGAAACACTTGAAAAATACTTCCAAAATAACATACCTTTACTTCCCATTTGACAATGACCCAGCATGAATTTGCACCAATACATTGGTACTTGCCATTGTCTGGCTCTTCAAATACCCATGTGACATAGATAAGGAACAAACTTGCATTTATATAGCGCTTCAACACCCTTTGGATACCCCAAAATGCTCCATAACTAATAGTTGATTTGAAGTGCAGAAACATTGCCCACAGGGAGCAATGAAATAAATGATTGAGTAATGTCATTTAGGTTGTGCTTGTTGTGGGACAAATGTTGACCAGAGACAGGGAGAAGACACCTTATCTGCAATTAGCACCATGGGATACTTTACATTTACTTGAGCAGACTGACCAGAAGTATGTACCAACCTATGCACTAGTTTCTTGCATGAAAACATTTGCACCCACAACCTTCTGACTCAAGAGCACCACGACTGAGCAAAGGCATACACAAAATTCAGTAAATCCAGAACCGCACAAGTTGAAATTTTGTGCACTAGTGCAAGTGAAAGTAAATAAAGTGCTGGTCATTTAAAAAACCTGGGGAGACAGAAATAGCTATTTTAAAACGTCAATAAAAACATTTAAATGTTTATACTTAACATTAGACTATTTGCAGATGTTCTTGCTAGTTTAAAATATGCCCGAACACAAAAATGATTTCTAGCCCATGTATAACGAAGATAACATTCAACCAACGATGTCACTTCTCTTCTAATATCTTTGTATTAATATCCCAAGTTGTGGGAAAACAGCACAGAAGGCAACTGTTCAGTCCATAGAGTCCAAGCTGCTTCTCGGTTGAGCAATCCAGCTAGCTTTTGCAGGATAAGCTAAGGGGTACAGCTTTTCTTCGTCAACCTTATCATAATCACATACACCTCTATCAAATTTCCTCTTGATCTCCTTTGCTGCAAGGAGAACTACCCCAGCTATTCCCCACTTACTTTATAGCTAAATTACTTTATCCCAGGAACAATTTTGGTAAATCTCTTCACCCTCGCAAGGACCTCGCATTCAAAAGTGAGACAACCCAAACTGGGTGTGTTGTGGTACAACTAGAGTTTTATAAAAGGTTCAACATAAACGCTCATGCTTTTATAGTCTATACCTTGGTAAAATCCAGGATTGCAACTGCTTTGCTAAATATGCGGTTCTACCATCCTCAAATATCTATGCAAATAACCTCCAAGATCCTCCTGTCCCTACACCTTAGGACAATGCCACTGCCTCTCCCTTTCCTTTCTGCTAAAATGCATCACCTTATACCACATTAAATCAGCCACTCATACGCCCATTCTGGTAGTCCTGTTGCAGTTGGTTGTAACATCCTTACCGTTTGCCACACCTCCCAAGTTTGGTATCATCAGCAAAGTTTGTATTCCTCGAGACATGTATAGTAAAAACACAACAACCCAAGCACTGATCCTGGAGAACCAACTCCAATCTCAACAACCATTACCAAAATTTAATAAAAGCAAAATACTGCAGATGCTGGAAAACAGAAATAAAAAATGCAAAATGCCAGAAAAACTCAGCAGGTCTGGCAGCATCTGTGGAGAAGAGCACAGTATCAGGTCAGTATAACTGGTCTTGAGATTTACAGAAACGTGGGTTTTTTTTTGCCCGTGGACCAACTTTTTAATGTAAGCGGACACTGACCCTCCTATTCCAACCGCCTCAAAGCAAAGCCTTGTGGTACGTTGCACAAAGCTTTCAAATTCCATATTGGAACATCGGGCTGAATTGCCTACTTAGAACATAGGAATTTACAGTGCAGAAGGAAGCCATTTGGCCCATTGAGTCTGCACCGGCCCTTGTGAAGAGCACCCCACTTAAGTCCCACACCTCCACCCTCTCCCCATAAACCAGTAACCCCACCTACCTAACCTTTTTGGACACCAAGGGCAATTTAGCATGGCCAATCCACCCAACCTGCACATCTTTGGACTGTGGGAGGAAACCCACGTACACACAGGAAGAACGTGCAGACTCCGCACAGACAGTGACCCTAAGCCCATGCCTCCACCCCCATAACCCAGTAACCCCACCTAACCTTTTTGACACTAAGGGGCAATTTAGCATGGCCAATCCACCTAACCTGCACATTTTTGGACTGAGGGAGCAAACCGGAGCACCCGGAGAAAACCCACGCAGATACAGGGAGAAAGTGCAAACGCCACAGACAGTCACCAGAGGTTGGAATTGAACGCAGGATCCTGGAGTTGAGGCAGCAGTGCTAACAGATTTCCTTCCCAAAAGGACATTAGTGAACCAGATGGGTTTTAATTCCAGATTTTTATTGAATTCAAATTCCACCATCTGCCCTGGTGGGATTCAAACCTATGTCCCCAGAGCATTACCCTGGGTCTCTGGAATACTAATCCAGGGACAATACCACTACACCACTGCCTCCCCTCTGGCTTTAGGTTCCCTACCTTTCACCCTTGTTGGAATGTACATAGCCTGCACCAGCATCTCCTCAAAGATCACCCATTTTTTCATTACAGTTTCTTCCCATCAATCCTTTCCCCAGCTGAATCCTCTCATTCCACTGAAGTTATTGTTCCTTGTTCTTCTCCAATACCAATCTAAACTAAACCTTCACTCTTCTCCAAGTGTTTCCCACAGCCACTTGGCCCATTTCATCCCCAGCACCATGTCCACCAATGCCACTTTGAGAGTTGGACCAGAATGTACTGGCCAAGGACATTCTTCTGGATGTAATCCATAAATTCCACTCTGCCCTCCCTGATCCTTAATTATACAAGAATCTATTTGGATACAACAGAATAGGTTCTTTTATTTAACGGAATACAGGCATTGCTGGCTAGACCAGCATTTATTGCCCATGAGAAGGTGGTGGTGAGCTGTCTTGAACCACTGCAGGTCCACATAGTGTAGGTACACCCACAGTGCTGTTAGGGAGGGTACAGGATTTTGACAGCTTAGGAAGGGCAATATATCTCCCAGTCAGGATGGCATGTAGTTTACAAGAGAACTTGCAGGTGGTGGTGTTCCCATGCATCTGCTGCCCTTGTCCTTTTTAAGTGGTAGATATCACAGGTATGCATGGTGCTGTTGAAGGCATGAGTAGCTGCAGTGCATCCTGCAGATGGCAAACCACTGCCACTGGTGGAGGGAGTAGACCCCTCTAGATGGGGTACTGATGAAGCAGGCTGCTTTGTCCTGGATGGTATCAAGAGTGGGTTCTTGGAAGTGCACTGATCCAGTTAAGTGCAGAGTATTCCATCACACCCCTGACCTGTGCCTTGTAGATGGTGGATAGGCTGTGTGGGTGTGTGGCCAGGGGGAGGTCAAGAAGAGACTTGACCTGCAGTATCCCATTCCATCACACTCCTGACCTGTGCCTTGTAAACAGTGGACAGGCTTTGGGGAAATCAGGAAGAGACTTGCTCTGCAGAATTCCCAGCCTCCTGATAAATGCGACAGCATTTATGTTATTTTCACTTCAGTTTCTGGTCAATGATAACCCCCAGGATGTTGATAATAGGGCTTCCTAAGAGGAAATGCTTGGGTTCTCTGGTTGGAGATGATCTTTGCTGGGCACTTGTGTTACTTGCCACAAATCACCCCAATTTGGAATGTTGTCCATATGGACATGGGGACTGTTAGGAGTCACGATTGGTGAACACAGCAATCAACAAACATTTCTATCTGGCCTGAAGATGGACAGGTCATTGATGTTTGGGCAGAGGACACTACCCTGAAGAACTCCTGCAGCAGCATCCTGGGACTGAGAAACTCTGCAATCTTGGACTTCAGCCCACCCTGTGCAGCTGGATCCTTGACTTTCTCACCAACAGACCGCAATCTGTCAGGATAGGCAACAAAACCTCCTCCACAATAGTCCTCAACAACAGGGCCCAGCAAGGATGTGTGCTCAGTCCTCTACTCAACTCCCTCTACACATATGACTGTGTGGCAAGATTTAACTACAACTCAATCTATAAGTTTGCGGATGATATGACTGGTGGGCCGCATCTCAAACAACAACGAATCAGACTACAGAAGGGAGATAAATCACTTGGTTGCATGGTGTACCGAAAACAACCCCTCTCTAAATGTCGGAAATAGGAAGGAACTGATCATCGACTTCAGGAAGCGTAGCACGACACCCCCCCTCCCCTCCATCTGCATTAATGGCTCCGAAGTGGAGATGGTCGATAGCTTTAAGTTCCTGGTGGTCACCATCACCAACAGTCTGTCCTGGTTCACTCACGTTGATGCAACAGTTAAGAAAGCCCAACAACGTCTCTACTTCCTATGGAAGCTAAAGAAATTCGGCATGTCTGCATCGACTCTCATAAACATCTACAGATGTGCCACAAAGAGCATCTTATCCGGCTGCATTACAGCTTGGTCTGGCAACTGCTCAGCCCAAGATCACAAGAAACTGCAGAGTGTGGTGAACTCAGCCCAACGCATCACACAAGCTTGCCACCCAAACATTGATTCTGTATACATCTCCCACTGCCTCAGGAAGGCAGACAGTATTATCAGCGACCCCTCCCACCCAGGCATTGCCTTCTTCCAGACCCTTCCATCAGCAGAAGGTACAAAAGTCTGAAGACCCACATATCCAGACACAGAAACAGCTTCTTCCCCACAGCTACTAGACTCCTCAATGACTTCCCCTCGGGCTGATCTGTTCCCTGTAAGAACACTATTCATGACACCCTATGCTGCTCTTGCTCATGTATTTGCTTGTTTGGCCCCTTGGTCCTCACTGTAACCAATCACTGTTTGTTGATGTACCATTTGTCAATGTACTCTGTTGATTCTTTTGGTCTACTTTGTACATTCCCTTGGCTGCAGAAAAATACTGTACTTCGGTACATGTGACAATAAATCAAATCAAACTGATCTCCAATAAATGTGAACCAGCGGAAAGTTTTCTACCCCCCCACCTAATTCCCATTGACTGTTTTGCTAGGGCTCCTCGATGCCACACACAACAATATGCTGCCTTGATGTTGAAGGCACTCACTCGCACATCATCTCTTGAATTCAGCTCTCTTGTAAATGTTTGGACCAAGGTCAGGAGCCGAGTGGCTCTGGAGAATTCAAACAGAGGATCAGTGAGCAGGCCCATAAGAGCGGATAGAGCATTCCATCTCGTCCCACTACCCTGCCTTATCCCCATCACCTTGCACGTGTTTCAGATAGCAATTCAATTCCTTTTTGTCCTGATTGAATCTGCGTCCACCTCCATCTTGGGAATTTGTTCCAGATGTCAAGCACCCTTTGGGGCTTTTCCTCACCACTGGGTTCCTTTAATTATTTTGAATGTGCCCTCTAGTACTGGATGACCTCTTTTGAATGGGAACACTTTCTCACTGTTTACCCTGCCCTTTAGCACTCAAGAACTTAAATACTTCTATCAGGTCTTGGCTCAGCCTTATTATCCATCATAATTAGATGGGGGAGGTTGGATTTGTCCTACTCTGGGCACATAATGAAAAGTGTGTTATGTACTGGAACAGCTTGGCTAATGGTTCAGCTAGTTCTGGAGCACAAGTCTTCTGCACTATTACTGGAATCTCGCCAGGGCTAATAGCCTTGGCTGTATCTAGTGCCTTCAGCCATTTCTTGATACCACGTGGAGTGGATCGAATGGATGAAAACTGGCCCAGTGATACTGGCAACCTCCCAGCAGAGATGAATCATCAACTCAGCACTCCTAGTCGCTGCAGCCTTCTCTTGTGCATTGATAAGTGGAGCTCCCCCATCATGGAGGGTGATATTTGAAGAGCTTCCTCCCCAGTTAAATTGTCCATCACCATTCAAGACTGAATGTGGTAGGACTGCAGAGCTTCGATCTTATCCGTTGGTTGTGGAATGGCTTAACTGTATCAGTCGCATATGCGGTTTATGCAAGTCGTGTTGTAGCTTCACCAGGTTGACCACTCCTTTGTAGTGGTAATCAACAGTTTGTGGATTTCTTCCAAGCCTCTCACCCGATCTTCTGACTCAGGCCAGCCAGGATCCAGACCAAGGCCCAGTGTGAAGTTGAGCTCGGACAGATTGAAGAACAAGAACTGCTGCAAACTAGGTTAATTTTAGAAAAAGGTCCCACTGAAATGGACAAGCCAAGGGGGGTGGTTGGTAGCTGGTCTGAATGTGGGGTTGGCAGTCAGATGGCAGGGTGGGTCAAGATCCAATCAAGTAGAGTTGGGGGAAATCCCATAGTTAATTGAGGCGGGGATCTGGATATGTAACCCTGTTGGAACTATCCAAAGTTATGATGATTTAAAAATTCGGTAGGTTCCCAACACAGGACAATTAGCCAGGAGGTAGTTTACACTTCTGGGCCATTGCCATGCAAACACTTAGCTGGAGAGATGCCCCAGCACATCTTGGGAGTACCCTCAATCTAACTGGGGAATTCAGAAGTTACAGCCTGATTTTAGGTACGCCTGGTGTGCTCTCTTGCACCTATCAAACCTGGCAATGGTAGGGGGATATGCGAGGCCAAGAGGTTACAGATTGTGGTCGAACAAAATTCTGCTGCTGATGGCCCACAGCAATTCATGGACGAGATAAGACTTTGCAGTGGTCACTCCATTCAATATTCTCACGGGCAGGTGGATTTGAGAAGTCAAGGTAGCACCTGCCATAGACCCAGTCTAACAGTTATGTTCTTTAGGACTGAGCCAGCTTGGACTGCGGTCGTGCTACTGAACCACTCTGGATAGTAGACATTGCACTTGCAGTCCCCCAACTAGAGTACATTCTGTGCTCTTCCCACCCTCAAGTGCTTCCTCCAAGTGGTATTTAATCTGGGGGAAGTAGATCATCAGCTGAGGAGAGTGCTACGAGAGTTTTCTTGCCCATGTTTGACTTGATGCCGTGAGACTCCATGGAGTCCAGAGTCTATGTTGGAGTCCCAGGAGTTTGTCCCATCATTAGGACATACCTAGAGATGGTGATACCCATGGCATTGTCTGTAAGGTATGATTCAGTGAGTATTCAGGCTGTTGCTGACTGGTCTGTGGGACAGTTCTCCCAATTTTGGTGCACACTCCCAGAGGATGACTTTGCAGGGATAATAGAGCTGGGTTTGTCATTGTCATTTCTAGTGCCTAGGTCAATGCTGGCTGATGTGTTTGGTTTGGTTTAATTTATGTAGACTTTTTGCAAGGCCATTTCATACAGCATTGTTAGTCGGGTCCACATTGCTGCAGGTCTGGAGTCACATGAAGGCAAAACCAGGTAAGGATGGCAGATTTCCTTTCCTGAAGGACATGAGTGAACCGGAATGATTTCTTGGTCACCGTTACCAAGACTAGTTTTTTCAAATTCCATATTTAACCAAATTTGAATTCCACCAGCTGCTGTAGTGGGACTCGTGTCCCCAGATTTGCAAGCACCTCTAAATTACTAGTCCAGGCTCTCTGAATTACAAATGCTAACTCAATAGAGAAACACATGCATAAGTAGTTCCACAAGTACAGATCAGAGGTAGTAATCTTCTATGTAGGATTCAAGAGGATTGCACTTGGATGCACTCTGGGCAACTCTACCACAAGCTTCCTCCAGACTAAAAAACATCCATTATTCACTTACGCTGTTTTCTGTCACCAAGCCAATTTTGTATCAGTGACTACTGTTCCTTTCATTTGTGAGCTCTAACTTTTAAGTCTATTGCGATGCACTTGTATCAAATGTATGTACACCACATCAACAGAATTCCACTCATCAACTCTTCAAAACATTCCAGGTCAGTTAAAACATTTACCCGCAACAAGTCCATGCTGTATTTTCTGATAACCAATTAGAAAAAGGGGGAAAATTGCTGAAAGTTTAAACTGACTGGCATCATTCTTGTTAATTCAAAGTTGCTACTGCAGATTTGTTAATTATTCACAAATTAAAAGCATTAAATGCCCAATTTGTAGATAACTCAAAATCAAAAAATTTTGAACTGGATCTACAATAAATGATCTTTGTGAAGCTGTTAAAAAGGCAACATACTTGAATAGAGTGCATTTGAAGACACTCTGTGCTAAAGATGTCAGGAAGCATTACCGAATGGTTACAGCACAAATGCTCATTTGGACCCTCCTATGTAATAATTTACCAACCCGGCCGCTCCCTGGCCTGCTCTCCATAACCTTGTTCATTCTGCAGATTATTAAATTCCTGGATTGAATTTTGCCTCTACCACACACAGACAGTACATTCCAAATCCACATGAAAAAGTTATTTATTTCCCCGTTGTTTCTTATGCCAAATATCACGTGTGCCCAAGACCCCTCGTGGTCTCTCTCTATTGAATCTCCTCTCCCAAGGAAAAACAGTCCCAACCTTTGCAACTGAAGCTCCTCATCCCTGGAACCATTCTGCCTTCACACCTTTGCTAAAGTGCGGTATCTAGATACTGAAGCTGAGGCCAGACCAGTGTTCTGTACAAGTTCAACGTAACATTCTTGCTTTTTGAAAAAATATTATTCATGGGCATCGCTGGCTGTGTCAGCATTTATTGCCCATCTCCAAATGCCCTCGAGGGGGCAGTTAAGAGTCAACCACACTGCTGTGGGTCTGCAATCACATGTAGGCCGGTCCAGATAAGGGTGGCAGATATCCTTTTGCTTGTATCACAAGTCCCTATAATAAAGCCTGTTACACTTACCATACTCAACCAGTCCTGTCTATTAACCATGATCAACCAGTCCGGACACCTTCAAATGATTTATGTTCAAATATACAAAGGTCACTCTGTTCTTCCATCCCCTTTAGAATTCCCCGCTGGGTCACTGTCTCTGTACAGTCTGCACTTCCTCCCAGTGTCTGCGTGGGTTTCCTCCGGGTGCTCCGGTTTCCTCCCACTGTCCAAAGAAGTGCAGGTTAGGTGGATTGGCCATGATAAATTGCCCTTAAGTGTCCAAAAAGGTTAGGTGGGGTTATTGGGTTACAGGGATAGGGTGGAAGTCAGGGCTTAAGTGGGTCAGTGCAGACTCGATGGGCCGAATGGCCTCCTTCTGCACTATGTTCTTTTCTGCACTGTATGTTCTATGTACAACAATGGCATTAGCATCAACCTGCTCAGTTACTTCACCTAAAAAACTCCAGCATGTCAAACATAATTTGCCGAATCCATGTTGGCTTTCCAAAATTAACCTTCTCCACCAGAGCTTAAACTGACTGGGCTGTAGTTGCTGGGCATATCTTTACACCCTTTATAATTTCATGATTATATGAAACAAAAGAAAACTCAACTAATAAATGTAACTTGAATTGATTTTGTTAGGCTTGGTTGTTACATACAGACTAGACTGCCATCATACAGACTAGACTGCCATCTAGTGAAATTTGGTTGATGGATTTAAAGTATTCAACAAGCGAGGGAGGGATACAGGCGCTACATTGAATTAACAGCAATACAAGAAATAATGCAAGGATTAAAGAGATTTGAAGGACTGAAACAGTCATTCAGCACCTCAGTCGAGAGTTTAAATCATGGACAGAAAGAAAAATAGAGAGCAGGAAAAAACAGATTGGGTTTGAGAGAGAAAACCTATTTGACAATTTAAAATTTCCTATAATTCCCGATCTAAAGGAATGAAATTCCGTTTTAATTGTTCTGGATCAGAGAGATTGATCAATAGTCATCAAAAAGATACTCAAATAGTTTTAAATTTGGTTATTTGGAGTGTATTGTGCTGTCCACAATGCTACCGTGCTGCCCACATCCTTGGGTTGTGGGGGCAAAACCCACGCACACACGGGGAGAATGCGCAAACTCCACACGGACAGTGACCCAAAGCCGGGATCGAACCTGGGACCTCGGCACGGTGAAGCACAGTGCTAACCACTGCACCACTGTCCTGCCCTTTCTGTATTTTTTTTTTTAAAGAATTGGTTAATGGACAAATTGTGAAAATTTAAACTCTTACACTCCAAATAACCAAATTTAAAACTATTTGAGTAAGAGTTTAAATTTTCACACAACTTGTCCATTAACCAATTCTTTTTTAAAAATACAGAAAGGGCAGGACAGTGGTGCAGTGGTTAGCACTGTGCTTCACCGTGCTGAGGTCCCAGGTTCGATCCCAGCTTTGGGTCACTGTCCTTGTGGAGTTTGCGCATTCTCCCAGTGTGTGCATGGGTTTCGCCCCCACAACCCAAAGATGTGGGGGCGAAGATGTGGGCAGCACGGTAGCATTGTGGATAGCACAATTGCTTCACAGCTCCAGGGTCCCAAGTTCGATTCCGGCTTGGGTCACTGTCTGTGCGGGGTCTGCACATCCTCCCAGTGTCTGCATGGGTTTCCTCCGGGCGCTCCGGTTTCCTCCCACAGTCCAAATATGTGCAGGTTAGGTGGTTTGGCCATGATAAATTGCCCTTAGTGTCCAAAATTGCCCTTAGTGTTGGGTGGGGTTACTGGATTATGGGGATAGGATGGAGGTGTTAACCTTGGGTAGGGTGCTCTTTCCAAGAGCTGGTGCAGACTCTATGGGCCGAATGGCCTCCTTCTGCACAGTAAATTCTATGTCTACGTTAATCTATGTGCAGGGGGAGGTGGATTGGCCACTCTAAATTCCCCCTCAAGTAGAAAAAGTTAGTTCTAAATTTAAAAAAACCAGGAAGACTAAGCACAAGATGGTATTCATGTGAAACAAAATCTATATCAAATAAATCCACCATGTTGGGGAGCAAACTGGGTACGTACTTAAATCCCCTGAAATTGCTGCCCCGTTTACACATGAATTGTGTGTGTTGATCTCCACCGCCTTCTGGTTTAATATCCAAGTAATGTATTGTAATATAATAGTGTAATGCATTTCTGATAGAAAATATACAATGTATTGCATGCAGTCAAGTGGAAAAGAGCTGGGGATCCAGACAAATTGGATTTGTTCTTGAGGTTCTTAGCAAGATGAAGAGCATTTAATTGCAGTTTGCTTTAACCAGATTGTTCAAGTAAACAGCTCACAAAAAATTTGGATTATGTAAACAAAAGCGGAATGACACCTCAATCATTATGATGAGAAAATGGCTGTTTCTAAAGCAGATGGTTGGTTGCCTGTTTAAAGAGAGGTGGAAAACAAACATGTTTATAGGAAATTGCAAACAGATGTTTTGCCTAGATTTGCAGTGAGGGGTAAAGTGAAAGATAAATGGTGCAATTATATTCAATAGTTCAACAAGTTCAAACTTTTAAAATGTACAGGAAGCAAATAAGGAAAATAATCTCCATCAACAATTCACGTTCATGAACTAGTTTGTTTTTTTAAACCAAAAATAAAGATAATATAAAAATTGAATATAGAGAATAGGGATGATGGCGTTCGATATGCCAATTGGTCATTCAGCATCCTGGACAGGAGTCAGCCTTATGGCAGACACCTCATCCAGAGGATGAATAGGGGTCTCTTAAATGAGACATCTGTCTGTTGCAAAGTTGGAAAAAAAGTCAACTATTTATCCTAAATATAGTAAACCAATAGCTGACTCAGGCAGGCACACTGGGACTAACGATCTGGCTAATACGATTTGGAAGAGTAGGATCTGGTTTTTATTTCAGATAGCTCCAGTGGCCTGTGTGGGATTGTTCCAGTTAAACTAGTGTCAAAATTTGGTAATTGCAGTTTCAGCTGCTTGAAATGCAGTATTATTCCAGCAATTGGCGTTTTTAAAGCTTAACCGGTGGCCAACTTCCTCAAAGTCTTTCAGTAGCTGGATATACAGATGCTCTTGTTTCAATTAACCTGACAGTGTTAAGCAGTGCCATTTCCCAAAATGAACTGGTGTAGGAGAGTGCACACAGGCATTTCTAGTACTATTCAATGGCCTTTAAACAATTATGTTCTAGCAGAAAATACAAATATTGGGTTCACATTGCTGAAAGATGAAGATAGCGAAACATTGCCCGCTGGTTTCACACGAATACAAATGTAACCACACTAATGAATGATTGTGAAGTACAAATGAGTTAGATAAGAATTTCTGGGTCACAAGCCTAGCTGGAGCTTGCTATAACCTGGTCAATACAACACCAGGGAGCAGGGGAAATAGAACGCATCCAGTAAGCATCACAAATAATTTATATTACCATAAATGACAAGTCAACCACTGAAGCCTCAAAGTCGCTTAAAAAAAAGTAAACTGCCATTGTGGGTGATCACCATTTTTCCACATCAACATTCAGTGAAAATAGTGGGAGTCTACGCCCCGAACTGGGACGATGCTGGATTTATGAAGCGTATGTTGGGGCGCATTCCGGACCTGGAGGTAGGAAACTTGATAATGGGTGGGGATTTCAACACGGTGCTGGACCCAGCACTGGATCGCTCCAGATCTAGGATGGGGAAGAGGCCGGCTGCGGCCAAGGTGCTTAGGGGGTTTATGGACCAGATGGGGGGAGTGGATCCGTGGAGATTTGCTAGGCCCCTGGCCAGGGAATTTTCTTTTTTCTCCCACGTACACAAAGCCTACTCCCGGATAGAGTTTTTTGTTCTGAGTAGGGCGCTGATCCCGAAAGTGGAGGGAACGGAGTATTTGGCCATAGCCATCTCAGACCACGCCCCGCACTGGGTGGAACTGGTGTTGGGAGAGGAGAGGGACCAACGCCCGCTGTGGCATTTGGATGTGGGATTACTGGCAGATGAGATGGTGTGCGGGAGGGTACGGGGGTGCATTGAAAGGTATTTGGAGGCCAACGACAATGGGGAGGTGCAGGTGGGGGTAGTATGGGAGGCACTGAAGGCGGTGGTCAGGGGAGAGTTCATCTCCATCAGGGCTCACAGGGAGAAGAGAGAGGGCAGGGAAAGGGAGAGGTTAGTGGGGGAGATTTTAAGGGCGGACAGGAGATATGCAGAGGCCCCTGAAGAGGGACTACTTAGGGAGAGGCGAAGTCTCCAGACGGAATTCAACCGGTTGACCACAGGGAAGGCAGAGGCACAGTGGAGGAAAGCACAGGGGGCGACATACAAGTATGGGGAGAAGGCGAACCGGATGCTGGCACATCAGCTCCGTAAGAGGATGGCAGGAGGGAGATAGGTGGAGTCAAGGATAGCAGGGGAACTACGGTGCGGAGTGCGGTGAAAGTAAATGAGGCATTTAAGGCCTTTTATGAGGAGCTGTACAGATCTCAGCCCCCAGCGGGGGAAGAGGGGATGCAACGATTTCTGGACCAACTGAGGTTCCCGAGGGTGGAGGAGCAGGAGGTCGCTGGTTTGGGGGCGCTAATTGGGTTGGAGGAGCTGATTAAAGGACTGGGGAGCATGCAGGCGGGGAAGGCCCCGGGATCAGATGGGTTCCCGGTTGAGTTTTACAGGAAGTATGCGGACCTGTTATCCCCATGCTGGTGAGGACTTTCAATGAGGCAAGGGAGGGGGGGACCCTGCCCCCGACAATGTCCGGGGCGATGATCTCTTTGATCCTGAAGCGGGACAAGGACCCACTGCAATGTGGGTCGTATAGGCCGATTTCGCTCCTTAATGTGGATGCCAAGTTGCTGGCAAAAGTGCTGGCTACGAGGATTGAGGACTGTGTCCCGGGGGTGATTCACGAGGACCAGACGGGATTTGTAAAGGGTAAGCAGCTAAACACCAATGTGCGGAGGCTCCTAAACGTGATTATGATGCCATCGGTGGAGGGAGAGGCGGAGATAGTGGCAGCTATGGACGCGGAGAAGGCCTTTGACCAAGTAGAGTGGGAGTATCTCTGGGAAGTGTTGCGGAGGTTTGGGTTTGGGGAGGGGTTTATTAGTTGGGTTAAGCTTCTATATAGAGCCCCGGTGGCGAGTGTGGCTACGAATCGGCGGAGGTCGGAGTATTTTCGGCTGTATCGAGGGACGAGGCAGGGGTGCCCCCTGTCCCCCCCGTTGTTTGCATTAGCAATTGAGCCTTTGGCCATGGCACTAAGGGAGTCCAGGAAATGGAGAGAGGTGGTCCGAGGGGGAGAGGAACATAGTGTCGCTGTACGCAGATGACCTGTTGCTGATTGTGGCGGATCCAGTGGAGGGGATGGTTGAGGTCATGCAGATCCTAAGGGAGTTTGGGGACTTCTCGGGCTATAAGCTCAATGTGGGAAAGAGTGAGCTCTTAGTGGTGCATCCAGGGGACCAGGGAAGATGGATAGACAACCTACCGTTGAGGAGGGCGGAAAGGAGCTTTCGGTACTTGGGGATCCAAGTAGCTAGGAATTGGGGGGCCCTGCATAAACTTAATTTGACGCGGCTGGTGGAGCAGGACTTGAAACGATGGGATATGTTGCCACTCTCGCTCGAGGGCAGAGTACAGTCGATTAAAATGATGGTCCTCCCGAAGTTTCTTTTTTGTGTTCCAGTGCCTTCCTATTATGATCACCAAGGCCTTTTTTAAGAGGGTAGGCAGGAGCATCATGGGTTTTGTGTGGGCAAACAAGACCCCGAGGGCAAGGGGTATCTGGAGCGTAGTAGGAACAGAGGAGGGCTGGCGTTGCCGAATCTGGGTGGCTACTATGGGGCAGCCAACGTGGCGATGATCCGTAAGTGGGTGATGGAGAGAGAGGGGGCGGCATGGAAGAGGTTGGAGATGGCGGCCTGCAAAGGAACAAGCCTGGGGGCACTGGTGACAGCACCGCTGCCGCTCTCGCTGACCAGGTACACCACGAGTCCAGTGGTGGCGGCAACGCTAAAGATCTGGGGGCAGTGGAGACGACACAGGGGTGCGATGGGAGCCTCGGTGTGGTCCCCGATCAGAGATAACCATTGGTTTGTCCCAGGAAGGATGGACGGGGGGTTTCAGAGCTGGCATCAGGCAGGGATTAGAAGAATGGGGGAACCTATTCATCGATGGGACGTTTGCGAGCCTAGGGACGCTGGAGGAGAAAACTTGGGCTACCCCCGGGAAACGCTTTCAGGTACATGCAAGCGAGGGAGTTTGTGAGGCGGCAGGTGAGGGAATTCCCGTTGCTCCCGGCACAGGGGATTCAGGACAGGGTGATTTCGGGTGTAAGGGTCAGAGAGGGCAAGGTGTCAGTGACATATCAGGAGATGAAAGAAGAGGAGGCTTTGGTAGAGGAGCTGAAGGGCAAATGGGAGGAGGAGTTGGGGGAGGAGATTGAAGAGGATCTGTGGGCTGATGCCCTGAGTAGGGTTAAATCCTCTTCCTCGTGTGCCAGACTTAGCCTGATACAGTTTAAGGTTATTCACAGAGCGCATATGACAGGGGCGAGGCGGAGTAGGTTCTTTGGGGTGGAGGACAGATGTGGGAGGTGCTCATGAAGCCCGGCGAATCACACCCATATGTTCTGGTCGTGACCGGCAGTGGATGGGTTCTGGAGGAGTGTTGCGAGGACTATGTCCAAGGTGGTGAAAGTCCAGGTCAAGCCAAGTTGGGGGCTGGCACTATTTGGGGTGGCGGACGAGCCGGGAGTGCAGGAGGCGAAAGAGGCCGGTATCCTGGCCTTTGCGTCCCTGGTAGCCCGGCAGAGGATCTTGCTCGTGGAAAGACATGAAGCCCCCCAGTGTGGAAGCCTGGATAAATGACATGGCAGGGTTCATCCAGCTGGAGAGGATAAAGTTTGCCTTGAGGGTCTGCGCAGGGGTTCTTCAGGAGGGGGCAACCGTTGCTAGACTATCTCGCGGAGTGTTAGATGGAGGTCGGTCAGCAGCAGCAGCAACCCAGGGAGGGAGGGAGGGGGGTGGGGGTATAATGGTGGGCGGGGATAGGGTTTTTTCCTCGGGGCACTTAAAGGAAAAACATAAACATATGGGAAAGTCAATATGTGCGGGAGGAACCCATTGTACAAGTTCTGTATTATGTTGGATTGATATGTTTGTCTTGTTCTGTTGCTTTTCTTTTTTGTTACGGGGGGGGGGGGGGGTTTAAATGGTTGAAAATTTTTGAATAAACATTTTGTTTAAAAAAAAAAGTGGGAGTCTTAAATCCCGATGCATCAATAGAGCACAGCTCGTATCACTTGATTGATTCCTCCCCTGCCAGTTACATGGCGACAGTAAGTAAAACATGCATTTGAAGGGTGAAGAATTAAGGCCGACGACTAATGGGAGTACGAATGTGAATTGACTTGTATGCGAAGTGTACTCAAAAACATGGAGCGGGATTCTCCCAGCCCCGCGTCAGGCCGGTAAATCCCCACAAGCACGCCGGCACGCGATTCTCTGCGGAGCAGCGAATCAGCGCCGGTCGTGGGCCGCTCTGCGCATCAGGGCCACCAATTCTCCGGCCCATATGGGCCGAGCGAAAAAGGCAGAGTCCCACCGGCGCCAGACACAACTTGGTCGCAGCCAGCTGGAACTCTGCGTGCAGGGTCGGGTGGCGGCCTGTGGGGCATTGGGGGGGGGGGGGGGGGGCGCGTCGTCCGATTGGCAGGCCGGCCTGTGACTGGGGGCCTCCTTTCCTATGCGCCGGCCCCTGTAGCCAGTGTTGCGCGGGGCCAGCACATTGAAGGAGGCCACTGCGCATGCTGGCGCCGGCGCCACTGCGCACGTCCTCAGCACCGGCGCAAAGCGTGCCGGCACCACCGCGCATGTCCTCGTTGGCATCGGCGCAACTGTGCAAGCGTGGATCCCGCAGCGCACAGTTCATGCCGGGATCTACAGCTGGAGCGGCGCGAACCGCCCCAGCGCCATGCTGGCCCCTTGTAGTGGTCAAAATTAGACGTGGGAGTGGCCCGTTCACGCCGTCGTAAATCAGGATGGTGTTTACAACGGCATGGACACGCTGCCATGGGTTTAGAGAATCCCGCCCATTGTTTTTGGTCAGAGAAGTGGGGGACTTTTCATGCTGTCAATTTATGCACCACGATTTACGTTATTCCCACCATAACCCTCTCAGCATGGTTCTATGCCCTTATGAAAATAATTCTACACATATATTTCATATAGAAAGACATGGGAAGGTGGAAGATGTTGGTTGGAGTTGATATCTTCGATTTGAATAATGAGGCAGAGTGGCCCCCTTTTCAGCCATAGATTTCATGGTACAATTGGGAGGCTTCAGTCCCTGGGTGAAGAAAAGGTTTAGTGACTGAATAATCTAATTAACTTGGTTACTTTTTGCCCGTTTCTTCTCAATTATTTGTCTTTCCCTTTTTAGCGGTTTGTTTTCCTCATCCTAATTAAAGCAGCATTGTCAATATTCAGACAATGGGTGGAACAGCATATTTTCTGGCACTGCATTCGGAAAAGGTTTTTTAAAAAATTCATTTTTACAGGATGTGGGCTTTGCTGGTTAGGCCAGCATTTACTGCCCTTCCCCACTTGCCCTCGAGAATGTGGTGGTGAGCTACCTTCTTGAACTGCTGCAGTCCATGTGGTGTAGGTACATCCACTGTGATGTTAGGGAGGGAGTTCCAGGATTTTTGACCCAGTGACAATGAAGGAACGATAATATATTTCCAAGTCAGGGTGGCGAGTGACTTGGCGGATATATCCAGGTGGTGATGTTCCCAGGTGTCTGCTGCCCTGGTCCTTCTAGATGGTAGTGGTCATCGGTTTGGAAGGTGCTGCCCAAGGGAGTTCCCCCAGTGCATTTTGTAGATGGTGCACACTGCTGTGACTTTGCACCGACAGTGGAGGGAATTAATGTCTGTGGAAGGGGTGTCAATCAAGTGGGCTGCTTTGTCCTGGGTGGTATCAAGCTTGTGCTGTTGGACCTGCACTCATACAAGCAAGTGCAGGAGTATTCCATCGCACTCCCAACTTGTGACTTGGCAGCAGGCTTTGGGGAGTCAGGTGGGGAATTACCCGCCGCAAGATTCCTAGCCTCAGACCTGCCCTTGTAGGCACATTATTTATATGAGTACCTGAGGAGAATCAGTGATGTACATTTTCACTTAAAGCAATGCTGCATGTACCGTCTCCCAAACACATCAAGAACAAAAAAACCATCAGATGACTTATTGGAAACACTGGAACTCAATGCAGGAGCCGACTCATTTGATGCTCAAATACATCAAGGTTTTGACCCTACCCAATCACGATAACCCCTCAAACTTCAGCATTTCTTCATGCTCCACTACATCTCATTGGCAACCAGGTTTTCAGCCATCTATTTCCCAATATCTCCCTCCCTTCATTTCCTCCATAGAACTCAAACTCATTTGATTAAGCTTTTAGTCACCCCTCCCAATATCTTTCATTGAGTCAATATTGATTTTGGAGACGGCTTAGTGTAGGGGGAGAGAGTTTGTGGGCTCCCCTTCCCACCGACAGAATACTCCACGAGCCCAGTGGTGGTTGCGCCGCTCAGTCTGGAATCAGTGTAGGCAACATTTTAGGATTGAGCGCATAAAAATGTATTGTTTTTAATTTACAAACCTGGCGACTATAGTTATTGGGCAGCCGAGGGCCAAAGACTTTGGATGTTTTCTAAGAATTATTTGTTAATTTCAATTGTGTTGCAACTCAGAGTGAAGTCCAAAGATGTGCAGGTTACGTGGATTGACCATGCTAAATTGCCCCCGAGTGACCAAAAGGTTATGTGGGATTAGTGGATTACGGGGATAGAGTGCAGTAGGGTGCTCTTTCCAAGGGCTGGTTCAGACTCAATAGGCCAAATGGCCTCCTTCTGCACTGTAAATTCTATGATTCTATGATTCATGGGGAGGTAATGGAGAGGGAGGGGCCCTTGGTAGTGGAGGTATAATGGAAGTGGGAGGAGCTGCTAGGGGATGGAGTTGAAGCTGGGGTGTGGAGCAAGGTTCAACCTCTGTGTCTAATTCAATTCAAAGGTGGTACATAGACCACACATGACACTATCACAGCTGAATCATTCTTTTCTGGATGTGGAGGATAAATGTGATCGGTGTTCAAGAGGGCCAGCAAATCACACATGTTCTGGTATTGTTGGAGGAGTTTAGGAGAGGCTTTTTGGCCGGAGAATTTGGGGGTGAAGATGGCCCCGAACCAGTGGCAATATTCGGGGTGTCAGCAGATTTGAGAGTGCAGGTGGGGAGAGGCTTGCATGTTGGCCTTTGCCTCCCTAATAGCCCAGAGGTGGATATTAGGGTGGCAGGCTCTAGAGCCATCCAAATCAGCAGGGTGGGTGAGTTACTTGATGGAATTCTTAAACAAAAGATAAAAATTTGCCTTCGAGGGTTGGGGTGGGGGAGGTTGTTCATTGCCTTCTTTGAGTGGTAGATGTTCATCGAGGTTGGGTGGGGGGGGGGGGGGGGGGGGGGGTAAATCGGTTTTGTTCAGGGTTGTCGTTGAAACAAGTATAAAGTGGGGCATGTGGGGTGTTAAAAGGGGCGGGAGGGTTCTATTTGGCAAGTGTATAAAGAGGAGTGTTTCCTGTGTTTTGTATACAAACTGCAAATGCCTTGAACAAAAATATTTTTTAATCAAAGGATACCATCCACAGTACAAGATATGGGCACTTACACATTCTCATATACATGACTTAGCAACCCATGGATACCCACGCCATGCCAAGATTCACCACACGACAGATCTCTCCTCTCCAGCCAAAATCAGAGGCACTGCTACAGCCCTGCCAGCAGTGGAAGATTTACACCACCCTCCACAAAGGAAACCCAAATGAGAAGAATTGTTAAGGCAGCTAACAACTGGGCATCTCGGGAGGGCTATGAACACCACCCCCCCAACACGATTAAGGAACACCAATCAGCCAAAACACCACCACCACACAGACCCTCCACCCAAACAAGCCAAATTGGAGCTCATCAGCACGCCTCCTACCAAAGTAAAGAAAGGAAATCTCAAAGTAGTGGAACACCAGTATTGGCCATGGTGCCAGATAAGGTCTAGCACTATCCACCTTGCAAAAAGTTCGTAAGGACTGAGTGGCACAGCCCCACAAGAAGCAGGACCCCGCCTCCCCAGGCTTCAAGGAGGGTGGTAACCTGCAAGTCCCTACACAAGTCCATTTGGAGGGTGGCACCTCACTTCCCCCACTCAGCTCACCCTTCAACGTCGATTCAGTGGAACCCCATCTCAAGAAGGAGTATATATTGTTTTGAAAGCAGTTTTAAGCTGAGCAGCACGTTATGCTGTCAGGTTAAGCAATGGTCTGACAAACAGAAGGATCTGCAGCTGTTTCCTGAAAGGATGAATCTTGCTCTCAAGTGTGCAAGTAACCCTAGGTTTGCTAACTTTATTTATAAGTGGCATTTGACCTGCGATGGGCTTTGCTTAATTGGAGATAGAGACGGTAGAAGTTAGTAACAAAAAGGGTTTCCTATTAATGTCAAGAATTGTTTAACTGTTAATTGTAAGCCAATTTCTGTAATGGTGAATTAATCCTGCATTGAAGTTAGTTTCAATATAAACATCCATTTATCAGTGGAATCACTCCTGGAGAAGTAGCCTTTCCACAGTTTTGTTTGGGGTTCTTGTCCAGTATCCTAACAAATGTTGGGGTCTGGTCTGCGATCTTAACCAATCCCAACATAAATACAAAAGAAAAACACGAGACGGAATGTTCTAACTGGCCCCACTTCTCTATAAACAGTGAAGGTGACCCAAAATGTACTCTCTCTTTGCAAAAGCAGCACGTTAAAGGCAAGTACCGCAAAATCTTCATGTCAAATTACCAAATCAACTCCGTATGACTTTGCCATAATATGATAATAGGCAACCACTGCCTGTGCTCATATTAAACATCAGGATAAAAGTCAATAAGAAAATGAGCGACATAATCATAAGGGAGTAAAGTTCAGGTTATTGATGAACTGCACAATAATATCACCATCCACAGAGTTTGAAGAGACCAAAGCCATTACAGGGTCATTATTGAGCCACATTCAGGATTCCTCCCGAGTTTCATCGAAGCACCTGCATCTCTGCCATGTTGTCATCCCGAAGCCCAGGCAGAGAAAGAGAAACGTAGGCCCTGGTGGGAGGCAAGAACCAGTTGAGTCTGGCCACTTCCACCTCTTCCTGACAACAGAAGACAAGATGAGGCAAGACCAGCAGTCTCAGACTAACCACAGGCCTTGGAGACGTATACAAGGTGCTCTGTTGAACAAGGCCTAGTCTTCATTGTGAAAGCATGGCAGCCAGTTCTCAAATTCGGCTGGAAGTTTGCTCAGCTCCCCTCAGACCACCAGGTGCACAAACAGGCCCTTGTCCGGTCCAATCTCCCCAAATCAATCAGGAACATTGCAACAGGATTTTCAAATACCAAAAAATGGGTCCCCACCAAGCAGACTGACAGGATTCTCTCGTCCACTTCATCCAGTCTCAAGTATATCGTACAGTTCAATGTGAGCACCAGCAACCCATGTCAAGGAGCGGAGATCGTCATGCACAAGTTCATTATCAACACCCAACAGCTCAAAGTGCAGGCTCACTCACCAGCAAACTGCCACCTCTAACACATCAAACAATGATTTTTCGACTTGGCTCCTCGCCGAAATCTAGCCAGGAACACAGCACACGATATACACACCAGGAACAAATAATTATGGGTTGTGCTGATCAGTGCTGGAAATAAAATGCAGCTGCTCCCATGCCCCCCATCCTCCCATTTCTAATACCACCCTCTATCCCCTGCTCCCTTCATGCCTCGGACTCTGGCCACCTTTGCATCCTCATTTGATTCACAGCCTTCAGGACCCAACATTGGAACATTTTATTCAACCTTTATTTAACCAGACAAGTCAGGAGAGCCAATCATCATTTACAATAATCTCACCATGAGGCCAATACCTTAGGAACAGTAATTACAGAACACAATATAAAACACCTAAAACAATTAAAATACAAAGGGCCCGATTTTCCAGAAATCTCTCCGTAACGAGCAGGAACTGCCGCACAGGCCCAGCGAGGCCGGCAATGCTATTCAACATTGGTCCACTTAAACGATGCTTCTCACTGCAAATGAAGGTTCGCCAGGCCCCTGCTAACAAGGTCGAGCAGCACTTAGCCAACCCCAGTCAGCTTGCAATAATGGCACCCAAGAGACTGGCCCCAAGATTTGGGGGACGTACATCTGGGAAGCTCCTAGACTTAGTGGAGGCCAGGAAGGATGTTCGGTTCCTCAGAGGGCCCTGGAGGGTCAGCCATAGGGCAGCCAGTGTTGCCTGGGATGAGGTGGCAGCAGCTGTGAGCACCAGGTGGACTGCTCTTTCTCCCCCCCCCCCCCCCACCATTAACTCACTCCCCCTCCCCCCCCACCACTGCGAACCACAAATGTGGCAAATGATGCCCTCTGTCTCTCAAGAAAAGCTCTCCCACAAATTGCTGGGAGGGGGCCCAAACTGGCAGTAGTGTGCCGAACTCAAGAATCCTCACATCTTTCGAAGAGTGGGCCCTGGGAGATGACTGGGGTGGCAGAGAACAGAGCGGTCACCAAAACAGACTGGCGAACATCGCAGAGGTGAGCAACCACCAGGCCCCAGCCAAAGGACCCGTCAAACGCGAGTTATTGCCTTCCACTGACCACATGTTCATTCTCCCACAGGACCCCAGCCAATGGCACCGGCCCATCCCAGGTGGCCCCCTCTTCAACCTCCTATGAGAACACCTCAGAGCATGTCACCTGAATAGTCACTGCACAGCTGTCATCCCCACCCTTCACCAGTGCAAATACATGCAACCTGGTGAGAAACATTACTGGCCAGCAAATGAAGGTTCGTCTGGCCCCTGCTAACCCCATGTCTGCTTCACGTCTCGTTTCCCTTGCCCCAAAAACCTCTAATAATAATTTAATAATCTTTATTGTCACAAGTAGGTTTACATTAACACTGCAATGAAGTTACTGTGAAAAGCCCCTCGTCGCCACATTCCAGCGCCTGTTCGGGTACACGGAGGGAGAATTCAGAATATCCAAATTACCTAACAGCACGTCTTTCGGGACTTGTGGGTGGAAACCAGGGCACTCGGAAACAATCCCCGCAGACACGGGGAGAACGTGCAGACCCCGCACAGACAGTGACCCAAGCCGGGAATCAAACCTGGGACCCTGAGCAACAGTGCTAACCACTAGGTTGTTTTATCGCAGTAAAGGAACACCATAAATCCCAAGTTGTTTAAGCATGCCGGGATCACCCAAGCTGACCATTCCAAATTGATACAATTCTTTGGCGATTTCAATTTCCAGACTTACAGAACATTATAACAGCCACCATAATATCTTGTTCAAAATATTTTAAAAAACACAATGAAGTGATGCAGAACAAATCCATTGACAGAAAACTAACTGGAGGTGATTTACAAAAAAAAAAACGACCAGTCCTGGAGTATTCTGTACCTGCTGAATTGTTGGTGCGTAAGAACCAAACCCTCTAATCTGATGGGAAATTTCACATCACAACTTCCAACCATGTTCTGGATTTTAAAATCAAGAAACTTTGCTGGAAATCCAAGTTTCTGAACAACACGTGCATATTTCCTAGCTGCTAATCGAGACTGTTCCTCACTGTTGGGGAAAAAAAATAAATAAATAAAATCGATGTTAATTAAAATCCTGTACATGCATCACGAGTAACCTTTCCAAACTGATTATATTCTTAATGATTTCAAAATAGAAACAGGATATCATACCTCTTCGCTCCAGTGCAAACCATCTTGCCTGAACTGAAGATTAGTGCTGTGGTTCTGGGTTCTCTTATTCGCATTATCACTGCAGCAAACCTCTAAAGCACAAGCCAGAACAAGCTTAGGTCAAAGTTATAAAAGTCTGCTTCTCCAACAGCAATATCTTGTAAAGTGAATGGCGAGGGCTGCAGAAACTTCAATCAAAACCCATGAAAAGCAAACAAAATATTGTAGGTTGTAGGATGTAGGATGTTGAGCTTCTAGAAAAAATTTAAAGCTACAGGTAAGAAATTCCAAACATTTTGGAAAGGGGCCCTGAAACAAATAGAAGGTATATTCTGCCTTTTTAAAAAGCAACTGGGAAGTTAGAAGAGCCTTTGTGACCCTCTTAATTGATAACAAGGAACACCCCTCCCCGCCACACCCATTTTGGTTCAACATCATCGTGGTGCATTGCAAAACTATATACTCCTCTACTGGCACCAAATCAGTGCACCAATTTCTTTCTCCTGTATTTTCAAATTCCTTCACTAAGGCAACACTTGCCATTTCACAGCTCACCCAAGTTATTATTTGAGAGAGTTTTTATTGCTAGTGCGGCCAGACTGTGGAAGGCATCAGTTCAATCGTAGCCTCAAATAATGTCTATATTTTCGAATTTACAAGAACGCCGATTGGATTGGGAACTCTGGTGGATATTTTCCTTTCCTAGCTTCTGGAAGTGGGGGAGTTCCTGCAGTAACCCCAAGGAGGAATGGGTTTAGGGCAGCATGGTAGCACAAGTGGATAGCACTGTGGCTTCACAGCGCCAGGGTCCCAGGTTCAATTCCCCGCTGGGTCACTGTCTGCGCAGAGTCTGCACGGGTTTCTTCCGGGTGCTCCGGTTTTCTCCCACAGTCCAAAGATGTGCAGGTTAGGTAGATTGGCCATGATAAATTGCCTTTAGTGACCAAAAAGGTTAGGAAGGGTTATTGGGTTACGGGGATAAGGTGGAAGTGAGGGCTTAAGTGGCTTGGTGCAGACTCGATGGGCCGAATGGCCTCCTTCTGCTCTGTATGTTCAGTGTTATGTAAATTGGGGACATGATCTGGGATCTTTCTTCTCCGTATGCTCTGCAGAGCCTTCACAAGTTGAGTTGGTGATCTTCTGGAAGCTCCAGTAAAAATAAATCACAGAAATTATGCCCATTCACACGGTCAGATTTTCTCTATTACAATGTTAGTGTTGTTCCTCCCACAGTCTAAACATGTGCAGTTAGGTGGGGATAGGGTAGGGGAGTGGCCCTTTCAGACAGTTGGTGCAGACTTGATGGGACTCCTGCACTGTAGGGATTCTATGGTTCTATATGGAAATTTCTCATGGAATCTAACTAATTATACTCTGCATAGTGGAGACATAGCAGTGCCATTGCTAGAATAGAGTGCAATTCCATGGACAGTTTCATTCTAAATATGTAGACATAGTAATTTGAACAGGTAATAATGTCTGCCCTCTCTGGTCTCAATTATCCTTTGCCTTCCTAACCACACTGGACTCCATGTGCAATATCATGGGAGATTAACCAGGATGTTTAAATAGAAATAGAGTCAGAAATTGTTACCTAATATAATTTTGTGGCAGTAATAGGTTATTTAAAATACATACAGGCAGTGTGTGTGCCAAAGGTGAAATTCAGGGGTCGTAAAAGAATCATTGATTCTAACCATTT
Organism: Scyliorhinus torazame; assembly: GCF_047496885.1. Classification (NCBI taxonomy): domain Eukaryota; kingdom Metazoa; phylum Chordata; class Chondrichthyes; order Carcharhiniformes; family Scyliorhinidae; genus Scyliorhinus; species Scyliorhinus torazame. The sequence continues at coordinate 321,113,888 of NC_092708.1, read as the reverse complement.
ATTGGTTTTCACAGATGGCTAATGGAATATTTTTTACAGAAGGGATTCCCTGGGATGAAGATAATGAGCGATTGTGTTTAGTCCTAGCTAAACATGTCATGGCACATCTCAGTGAGATACAGATGATGTGATAAGGGAGGCGGTGTCCCAGTGGTATTGCGACTGGACTAGTAATTCAGAGACCCAGGATAATGCTCTGGGATCCTGGGTTCAAAACTCACCCTGGCAGATGGTGAAATTTAAAAAAAAATTTTTTAAGTGGAATTAAGTCAAATGATGACCATGAAACCACTGCCAATTGTCATAAAAACCCAGCTGGTTCACCAAGTCCTTCAGGGAAAGAAATCTGCTGCCCTTACCCAGTCTAGCCGACATGTGACTCCATACCCACACAGCAATGCGGTTCATGCTCAGCTGAAATGGTCTAGCAAGCTATTCAGTTCAAGGGTAATTTAGGGATGGGCAACAAATGATGGCCCAGCCAGTGACACCCACATCTGGAGAACAAATATAAAAATCAAATAATGGGAGGAGCCAAGTCTGTCATCAGTTTGCAATAGGTTTGGAGTCTGACAAGACAGAGGATTTTCAGGTTGTTCCTGAAAGGGTCTCTCTCAAAAGGTCTGCACAAAGACAGCCAGTAACCCTGATTGTGAACTTTAGGAGTGGATTTTGAACTGGTTGCCTGTTGGAAAACATCTAGTGGCATGTGTTGATTGTTAAGCTATTTCTTTGGAAGCTACTTCTTTGGTTAATTCTGTACTTAAATTAAAGTTCGCTTTAACATAAAAGATATCTATTGGTCAGTCACCACTCCTGGGGTGAAGCATTCTTTCCTTAGTTTTAAAAATGGAGTTTCTTATCTGAACAAAAGTTGGGGTTTGGTCCAGTATCCTAATAAACCTCAATTCATGTGTGATATTAAGCAAAGTAAATTTGAGAAAACAAAGGGATTTATATTGGTAAACATTAGAAAGAAGATAGTTAATTTAACGTTTCTGTGCTTCCAAGGTAAAGCTGTAGTTAGATTCACATTGCACAAAGGTGTTTGTACATGTGGAGGTTGGTGGAGTTCCAACTTTGTTTCTATTATGCTTAGAGAGGGCTGTCATATGAAGAATAAACAAACCAGCAGTGGTCTCTCAACAACTGGGACCTTTTAAAAAGGTAGAGAAGCTTTTAAAAAATTTAATTAATTTGATTGCAGTTGAAGATAACTAGTGAGAAAAGGCAGCACTCTCAACTCTGCTAGAAGCAGTTTTATAAAGCTAGATGGGATCTTTCCCTCAGACTTGCTAGAAAAAAAGCCAAACTATTGGTAATCGTTAAGAAAACAAATTCCGGAAATCTTAAGTCCGGCTAGTTAAGGAAACTAGAGAATTGAAGAGAAGTTTCCAAGAAAGTTAATGAAACAGAAGAAAACTGGGAAGGTGAACAGAGCAATTCTGTGCAGAAAAATTACTGCAATTTGTGAAACATTTGAAATAATTGCAGAAATTGGTGGCTGGGCCTGTTTGTGTAACAGCCTTTAAGACAAAATAAATCCTTCTTAAAGCTGGAGCAGAAGTTTGTTTAAAAGTGTCATTTGGAAAACGTGGCACTAAGGGAAAGCATTGATTTTAAAGCATGTTTTAGGAATATAGAGTTTGGAACTTCTCATGTGGCAATAATTTGGGGGATTAAGGAGAAATCCACAGACACTAACTTGGGTTTAGAGCAGAGTATGTATTTGACCATCTGTCAGCTTAAAGGGATTTTGTGGTAATGAGACCATTGTAGCTTCAAACACAATGTAATTATTGTTGATCTTAAAATCTGCATGTATTTGTTAAGTTAAGAGGAGTGGTGGAAAGGAGTATTTTTTCATACTACAAATTGTTTAACTTGTTAAAATTAGCTGTCCTGTGACACATTCCTCCACCACATTTTATAAAATAAGTTCCAAAAAAGTAATGGTCTTTAGAGGCAGGGTTCCATTACATCAACTGGGAGTCTGGTATCCCTTGTACGATACCCATTGCTTCAATGGTCCTAAATTCCTATCAATGGCATACAAGATGGTCATAGGAAAGGGAGCAGTTGTGTCCTAGCAGAGAAGCCTCTGCAACCTTCCATATCTCTAATGACCCAGCCGAGACCACTAACATGCACACCTAGCTGCTTTTAGTAATCTTCTTCGGTCCATTGAGGGAAACATTTACTTTAATACAATAGATTTGCATATATTAATTGATATCTGGAATCAGAGAGTTATTATTTGGATGAAAATGCAGTACATGTAATAAATTGTTGTGGAAAACTTATTGTAGTCAGTTCAATTGACCAGAAAAATAAACCTGTTACATGAAATTTCTCAGAGTAAAAACGTGTGCAAGATTGAAGCTGGTGATGGAAAAATCAACTCACTTTATAATACAATGGAAGCGTATCTCGTATAAAATAATTACCTGACTTCCGGTTGCGGCTATGCGGAGCCAAGTCGCACGTTCGGCAGCTCCCGCTAAAACCGGACTTTTGGGCTCTCTTTAGGGCCCATAACGGCGCTTGTTCGACGTTTCCCGGTGTGGGAAGGGGACAGCAACATTCCCCTGATAGTGTATGGAGTGGACCAGGAGTGGGGCGATTAAAAAGTGGCATTGGAGCATAGAAAAGTGCGAGGGAGGAGGACCAAGATGGCGGCGGGCGGAGACCAGGCAGCGTGGAGGCAGTGGGCGCAAGAGCAGCAGGAGCTTCTCCAACACTGTTTTAAGGAACTGAAAGCAGAGCTGCTGGAGCCGATGAAGGCTTCAATCGATAAGCTGCTGGAGACCCAGACGGCCCAAGGGGCGGCGATCCGGGAGGTCCGGCAGAAGGTCTCGGAGAACGAGGACGAGATCCTCGGCCTGGCGGTGAAGGTGGAGGCGCACGAGGCGCTTCACAAGAAATGGCAGGCGAGGTTCGAGGAGATGGAGAACCGGTCGAGGTGGAAAAACCTGCGGATCCTGGGTCTCCCGGAGGGGCTGGAGGGATCGGACGTGGGGGCCTACATGGTCACCATGATGAACTCGCTGATGGGAGCGGGGGCCTTTCAGGGGCCCGTGGAGCTGCTGGGGGCCCACCGAGTGTTGGCAAGGAGGCCCAAGCCTAGCGAGCCGCCGCGGGCGGTGCTGATGCAGTTCCACCGGTTTGCTGATCGAGAGTGTGTGGCAAGGTGAGCCAAGGAGCAGCAGGTGGCAGAACACGGAGGTCCGGATCTACCAGGAGAAGAGGGCCGGTTATAACCGGGCGAAGGCAGTGCTGCACAGGAAGGGGGTGAAGTTCGGTATGCTGCAGCCAGCACGTCTGTGGGTCACCTATAAGGATCGACAACATTATTTTGAGTCTCCGGAGGAGGCGTGGGCCTTTGTTCAGGCCGAAAAACTGGACTCAGACTAAGGGTTGGGGATGAGGGGTCGCAGTGGAGGGATGGTGGGTGGAGGGATGGTTGGGTTGTGTTTCGAGTGGGGGGGGTTCATTGGGCATTGTTTTGATTAGGTCCACCAGGTGGGCTCGTGGGGGGGGGGGGGGGGGGGGGGGGAGGGGGGCATGGATAGGTAAACTGCTTGGGGGGTTGATGGGGCACTGCAGTTGCGGTGGGGGTGGGGGGGAGAAAAGAGAAGAGGCCGGAGTTGGAGATAGTGGGACCGGGCCTGGAAAGGGAGTTGCACCTGGGGAGGCGGGGCCAGGCGAGTGGAAAGTGCGGGCTTTTTCCCGCGTTTAGGGCTGAAGGGGCGGGGCCGGAGCTGGGAAGCGCGGGCTTTTTCTCCCGCACTGGGAGTGGAATGGATGAGATCCTGTAGGTGGACAAGGGGGGGTGGGGGAAATCGATGGAGCGGCGGGAGGGGCCGGGGTCAGCAGGAGTCAGCTGACTTATGGGAGTGCAATGGGGGGAGCAATGCAGCTAGGGGGGGTCCTAGCTTTGGGGGGGGGGGGGGGGGGGAGAAAAGAGACCGGGTTGCTGCTGGAATGGCCAAGGGGGAGCTGGAGTTGGGAAGGAGGTGGTCGGGGCAGGGGCCTGCCACTGTGGGGAACGGGTCGTGCGGGGGGGGGGGGGTGCGAGCACATGGCTGGCCTAGGAAGGGCTATGGCTAGTCGGCAGGGGAGGGGGGTGAGTAGCCCCCTGATCCAGCTGATAACCTGGAATGTAAGGGGACTGAATGGGCCGGTCAAGCGGGCCCGGGTGTTCGCGCACCTGAAGGGGCTGAAGGCAGATGTGGCCATGCTTCAGGAGACGCACCTGAGGGTGGCGGATCAGGTAAGGTTGAGAAAGGGGTGGGTAGGGCAGGTGTTTCATTCGGGTTTGGATGCAAAACAATCGTGGGGATGGTGATCTTGGTGGGGAAGAGTGTCGTTCGAGGCGTCGAGCATTGTGGCAGACAATGGCGGTAGGTATGTGATGGTAAGTGGCAAGCTGCAGGGGGAGCGGGTGGTGTTGATCAATGTATATGCCCCGAATTGGGACGATGCGGGGTTCATGCGGCGTAAGCTGGGCTGGATTCTGGACCTGGAGACAGGGGGCCTGATAATGGGGGGAGATTTCAACACGGTGCTGGACCCGGCATTGGATCGCTCTAGGTCTAGGACGGGCAGGAGGCCGGCGGCGGCCAAGGTGGTTCATGGACCAGATGGGAGGGGTGGATCCATGGAGCTTTGCGAGGCCAGGGAATTTTCATTCTTCTCCCATGCCCACAAGGCAGACTCCTGGATTGACTTTTTTGTCATGAGCAGGGCACTGATTCAGAGGGTGGAGGATACGGAGTACTTAGCGATAGCCATTTCTGATCATGCTCTGCACTGGGTGGACCTAGAGTTGGGGGAGGAGAGGGACCAGCGCCCGCTGTGGCGCCTAGAGGTGGGGTTGCTGGCGGACGAGGAGGTGAGCGGGCGGGTCCGGAAGTGTATAGAGAGGTACCTGGAGGCTAATGACAATGGGGAGGTGCAAGTCGGGGTGGTCTGGGAGGCGCTGAAGGCAGTGGTCAGAGGAGAGCTGATCTCCATTTGAGCACACAAGGAGAGGGGGAGAGGAGAGAGAGGGAGAGAGGTTGGTGGGGGAGATGGTGAGGGTGGATAGGAGGTACACCGAGGCCCCGGAGGAGGGATTGCTTAGGGAACGGCGTAGCTTCCAGGCTGAGTTCAATTTGTTGACCACCAGGAAGGCGGAGGCACAGTGGAGGAAGGCGCAGGGGGCGGTATATGAATACGGAGAAAAGGCGAGCCGGGTGCTGGCGCACCAGCTTCAGAAGCGAGAGGCAGCGAGGGAGATCGGAGGAGATAGGGATGGAGGAGGGAATCAATGGGGTCTTCAGGGACTTCGACGAGGAACTGAACCGGTCTAAGCCCCCACTGGAAGAGGGAGGGATGGGTCGCTTCCTGGACCGGCTGAGGTTTCTGAGGGTGGAGGAAGGGCAGGTGGTGGGGTTGGGGGCACCGGCTGGGTTGGAGGAGTTGGTCAAAGGGATAGGGAACATGCAGGCGGGAAAGGCACCGGGGCTGGATGGGTTCCCGGTTGAATTTTATAAGAAGTATGCGGACCTGCTGGGCCCACTGTTGGTAAGGACCTTCAACGAGGAAGGAAGGGAGGGGCTCTGCCCCGACGATGTCTAGAGCGCTGATTTCCCTGATTCTGAAGCGGACAAGGATCGCCTACAGTGTGGGCCATATAGGCCGATCTCACTCTAAATGTAGACGCAAAGCTGCTGACAAAGGTTTTGGCCATGAGGATAGAGGACTGTGTGCCGCAGGTCATACACGAGGATCAGACGTGGTTCGTGAAAGGGAGGCAGTTGAATACTATTGTACGGGGAGGCTCTTAAATGTTATAATGATGTCGGTGATGGAAGGGGAGGCGGAAATAATGGCGGCGATGGATGCGTAGAAGGCCTTTGATAGGTGGAATGGGGTACCTGCTGGGAGGTGTTGGAAAGGTTCGGGTTCGGGGAGGGGTTCGTCAGGTGGGTGAGGCTGCTGTATGAGGCCCCGGTGGAGAGTGTGGCCACGAACAGAAGGAGGTCAGAGTATTTCCGGCTACACCAGGGGACGAGGCAGGGGTGTCCCCTGTCCCCCTTGCTCTTTGCACTGGCGATTGAACCCCTGGCCATGGTGTGGAGGAGTCGAGGAACTGGAGGGAGCTGGTGCAGGGTGGGGAGGAGCATCGGGTGTCGCTCGATGCGGATGATTGCTGCTGCATGTGGTGGACCCGGTGGGGGGAATGCCGGAGGTGATGAGGATCCTCAGAGTTGAGATTTCTCCGCGTACAAGCTTAATATGGGGAAGAGCGAGTTATTCGTAGTGCACCCGGGGGACCAGGAGAGGGGGATCGGTGAGCTCCCGCTACAAAGGACGGAGAGGAGTTTCAGGTACCTGGGGGTCCAGGTGTCTAGGAGCTGGGGGGCCCTACATAAACATAACTTCACGAGGCTGGTGGAGCAAATGGAGGAGGAGTTTAAGAGGTGGGACGTGCTGCCACTCTCCCTGGCGGGTAGGGTGCAGTCAGTTAAAATGACGGTGCTCCTGAGGTTTTTGTTCCTGTTCCAATGCCTCCCCATCCTGATCCCTAGGGCCTTCTTCAGGCGGGTTAACAGGAGCGTTATGGGGTTTGTGTGGGCGCAGAAGACCCATAGGGTGAGAAGGGTGTTCCTGGAGCAGTGCAGGGATATGGGGGGGGGGGGGTTGGCGCTGCCTAACCTCTGTGGGTATTATTGGGCCGCCAACGTGGCGATGGTGCGAAAGTGGGTGATGGAGGGGGATGAGGCAGCATGGAAGAGGCTTGAGATGGCGTCCTGTGTGGGCACGAGCCTGGAGGCACTGGTGACAGCGCCGCTGCCGCTTCCTCCAAAGAGGTATACCACGAGCCCGTTGGTGGCAGCTACCCTCAAATTTGGGGGCAATGGAGACGTCACAGGAGGGGAGGTGGGGGCCTCGGTGTGGTCCCCGATTCGGGGGGACCACCGGTTTGTCCCGGGAAGGATGGACGGAGGGTTTCTGAGCTGGCACAGGGTAGGTATTAGAAGGATGGGGGAACCTGTTTGTGGACGGGAAGTTCGCGAGCCTGGGTGAGCTGGAGGAGAAGTTTGGGCTCCCCCCGGCGAACACCTTCAGATATATGCAGGCAAGGGCGTTTGTTCGGCGGCAGGTGGTGGAGTTCCCACGGCTGCTGCGACGTGGGGTCCAGGACAGGGTGCTGTCGGGGGTGTGGGTTGGAGAGGGAAGGATCTCAGCAACGTATCAGGTGATGCAGGAGGAGGAGGAGGCCTCGGTGGAGGAGCTAAAGGGTAAGTGGGAGGAGGAGTTGGGTGAGGAGATTGACGAGGGGATGTGGGCGGATGCCCTGGGGAGGGTGAACTCTTCCTCCTCTTGCGCGAGGCTCAGCCTCATACAATTTAAGGTGCTGCATAGGGCTCACATGACCGGGGCAAGGATAAGCTGGTTCTTTGGGGGTGAGGACAGGTGTGTTAGGTTCTCAGGGAGCCCAGCAAATCACACCCACATGTTCTGGGCCTGCCCAGTGCTGGAGGACTTTTGGAAGGGTGTAGTGAGGAGTGTCGAGGGTGGTAGGTACCAGGGTCAGGCCAGGCTGGGGGCTCGCAATATTTGGGATGTCAGAGGAGCCGGGATTGCAGGAGGTGAAAGAGGCCGGTATTCTGGCCTTTGCCCTGGCGAAGGTATCCTGGTAGCCCGGCGAAGGATTCTTCTTCAGTGGAAGGATGCAAGGCCCCCAAGCGTGGAATCCTGGATCAGCGATATGGCGGGGTTTATTAAATTGGAGAGGGTGAAATTTGCCTTAAGGGGATCGGTGCAAGGGTTCTTCAGGCAGTGGCAACCGTTCCTAGACTTCCTGGCAGAACGTTAGAAGATGGTCAGCAGCGGCAGCAACCTGGGGGGGGGGGGGGGGGCTGGTTCATTTTTCTTGAGTGGGTGTGTATATTGGCCTGTGTGTTGATGAAGGCTGTTAATTTATTAATTATGTATATGGGGGGGGGGGGGGGCTGTTCTTTTCTTTCTGTATTTTGTTGTTGATATTGTGAAAATTTGAATACAAATAATTTAAAAAAAAATAATAATTACCTTTGGATTATATTCTGCATTTCTTGCACATAGAGCTATTCTCTTCAGGTCCAATTTGCAGGCCAAATTAACAGTCGAAACAATATTTCTGTGAAAAAATTGCAAGCAAAAGTCAAATCCTCTATTTAATTAAGCATGCACCAACACTTGTGTTCTTAACTATATAGAATACACTAAGTTGGAAGGCTACTGTTTTTAGTGTATTTATACACATGAAAACCAGGACACAACAGTTTCATGTGACCAAATTGGTAACTTTCAAATGCAAGTTTCAAATTAGCTCAGCAATAATGCGCTTTTGAGCAAGGCTTAGAAATTCTGGTACTGTATGGCCACCAAAGTCTCCAATATGGTGAGCATGCGTAAAATAATAAGCTTATGGTACCTGGAGGACCCATTTCTAATTTTTGAATCTTCCGGTGCTTCACTTATGTGTTGAACTCGCACAGCACAAAATGTTGCAGGAGGGCCAAGCACTTCCCTGAATGTTGAGCATTGTGAATGTTAAGAGAACTGGAATTGCATTTGCAACCTCTTGGAAGTACTGGAAAAGAGAGGGACCCAGTGTTTGCAAGTATTGGGGTCGTGTTGGTGTCCATTAGTATTGGAGGGGAGATCAGTAGGCGTGGAAACAGTGGGGATGGGGAGGCAGGGGTAAGAGAAGCAACACACTGTCTTGAGGTATGGTTGCTGGAAGAGGAGCTGGTCCCATAATATGGATTGAGGGGAAAGATGTCACCTCCCCTTAGTTTTCTAATAATTAGAAAGGAGCGAGCGCGCGGCCCCCCCCCCCCCCCCCCCCCCCCCCCGCTCCCCTCCTCCCCACAGTGAAAAGTGGCAAGCGATTATGTTGCATTGTGGGGCAGGCAAGGAAAATGTGGCCTCAAACCAACTATATTTGGGACAATCACCTTCACTTTTCCGACCCCATCCCCTCCCTAAACCAACCCAAGTTCACAACAGTCAGCTGGTAACTTGCATTAAGAAATGTTAAAATATTTTGCTTTTGAGTGGACGTCTCAACCAAATACGAAGGTGCCGCTGCCGCAATCTTTTGGAACGAACTGCACCAGGAAATACAGTTTTTATAGACCTCAGATAATGACTTTGTGGCAGGTAGCATCACAGCTTCACAACAAGCCAGAAGACTGGAATCACAATTAAGCACAAAGGCAGCCATTTGACCCATGTTAATCCAACCATTGCATGATCCTGTTAAAGACCATTAGTGTTGAAAAGAGAAATCCAAACACCCAATAATTAACTGACAGACTACAGACTTACACTGCAAGCTTCCATGTTTTTATACAAAAACAATATTAATATAGAAAAATTAAGCAAAACAAATGCTACATCTGAAATATGGCACAGTGGTTAACACCGCTGCCTCACATACCAGGGTCCCAGGTTCAATTCCAGCCTTGGGTGACTGTGCGGGGTTTGCACGTTCTCCCCTTGTCTGCATGGATTTCCTCTATGTGATCTGGTTTCTTCCCATGATCCAAAGATGTGCAAGTGAGATGGGGGTTACAGGGATAGCGTGGGTGATTGGGCCTAGGCAGGCAAGAGTCGATGTGCCGACTTGATGGGCTGAATGGTCACCGCCATGCCAACACACCTGGTAGGTCTCTCTCTCTCGGCGTGAGGTGCTCCAGAGAGTGAATGACTCCACCTCGTGCGCGAGGTTGGGCCTGCTACAGCTGAAGGTGGTATACAGAGCACACCTCACGAGGGCGAGGACAAGCCGGCTCTTTGAGGGGGTAGAAGGTGTGTGTGAACATTGCGGGTGGGGTGGGGGCACAAATCACGTTCATATGTTTTAGTCCTGTCCAAAGCTGGAGGATTACTGGAAGGAGGTTTTTAGGGTAATCTCCAAGGTGGTGCACGTGAAACTTGACCCGGTCCCTCGGGAGGCTATATTCAGGGTATCGGATCAGCTGGGGTTGGAAGCGGGTGCGGAGGCAGATGTTGTAGCCTTTGCCTCGTTGATCAGCCAAAGGCAGATCCTGTTGGGGTGGAGATCAATCTCTCCACCCTGAGGCCTGGCGTGATGCAGGCACCTACTGGAATTCTTCACTCTGGAGAAGGTTAAGTTTGAACAAGGGAAGGATGCAGGGGTTCTACAATTTATGGGCATTATTCAGTACGCACTTTCAAGAATTGGATGACATCAAACATTAGGGGGGGGGGGGTTGTTGGGGTCTGTTTATGTTGACTATGGGTGATTCCCGATTCCTTTTTTTATTTGATGTTTATGCTGACATGTACCAGCCTCCCCGAACAGGTGCTGGAATGTGGCGACTAGGGGCTTTTCACCAACTTCATTTGAGGCCTACTTGTGACAAAAAGCGATTTATTTAATTTCATTTTTCACATGTGGGCTGTTGTTTGGGGGTTGGTGGGAGGATGGGATTGTTGTTTAACCGTTTGTTTGTTGCTGGGTGTAAATTTTGAAGAGAATGTGAAAAATAAAAATAAAAATTTTAAAAACAAAGATGCGCTTTGATTATTTTTACCTCTTTCCACCCCTCGTGTGTGTATATTATATGGGTGTGGGAAGAATTAGTTAATAGTTGACCAAAATAGTTCATTTCGTTCTGGTCATAAATAAACAGTAATGGTGTTTTAATATGAATTATTGGCAGCCAAAGGCCGAAACCGGCAGTTACTTTTCTAAGACTTATTGATTAATTTACTTACGACTTAGGGACAATGGGGCTGGAATTGGCCACACACTAGCCCATGGGGTCGGAACATCAGGCCCTCTCCACAATATCTCAATTTTGTTTCTCCACATTTGATCATCAAATATTTCCCCTGTACAGTTGCCCACGTACTCCTCAATCACTTTCCTGATCGTCTCACAAAAAGTTTGGTCTCCCCAGCAACCCCACATCTCTTCTTCACCCCGACCTCTGTGTTCACCCTTCTCCAGGACCATGTCCACCCAATGCGGTGCCTGATCCGTGATCACCCCCCACCCATCCACCATCATTACTCTGGGTCCTGCCCACTAGGCCTGGCCAGTCCCTCTGTTGCCATTGAATTCCTCCCTCCCTCTCCTCCCATCCACAAAAAATAAATCAATCAAGAGGCAAGTTCAAGCATGACAGACTGGCAGAGCAGGATCATAACAAAATAATGTTACAGAAAATGCTGACAAAGAAAAAAAAAAAAAAGGTTGTTCCAGGAAATACACACAATTCAAAGTTTAATGCATTATATAAAGCGGTATAATCTTTGAACGGAGATAACCATGGCAAAAAACATGTCCCGCACTTACTGTAACTGAGGGCATATTCCAGAACTTTCTACTGGAGTCATTGGTGTTACTGGAGTCATTGGTGTCATTGGTAAAATTGAAGGCGATTCATTGTTAATTGGGGTGGAAATGGTGTCATTTGCTGACTGGTACGACACCTGGGTAGCATTTTCAGGTCCAGGAACACCGTTGTTACTCTGTGACTGTGACAACAGTTGGCCCTGCTCTACCTTTGGTTCTTTATAGTCTTCTGCATCATTATCCTCTTGGTCATCACTGAGAAAACTAAGATCTGCTGAAGTAAGCTCTGTAGTGGGTTCTGGAGTTTGATGATGAAGTTGAGGAGTGTAACAAGAGTCCTCAATTATCAAGTCTGAGTCATACGGAATCATAGGATTGGAGATGTGGGAATCATTTGTTGGGAGATCATCCTGAAAAATAAAGGTAATTTAAAATCATAGTTCTTTCCAAATAATTTTTTTTAAAGTTCATACATGAGCACATGCTCTCCATAACACTTGAAGCCTCATGTCAAGAACATTGGAACATTTTTAAAAATTCATCCCTATCCACCAACCACAAAATAATCCCCTGATGATTGAGCTGGTTCTGAACAAGATGACTGATTAGGGGTATCCCAGGTTGGATTCCCCAGTTTGCAGTGATTAGGTGTATCCTAGATTTTGAAGTAGCTGGGATGGTGGTAGGTGTACTATGATTTTTTTTTTTTTTTTTTTTACTTAAAAGGAGCAATTTAGCATGGCTAATCCACCTACCCTGCACATCTTTGGGTTGTGGGGGTGAAACCCATGCAGACAGGGGGAGAATGTGCAAACTCCACATGGACAGTGGCCCAGGGCTGGTATCGAACCCGGGTCCTCAGCGCCAAGATGCAGCAGTGCTAACCACTGTGCCATCGTGCAGCCCCACTATGATTTTTTTTCCCACAACACCCAAGATTCAGGAGAAGGATAAATTCACAATGGTTCTGACTCAACACGGTTTTGTATTTTCTGCAGTTAAAAAAAATAAAAAAATCTAGTTTGCAGATAGACACTGGATTTAAGTACCAAAGGCAACCAACTTCCCAACAAGGAATCAACGCTGTTCTGACAAAAGATTATTGATCCAAAAGATTAACTGTTTCTTTGTCCAGTTTCTGCCAGACTTGCAGAACATTTCTTAGCTTTGATTTCAAAATTCCAGCATCTGAATTACTTTGCTCTTGTACTAATGAATGCATCAGCATCCTGGAGTTGCAGGAAGGTAGCAGAGAAAAAATATGCCTATTCAGCATTATTTTAAATCTGTAAAGATACGGTTGAGAATAAACAAGACCACTATTTCACACTATAGATACCAATAACCAGCTATGAGATTAAAGACTATTTTGGTTATTGTTAAGTGGAGAGAACAACATTGGTATTACTCTTCTGTAGTGCGAGGGGACTTCACCACTATCTGCAATGAGATTGAAAACCTTGATTTAACATGTTGACTGAAGGATTATACTTCAAGAAATCAGCACTAAACAAAGTATCACCTTGGATTATATGCTTAAATCCTGAAGTGATGCTTGTACCCATAACTTTGAGACTTCAGCTGGGCAGACCTCCACACAAAAGAAAATATGGAAAAATTAAGTCTATAATTCAATAGAAACTGAAGGCTTTGTACAAGAAAAAGACCAAATCTGTAACTGCATAGCAAGTTGAACCACATTTTACATGTATTACGCGAGGCAGATTTGGTCCACGGAAGAAAGATAGCTTCCTAAATGCAAGAATTGCCTTTGCCTGTGTAAGTGGAACGAGAGCTGCTTGTTTATGTAGTGGTGTTAAATGGGAAGTAGTGTGTTAAGTTAAGAAACTGCTTGTAATCTGTTGGTGTTAGAGTTGAAGTTTAAATACGGTTTTATTTTAATAAAGTTTGTTTATTAAATGGCCAAGCCTTATTTCCTTATGGTATAACTCCTGGACTGAATCACTCTTTCCATATAGTCTTAAAACTTAAAAGTTATGGTCTTGGTCTAGTCTTTTAGCCACTTGAGAGCTGACCATGCATCTATAAAAATGGTGGTAAGAATATCTACTTCCAAAGAGTGAAATAGAAAACAAGAAATGTTCTTGTTTAAAAAGATGAAATTCAAATCCAAGGGCAGAAAGTCAAGAATAGAGGCAGGCAGGATCTGAAATGATGCTTGATAATTTGAGGCCTGGCAGGGATACCCACCCCCAAGGTGGACTGCTACCACCCCCCCCCCCCAAAGGTGGACTGCTACCCCCCCCCCTCCCCCCAAAGGTGGACAGCTACAAGGCTCAATAAAAATGATTAAAGGAGGCCAACTCGGGTTTTCCACAGTCAGCCTCCTATTTCCCATTGTGATGGGGGGTGGGGTGCTGTTTAGTAGCCTGGAAGGAGGCATCCAACAGCAGGCTGGGATGCTTGCATTGCATGAAGGCCTTTGGCCCTCCCTGTCAGTGCGCAGGTGCAGCCAAAGGCTGCCCGTACAAAGGATACCCACCATGTACACTCCCCCTCCCATTTTCCCAATGAATGGTTCTAAAAGTTGGTGAGTTGAATGAAGCACCCTCCGTTACTTACCAGTTACCTGCTGCTCTGCTTAAGCTGGAATGTTACAAGCCCCTGCAATTGGAAAGTGAACCTCATGTGAAAAATCCCAGCTCAGGTGATTGCCCCACCACGGGTAGTTTGGTGTCCTCCCATTTGCCACCCCCAAAAAGATGAATGTTTGGCCCCAACTTGAATATTGACTGCAGCAGTTCAAGAAGGCAGTGCACCATCATTTTCAAGGGCAATTAGGAAATGGGCAACAACAGTTGGTGTTGCCAGCAGTAACACGCACATCCCATTAAACAAATGTAGGATGCACTTGTGACTGTGAAAGGGCAGGGTTCAATGAACACAACAACAGCATTTGGATGCAGGATCGAGATCTATCAAAGAATCCATAATTGTGCCCAGATACCTGCAGCATGTGGCACTCAATAGGTCAAGTGGTATTATCAGGTGTGCGCAATAGTTCCAAAATGTTGGTATGAGATACCAGTTTCAAAGTAGATACAGCATTCCAAAAGATAGTCAGCTTCAAAATGCCAGATTTCCTGAATCAGGTAGGTGCGAAGAAAAAATTAAATTCTCACAAGATGCATTTTCATAGAATTTACAATGCAGAAGGAGGCCCAGAGTCTGCATCGGCCCATGGAAAGAGCACCCCACTTAAGCCCACAGCTTCACCCTATTCCCGGAACCGGAGGGTAATTTAGCATGGCCAATCCACCTAACCTGCACATCTCTGGACTGTGGGAGGAAACCCATGCAGACACGGGGAGAACGTGTAGACTTGGACCCAAGTCGGGAATTGAACCTGGGACCCTGGAGCTGTGAAGCAACTGTGCCACTCACCGTGCTGCCCACTTGTCCAATAAAAACAGCACAATGAAGCAAGTGTTTAAACTGTGGAAAAATGGTGCAGGGTGGATAAAAGCAAACTGAAGCATCAAATACAAAGGACCAAAGTTTTAAAAGAATACATCAGTGACTTATAACTCAAAGCAGGAGTAACTTCTTCATATGAAAGAGGTGTGGCTGTGGAATTCACCTTGAAGGTTTGTGATGGAAGCGGAACGTCAATATTGGAGATTAGCTCAGAGGTGGATGAATAATGACTGGAAGCGATGTAAGAACAGTGCAAACGTGATTAAAACGATTACTTATAACAGAGAAAACACTATTGCCATGTTGCAAATTCTATTTCAGTGGACAAAAAAGGCCTTCCTTGTAAGTTTGTAATATTAAAAAATGGGCTTGACGGATGAGAGTAATCAGTGTTACTAATCATTCACTGGAGTCTTTCAATACAATTGCAGGTAAATCTCTAAAGAGGTCAGTGGGGATGAAGTCTTCACAAGTTCCAGTACTGGATGATGTTTCGGTTTGAAATATATTGAATTTTAGGGACACGCTGAAGAGGGCCCAAACACTCCTTCGAAGCGAACGTGATTTGCGGTATTTATACTTTTAAATTTAGTCACTGCTCATGGTGTGGTCTAAATCATAGAGCAAATGCAGAGTGGGTGACCGCTTTGCAGAAAACTCAGTCCACAACTATGATCAACTTTGCAAGTCATTTTCATTTTCACCTTGCCACTCACTACTGATCGCAGTTCCTCCTGTGGTGCCCAATGAAACTCGAATGACACCACATCCTCTTCACTCAGCACACTACAGCCTTTTGGACTCCATGCGTGAAATCATTTTAAAGCCTAATCTTTGCCTCCATTTTGTTTCATGTCTTCTTTTTGCTGGTTTGTTTCTTTATTGCTGCAGCCAGCCACTCAAGCCTCACCTAAACATTTGATTTTATTTGTTTCTTCACTACCCGTTACATTTTCATCTTTCCTCTGTTCTGATGAAGGATCATCGACCCAAAATGGTCATCCTGTCTCTCTGCACAAATGTTGTTTGGCCTATTGAACATTTCCTTTTTTAAAAAAACATAAGTTTAGAGTACCCATTTTTTCCAATTCAGGGGCAATTTCGTGTGGCCAGTGCACCTACCCTGCACATTGGGTTGTGGGGCGAAACCCACGCAAACAGGGAGAATGTGCAAACTCCACACTGACAGTGACCCAGAGCCGGGATCTAACCTGGTACCTTGCTGTGCTAACCACTGCACAACCATGTTGCCCCCTATTGAACATTCCAGCAGGTTTTTTTTCCTCTTCCTTACGCCCCCCCCCCCCACCCCCCGCCATCCCCCAGTGTAGACCTGGCATGTCAAACATATGTTAGAGAAAGCAATTAACCAGAAAAAAAGGGAAATTCAGCATTCCAACATTCCAGGAGCTTGGAATATTAATTATTATGTATTAAGTGGTGATCACAAAGGCCATAGAATTATTTTCATATACTCTTGTTACATTGCTACCTTCCAAATTGTATATACAACTGCAGTTACTATCTTAGTAGAAATACATGGACCCAATTTACTTTGGTCCGTGCTGATATACCTGAAGTATGTGCCGTTAAAAGTGTATATAGCAAGGGCACGGGGAAATAAATCCTACTTCACACACAAGGTATTTAATCCCTTCGCTAACCCAACAAATACAAATAAAAATATATTGTAATCCCTTCTTGCTCTTAATAAAGTGCAACTATACTAGACAATATTTAACTACTAACTGGCCTTGAAAAACTTTACTGGGAATAGCTTCACTAACGTGATACAATTTTGAAAGTTTTCTTCAACGTAACAAAACAAAAAGATACTCAAGTCGCTCTCTCACTGCCGTTCTTATTACTGAAGGAGACATTACACTTACATTTTCAATGGACTGGTCAAAATAACTTTCCAAGGATGCTTCCATAATGATGTTTAAATAAGTTGCCAATATCTCAGAGCAATAAGTGTAAAAAGCACAGTTTCCGCTTTAGGTTGCTTCTCTGCACTCCCGAGAGTTGCTCATCCCAATCCTCACATGGTCTTTGGTTGCTTATTAGGCACGGGCACTGCAGTTTGTAGAAATTTATATCTCGTCCTTAAGGGTTAATCTTTACATCAAATCGATTTCCAGTAAATAAGCATCCATTAACTACAATGCAATCAAACGCGATTTCTTCCTTGACAGGCAACATTGGTAATTAACCATCGTTCTAACCAGATCTAGGCACCATTCCCTTTCTTTAAGTCTCGCAATGACATTCGATTCATGTCTCTTTTTAACCTTCGAAGTTTCATCTTTGCTTCCGATGTCTTTGGTGTGAGTGGGTCGAAATATACATTTTCCCGATGCCAAGGAGTGAGTACGTAATTGTGTGTACTGGTTTGGCCCAGTTCAGTCCAATGATGTGACGTGAGGAAAATTACCCTGTCCTTCTGGACAATTAATACAGATACTGAAAAATAACCCCAAAAGGACGGTCAAATTACCACTGTGTGCCTGCATTTAAATGACTATCACTTCAATGATAATTTTAAAGTTGACAATACCATTGTGTCGTGCGACTTCACAGCCACTCTGACATAAACTAACTAATCGAATGTGCGCAATGAGGGAGCCCCCTTAATTATACTCCACAATTGACCCATTCTTCGTGCAATGAATGGGTGATTAAAAATCAAGTGTGAGAGAAAATGCAGTCAAAAACCGAGCATCAGCTCCCTCTGGTAGAGCAATCGGCATTACAACCTCTGGGATGGCTAAAAAATGGGCTTTCATTCCAGGAATAAAATGGCAAGGATAATGTAATCCTTTTTTTAAAATGCGTGTTTATCAGATTTTTAAAATAAATATTTTAATTTTCCTTTTTTACATTTTCTTCAAAATTTACAACAACAGATAATCAACAATAACAACAAGGCAAAGGCAATCCCCCAGCCAACAATCCTCTTATCCCACCCACCCTCACACAGCTCCCAACATTTTGAATACAAAACACCAATTAAAAAGAATCATCAATAATTTATACATTCAAAACCCCCCCTCCCAGCTGCCCCCTAATGTTCAATGTCATCCAATTCATGAAAACGCACAATAAATAAAGTTGCGATGAGTTTTAGAACGCTTCCATCCTCCCCCTCAACTCAAAATTTACTTACTCGAGTGTTAAGAACTCAAGCCGACCCCCCCGCCCCCCCGCCCCCGCCACGCCGAGGCACAGGGTGGAGAAGCCAATCTCCACCCCAACCCCTTCGGGTGATTAGCGAGGCAAAGGCTAAGACATCTGCCTCCGCACCCACTTCCAACCCCGGCCAATCCGACATCCCGAATATGGCTTCTAGGGGACCCGGTTCGAGTCTCACGTGCACCACCTTTGAGATTACAGTAAAGACCTCCCTCCAATACCCCTCCAGTTTTGGACAGCACCGAAACATATGAATGTGGTTAGTGGCCCCCCCCCACCCCCCACATCGTTCACAAACATCCTCCACCCCTTCAAAAAGTCAGCTCATCCTCGCCCTTGTGAGGTGCGCCCTATACACCACCTTCAACTGTATCAACCCCAACCTCACGCACGAAGTTGACGCATTCAATCAGATTTTCTTTTTCTGATAATCAACACAAACCAGAACAGAAGAATGCTAAAAATCACAAGCAAATATATAAGTATCTAAAAGCACACAACGCATGATTAACTTTAATGCTAAAACTAACCTATACTCCCTAAGCAATGGAATAGACAGGCGTTTCTGTGGCTGCAAACGAGACTCCAGGATGGTATGTTGCCTCCCTGGTGCCCGGGTCAAGGATGTCTTGGAGCGCGTACAGGACATTCTGGAGGGGGAGGGTGAACAGCCAGTGGTCGTTGTTTCACATCGGTACAAACGACATAGGTAAAAAAAAGGGATGAAGTCTTAAAAGCAGAATACAGGGAGCTAGGAAGGAAGTTAAGAAATCGGACCTCGAAGGTAGTGATCTCAGGATTACTACCAGTGCCACGTGCTAGTCAGAGTAGAAATGACATCATATATAGGATGAATACGTGGCTTAAGGGATGGTGTCAGGGGGAGGGTTTCAGATTCCTGGGGCATTGGGACCGGTTCTGGGGGAGGTGGGACCTGTACAAACTGGACGGGTTACACCTGGGCAGGACTGGAACTATTTGCTAGCGCGGTTGGGGAGTGTTTAAACTAATGTGGCAGGGGGATGGGAAACGATGCAGGAAGTCGGAAGGTAGTAAAACAAGGGCAGAAACAAAAGGCAGTAAGGGGGAAAGTGTAAGGCAGAGAAGCCATAGTCAAAAATCAAAAAGGGCGACAGTACAAGGTACAGTGACTGAGGGGAGCTCAGTGAATAGGCCCAGTAATACTAAAAGGGATAAAATGGGAAGTAAAAACATAAATGGAAAGCGACGCAGCAGGTTGTTACATGAAGATATGGGTTCAACGACAAGGAAAATTAGGAGAAACGTTAAGAGGAAAAATAACTTAGGAGAGGTTACTGATCAAGGTGTTAAGATTCAAAAACAGAGGTATAAAAGCCAACATAAGTGTACTTTACCTGAATGCTCGTAGTATTCGGAATAAGGTAAATGAGTTGATGGCGCAAATCATTGTGAATGACTATGATTTAGTGGCCATTACTGAAACATGGTTAAAGGATGGTCACGACTGGAAGTTAAATATCCAAGGGTATCAAACTATTCGGAAGGACAGAGTGGATGGTAAAGGAGGTGGTGAAGCTCTGTTATTTAAGGATGACATCGGTGCTATGGAGGATAAGGTTGAATCCATTTGGGTGGAAATCAGGAATAGTAAGGCGAAAAAGTCACTGATAGGAGTAGTCTATAGGCCACCAAATAGTAACATTATGGTGGGGCAGGCAATAAACAAAGAAATAACTGATACATGTAGAAATGGTACAGCAGTTATCATGGGGGATTTTAATCTACATGTCGATTGGTTTAACCAGGTCGGTCAAGGCAGCCTTGTGGAGGAGTTTATAGAATGTATCCGCGATAGTTTCCTAGAACAGTATGTAATGGAACCTACGAGGGAACAAGCGGTCCTAGATCTGGTCCTGTGTAATGAGACAGGCTTGATTAATGACCTCATAGTTAGGGATCCTCTCGGAAGGAGCGATCATAATATGGTGGAATTTAAAATACAGATGGAGGGTGAGAAGGTAAAATCAAACACTAGTGTTTTGTGCTTAAACAAAGGAGATTACAATGGGATGAGAGAAGAGCTAGCTAAGGTAGACTGGGAGCAAAGACTTTATGGTGAAACAGTTGAGGAACAGTTGGAGAACCTTCCAAGCGATTTTTCATAGTGCTCAGCAAAGGTTTATACCAACAAAAAGGAAGGACGGTAGAAAGAGGGAAAATCGACCGTGGATATCTAAGCAAATAAGGGAGAGTATCGAATTGAAGGAAAAAGCATACAAAGTGGCAAAGATTAGTGGGAGACTAGAGGACAAGAAATCTTTAGGGGGCAACAGAAAGCTACTAAAAAAGCTAGAAAGAAGAGTAAGATAGATTATGAAAGTAAATTTGCTCAGAATATAAAAACAGACAGTAAAAGTTTCTACAAATATATAAAACAAAAAAAGGTGGCTAAGGTAAATATTGGTCCTTTAGAGGATGAGACGGGAGATTTAATAATGGGAGTTGAGGAAATGGCTGAGGAACTGAACAGGTTTTTTGGGTCGGTCTTCACAGTGGAAGACACAAATAACATGCCAGTGACTGATGGAAATGAGGCTATGACAGGTGAGGACCTTGAGATGATTGTTATCACTAAGGAAGTAGTGATGGGCAAGAAAATGGGGCTAAAGGTAGACAAATCTCCTCGCCCTGATGGAATGCATCCCAGAGTGCTAAAAGAGATGGCTAGGGAAATTGCAAATGTACTAGTGATAATTTACCAAAATTCACTAGAATCTGGGGTGGTCCCGGCGGATTGGAAATTAGCAAACGTGACACCACTGTTTAAAAATGGAGGTAGGCAGAAAGCAGGTAATTATAGGCCAGTTAGCTTAACTTCGGTAGTAGGGAAGATGCTGGAATCTATCATCAAGGAAGAAATAGCGAGGCATCTGGATGGAAATTGTCCCATTGGGCAGACGCAGCATGGGTTCACAAAGGGCAGGTCGTGCCTAACTAATTTAGTGGAATTTTTTGAGGGTAGATAACGGAGTGCCAATGGATGTGCCAGTGCGGTCGATAACGGAGAGCCAATGCATGTGGTATATCTGGATTTCCAGAAAGCTTTTGACAAAGTGCTACACAAAAGATTGCTGCATAAGATAAAGATGCATGGCATTAAGGGCAAAGTAGTAGCAGGATAGGCTAAGTGAATGGGCTAGGGTCTGGCAGATGGAATACAATGTTGACAAATGTGAGGTTATCAATTTTGATAGGAATAATAGCAAAAGGGATTATTATTTAAATGATAAAATATTAAAACATGCCGCTGTGCAGAGAGACCTGGGTGTGCTAGTGCATGAGTAGCAAAAAGTTGGTTTACAGGTGCAACAGGTGATTAAGAAGGCAAATGGAATTTTGTCCTTCATTGCTAGAGGGATGGAGTTTAAGACTAGTGAGGTTATGCTGCAATTGTATAAGGTGTTAGTGAGGCCGCACCTGGAGTTTTGTGTTCAATTTTGGTCTCCATACTTGAGAAAGGACGTATTGGCGCTGGAGGGTGTGCAGAGGAGTTTCACCAGGTTAATCCCAGAGCTGAAGGGGTTGGATTACGAGGAGAGGTTGAGTAGACTGGGACTGTACTCATTGGAATTTAGGAGGATGCGGGAGGATCTTATAGAAACGTATAAAATTATGAAGGGAATAGATAAGATAGAGGCGGGCAGGTTGTTTCCACTGGCGCGTGAAAGCAGAACTAGGGGGCATAGCCTCAAAATAAGGGGAAGTAGATTTAGGACTGAGCTTAGGAGGAACTTCTTCACCCAAAGGGTTGTAAATCTATAGAATTCTTTGCCCAGTGAAGCAGTTGAGGCTCCTTCATTAAATGTTTTTAAGATAAAGATAGATAGTTTTTTGAAGAATAAAGGGATTAAGGGTTATGGTGTTCAGGCCGGAAAGTGGAGCTGAGTCCAAAAAAGATCAGCCATGATCTCATTGAATGGCGGAGCAGGCTCGAGGCGCCAGATGGCCTACCCCTGCTCCTAGTTCTTATGTTCTAATGTTCTTATCTTCTTATGTAAACAACTTTAGCATTTACGTTAATTATGCCACCAACGAACATTGATCTAAATCCACATGGAGTAATTTAGCACAGTGGGCTAAACAGATGGCTTGTAATACAGAACAAGGCCAGCAGCACGGGTTCAATTCCTGTACCAGCCTCCCCGAACAGGCACCGGAATGTGGCAACGAGGGGCTGTTCACAGTAACTTCATTGAAGCCTACTTGTGACAATCAGTGATTATTATTATTATCTCCGACATGGTATTAAAGAATGAAGCTCAGTGGCCTACATGTTTGGAGCAGGACCAGAAAATATGCGGGAGGCTAGCTCAGCCAAGAGAACAGCGATCACACCTATCCTCAACATTTAGGAAAACCCCACTCATCCTTGCCCTAGTTTATTTTTAGTGGTAGCCACGGTGTGATTTGTCGCACACAAGGTGGCTCCTACATGGAGGCGTTGGTTTTGAATCTTTTTACCTGATTTTCTGGGGACGTTGGTAGAAAGTTGTGAGGAGAGTGAAGGGTAATTAGTTCTCTCCAGGACTGGAATGTCTATGGGACAGCAGAACTGGTTAAAGACGGTGAGAGCCTTGGCTCAAGAGTTGTAGTGGACTCTTGGCACAGCACAAGCTGAGAAAATGGCGGAGGGTCATCATCGACGGCGAAGCTGCCAATGGAACAGTTGATTAGTTTCATCAAGGAGGATTTTCGGCAGCGACGGAACGAGATGCAGGGGATTGGTCGAAGGCGATTAAGGGGCCATTTTTACCTCTTTGTGGGACCTTGGATCAGGTGGAGAAGCTCTTGGAGGTGCAAGGACCGATCCAAGAGGTGGAGAAGTTAGTGTCTGACCAGAGTGACTGGATAGTGTCGCTGAAGGCATTGGTTTTGGATCTTTTTCCCTGATTTTCTGGGAACTTTGGTAGAAAGTTGTGCGGAGAGTAGAGGGTGATTAGCTCTCTCCTGTAGGCTTGCTGGAGGGAGTTGATGGAACATGTACCAGAGGCTGTGCCACGAGATGTTGGCGAAGCTGGTGGAGGAGAAGGTTCTAGACAAAGCCCTGGAGGTGGACCGGGCCCAAAGGTCCTTAAGGCAGAAGCCGAGAGCAGAGGAGCCGCCGCAGGCAGTGATTGCACAAAGAAATCGGGTCCGGATTTCCCAGGACATTGGCGTGGACCTGACCAAGAGACGGGTGGAGTTTAGTAAGGTCAAAGCGGCGCTATATTGGTGCAAGATCCGCTTTGGGGAACTTTACCCAGCCAAACCTTGGGTGACCTTTGAGGGCCGTAAATATTATTTTGCAATGCCAGAAGAGGCAAATGACTTTGTCAAAGAGCCTGGGTTAGGGGAGGACTGAATGGTGGACTTTGGTACCAGTTGTGTATATTTTCACATGTCCGCTCGCTCATTTGAGGAAATTTGTAAGTTATATGTTTGCGGTACTCTTGTATAACTGGCAGAAGACACTGTGCCTTCTGGGCTTTTCGATGCCAGGTGTAGACTGGTTAACCTTTTTGCATATTTATGTGCTTTGTGTACTCTTGGTGCAGTTCATGGTTGGTTCGGATCTCGTTTGTGTGGGTCCTTAGGGCAATTGAGAATGTACAGTATGGGGGCGGCTTTGGTGTGTTTTCTTCTTATTGGTTTAGGACACTGGGAGTGGGGCGGGGGGGGGGTGAGTTGGGGAGGTGGTGAATAGCTGAGGGATGGGGGGATGGTTGAGCAGGAAAGGGTAGGCGGAGCTCTTTGGGCATCCAGGTGGGAGTCGCCAGGCCAGCAGGCAATGCTAGTGAACGGAAGTGGAGTGGGGGTTGGGGCTGTGGGGTTAACCAGTGTGGGAGGAGCGGCGGTGGGATGGGGGTGGGGGGAGAACGGGGGTGGGGTAAGGCAGTTGGGAGGGGGTATGGGGGGGTGCGACATGGTTGGTATGGTGGACAAATTTGTGAGGACGGAGGGGGTGGCCATCTTGGGTGGGCCCGGTTTAGGGTGGGGAAGGGGGGCTGGGCAGAGTCCAAGTTGAGTATTAATGGCGGATTTTAGGGAAGCGGGGAGGCAGACGCTACCGGTAAGATTTGTGATGTGAAACTTCCGTGTTGAATGGGCCAGTCAAACGGTCCGGGTGTTCGTGTAGAGTAATGGGTTAAGAGACATTCCAATTAGTTGTCTCATTTATGTTAAGTATCAAATAATTGATACTGATATGTAAAGGGGCTTCAGGTGGCCTTTGTATGG
The DNA here is from genome assembly GCF_047496885.1 of Scyliorhinus torazame. Taxonomy (NCBI): domain Eukaryota; kingdom Metazoa; phylum Chordata; class Chondrichthyes; order Carcharhiniformes; family Scyliorhinidae; genus Scyliorhinus; species Scyliorhinus torazame. The sequence continues at coordinate 321,089,635 of NC_092708.1, read as the reverse complement.
GTGATGTAATGATAGAATTTTGTGCAGAGTCTGTAAAAGTAAAATAAAGATGTTTGTGGAAAAGGAGCAGAACCTTTGACTCTTTATCCAACAGCAGCCAAATGTCTAATAAATAGTAGCTGAGGATGGTTGCTGTGTAAATGTGAAGGGTTGAAAGATACAACTTTTCCAGACCAAACCAAGGAGTGAGTGAGAAGAAAAAAAAAGATATATGGCTGAACCGAGGATAAAGATGGCTGGATATGACTATCCCTCCTTATTTTCTGAAAGGGGATCGTACGACCGATGGAGAAGTGCAGTAGTTGTGTGGACTAAGGTAACTGCCTTGGGAAAGAGAAAACAAGGTATGGCATTGGCTCTTTCTCTACCTAATGACAGTAAAATCTGAAGCAAAGTTTTTTCTGAGCTGGAATTGGAAGAGTTAGACTCAGAAGAAGGTCTGGAGACTCTATTATGTTATATGGATAAGATTTATAAAAAGGATGACAGTTAAGCACTGAGTGCTGAATTTGGTGCATTTTGAGTGCTATAGTAAGAGTTTGGTGACCGAGGGAGTATAAGGCTTCATTTTTATCTAAAGTTTAGTCTTTCTTTTATTTAGTTAATTAACTTAAAAGTTGCTGTTTCGTTTAGAAGAAGGTGAATTTTCAATCAGCTTTAATCAAGCTTCTACTTGTAGGCACTTGCAGCTGGAGCTTGTTAATTAGTTAATTGGATTAGGCCAGTTTTCAGCGGCTAGATTCACAGTATAAAAGTGATCCCCTACAGTGCAGACTTTGTTTGCACTGAGTGCTGAATTTGGTGCATTTTGAGTGCTATAGTTAGAGTTTGGTGACCGAGGGAGTATAAGGCTTCATTTTTATCTAAAGTTTAGTCTTTCTTTTATTTAGTTAATTAGCTTAAAAGTTGCTGTTTGGTTTAGAAGAAGGTGAATTTTCAATCAGCTTTAAACAGGCTTCTACTTGTAGGCACTTGCAGCTGGAGCTTGTTAATTAGTTAATTGGATTAGGCCAGTTTTCAGAGGCTAGATTCACAGTATAAAAGTGATCCCCGACAGTGCAGACTTTGTTTGCACTGAGTGCTGAATTTGGTGCATTTTGAGTGCTATAGTAAGAGTTTGGTGACCGAGGGAGTGCTGAATTTGGTGCATTTTGAGTGCTATAGTAAGAGTTTGGTGACCGAGGGAGTGCTGAATTTGGTGCATTTTGAGTGCTATAGTAAGAGTTTGGTGACCGAGGGAGTGTTGAATTTGGTGCATTTGAGTGCTATAGTAAGAGTTTGGTGACCGAGGGAGTTAGGTGAGGAGGGAGTAAGGTGCTCCTTTCATTTTGTTTCCGACATTTCCGCAAAGAGTGAGAAGAGAGCCAGGAGTTTACAGAAAGTGTAGCTGACTGGGAGCAGAGTCGGAGGGCGGAGATCTAGTTAGTCCACAGGGCAGCTATATCCTGTCAGGTAAGAGGGGATGGAGGCTAGGACAGTTGCATGCGCCTCCTGTAGGATGTGGGTGGTGAGGGATACCACCGGTGTCCCCGCTGACTATACCTGCGGGAAGTGCACCCAACTTCAGCTCCTCAAAGACCGCGTTAGGGAACTGGAGCTGAAGATGGATGAACTTCGGATCATCCGGGAGGCAGAGGGGGTGATTGAGAAGAGTTACAGGGAGGTAACCACACCCAAGGTACAGGACAAGAATAGCTGGGTTACAGTCAGGGGGGAAAAAAAACCAGACAGACAGTGCAGGGATCCCTCGTGGCCGTTCCCCTTCAAAACAAGTATACCGTTTTGGATGCTGTTGGGGGGGATGACCTACCGGGGGAAGGCCCTAGCGGCCAGGTCTCTGGCACTGAGTCTGGCTCTGGGGCTCAGAAGGGAAGGGGGGAGAATAGAAAAGCAATAGTTGTAGGAGATTCAATGGTTAGGGGAATAGATAGGAGATTCTGTGGTCGCGAGCAAGACGCCCGGAAGGTATGTTGCCTCCCGGGTGCCAGGGTCAGGGATGTCTCGGATCGTGCCTTCAGGATCCTTAAGGGGGAGGGGGAGCAGCCAGAAGTCGTGGTGCACATTGGTACCAACGACATAGGTAGGAAAAGGGGTGTGGAGGTAATAAACAAGTTTAGGGAGTTAGGCTGGAAGTTAAAAGCCAGGACAGACAGAGTTGTCATCTTTGGTTTGTTGCCGGTGCCACGTGATAGCGAGGCTAGGAATAGGGAGAGAGTGCAGTTGAACACGTGGCTGCAGGAATGGTGTAGGAGGGAGGGCTTCAGGTATTTGGATAATAGGAGCGCATTCTGGGGAAGGTGGGACCTGTACAAGCAGGACGGGTTGCATCTGAACCAGAGGGGCACCAATATCCTGGGAGGGAGGTTTTCTAGTACTCTTCGGGAGGGTTTAAACTAATTTGGCAGGGGAATGGGAACCGGATTTGTAGTCCAGCAACTAAGGTAGCCGATATTCAGGACGCCAAAGCGTGTGATGAGGCAGTGGGGAAGGGAACACTGACAAAGGAGAGTACTTGCAGGCACGGAGATGGGTTGAAGTGTGTATACTTCAACGCAAGAAGCATCAGGAATAAGGTGGGTGAACTTAAGGCATGGATCGGTACTTGGGACTACGATGTGGTGGACATCACGGAAACTTGGATAGAAGAGGGGCAGAAATGGTTGTTGGAGGTCCCTGGTTATAGATGTTTCAATAAGATTAGGGAGGGTGGTAAAAGAGGTGGGGGGGTGGCATTGTTAATTAGAGATAGTATAACAGCTGCAGAAAGGCAGTTCGAGGAGTATCATCCTAATGAGGTAGTATGGGTTGAAGTCAGAAATAGGAAAGGAGCAGTCACCTTGTTAGGAGTTTTCTATAGGCTCCCAATAGTATCAGAGATGTGGAGGAACAGATTGGGAAATAGATTTTGGAAAGGTGCAGAAGTCACAGGGTAGTAGTCATGGGTGACTTTAACTTCCCAAATATTGAGTGGAAACTCTTTAGATCAAATAGATTGGATGGGGTGGTGTTTGTGCAGTGTGTCCAGGAAGCTTTTCTAACACAGTATGTAGATTGTCCGACCAGAGGAGGGGCAATATTGGATTTAGTACTTGGTAATGAACCAGGGCAAGTGATAGATTTGTTAGTGGGGGAGCATTTTGGAGATAGTGACCACAATTCTGTGACTTTCACTTTAGTAATGGAGAGGGATAGGTGCGTGCAACAGGGCAAGGTTTACAATTGGGGGAAGGGTAAATACGATGTTGTCAGACAAGAATTGAAGTGCATAAGTTGGGAACATAGGCTGTCAGGGAAGGACACAAGTGAAATGTGGAACTTGTTCAAGGAACAGGTACTACGTGTCCTTGATATGTATGTCCCTGTCAGGCAGGGAAGAGATGGTCGAGTGAGGGAACCATGGTTGACAAGAGAGGTTGAATGTCTTGTTAAGAGGAAAAAGGAGACTTATGTAAGGCTGAGGAAACAAGGTTCAGACAGGGCATTGGAGGGATACAAGATAGCCAGGAGGGAACTGAAGAAAGGGATTAGGAGAGCTAAGAGAGGGCATGAACAATCTTTGGCGGGTAGGATCAAGGAAAACCCCAAGGCCTTTTACACATATGTGAGAAATATAAGAATGACTAGAGCGAGGGTAGGTCCGATCAAGGACAGTAGCGGGAGATTGTGTAATGAGTCTGAAGAGATAGGAGAGGTCTTGAACGAGTACTTTTCTTCTGTATTTACAAATTAGAGGGGCGATATTGTTGGAGAGGACAGTGTGAAACAGGCTGGTAAGCTCGAGGAAATACTTGTTAGGAAGGAAGATGTGTTGGGCATTTTGAAAAACTTGAGGATAGACAAGTCCCCCGGGCCTGACGGGATATATCCAAGGATTCTATGGGAAGCAAGAGATGAAATTGCAGAGCCGTTGGCAATGATCTTTTCATCCTCACTGTCAACAGGGGTGGTACCAGGGGATTGGAGAGTGGCGAATGTCGTGCCCCTGTTCAAAAAAGGGACTAGGGATAACCCTGGGAATTACAGGCCAGTTAGTCTTACTTCAGTGGTAGGCAAAGTAATGGAAAGGGTACTGAAGGATAGGATTTCTGAGCATCTGGAAAGACACTGCTTGATTAGGGATAGTCAGCACGGATTTGTGAGGGGTAGGTCTTGCCTTACAAATCTTATTGAATTCTTTGAGGAGGTGACCAAGCATGTGGATGAAGGTAAAGCAGTGGATGTAGTGTACATGGATTTTAGTAAGGCATTTGATAAGGTTCCCCATGGTAGGCTTCTGCAGAAAGTAAGGAGGCATGGGATAGTGGGAAATTTGGCCAGTTGGATAACAAACTGGCCAACCGATAGAAGTCAGAGAGTGGTGGTGGATGGCAAATATTCAGCCTGGATCCCAGTTACCAGTGGCGTACCGCAGGGATCAGTTCTGGGTCCTCTTCTGTTCGTGATTTTCATTAATGACTTGGATGAGGGAGTTGAAGGGTGGGTCAGTAAATTTGCAGACGATACGAAGATTGGTGGAGTTGTGGATAGTAAGGAGGGCTGTTGTCGGCTGCAAAGAGACATAGATAGGATGCAGAGCTGGGCTGTGAAGTGGCAGATGGAGTTTAACCCTGAAAAGTGTGAGGTTGTCCATTTTGGAAGGACAAATATGAATGCGGAATACAGGGTTAACGGTAGAGTTCTTGGCAATGTGGAGGAGCAGAGAGATCTTGGGGTCTATGTTCATACATCTTTGAAAGTTGCCACTCAAGTGGATAGAGCTGTGACGAAGGCCTATGGTGTGCTCGCGTTCATTAACATAGGGATTGAATTTAAGAGCCGTGAGGTGATGATGCAGCTGTACAGAACTTTGGTAAGGCCACATTTGGAGTACTGTGTACAGTTCTGGTCACCTCATTTTAGGAAGGATGTGGAAGCTTTGGAAAAGGTGCAAAGAAGATTTACCAGGATGTTATCTGGAATGGAGAGTAGGTCTTACGAGGAAAGGTTGAGGGTGCTAGGCCTTTTCTCATTAGAACGGAGAAGGATGAGGGGCGACTTGATAGAGGTTTATAAGATGATCAGGGGAATAGATAGAGTAGACAGTCAGAGACTTTTTCCCCGGGTGGAACAAACCATTACAAGGGGACATAAATTTAAGGTGAAAGGTGGAAGATATAGGAGGGATATCAGAGGTAGGTTCTTTACCCAGAGAGTAGTGGAGGCATGGAATGCACTGCCTGTGGAAGTAGTTGAGTCGGAAACATTAGGGACCTTCAAGCAGCTATTGGATAGGTACATGGATTACGGTAAAATGATATAGTGTAGATTTATTTGTTCTTAAGGGCAGCACGGTAGCATTGTGGATAGCACAATTGCTTCACAGCTCCAGGGTCCCAGGTCCGATTCCGGCTTGGGTCACTGTCTGTGCGGAGTCTGCACGTCCTCCCCGTGTCTGCGTGGGTTTCCTCCGGGTGCTCCGGTTTCCTCCCACAGTCCAAAGATATGCGGGTTAGGTGAATTGGCCAATGATAAATTGCCCTTAATGTCCAAATTGCCCTTGGTGTTGGGTGGAGGTGTTGAGTTTGGGTAGGGTGCTCTTTCCAAGAGCTGGTGCAGACTCAAAGGGCCGAATGGCCTCCTTCTGCACTGTAAATTCAATGATAATCTATGATTAATCTAGGACAAAGGTTCGGCACAACATCGTGGGCCGAAGGGCCTGTTCTGTGCTGTATTTTCTATGTTCTATGTTCTTATTGATCAGATGACAGAAGTTTTAAAAATGTTTCTGGGGAAACATTTGATTCCGATGGCTCTGATGATCCAAATAAGTCAGTCTGCAAGAAAGCAGAATATGGAAGATACACTACTAACAGGATGGCGAAATCGTACGGCTACGAACAAGTTCCAGGACTATAGAAGGAGATTGATACCCAGAAATTATGAAGACAGACACCCAGTTAGAACCTACAATAGGAAGATGAACCCCAGAAATGCACGGGGCATGATAAATCGATGTGACTCTCAATACCATTATGCTTTCAACTGTCCAACACGTTATAATAGTGTTTTTTTAAAAAAATATTTTATTGAAAATTTTTTGTCAACCATCACAGTACATTGTGTATCCTTTACACAGTAATATAACAGTATAAATAACAATGACCTGTTTTATAAACAAAGAATAAATAATATATAACAAAAACGAAAACTAAAACTAAATGGCAACTGCCTTGTCTCAGATAAACACTCTCCAAAAATATGATTTAACAGTCCAATATGCAATTATTTATAACAACGACCTATACATATTATACATATATATTAATAACCCTGAGACTCCTTCTGGTTCCTCCCCCCCCCCCCCCGCCCCGCCCCCCCCCCCCCCCCCCCCCCCCCCCCCCCCGGGCTGCTGCTGCTGCCTTCTTCTTTTCCATTCCTTCTATCTTTCTGTGAGGTATTCGACGAACGGTTGCCACCGCCTGGTGAACCCTTGAGCCGATCCCCTTAGGACGAACTTAATCCGTTCCAGCTTTATAAACCCTGCCATGTCATTTATCCAGGTCTCCACCCCCGGGGGCTTGGCTTCCTTCCACATCAACAGTATCCTGCGCCGGGCTACTAGGGACGCAAAGGCCAAAACATCGGCCTCTCTCGCCTCCTGCACTCCCGGCTCTTGTGCAACCCCAAATATAGCCAACCCCCAGCTTGGTTCGGCCTGGACCCCCACTACTTTCGAAAGCACCTTTGTCACCCCCACCCAGAAACCCTGTAGTGCCGGACATGACCAGAACATGTGGGTGTGATTCGCTGGGCTTCTCGAGCATCTCGCACACCTATCCTCTACTCCAAAAAATTTACTGAGCCGTGCTCCAGTCATATGCGCCCTGTGTAACACCTTAAATTGAATCAGGCTTAGCCTGCCACACGAGGACGATGAGTTTACCCTACTTAGGGCATCCGCCCACAGCCCCTCCTCAATCTCCTCCCCCAGCTCTTCTTCCCATTTCCCTTTCAGCTCATCTACCATAATCTCCCCCTCGTCCCTCATTTCCCTATATATATCTGACACCTTACCGTCCCCCACCCATGTCTTTGAGATTACTCTGTCCTGCACCTCATGCGTCGGGAGCTGCGGGAATTCCCTCACCTGCTGCCTCGCAAAAGCCCTCAGTTGCATATACCGGAATGCATTCCCTTGGGGCAACCCATATTTCTCGGTCAGCGCTCCCAGACTTGCGAACTTCCCATCTACAAATAGATCTTTCAGTTGCGTTACTCCTGCTCTTTGCCATATTCCAAATCTCCTATCCATTCTCCCCGGGGCAAACCTATGGTTATTTCTTATCGGGGACCCCACCAAGGCTCCCGTCTTTCCCCTATGCCGTCTCCACTGTCCCCAAATTTTCAAAGTCGCCACCACCACCGGGCTTGTGGTGTATCTCTTCGGTGAGAACGGCAATGGGGCCGTCACCATAGCTTGTAGGCTAGTCCCCCTACAGGACGCCCTCTCCAATCTCTTCCACGCCGCTCCCTCCTCTTCTCCCATCCACTTACTCACCATTGAGATATTGGCGGCCCAGTAGTACTCACTTAGGCTCGGTAGTGCCAGCCCCCCACTATCCCTACTACGCTGTAAGAATCCCTTCCTCACTCTCGGGGTCTTCCCGGCCCACACAAAACTCATGATACTCTTTTCGATCCTTTTGAAAAAAGCCTTCGTGATCACCACCGGGAGGCACTGAAACACAAAGCGGAATCTCGGGAGGACTACCATTTTAACCGCCTGCACCCTCCCTGCCAGTGACAGGGATACCATGTCCCATCTCTTGAAGTCCTCCTCCATTTGTTCCACCAATCGCGTTAAATTTAACCTATGCAATGTACCCCAATTCTTGGCTATCTGGATCCCCAAGTAACGAAAGTCCCTTGTTACCTTCCTCAGCGGAAAGTCCTCTATTTCTCTGCTCTGCTCCCCTGGATGCACCACAAACAACTCACTTTTCCCCATGTTCAGTTTATATCCTGAGAATTCTCCAAACTCCCGAAGTGTCCGCATTATCTCTGGCATCCCCTCCGCCGGGTCCGCTACATATAACAACAAATCATCCGCATACAGAGATACCCGGTGTTCTTCTCCTCCTCTAAGTACTCCCCTCCACTTCTTGGTACCCCTCAATGCTATTGCCAGGGGCTCAATCGCCAGTGCAAACAGTAATGGGGACAGAGGGCATCCCTGCCTTGTCCCTCTATGGAGCCGAAAGTATGCAGATCCCTGTCCATTCGTGACCACACTCGCCACTGGGGCCCTATACAACAGCTGCACCCATCCAACATACTCATCTCCAAAACCAAATCTCCTCAGCACCTCCCACAAATAATCCCACTCCACTCTATCAAATGCTTTCTCGGCATCCATCGCCACCACTATCTCCGCTTCCCCCTCTGGTGGGGCCATCATCATTACCCCTAGCAGCCTCCGTATATTCATATTCAGCTGTCTCCCCTTCACAAACCCAGTTTGGTCCTCATGGACCACCCTCGGGACACAATCCTCTATCCTCATTGCCATTACCTTGGCCAGAATCTTAGCGTCTACATTTGCAGCGGGTCCTTTTCCTTCTTTAGGAGAAGCGATATCGTTGCCTCTGACATAGTCGGGGGCAGCTGTCCCCTTTGCTTTGCCTCATTAAAGGTCCTCATCAGTAGCGGGGCGAGCAAGTCCACATATTTCCTGTAAAATTCAACTGGGAATCCATCCGGTCCCGGAGCCTTCCCCGCCTGCATGCTCCTAATTCCTTTCACTACTTCCTCTATTTCAATCTGTGCTCCCAGTCCCACCCTTTCCTGCTCCTCCACCTTGGGAAATTCCAGCCGGTCCATAAAGCCCATCATTCTCTCCCTCCCATCCAGGGGTGAGCTTCGTATAATTTTTTATAAAATGCCTTGAACACTCCATTCACTCTCTCCACTCCCCGCTCCATCTCTCCTTCCTCATCCCTCACTCCCCCTATTTCCCTCGCTGCTCCCCTTTTCCTCAATTGGTGGGCCAGCAACCTGCTCGCCTTCTCCCCATATTCGTACTGTACACCCTGTGCCTTCCTCCACTGTGCCTCTGCAGTACCCATTGTCAGCAAGTCAAATTCTACGTGTAGCCTTTGCCTTTCCCTGTACAGTCCCTCCTCCGGTGCCTCCGCATATTGCCTGTCCACCCTCAGAAGTTCTTGCAGCAACCGCTCCCGTTCCCTACTCTCCTGCTTTCCTTTATGTGCCCTTATTGATATCAGATCCCCTCTAACCACTGCCTTCAGCGCCTCCCAGACCACTCCCACCTGGACCTCCCCATTATCATTGAGTTCCAAGTACTTTTCAATGCACCCCCTCACCCTTAGACACACACCCTCATCTGCCATTAGTCCCATGTCCATTCTCCAGGGTGGGCGCCCTTCTGTTTCCTCCCCTATCTCCAAGTCCACCCAATGTGGAGCGTGATCCGAAATGGCTATAGCCGTATACTCCGTTCCCCTCACCTTCGGGATCAACGTCCTTCCCAAAACAAAAAAGTCTATTCGCGAATAGATTTTATGGAAATGGGAGAAAAACGAAAACTCCTTACTCCTAGGTCTGCTAAATCTCCACGGGTCTACTCCTCCCATCTACTCCATAAAATCTTTAAGCACCTTGGCTGCTGCCGGCCTCCTTCCAGTCCTGGACCTCGACCTGTCCAGCCCTGGTTCCAACACCGTATTGAAATCTCCCCCCATTACCAACTTTCCCACCTCTAGGTCCGGGATGCGTCCTAGCATACGCCTCGTAAAATTGGCATCATCCCAGTTCGGGGCATATACGTTTACCAAAACCACCGTCTCCCCCTGTAGATTGCCACTCACCATCACGTATCTGCCCCCGCTATCCACCACTATAGTCTTTGCCTCAAACATTACCCGCTTCCCCACTAATATAGCCACCCCCCTGTTTTTCGCATCTAGCCCCGAATGGAACACCTGCCCCACCCAACCTTTGCGTAGTCTCACCTGGTCTATCAGTTTCAAGTGCGTTTCCTGTAACATAACCACGTCTGCCTTAAGTTTCTTAAGGTGTGCGAGTACCCGTGCCCTCTTTATCGGCCCGTTCAGCCCTCTCACGTTCCACGTGATCAGCCGGGTTGGGGGGCTTTTTACTCCCCCCCCCCTTGTCGATTAGCCATCCCCTTTTTCCAGCTCCTCACCCGGTTCCCACGCAGCTGTGTCCCCCCCAGGCGGTGCCCCCCCGCCCATCCCACCCCATACCAGCTCCCCTCTCTCCCCAGCAGCAACAGCCCAATAATTCCCCCCTCCCACCCCCCCCACTAGATCCCCCACTAGCGTAGTTACACCCCCCATGTTGCTCCGAGAAGTCAGCAAACTCTGGCCGACCTCGGCTTCCCCCCGTGACCTCGGCTCGCACCGTGCGACGCCCCCTCCTTCCTGCTTCCCTATTCCCGCCATGATTATCATAGCGCGGGAACCGAGCCCGCGCTTCCCCCTTGGCCCCGCCCCCAATGGCCAACGCCCCATCTCTTCCACCTCCTTTCCTCCCCCCACCACCTCCTGTGGAAGAGAGAAAAGTTACCACATCGCAGGATTAATAACATAAAACTCCTCTTTCCCCCCTTTTTACCCCCCTCTTCGCCCCCCATACTCGCCCCACCACTTTGTTTCAAACGTTCTTTTTTTTAATAACCCGCTCATTCCAATTTTTCTTCCACGATAAACGTCCACGCCTCATCCGCCGTCTCAAAGTAGTGGTGCCTCCCTCGATATGTGACCCACAGTCTTGCCGGTTACAGCATTCCGAATTTTATCTTCATTTTGTGAAGCACGCCTTGGCCCGATTAAAGCTCGCCCTCCTTCTCGCCACCTCCGCACTCCAGTCTTGGTGTACGCGGATCACCGCGTTCTCCCACTTACTGCTCCTAGTTTTCTTTGCCCATCTAAGGACCATCTCTCTGTCCTTAAAACGGAGGAATCTCACCACTATGGCTCTAGGAATTTCTCCTGCTCTCGGTCCTCACGCCATCACTCGGTATGCTCCCTCCACCTCCAGCGGACCCGCCGGGGCCTCCGCTCCCATTAACGAGTGCAGCATCGTGCTCACATATGCCCCGACGTCCGCTCCTTCCGCACCTTCAGGAAGACCAAGAATCCTTAGGTTGTTCCTCCTCGCGTTGTTCTCCAGCGCCTCAAGCCTTTCCACACATTGTTTATGGTGTGCCTCGTGCATCTCCGTCTTCACCACCAGGCCCTGTATGTCGTCCTCATTCTCGGCAGCCTTTGCCTTCACGACCCGAAGCTCCCGCTCCTGGGTCTTTTGCTCCTCCTTTAGCCCTTCGATCGCCTGTAATATCGGGGCCAACAGCTCCTTCTTCAATTCCTTTTTGAGTTCTTCCACGCAGCGTTTCAAAAACTCGTGTTGTTCAGGGCCCCATATTAAACTGCCACCTTCCGACGCCATCTTGGTTTTTGCTTGCCTTCCTTGCCGCTGCTCTAAAGGATCCACCGCAATCCGGCCACCTTCCTCTCCTTTTTTCATCCGTATCCAGGGGGGATTCCCTTCTGGTTCAGTACTTTTAGCCGTTAAAATTGCCGTTGGGGCTCTTATTAAGAGCCCAAAAGTCCGTTCCACCGGGAGCTGCCGAAACGTGCGACTCAGCTGGTCATCGCCGCACCCGGAAGTCCTCCTATAATAGAGTGTTTGACGTGACACATGACACGGAAGAGACAGAAGAGGAAAAAGATAGTGAACATAAAGAAGGCATTGTCCTATTAACAAGCAGTTTTACACCGGTAATGAGGGTGTTGGTTGTAGAATCCTTCAATTGTGCTGTATTGGACAGTGGCTGCACATCTACTGTGTGTGGAATTGACTGGTTAAAATGTTACCTGGATTCCTTGAATGCTGAAAATCGTAACAAGGTTAAGGAATTTGAAAGTTCCACAAGTTTCAGGTTTAGGGATGATAATACTCTGAAGTCGCTAAAAAGAGTGGTGATCCCTTGCAATATTGCCAGAGTGAATCATTTCATTAGCACGGATGTTGTATCAAGTGAGATTCCTTTGCTTCTGAGCAGACCATCGATGAAGAAAGCACACATGAAACTGGAAATGGAACAGGATAAGGCAACAGATTTTGGAAAGACGGTGGACTTACAATTTACACAGTCGGGACACTATTGTATTCCATTACTGACAAAGAATATTTCAAGTAGAGTGGTCAAGGATGTGTTAATGGCAGTTGAAAATGGGACTTTAGCTGATAAAAAGCTTGTTGTATTGAAACTGCATAGGCAATTTGCTCATCCGTCTCCTCGGAGGCTGAAAAATTTATTAAAGGATGCAGGGGTAAGGGATGAAGACTATACTAAACTGATAGAACAAGTTAGTGACCGCTGTGAAGTTTGTAGGAAGGACAGAAGGACACCAGCACAACCGATAGCAACCCTACCTTTGGCCAGGGATTTTAACAACATTGTGGCCATGGACCTTAAGATCTGGGATAAAGCCAATCATTTATTTATTTTGCATTTTGTAGATTTAGCAACCAGATTTAGTCAATCAACGAGTGTACGAAGTAAAGAAAAGAGAGTAATTCTGGATCAAATCGTGGAAAAAGGAGCAGGGACAGGAATGGGCCCACCGGCAAAATTCCTTACGGACAATGGGGGAGAATTTGCTAATGATGAGTTTAGAGATATGTGTGAAAACGTGAATATCACAGTTATGAATACGGCTGCGAAAAGCCCATTTAGTAATAGTGTGTGTGAAAGAAATCATGTTGTAATCAATGACATGCTCCGGAAAATTTTGGCAGATCGACAGAATTGCAAGCTAAATTCAGCTTTAGTATGGGCGGTACATGCAAAAAATTCATTGCAGATGGTTCGGGGCTTTAGCCCTATCAAGTGGTGTTTGGGAGAAATCCTAAAATTCTGTCCATTTTGGATGACCAGCCTCCAGCTTGGGAAGGGACTACAATTAGCTCTGCCTTTGCTGAGCATTTAAATGCATTACATAGCAGTGGAAAATATTTTTTGGAAACAGAAGTCTCTGAAATAATTCGCAGAGCTTTAATGCATAATGTACGGCCATCAAATACTGTTTTTCAGCAAGGAGACATAATATAGTATAAGAGAGACAATTTTAATGAATGGAAGGCCCAGGGAAGATCGTAGGCATAGGTGGCAAAACAATTATTTTGCAACATGGCAATCAAACTGTTAGGGTACATTCATCAAGGATAATGGGTACAGATTACACATTTTCAAATTTAGACAGAGCAGACAGACATGACGAGGAACCAGGGTAATCTGGTGCGCATGTGTTACAGAACTATGAGGACCAGTTAACTGATATAGACAGGGTTTCTGTGGAGGAACACAACACTTCTGATGAGTTAGAACAGGCCATTTTTCCGAAAGGACATCTGCCAAAAGTTGGTACAAAAGTGACATACTTGCCTGAAGGGTCTAGTTAATGGAAGGATGCAACTGTTATTAGTAGAACAGGGAAGGCCACTGGAAAGTATAAACATTGGTTGAATGTACAGCATTCAGGGAAGGGAGTCAAGACAATGGATTCCGAACACAAAGTTCAAAAATGGAGGGCACAGAAACGCAGTGCCAGTTCAGATAGTACATTGTATAGTGAACAGGTCCGCAGGAAAAGGTCGAGAACTATTGAAAGGACATCCCACAGCAGAAGGGAAAGATCAAGCAGTAGCAGTGCAGAACGAGATACCAGGCTGATAGGGTATGTAATTTATCAAGGTCTCGGAACATGAGTAAGACTACGAATACTAATTGGAGTAGAAGCCCACATGCACGTGAGATTTTGGTGGCTTCCAATAAATTAGATGAAAAAGTTATCAATGATGCCAAACAGCAAGAACTGCATAGTTGGAATGAATTTGGGGTATACGCGGAAGTACCGGATAGGGGACAAAGAGCTCTATCCCACAGATGGATTTGCATGGAAAAGCTTATTTCAGATTGTGGTAGTCACCACTGTTGTATTATATTGTATATACTGCACTGCATATGAGGGTATTACGGTAAGGCCCCTGTACTACAGGTACGGGGGTAGATCCCTTCCTGCTGGCTCCACCCCGAAGGCGGAGTATAAATGTGTGTGCTCTCCGAACAGCAGCCATTTTGGCAGCAGCTGTAGGAGGCCACACATCTCTGTGTAATAAATCCTCGATTACTCTCTACTCTCGTCTCGTTGTAATTGATAGTGCATCACGGATGGAACTTATGAGGCAAAGGCCAGGCTTGTGGCAAGGTATTTGAAGAAAACTTAGAAGATCAGGATTTAAGGGTGGATTCACCTATGGCGGGAAAGGTTATTTTAAAGATCTTCTTGGCTCTATTAGCCACAAAGGCATGGGAATGCAAATCTATAGATATAAAGGCTGCCTTTTTGCAGGGGCATCAGCTGCAGAGAGACATTTTTCTCTGTCCTCCTAAAGAGGCAGCTAACACAGGTAACGTAATGATAGAATTTCGTGCAGAGTCGGTTAAAGTAAAACAAAGGTGTTTGTGGAAAAGGAGCAGAACCTTTTTATACAACAGCAGCCAAACGTCGAACAGTTCGCGCACCTAAAAAGTTTAAGGGCAGACGTGATTTTCCTGCAGGAGACACACTTGCAGGTGAAGGATCAGATGCGGGTGGGTGGGGCAAACGTTCCACTCAGGTCTGACTCAAAGTCGAGGGCGAATGCAATCTTGTTCAGCAAGAAAATGGTGTTTGTGGTGGTGTGCACGACCTGGGAGGGAGGTTTGTGATCGTGAGTGGGGTGTTGGCGGGAGCGCCGGTGGTGCTGGTGAATGTTTATGCGCCCAACTGGGACGATGTAGAGTTCATGAAGAAGCTGTTAGGAGTGATTCCAGGCCTGGACTCTCCCCAATTGATTGTGGGCGAGGATTTTAATTGTGTAATGGAGCCCAGGATGGACAGATCGAGTTCCAAGTCAAAGGGGATGTCGGGAGTGACGATGGTTCTGGGTGTGTTCATGGATCAAATGGGGATGGTGGATCCGTGGAGGTTTAGGCACCCAGGGGAGAGGAAATACTCCTTCTTCTCGCACGTTCATCTGGTGTATTCCCATTTTGACTTTTCCATGGTGGACAAGGCGGTGTTGTTGGGAGTGGTGGCGGAATACACAGGGATCTTGATCACAGGCCACGTGGCACAACTTTTGGACGTTAGGCTTAGCTCAGGGCTAGCACAGAGAACAGGGTGGAGGTTGGATTCTGCACTGTTGGCGGATAAGGAGTTCTTTTTAAAAATTAAATTCAGAGCATCCATTTTTTTTTCCCCCCAGTTAAGGGACAATTTAGCATGGCCAACCCGCTTTCACGAGTTCGGAATTTGCTAAGCAAAATGGAGTCCATCGTGTATGAACTGCACCTTACCACCCATTATCCAACGGTTTGGCCGAACAGGCAGTGCAGACGTTTAAGCTCGGCAGGCGGAAGCAGAGCTTAGGTTCCCCAGAGACCTTCCTTTTCTATTACAGGACCACACCACACGCCACCACCGGATTGGCACCCTCGGAACTTGTGGTGTTGGGTGCTCTGAGGTACAGACGAACCAACACGGTTGCGATTGGTACAACGCAGTTTTATTCCAACTAGTTATTTACACATCTGACTTGGTACTCAGCACGTGGTGACTGTGTGAGTGTCTTGTTAATGAGGTCCTGGCCTTGTCCTGTCTCCAGATGGACTGGCCAGCAGGTGTCGTGTTTCTTGTCTTATACTGTGTCTGCTCTTGTCTGTGATTGGCTGTCGTGTTATGTGTGCTAATTGGTCTGTTGGTCTGTCTATCATGATGTGTGTGTTGTGATGTGTGTTTGAATATCATGACAGAACTGTTAATGGGACGTCGGCTGCGCATGTGGTTGAGCCTCATCTTGTTGGACATCGGGGAAAATATCTGCGACCAGCAGGAACAGGTCAAGACGAGACGAGCCAGTCCCATCAGGGAATTTCTAGTGGACGACGCCGTTTATATCGGTAACTTTGCCGATGGGACGTTGTGGATCCCAGGAATGGTAATAAAGTTTCATACTCTGTATAAATACAGGGTAAAGAATCAAACAGGCATGTGGACCACCTCCACAGCCGAGCTGTGCTGGTCCATGAGGACAGACCAAAGCCCTCCACGACTGGTGGTGCCCCCTCCTCCGGAGCAGCCACTGGTGACACCCAGCGAGGCAGATGAGCCTCTCGAGTTAGAGATGTGGGAGGTCATAGAATCATAGAATTTACAGTGCAGAAGAGTCTGGCCCGGCCCATCGAGTCTGCACCGGCTCTTGGAAAGAGCACCCCACCCAAGGTCAACACCTCCACCCCATCCCCACAACCCGGTAACCCCACCGAACACTAAGGGCAATTTTGGACACTAAGGGCAATTTTGGACACTAAGGGCAATTTAGCATGGCCAATCCACCTAACCTGCACATCTTTGGACTTGGTCGATTCGTCTGACCCAGACCCCAACATGGAGACTTTGCCGACAGAGTTGAAACGAGTCCAGTGGCGAACGCTGGGCCAAGCAGCGTGGAGACACCCAGGTATTTGGCTCCAAAACAGCGCTCCATGATTTGTTATACCCATCCGGACCAGAAGAGCGGGCGTTCGGGAGACAACCGCGAGCAAAGAGTGCAAAGGATCTCCCCCCTCCTGCTGTCGAGATGGAAGCCATATTGGACTTGGAGAGAGTGGGTGGGGGTGGGAAGGGTGTTATAATCCTAGATATGGCCAAGGGATCTGCAACCTCCGAGTCCCTAGGGCCTCACTTGAGTAAGATCTACCTAGATGAGGGAGGCGGAGCTATCCCTTTAAACCAGGGGCCCCTGGGACATAAATACCCCGGCCCAAGTGTGGGCAGATGCGGGAGACCCTTCGGGGAGTAGGAGGTGTAATATAATAGACATAAATAAATAACTGAGCAGGGCAGCACGGTGGGTCAGTGGGTTAGCCCTGCTGCCTCACGGCGCCGAGGTCCCAGGTTCGATCTCGGCTCTGGGTCACTGTCCATGTGGAGTTTCCACATTCTCCCTGTGTTTGAGTGGGTTTTGCCCCCACAACCCAAAGATGTGCCGGCTAGGTGGATTGGCCACGCTAAATTGCCCCTTAATTGGAAAAATGAATCGGGCACTCCAAATTAAAAAAAAAGAAATAAATAACTGAGCTTCTTACAGTCTTTGGTTCCGAGTGATCACTTGCCTGGGACTTTACTGTTGGAGTTCCCAGACTTGGAGGATGGAAAGCGGCAGGCATTGGAGGAACCACTGATTGCAGTTGGTCCTGGAGTTCATTGGAATGATGCAGTCGGGAAAGGGGCCGGGACCGGATGGCTTCCCGGTGGAGTTTTATAAACAGTTTGCGGCAGAGCTGGCTCCCCACCTTCTGAGTATGTTCAATGAAGAGGGGTAGTTACCGGTTACACTAACGCAGGCATCCATTGCTAATCCCAAAGAAAGGGAAGGACCCGATGTGGTGTGGGTCGTATAGGCCCATCTTGCTGCTGAATATGGATGTAAAAGTCTTGGCCAAGCTGTTGGCGAGATGGGTAGAGGGGTGAAGTAATGCACTGGGTCACCTCAACCTCCTCCTGCACAAGGATGGGCCTTATACAGTTTAAGGTGGTGCATAGGGTTCATATGCCTCTGGCCCGGATGAGTGGGTTCTTCCCGGGGGTAGCAGATGTGTGCAAGAGGTGTGGAAGGGGGTCCGCAAACATTTTCCACATGTTCTGGGGGGGCGGGGGGGTGAAATTGGACAGCTTCCGGGAGGCGGTGTTTGAGACTCTGTTGGGGATTGTGGAGGTTAAGATGACACCAACCCTAAGGTGGTGATTTCTGGGGTGTCGGAAGTGCCGGGGGTGCAGGAGGGGAAGAGGGCCGATGTTGTTGCCTTCACCTCTCTGATAGCCCGGCGCCGAATTCTGTTAAATTGGAGGTCGATTGCACCACCAGGGGTCGCGGCATGGATGGGGAACTTACATGAGTTTCTCAGGTTGGAGAAGATTAAGTTTGCCCTGATACACCATCAATAACACATGACGAGTGATGAACGTAACTGAGGCTTTAATACACTAAACAGCAAGCCTCCTGCCTCTGGACCCGAACTGGGTCCAGAGGCGGAGACTTGCCACCTGTGGTAAACACCACTAGTAACATTGCATGTATTACGGTACTGCCCCTGTATTACAGGTACAACAGTAAATCCCCGCCTGCTGGCTCCTCACAGCAGGCGGCATATAAAAGTGTATGCTCTCCTGCGCTGCTCCCATTCTGGTTCCAGCTGCAGGAGGCACAACATCTTGTGCAATAAAGCCTTGATTGTTTCACCATTCTCGACTCGTGGTCATTGACGGGACATCAATTTATTGCACAAGATGTTGTGCCTCCTACAGGAGGCATTACCTGGCCGGCAGGAGATTCACTCTCCTCACTGACCAACGGTCGGTTGCCTTCATGTTTAACAATACACAGTGGGGCAAGATCAAAAATGACAAGATCTTGAGGTGGAGGATCGAGCTCTCCCTGTATAACTATGAAATCTTGTATCGCCCGGGGAAGCTCAATGAGCCCCCTGATGCCCTATCCCGCGGTACATGTGCCAGCGCACAAGTGGACCGACTCCGGGCTCTCCGCTATGACCTCTGCCACCCGGAAGTCACCCGCTTCCTCCTCGAAGCATGCTGGGAATATTAACTATATTTTAACACTGCTTTTGAGTGAAAATAAGGAGGTCAAGTAATGTAAACCAAATACTGCTTGGTATGTGACCTTGTTATGATAATAAGTTGTTCTTCCGAAGGACAACAAAATGCGTACTCGAATTGTTTTTAAACCAAGGGCAAAACATTCATATTTCCTCTTGCGTATGGTCCCAAGCTTTATCTCTTCAAAGTTGTTTATTTCAACCTATAAATATAGTGGGTTTTGACTGCATAACTGATGCGCAATCAATTACTCTCGAGACAAGGTGAGTCATAACTAAAAGGCTTTAATCTGCTAGAACTGTTCCCCAGCAGCTTCGATACAGAAAGTGAAGGCTGCTGGGACGGCATTGGTTCTTATACTCCGCCTCTCAGGGCGGAGCTATGTTCATCAGCCAATGGTAGACTCCTGGCTCTAGCCAATGGTCATCCACCTCTCAGGTACCACAATACCTGGTATTACCACAATAACTCAGAGTGCAGTGCCTTGGTTTTGCAGCTGAAACACTCTCTCTCCACAAGTATATTTGTGTAAATAAATTTCCTTAAATCGAACCTCGAGGAATTTGTCTTTATTATGATTTCCACAACAGTCCGACATTTGGCACTCATCCGTCGAAAAGGAGGCCCAGGCTATCATTGAGGCTGTGTGACATTGGAGGCATTACCTGGCCGGCAGGAGATTCACTTTCCTCACTGACCAACGGTCGGTAGCCTTCATGTTCAACAACACGCAAAAATGACAAAATCTTGCGGTGGGGAATCGAGCTCTCCACCTATAATTACAAGATTAAGTATCGCCCTGGCAAACTCAACGAGCCCCAAGATGCCCTATCCCGAGGTACATGTGCCAGCGCACAGGTAGACCGACTCCGGACCCTGCACGACAGCCTTTGTCACCCAGGGGTCACTCGGTTGTACCACTTCATTAAGGCACAAAATTTGCCCTACTCCGTCGAGGAAGTAAGGATGATCACCAAGGACTGCCAGGTCTGTGCGGAGTGCAAACCGCACTTCTACCGGCCGGACCGCGCGCACCTGGTGAAGGCCTCTCGTCCCTTTGAACGCCTCAGCGTGGATTTCATAGGCCCCCTCCCCTCCTCCGACCGACACACGCATTTCCTCAGTGTGATCGATGAATACACCCGTTTTCCCCTCGCCATCCCATGTCCCGACATGACGTCTGCCACCGTCATTATAGCCCTTAATTCTATCTTCACTCTGTTCAGCTTCCCCGCCTACATCCACAGTGACAGGGGATCCTCATTCATGAGTGATGAGCTACACCAGTTCCTGCTCAGCAGGGGTATCGCCTCCAGCAGAATGACAAGCTACAACCCCCGGGGAAACGGACAGGTAGAAAGGTAGAATGGGACGGTATGGAAGGCCGTCCAGCTGGCCCTACTCTCCAGAACTCTCCCGGCCTCCCGCTGGCAAGAGGTCCTCCCTGATGCACTACATTCCATTCGCTCATTACTTTGCACTGCTACTAACAGTACACCGCATGAACGCCTTTTTGCCTTCCCCAGGAAGTCCACATCCGGGGTATCACTCCCAACTTGGCTTACAGCTCTGGGAACCGTGCTTCTCCGTAAACATGTGCGGCTCCACAAGGCGGACCCGTTGGTGGAAAGGGTGCTCCACGCAAACCCACAGTACGCCTACGTGGCGTTCCCCGATGGTAGCCAGGATACATTCTCCCTCAGGAACCTGGCACCAGTAGGTTCCGCCCCCACACCACCCCCGTCGACCCCGGCGCCACCCTCCCCTCCCCCGCCGCCCCCATCACTCCCCTGGGACCGTCCGTCCTCCCCCTGCCTACCCCCGTTGATGAAGAGGATTTCGGCACGCTCCTGGAGTCAACTTCGACCATGACAGCACCAACATCGCCGGCTCCACTTCGTCGATCCCAGAGGATGATCATGGCGCCGGACCGGCTGAACCTCTGACCGGCCCACCGGATGACCAGACATTTTTGTTTTCACTGTTCTGTAAATATTAAAGATTACGAATTGTATATAGTTATCCACCACTCCCGCCGGACTCAATTTTAACAGGGGGTGAATGTGGTAAACCACTGTGTTCTGATATTAGGGGTTGTACGGTAGAACCTGCACTACAGGTTCACCTGGGCCCCTGCATGCTAGCTCTGCTCAGGAGGCGGGGTATAAATATGCGTGGCCTTCAGCGAGCAGCCATTTTGTCAGCTGCTGTAGGAGGCCACACTTCAGATACTAATAAAGCCTCAGTTTGAATTCAACTTCGTCTCCAGCCAAATTATCGTGCCTCAATGGGACTATCTGGAGACAGCTGTGATGGGAAATCTATATCATCCTTGAACTCTAGCTCCGGGGTGTCCTTGGTCTCGGGTCTATGGCTCCCGTCCGCATCGGTGTCCTCGTTGCTGGTCGTAATCTGGAGCTCTGGTTCTGGCTGGGGTCGGGGGACACCGGAAGGGTCCGCCCCAACACCAGCAGTTCCTGCAAGACACAAGACAAGATGTTAGACTGCAGGCTGGGGGGGGGGGGGGGGGGGGGGGGGAGTGGGGATGGTGAGGATGTGTTGGGGAGGGGAGATGGTTTTTTTTTTCGGAGCGGGTGATTGGGGTGGTGGTGGTGTGAGGGTGGTATGGGGATGAGGGAGGTGTGAGGGTGTTGTGGCAGTGAGGGCGGTGTGAGGGGGGTGTTGGGAGGGGTCGACACATGTGTCAAGGGGGACCGCATCTCAGTGGGGTCTCACTTCCTCGCTCGACCTGACCTCCATCCCGGCGACTGCTCTTTCCTCGGGCCCGCCGACCACCTCCAGGGCCCACTGCTCTGCCGCGGTGAGGGGCCAGAGGTCCAGCTGATCCCCTCCAGTGATTTCCTGATCCCAGTGGTTATGGGCGGCTTTCTCCTGGGAGTGGGAGGGAAACAGGAAACGCACCTTGTTTGACAGTCTGATGCATGCAGCCCAGGGGTTGGGTAGCTGGTGGTGTCAGTGGCCAGGGCACATGCCGATATGGGTGCCAGCATGTAGTGCAGGGTGGGGGTTTGGAGGCACTCTGGGAGGGGGTAGGGTTACAGGTGTGAGGGACGAGAGTTGGTACCAGGGGCACCGTGCTGCCTACTCACCCTGGCTGCCCTGAGGGGGTCGTGCAGTTTCTTGTGGCACTGCTGGGCAATCCAGATGGTTTTGCTGGCAGCGCTTACAGCCTCTGCTACCTGCGCCCAGACACGGCAAACAGATGCCGGCAGGTCCTTTCCTGGTCGGGGTGCAGGGTCGCCCGCTTCTCCTCCACGGTGTCCAGCAGGGTCTCAAGCTCGGCGTTTGTAAAATGGGGTGCCACTTGTGGTGTTGGGTGCTCTGGTGCACAGATGAGCCAACACAGTTGTATGTGGTACAACTCTATTTTATTATAACTCTTATAATACAGTTCGTTCTGGATACTCTGCACGTGCTGTCTCCCTGAGTGTCCCCGGCTATGGCTGTGTCCTGGTTCTCCTCTGCCGCTCTTCCTGACCACCAGGGGTTGTGTCTGTGCTTTTATATCTTTCTGTCATTGGTTGTGGTGTTGTGTGTTCTGATTTGTCTGTTGGTGTGTCTATCATGATGTGTGTGTTTGAATATCATGACATCCCCCCTTTTTACAAAGATATGTGCCTACGTGGTTATAAATACAATTGTGTCGTGAGTGCATCTAAGAGTGTGCGTTTGTGTTGTGTACAGCGTGTGTTTATGACGTAACTATTTACATGGGGCGATGTCGGGTGCGTCACACTAACAAGGTTGTACCATAACAAAACTTGGATGCGAGAGAAAAAAAAATACTTGATATCTGGAACAATAAACAACAACAGGTTATAATACAGAAGTGTTTGACTTTTTGAACGTATTAACAGCGTTATAAGTCCAGTCTAGTGGGTGACCGCCTCAAGAATGGGCTGGTCCTCAAGCCGGTTCAGCTGTGGAGATTTGTGGTCACACTGGTTCACCTTGGATTGTTGGAGGTGATGCTGTTGCCGAAGTCTCTACTTTACCATTTGTTGTACTTCCTGCAGTGCTTGGTCTTTTTCATTCTTGCAAATATGACATTCAACATCTTTGTTAGTGGTGCCCTGGCTGTGGTTTGGTTCTGGTGGCGATGGAAGGGGCATGATCCGTGGCATCTCCACGAAGTCATCCTTGGGAACCAGTGGAGGATCCGGCGTGTGCGTACGGTGCAGTTGCGAGCGTGGAAGGCGGCACAGAGCCCGCTGATTGCGCCTACGCACCAATCCATCCGCCCTGCATGCCAGGAACAAGGTGGAGTCTGTTTTCTTTTTATGTTTGTGGTGGACGGCATCTTGTAGCCGATGGGTCGTTGCCATTGAAGTAGCACCATCACTAATATCATGCAAGGCGATGACTGTGCCAGATGTGGAAGTTGGCCAAGACCGTGTACGCTGGTTCCGGCCACCTGCTGTGCCGGAAGGGCGACTCCGCAGAGAAACGTCGAAGCATGTCGCCTTGGATAGAGAATTGTTGCTCGCATCAACGTCTGGCGATGGCGCGAGTTGGTGTGTCCATCTTGGACCGCCGGTGCTGGTTGCCACTGCCGACCCAGTGGGACTGCCACGCGATCCATTCCCTGTCGCCGTGGCATCTGCCGTCACCCTGAGCGTGCCATCACCGAGGCCGCGACACCGCCCGTCCGGAGCAAGGTCTGGCGTGCGCAGATCAGAGTCGGCGCTTGGCTGCTCCCCATCTGGAGTCCGGTCTGCCTTCCGTCGATGCCCCCCATCCGGAGTCCCAACAGGTTCACTGGAGGCAGCCGAGATTCCCTGAAGCTGCACTTCTGGAGTCGGAACATGCAGGAATGCACCAACCAGTGGAGAGGCTCGAGCCATCGAGGGTGGAAGCGGTGCGCCGCCACCGCAGTCGTCAGTGGTCCCACCGTGATCGTTGAGTGCCTTGGTACGCACTAGGCGAGGTCTGTCACCTTGCACCTTTTGCATGGGAAGTGGGATGCTGTCGTCACTCGTCTCACATCCCGTGGATAGATCGTCATTAGCAGCTTGCTGTTCACTAGGGTTGGGTAAATTGTCAGAGTTTTCATCTGGTGGTGCACACCATGTCGGTGGACTGTCATTGTCTTGCCATTGTCCTTCATTTGGGCTTTTCTTCTTTGGAACTTTAAATCTTCCCCCAGACATTGCAGAACCTTGTTTATTACCCCCAAATTCTCCCATATGTATGGTCTCGAATATAGTATCCACTGTTTCTATCGACATTGTACCATTTTCCAAAGAACATTCCGTTTCACTTTTCTTCTCAGGTACCTCATATGTAACTTTGTTTGATGTACATGCCTTCATGGTCTCTGGGTCTGATTTTGCTGGGACTGGCATGGTCACAGTCTCTTTTTTACTGTTCTCAATTGCCCACATTATACTCCCCATACATAACTGCTTGAGCACTGGGGTTAGTGTGGTACAATGGATAATCGGTTCGACCTTATCTGCATCTTCATCATTAGTGGAAAGCACACTTGGTTCACTTGAAACTGCTGTGGGTGTTAAATTCGTTATCTGGCTACTCGATGTCGGTGTCCTCAGGATTCTTGCTCCAATGTTCTGCTCAATAATCAGTGGAGTGTGTATAGGTTCAATGCAATTAATGTTCCCTTCCAGGTTTGAAGAGTCATTACTGACTAACTGCTGGTCTCCGAAGTTGGGATTTTGCGGCATTGTGTTGAAGGGAGACATTTGTCCCTGCCGTGGATATGAGTCAGGTTGTGTTATTTCCATTACCTGAGGATCAATGTCTTGTCCATTTTTTCGATCCGTACTAAAACACTGGCAATTCTCAGTCTGCTCCTTGCAAGTTAAACATACAATTAATTTCGTTAGGAAATCCTCAGCATCCTTCTGTGGCCGTGCTGCATTATTAATCTCTGTTCGGCTACAATGATCCTGAAGGTCAGCGCATAAACCTTTTTTCTTCGGGCTTGGACGAGGCGATTCCTTTGGCTTGTCTTCAGTTGGGCTTGAACAGTCTTCAGCGCTGTGCCCTTTATTGTAGCATGAGAGACCGTCATAGTCATGCTGCTGTGTAGTGGAGCATGGTAGGCTGTTATAGCCTTCTTGCTGTTCACGGGAGCATGGCAGACTTGCATCGTCTGCCGCTGGTTGGTCAGGAGAGGTTGCTAGACCCTCATGGTCTTGTTCCTGCAAGGACTGCGCTCTGGAGTCTTGCGTTCCTTCCATCGTGGAGTCCGTCCACGAGCTCTCTGTGGAGGCTTGTGACACTGGAGTCACTTCTTGTTCGTGCAAGGACTGCGCTCTGGAGTCTTGCGTTGCTTCTATCGTGGAGGCTGTCCACGAGCTTGCTGTGGAAGCTTGTGACACTGGAGTCACTTCTGGTTCATGCGAGGACTGCACTCTGGAGTCTTGCATGTCTTCTTTCATAGAGTCGGGAACGTTGAGCGGGACGTGGACCACGCTCTGTGTGGCAGCAGGGCACTCTCCGTGTGCTTGCACCGCTCCCTGTCTGGTAATGTCAGGCTGCAGCATCATCCGGCACTGATAAGTTGGAACGTCATATCTGCTGGGTTGAAGATCCTCAAATCCGAAAAATGAATCCGCATCTGCGTCGGATTCAGTATGGGGGCCGCCAATGTGCAACACGAAAGATTCGTCCGAGTCATAGTCATATAGGACCACGGAGCTATCATTGGGCTCGCGAGGTCCGGAAACACTGTAAAAATCGTCATCGAAGTATTCAAGGTCGGAATCATCGGCTTGTGCGTAGGTAACTGCTTGTCGGAGGGTTCTTCGGAGGTAAAATTCATCTCCTGGGTCAATTTGCGGCACTGCGCTGTCATTCCAGGTGAGGGAAGGTTGTTTTACAGCTTTAACAGATTTTTGTTTTTTTGATTTGGGACGTTTCCCTTTTAAATTGGATTTGGGACATTTCCTTTTTAAATTGATCCAGTCTTGGGCCTCTGACATCCTGACGCTCGGTATGTAGCACGTAGGAAGCGACTGCGCATGCTCAGATCGCTGTTCCTTTACCGATGGCCATTTTCTTAACTGCGGATGCGCACCATATTGCGCATGCGCATACGAAACTTCCGGTTCTGCGCACTTCTCGCGCAACTGTGCTAGCGTTATACCTTTAGCAAGATGGCCGTCGACCTCGACCCAGCCTTTTCTTAGGCCCGGGATTTCGGGCTCCGGGATCCCAGCCACGAGGTGAGTATTGCAGCTTTTCTTACCTTTAAGTCCCCATTGGATTGCGTATTCTTCACAGTACTTGGCGAATTTGCCCATGACTGCCTGGTAATCGTGCCTTTGCTGCCTCCTGAAGAACCTGAACCTTCTGAACATTGCTCTTGCCCTTGCACCGGCGACGATGAGGAGAAATTCAATTTTTTCCTTATCATCCAGGTCTTGGAGTTGAGCTGCCGCCAGGAACATCTCGAACATTTGCCGGAATCGCCGCCAGTTTTCGTGGAGGTCGCCGTCGCACTGGAGCGCCTGCGGAACCGGGAGCTCGTACATCATGTCTGGGCACTGCTGGTTGTCTCTGTACACTGGATGTATGCCGGCAGGTATCGATCCACTCCTGTACCATGTGGTGTTGGGTGCTCTGGTGCACAGATGAGCCAACACAGTTGTATGTGGTACAACTCTATTTTATTATAACTCTTGTAATACAGTTCGTTCTGGATACTCTGCACGTGCTGTCTCCCTGAGTGTCCCCGGCTATGGCTGTGTCCTGGTTCTCCTCTGCCGCTCTTCCTGACCACCAGGGGTTGTGTCTGTGCTTTTATATCTTTCTGTCATTGGTTGTGGTGTTGTGTGTTCTGATTTGTCTGTTGGTGTGTCTATCATGATGTGTGTGTTTGAATATCATGACACCACTCTCCTCGCTGCCATCTTGCTGGCTGGGATGATGTGTGTGAGGAGTGAAGTGTATATCTGCGGCTACAGCTTGTCAGCCTCCTGAGTGTCAATCATAAATCCAGCGACTCCCGCACCATTTCTGATTGGAATCGATTGTGTTCCACGTGGCGCTAGTGCTAGCCCCTTAACGTTTGGCGAATTGTTCCAGGTGCGGCGCCAGTTTTGCTGTCGTAGAACTCCGCGAATCCTGCCCGGCGTCAACACTCAGGAATGGAGAATTCTGCCGATTGAGTTTATTGGAGGTGTGCGGGTCAGTAAGGTTTGTTTAGTAATGTATTGCATTCTCCTCAAGCTTATTTAATTACCTTATGATGTCCGAGATTAAGTTACCAATGTTCTCCCTGCAATTTGTCGTTTTTTTAATGTCTTTTGCCAGAAAGTGTAGAGCACTAGTGGAGGACAGAAAAGGGAGATGAAAAGAGCAGCAAATAGCTAAAAAGCAAAAGAAGGGCAGGCAACCAGCCAGTTTTTATGAATAGGAGTTTGATTTGATTTTACGTAAGGGTGTTTGTCTTTTAGGTGTGGGCATTGGAATTTGTTGAATATCAACAGAGAACAATGCAAGCAAGCATTATGAATTTTAAAGTATGTATTCTAATTAAATACTTTGAATGACACAGCAGCTTGCATTCTGTGGCAAAATATCCCAAAACTTTTGTAGTGTTACCTGCGTGGTCGATAACACGTGTTACTCAATCCTTGGCTGATGGTGAGGTCCTCTGAATCTTATTGAAGAAGACTCAAACTCGTCCAGTCACAACAAAGGTTTATTGAGTAACTGTAACTATTAATGCGTGAGTTCTTTACCTTAACATGGGAACTAGGAATTGGATAACAAGATTTAACAATTGTAACTAAATGTAACTCCACTAACTATGTGATTCTGATGTTTCCCTGTTCACAGCACACCCGAGGGAGAGCCAGAGACCCCGTGTGGCTGCCCTTTATACCCCTGTTGGTCCAGCCCTATGGTGATCATGTGATGCCGCTATCTACCCATTAACCCCTTGTGTCCATGCACCTACAGAGATCACCGCATCTCCCCCTTTTTAATGTGCTACAGGTTTTCTGTATGGTGTAACGAAAACGAAACAAACATAATGAATTAAGTCAACTGGGAACAGATAAAACAAATAACGATGTGTACAGAATGGGATGGTATTAATGACTGTACAAAGTCAATCAACATTTTAAAAGTCCAATTCTAACGAAAAACTTTGTGAGTCCAGACTGTATGCGTTTGATCAGGTGGATAGATCCTTTCGCCTGTTGTTGAGGTGGCAGTGTTGATGTCACTATGTCGTTGTGACCGTCAGTGTTTATGTGTGTCCGTGAGGACATCATGAGACATCGGAATGGTCGAAGTAAGTTGACGTTAGTAGCGGACTTTCTTTTGTGCTTGTAATGTTGACCCCGTGTGTTATCTTTTTTGTAAGCTGGGTTGGGTGATTGCTGCGGCGCAGACACAAAACCACGAGATCTGTTGTTGTTGTGGTTTTGTTCACTGCTTTGATCAATAGTGGGTAGACATTTAATGTCTGCTGCTGGCTGCTCACACAAGGCAGATAGACCGTCATAGTCTTCCTCGTTCACGGCTGTCGCTCCGGAGTCGTCGCTTGAGGCCATTCTGGAGCCTGTCAACAAGCTCGCTATGGAGGCCAGTAACACTCCCTCAGTGGAGTCAATCTGTGCTCTCTGCGTGGTGTCACCTTCTGCTAGGATATATGACATGTGGTTGTCATCCATTTTGTCGACGAGCTGCCATGTCGTCATGGTCCTGGATTCTCCCACCATGAGACTCGTATGGGACTTGGCACCCATGTTGCTGCTGCGATTACCATCAGATCCGGAGAACTGATCCATGGCTGAGTGGCATTCGTCAGCGAGCAAATCATCGTTTCTTATCAAGGATGTGTCATGGTGCTCTATTTGTCCAATGAGGAACTCATCCCCTGAGAAATCATCGTAAATGAACAAATCTTTTGCTATGGATTTGTCATTGTGCTCTTCTCTTTGGGGGTTGCAAACGGTATGTTTCAGGGTGCTGCGGCAGTGATCTTTAACTGTAAATGGAGGCTCGACCTTCATTCTGTCACTGGAGAAAATAATTTTTTGTTTTGAGACTTTAAACCCCTTTTTGTTCACTTTCGGGCATTTTGGATGAGGCGTGGTGATGTAAGGTTCCTCTGTTACTGTAATCGTGTCCACACCATAGGAGTCACCATAGGCAAGGTCATCATTTTCGGACAGGTAATCACTGAATATTGGTTGGCGGTCCATAGATGCCACATTCCGAACAGCGCAGGGTCTTACTTGTTGTCCCATGGAAGTCATCTGTAGCACAGCTCGACATTTGATGGCATAGTGGTTGTACTTTCCACACCTCAGGCACTGTTTGCCATAAACTGGACATTGCCCTTTTAAGTGGGCATGTCCGCAGTTATGACACGTCATGACGCTGTCCTGGCACGTTCGCGCATGCCCAGTAACGTTCTCAGCCGGTTCCAGTCTCCTTACGAACTGCGCATGTGTGTGGGCCACTTGCAGATTTGCGCGCGGGATTGCCGGTGGAGGAGCGCCTTCGAGAAGCCTGGGCTACCATTTTGACTGCTCCAACCTCGTGGTGGAGGCCTTGGTCCCGGTAAGTAAACTGTTGATATTGTGCTTCAGTGATTTCATGAGCAGAACATAGTTGTGTAGCCATTTCAAGATCAAGATTTTTGTGCTTAAGGAGAGATTTTCTGAGTCCCTCATCAGAGATGCCACTGACAATCTGGTCTCTGATGAGGGAGTCACGGAGGGTCTCATAATTACAGGATTGGGCCAGCAGCTTTAAGTCAGTGAGAAAGCTGCTGAATAATTCTCCTGGTCTTTGTATACGCCTGATGAACTTGAAGCGTTCAAATGTTTCTTTCACCTCCGATTTGCAGTGGGTATCGAATTTGTTTAAAATTGTGTCCCACTTATTCTTGTCCTCCCCTTCGGCATAGGTAAATGAGTTATATATCTCCATGGCCGGTTTCCCTTCCGCAGCTAAGAGGTATGCTATTTTTTAAAAATCTGGAGCAGCAGTCATGTCCTTAATTTCCAGAAACAAATTAAATTGTTGCAGGAAAATCTTCCAATTATACTGGAGATTACCAGAGGTTCTGAGGTGTTCTGGAAGTGATTCCATCTTACCGGTTTGTGCCCGAGAGATCCAAGTGTAGCAATGCCTTCCTTGGCCGAATATCTTATCCGGGTTTTTAAATTTTTTTTGTTTTCTCTTGTCTGTCGAACCTAAGCTAGCTAGTTTCTATTTTCATTGTTAAGGCCAACACACTCCGTGGTACCTTGTAGTGTTACCTGCGTGGTCGATAACACGTGTTACTCAATCCTTGGCTGATTGGTGAGGTCCTCTGAATCTTGTTGAAGACTCAAACTCGTCCAGTCACAACAAAGGTTTATTGAGTAACTATAATTATTAATGTGTGAGTTATTTATCTTAACATGGGAATTAGGAATTGGATAATAAGATTTAACAATTGTAACTAAATGTAACTCCACTAACTATCTATGTGATTCTGATGTTTCCCTGTTCACAGCACACCCGAGAGAGAGAGAGACCCCGTGTGGCTGTCCTTTATACCCCTGTTGGTCCAGCCCTCTGGTGATCATGTGGTGCTGCTATCAACCCATTAACCCCTTGTGTGCATGCACCTACAGAGATCACCACAACTTTATCAGAAAGAACTGACACTGAGTCACAGAGGAGATATGAGGACAGGTGACCAAATGCTTGTTCAGAGAGGTAGGTTTTAAGGAGTGGTGTAAAGAGGGTGACATAGGAGAGGCAGTGAAGTTTGGATGGGAATTCCAGAGTTTAGGGCCTAGACAGCTTAAAGCGTGGCTGCCTGTGGCACAGTGATTAAAATTGGGGATGTGCAAGAGTTCAGAATTTAACAAGTGCCGAGACCTTGGAAGCTGATGGGACCAAAGAAGTTTACAGAGATTAGGAGGAAAACAGTCATGGAGGGATTTGAAAACAGGATGAGAATTATAAAATTGATGTGTTGCTGCACTGATAGCCAATGTCGGTCAGCAAGTCCAGGGGTGATGGGTGAATGGTATTTTGTGCTAATCAGGATCCACGCAACCAGGTTTTTGGATGGGATTAAGTTTATGGAGCGTAGAAGGTGGGAGGATGACTGGGTGAGCACTGGAATAGTCAGATATAGAGGTAACATAAACAAGTATCGGTGTTTCAGCAGCGGATAAGCTAAGATAAGGCAGAGCCTGTGCAGTTACTGAGGTGGAAGCAGGCAGTCTTCTGGGTATGTGGTGTTAGGATACTGGACCAGATCCCAACTTTTGTTAGGATACTGGACCACAACCCCACACGATTTTTCTATGTGCAAAACTGTGAGGAAAGGATACTTTACCCCAGGGGTGATGATTCTGACCAATAGGTATCTTTAATGTTAAAACAAACTTTAATTTAAACACAGAATTAATCACATTAGCGTCAAAGAGATAGTTTTATAATTATCAGTTAAACAGTTCTTAAATAACGGAAAATTTTGAACTTACTATCTATCCTTGCTACTAATTCCATTAAGCAACCCAATTTAGTTCAAATGCTACATATAAATAAAGTTAACAAAACAGGTTACTTGCTTATCTATGTAGTTCATTTAGAGAGGGAACCTTTCAAGCACAGAGCCAGTACAGTTCTGTCTTTTCAGACTCAAATCCTATGGCAAACTGATGTTCAATTTAAAACCTCAAAACAGACTTCAAAACTGCAGACAGACCTGGCTCCTCCCATTAATTACATCATCTGTAACCCACTAACTTTCATGACCTGCTTAGCTAGGACTAAATACAATCCCTCATAAATTATCTACATTCCAGGGAAATATAGACAATGTTCCAGTAGCTCTTTATCTGTAACCAACTAAGTGGTTAGAATGAATGTTCACCTCACCTATTATGACTCTTTAATTGCAGTTTTAGCAAACATACTGCCTGTATGTATTTTAAACCAGGGTTTTTATAAAATGTTACTGCCACAAAATACAAAATATAATGGGTGCAATTTAACGAAAATGAAACAGAGTCCAATGTTGAGCTGTTTAGCCGGGGGCCCGCTATCAAATGGGACTCTGTTTCATTTCGGAACCTCGGCGAGGAACGCCCCACCGAGGATGTACTCAGTCCCATTTCCCACGCGACAGTGCAGGACCGATCTCCAGACCCCCCACTTATAAGAGGGTCCTCAAGCCCATGCACCCTGAGACTCAAGGGCAGGGCACAACTGGCGTGATCCCCAATTCAGGCAAAATGCCACCTTGCCAATGCCAGCCTGGCACCTTGGCAGTGCCCTTGCCAAGTGGCAGCAGGGGTGCCAGGGTACCACCCTCCCAGAGCCTAACCACCCAGTGGTCCCCAATCATCTGGGAGACCCCACAAGTGCTGATAGCCTGGTCCACATTTGTGGAAACCAGTGCTAACTGGCACTTGCTCGGTATCTCCGAGCCACAGGGAGTTAGATCCCATGCTGTGGGTAACTCCAGCAAGTGCATATTCAAGTGAGCCTTACTGCACACTTTAATATGCAAATTTAGGCCACGCCCATTATAGGCAGGATCCAGATTGCGACATCTCATGAGATCCTATTAGATCTCCTGAGGCATAGCGAGATGGGTAAATCTCATTGAGAGGCCTCTCATGAGATTTACCAGTCGCATCGTATCCCAGGCCAGGGGTGATGCAGCCAGTAGATCTCACCCAACATATATCAATTTCCTGCATTATCACAACGATCAGAAGCTCATCTCGGAATGCAAGACAACACCCATATTGTGAATGCTGTTTAGTTTCAGACTGCTGTAAGAGAGAGGAGTGGAGTAAATAGTTAGGGAATAGAGTTTGGAGTGGGAATGATAAACTATGGCATCAATCTTCCCAATATTTAATTGGAGGAAATTTTTGCCCTTCCAGTAATGAATGTCTGATAAGCAGACTGATAATTTAGCAACAGTGGAGGCGTTGAGAGAGATGGTGGTGAGGAAGAGCTGGATGTTGTAAACATGTGAAAACTAACGTTGCGCTTTTAGATGATATTGCTGAGGGGCAGAATCTGGATTAGAAATGGAAGGGAGCCAAGAGTCAATCTCAAGGCTCGCCAAAGGTAACGATATGGGAGCAGGAAGAGAAGCCATTGCAAGCTTGTAATTCCCCTCTATCTCCTGGACCAATTTCTTTGATCATCTTAACCACCTCTATGCAGTCTGTCTTCATAACTTATTGCTGTTATCCCAATATCATTCTGGTGATTCTGCATTGTATCCTGCAAGGCCAATTTAAATTTCTTGACTTGTGATGGCCAGACTGAACACAGTACGTTAAATGTGCCATAACCAGAACTCTGCTTAGCTGCAAGCACAATTTCCACCTCTTTGTATTCCAGTCCTCTTAAGATGTAGCACACTGAAGCAGACCGGGAGCATTGTGCACCAGATCTGTGAGTCTGAACTGAACAGGAAAGGAAAGAAAAGGAAAATAATCGCAAAGTGACATCGCAGGACAAGGGGTTGTGGGGATAGGTTGGAGGTGTGGGCTTGAGTGGGGTGCTCTTTCCAAGGGCTGGTGCAGTCTCAGTGGGCTGAATGGCCTCCTTCTGCACTGTAAATTCTATGATTCTATGTGTGACTTGGGCTGAATGCACTGGAAAGCTTTTATTTTAATCTAAATTAACCAGCTATAAAGTTAGAGTTGATTGATCAATTAGATTGAAAACTAAAACCAATTTGATAATTTGTCATATCATTAAAATCAGTGCTCAATTAATCAATTATATTGAGAGGATAAAACCTATAATAATAATCTTTATTAGTGTCACAAGTAGGCTTACATTAACACTGCAATGAAGTTACTGTGAAAATCTCCTAGCCACCACATTCCGGCGCCTGTTCGAGTACACTGAGGGAGAATTCAGAATGTCCAAATCAGCTAAAAGCATGTCTTTCGGGACTTGTGGGAGGAAACCGGAGCACCCGGAGGAAACCCACGCAGACACGGGGAGAACGTGCAGACGCCACACAGGCAGTGACCCAAACTAGAAATTGAACCCAAGTCTCTTGCACTGTGAAACAACAGTGCTAACCACTGTGCTACCGTGCCACCCTATTTAAATTAAATAACAGGAGATAATATAGAAGATGACTGCATTTTTAGTCAATTAAAATCTACGGTTTTTGGATCACAAGAGTTAAGCAAAAATATTTCAGTTACAAAATAAAATAAGATTCCATCAGCCTAGGGGAAGGAACTGATTAATTATTAGGTGGCACATCTTCATTTATTTATGTAATATGTTTAAAAGTCTCATAACAGAGGCCTTGCAGAGCAGCTTAGACCTGTGAGTGTTGTTGCTAACTTTGCCTTAGTTTAATTGCTCTGTTTTATCACCTTTGCTCTTGAGTCGCCAGGTATCTTTATGATACCGCCACGTGGTTCAAGTCCGCGTAATGATCAATAATCCAATACACCGATTAGTAAGATTTAAATCAAAGCACATTTATTATACACAGTAATCACTACTCATGCATAAATTCTACATCTAAGCTACTTCTTACAACTAACAGGCCTATACTTAACTTGGAACTGGCCCACCAGGTCAGGGAAACAAATGGCCTTTTATTCGGGTTCTGAGCCTGCGGGATTCGAAGTTGGTACAGATTGGTAGCGAGGAGCGCCTATCTCGTAGCGAGCGTTGAAGTAAGACTTACAGTTTTGAGCGGCTGTTGAAGAGTGAAGAGGGAGTGAAGAGAGATGCAAGCGGTGGAAGAGAGAGCGCCTTGAACTTGGGGCTCAATTCTTATAGTTCCCAGGGGCTTCCCGCCTTTCGGGGCGGACCCTGTACCTGGTTCCAAGTGATTGGACTTTGTCCCAATCACTTGGTTCGATTTTCTCCAATGCTGGAGCGGTTCCCTGATCGATGGGCGGTCTTGAGGTGGTCGTTTACCTCCTTTTGTGTAGGCTTCTGCTGGCGCCAAAGAGTCTGGTTTTGCTTTATGTGTCTAAATGTTGCTCATTGTTCCCGGGGATTGCTCATTAGTATGCAGATGGCTGGTGTTTTGTTATGCTGATGGTTGCTGGTATCGATCTTGTCTGGCCTTTCCAGAGGTAAATACACAGCCAACCTGCAGCTGCTCATTTTTGTCCTGTTGGCTGACATTCCCATCAGCCTTTGCCGTTCGCCATTTGGAATCGGGAGTTGGCCATTTTAAGTGGCTACAGTGTGCATCTTGTCCACGTACAAACTCCAAGAAGTATCTCATGTCCTGAAAAACCACATATGCAGGACACGTTTACTGTTGGAGGAGCCCCCGCCTCAGGTTTTGGGGCTTGAGCTGGCGGCACTGCAGTACATCTGCAAGCTTCAGAGCTTCTTGAACAGCACATTTCTCAATGTGGCCACCCCACAGTTTACGGGTATGCAGGCAGAGAGTGAATGCGTGACCACCAGTGCTTCTCATTCTCCAACTGGTGTTCTGCTCTGAATACTGATGAGAGTTGTCATGATATTCAAACACACACATCATGATAGACATACCAACAGACAAATCAGAACACACAACACCACAACCAATCACAGACAAAGACAGGGACAGTATAAAAGGACAAACACGACACCTGGTGGGTAGCAGATCTGGGGACAAGGACAACGACAAGACCTGTTTTAACATCACAGACAGGGAGTCCCCACGTGCAGAGTATCAAGACAAAACTGTAGATAGTAAGTTCGAATAAAACAGCGTTGTACCAAATACAACTGTGTTGGCTCATCTGTGTGTCAGAACGCCCAACACCACAAGAGTGATGATTCCTCTGGGGTGTGCAGCCACAACCTTGTCCATGGAATCAGCTGTAAAGAGGAAGATTGGAAAAGCAAAAGAAAGGGGATTCTATAGTTTGGGGAACAGTCTGGTCTTTTTGTGGTCACAGATGTGCATCCAGGATGGTAAATTGCCTCCCTGGTGCCAGGTCAAGATTTCCGGAGCTTTTGGAAGAGACTAGCAAGCTGGAACTCAAAGGTAGTAATCTTTGAATTAGCCCAGTACCGTGTAGTATAGAATTGGAATAGATCAGATTGCAGGAGGGAGGTTTTCAAATTCCTGGGATTTTGGGACTGGTTCTGGCAGAGAAGGGCCTGTATAGGCTGGACAGGTTGCACCTGAACAAAACCAGGATCAATGTTCTTGCTGGCAATTTGCCATTGGGGAAGGTTTAAGCTAACTTGGCAAGAGTGTGGGGGCAAGGAGGTAATATTAGAGAGCAAATCCAAGGGATACAGAGAATTGGGAAAAACGGATGGCATTAGAGTAGGAAATAAAAAGGTTTTAGTTGAGGTCAGTGTAAGAGGGAATGTAGTAAGATCTAAATTAAGTTCACTGTGCATGTATGTGAATGTGCAAGAGGGTGGTATATAATATTGGTGAGCTGCAGGCTCAGAAAACCATGTGGAAGTATGATGTTGTGGTGGTAACGGAGACCTAGCTGAACAAAAGACAGGACTGGGTACAGGATATTCCAGGATACAAGGTGTTCAGAAAATAAAATAAAGGAGGAAGGATAGTAGTATTGATTTAAGGAAAACATGCAATGCTATGGGAAGAGAATGTCCAAGAGATACCTCTTAGATAGAGCTGTTAAACAATCATACTGTTACATTTATGTGCGTATTCTATAAGCCACCAGCTAGCAGGAAAGATTTGGAGGAACAATTTGCAAGGGAATTTGAGAGGTCCAAGAATGACAGAATTGTTATAGAACATAGAACATAGAAAATACAGCACAGAACAGGCCCTTCGGCCCACGATGTTGTGCCGAACCTTTGTCCTAGATTAATCATAGATTATCATTGAATTTACAGTGCAGAAGGAGGCCATTCGGCCCCTTGAGTCTGCACCAGCTCTTGGAAAGAGCACCCTACCCAAACTCAACACCTCCACCCACCACCAAGGGCAATTTGGACATTAAGGGCAATTTATCATTGGCCAATTCACCTAACCCGCACATCTTTGGACTGTGGGAGGAAACCGGAGCACCCGGAGGAAACCCACGCAGACACGGGGAGGACGTGCAGACTCCGCACAGACAATGACCCAAGCTGGAATCGAACCTGGGACCATGGATCTGTGAAGCAATTGTGCTATCCACAATGCTACCGTGCTGCCCTTAAGAACAAATAAATCTACACTATATCATTTTCCCGTAATCCATGTACCTATCCAACAGCTGCTTGAATTTATGTCCCCTTGTAATGGTGTGTTCCACCTGGGGAAAAAGTCTCTGACTGTCTACTCTATCTATTCCCCTGATCATCTTATAAACCTCTATCAAGTCGCCCCTCATCCTTCTCCGCTCTAATGAGAAAAGGCCTAGCACCCTCAACCTTTCCTCGTAAGACCTACTCTCCATTCCAGGCAACATCCTGGTAAATCTTCTTTGCACCTTTTCCAGAGCTTCCACATCCTTCCTAAAATGAGGCGACCAGAACTGTACACAGTACTCCAAATGTGGCCTTACCAAGGTTTTGTACAGCTGCATCATTACCTCATGGCTCTTAAATTCAATCCCTCTGTTAATGAACGCGAGCACACCATAGGCCTTCTTCACAGCTCTATCCACTTGAGTGGCAACTTTCAAAGATGTATGAACATAGACCCCAAGGTCTCTCTGCTCCTCCACAATGCCAAGAACTCTACCGTTAACCCTGTATTCCGCATTCATATTTGTCCTTCCAAAATGGACAACCTCACACTTTTCAGGGTTAAACTCCATCTGCCACTTCTCAGCCCAGCTCTGCATCCTATCTATGTCTCTTTGCAGCCGACAACAGCCCTCCTTACTATCCACAACTCCACCAATCTTCGTATCGTCTGCAAATTTACTGACCCACCCTTCAACTCCCTCATCCAAGTCATTAATGAAATATAATGGTGGAACTTTAATTATCCTAAATAGACTGGATATCATAGTGTGAAGGGAAGAGGCTAGAGTTTCTAGTGTACTTTAGAGAATTTTGTACAACATTATATTTCCAGCCTAACAGGAAAGGAGGCATTGCTGGATCAGGGTCTGAGGAATGCAGTGGCCAAGTGGATCAAGAGACAGTTGGGGAACATTTAGGGGAAAGTGATCATAATGTCATAAGGTTTAGGTTCACTTTGGGAAAGGACAAGAAGCAATCCAGGGTGAAAATAATTAACTGTGGGAAGACCTAACTTCAATGGGGTGAGAATGGATCTGGCTCGGGTAAATTATATCAATGATTGGGAGGCAAAACTGTAGCTGAACAATAGTCTGCCTTTAAAGATGAGAGAGTTTGGGTACAGTCCCATGAGGAGGAAAGGTAGGGCAAACAAATCCAGAGTTCCCCAGATGATGAAAGAGATAGAGAGCAAGATGAAGCAGAAAAAGTGTGCATGAGACAGGTGTCATGTAAATAATACAACTGAGGAACAGGCTCAATGTATAAGGTTCAGAGGGAAGTGAAAAAAAACAAATAAGAGAGGCAAAGAGGGAGTGTGAGAAGAGATTAGCAACTAACATAAAAGGGAATTCAAAAGTCATCAGCAGGCATATAAACAATAAAAGAGTGTTAAAAGGAGGAGGGAGTGCGGATTAGAGACCTAAAAAGGCATTGGAGGCAGGGGCATTACTGAGGTACTAAGTGAGTACTTCGCATCTGTCTCGACTAAAGAGGAAGATTCTGCCCAAGTTAGTGAAGGAGGAGGGACTTGAGATGTATGGGCTAAAAGTTGATGAAGAGGATGTTATAGATAGACTGGCTTTACTCAAAGTTGATAAGTCACTCGGACTGGATGCAATACTTCCTTCAATATCCTTGGATGCAAGGGTGGAAATGGCAGAAGCACTGGCCATAATCTTCCAATGATCCTTGGATAGAGGGCTGGTGGCAGAGGACTGCAGAATTGCAAATGTTACACCTCTGTTCAAGAAGGGGGATTAAGATAAGCCCAGCAACTAGCAGCCAGTAGGTTTAACCTCTGGTGGGAAACCTTTTAGTCATGTTAATTTGGGACAAAATTAACAGTTAGGCAGACACATGTGGATTAATTAAGGAAAACATGGATTTGTTAAAAGTAAATTGTGTTTACTTGCTTGAGTTTTATCTGAGGTAACAGAGGGTTGATGAAAGTGATGCAGAGTATCTGGACTTCGAAAGGGTACTTGATGAAATGGCACATAACGTGCTTGAAAGCAAAGTTATAGCCCATGGACGAAAGGGGATGGTAGTAGTATGGATACAAAATTGACCTAGTGACAGGAAACAGAGTATTGGTGTGGTAGTCACCACTGTTGTATTATATTGTGTATATGGGTATTACGGTAAGGCCCCTGTACTACAGGTACGGGGGTAGATCCCTGCCTGCTGGCTCCGCCCAGGAGGCGGAGTATAAATGTGTGTGCTCTCCGAACAGCAGCCTTTTCGTAAGCTGCTGTAGGAGGCCACACATCTCTGTGTAATAAAGCCTCGATTACATTCTACTCTCGTCTCATCGTAATTGATAGTGCATCAATTTATTACACAGAGATTTTTCAGAGATGGACCTCCGCATCAAGCCGGATCACCTGCAGCTGCATCCTCAAGCAGACAACGGCAAAAAGGACTTCCAACATTGGCTAGCTTGCTTTGGAGCATACATCGGCTCTGCGCCAGACCCAATCTCAGAAGCACAGAAGCTCCAGATTCTGTACACGCGGCTGAGCTCCAACGTTTTTCCCCTCGTCCAGAACGCGCCTACCTACGCAGATGCCATGGCGCTACTGAAGGAGAATTACGCTCCGCAGACCTTCAAGATCTACGCCAGGCACCTCCTATCCATGCGGCACCAACTTCTGTGGAAGATTTCTGGTGTGCGCTGCTCGCCCTGGTGAGAGACTGTGACTGCCAGGCCAATTTGGCCACTGAACATTCAAACCTGCTAATGAGAGACGCGTTTGTTACGGGCCTCGGGTCTGACTACATCTGCCAGCGCCTCTTAGAAGGGGCCACACTTGACCTCACGGCGACCAAGAAACTAGCGCTCTCGCTCACGGTCGCCTCACGCAACGTACAGGCTTATGCCCCCGACCGCAGAGCCCCCCCACTGTGCATCGTGGACCCCGCCATTGGCCACCCCATCGTGGACCCCATCAGCGTCTGCCCTCAGCCAACCCCACACCTGCGCCGCGCGGCAGTCAACCAACCCCGGGGGACCCAAGTGCTACTTCTGCGTACAGACAAAACACGCCCAGCAGCGCTGCCCGGCGCGGAGCGCGCTCTGCAAGGCCTGTGGCAAGAAGGGACATTTTGCTGCCGTGTGCCAGGCCTGCTCAATCGCCGCTATTGTCCTGGCACCCCCCCACGTGCGGCCAGTGGGCGCCACCATCTTCCTCCCCTCAGACCATGTGCAGGCCCGAGGGCGCTGCCATCTTGCTCCACTCACAACACGTGCGGCCTGTGGGCGCTGCCACCTTGCTTGCCTCAGAACCAATGGGCACCGCCATCTTGCCTGCCCCAGGGCAGTGCGGCCCGAGGGCGCCGCCAACTTGCCTGCCCCAGGACACGTGTGGCCCATGGGCGCTGCCATCTTACCCACCTCAGGACCCCTGCTCATCGGGCACCACATCGGGCCGCTCATCGCCTGCAACCGCCGACGACCAGCCGCGTCTCACCTCGGTCACGATCGACCAGTCTCAACTGCACAACCTCACGACTGCTTCGACAAAGGTGAAGGTCGATGGGCATGAGATATCCTGCCTTCTTGACTCCGGGTGCACTGAGAGCTTCATCCACCCTGATACGGTAAGGTGCTGCTCCCTCGCGGTACACCCCGCTAACCAAAGAATCTCCCTGGCCTCCGGGTCCCACTCCGTGGCGATCCAGGGGTACTGCATTGCCACCCCCACCGTCCAGGGCATAGAGTTCAGCAGCTTCCGGCTCTACGTCCTCCCTAACCTCTGCGCTGCCTTGCTACACGGCCTGGACTTCCAGTGCAACCTCCAGAGCCTAACCCTGAAATTTGGCGGGCCCCTACCACCCCTTACTGTTTGCGGCCTCGCGACCCTTAAAGTCGCCCTGCCTTCCCTGTTTGCAAACCTCACCCTGGATTGCAAACCCGTCGCCACCAGGAGCGGACGGTACAGCGCCCAGGACAGGACCTTCAACAGGCCTGAGGTCCAGCGGCTGCTGCGGGAGGTATCATCAAGGCCAGCAGCAGCCCCTGGAGAGCCCAGATGGTAGTGGTGAAAACCGGGGAGAAAAACAGGATGGTTGTTGACTATAGTTAGACCATCAATCGATACACGCAGCTCGACGCATACCCCCTCCCACGCATATCTGATATGGTCAATCAGATTGCACAGTACTGGGTCTTCTCGACAGTGGACCTGAAATCTGCCTACCACCAGCTCCCCATCCATAAGGTGGACCGCCGATACACTGCGTTTGAAGCAGTCGGACGCCTTTACTATTTCCTTAGGGTTCCCTTCGGCGTCACAAACCGGGTCTCGGTCTTCCAACGGGAGATGGACGGAATGGTTGACCGGTACAGACTGCGGACCACCTTCCCGTACCTAGACAACGTCACCATCTGCAGCTACGACCAGCAGGACCACGACGCTAACCTTTCCAAATTTCTCACACCGCCACACTCCTCAACCTAACTTACAACAAGAAGTGTGTGTTCAGCACAAACCGATTAGCTATCCTCGGCTATGTGGTTCAGAACGGAGTTCGAGAGCCCGACCCCAATCGCATGCGCCCCCTCATGGAACTTCCCCTCCCCCACTGCCCCAAGGCCCTCAAACGATGCCTGGGGTTCTTTTCGTATTACGCCCAGTGGGTCCCAAACTATGCGGACAAGGCCAAACCACTCATTCAATCCACTGCTTTCCACTGACTGCTGAGGCTCACCAGGCCTTCAACCGTATCAAGGCCGACATCGCCAAGGCCGCGATGCACACAGTCGATGAAACGCTCCCCTTCCAAGTCGAGAACGATGCATCAGACGTCGCTCTGGCCACCACCCTCAACCAGGCAGGCAAGCCCGTGGCATTCTTTTCCCGCACCCTCCATGTCTCCGAAATTCGGTACTCCTCCATCGAAAAGGAGGCCCAAGCGATCATTGAAGCTGTGCGACATTGGAGGCATTACCTGGCTGGCAGGAGATTCACTCTCCTCACTGACCAACGGTCGGTTGCCTTCATGTTTAACAACACACAGCGGGGTAAGATCAAAAATGATAAAATCTTGAGGTGGAGGATCGAGCTCTCCACCTACAATTACGAGATTTT
Source organism: Scyliorhinus torazame (assembly GCF_047496885.1). Classification (NCBI taxonomy): domain Eukaryota; kingdom Metazoa; phylum Chordata; class Chondrichthyes; order Carcharhiniformes; family Scyliorhinidae; genus Scyliorhinus; species Scyliorhinus torazame. The sequence goes on along the minus strand of NC_092708.1, from coordinate 321,047,610 downwards.
GTATCGCCCCGGTAAGCTCAACGAGCCCCCTGATGCCCTGTCCCGAGGTACATGTGCCAGCGCACAAGTGGACCGACTCCGGACCCTGCACGATGATCTCTGTCACCCGGGGGTCACCCGCTTTTACCACTTCATTAAGGCTCGCAATCTGCCCTACTCCATTGAGGAGGTCAGGCCTATCACCAGAGACTGCCAGGTCTGCGCGGAGTTTAAACCGCACTTCTACCGGCCAGACCGTGCGCGCCTGGTGAAGGCCTCCTGCCCCTTTGAACGGCTCAACGTGGACTTCAAAGGGCCCCTCCCCTCCAGCGACCGCAACACGTACTTTCTTAATGTGGTCGACGAGCATTCCCGATTCCCCTTCGCCGTCCCATGCCCCGATATGACGTCTGCCACCTTCATCAAAGCCCTCAACACCATCTTCACTCTGTTCGGTTTCCCCGCCTACGTCCACAGCGACCGGGGGTCCTCATTTATGAGCGAGGAGCTGCGCCAGTACCTGCTCAACAGGGGCAGTGCCTCGAGCAGGGCGACCAGCTACAACCCCAGGGGAAACGGGCAGGTGGAGCGGGAGAATGGGACGGTCTGGAGGGCCGTCCAGCTGGCCCTACGGTCCAGAGATCCCCCGGCCTCCCGCTGGTAGGAGGTCTTCCCCGATGCACTTCACTCCATTCGGTCGCTCCTGTGCACCGCGACCAACGAAACACCCCATGAACGTCTCTTTGCCTTCCTCAGGAAGTCCACCTCCGGGGTTTCGCTCCCAACGTGGTTGGCAGCTCCAGGACCCGTTCTCCTCTGCAAGCACGTGCGGCTCCACAAGGCGGACCTGTTGGTTGAGAGAGTACAGCTACTCCATGCGAACCCGCAGTACGCCTACGTAGTGTACCCCGACCGCCGCCAAGACACAGTCTCCCTCAGGGATCTGGCACCAGCTGGCCCCCCCTTCCCCCCGCCCCGGCGCCACCCTCCCCTCCCCCGGCGCACCCCACCGCAGCCCCCGCTCCAGGACAATCCGTCCTCCCCTTGCTCCCACCCGGGGATAAAGAGGATTTTGACACGCTCCCGGAGTCACCGAAGACCAAGCCGACGCCTGAGTCGCCACCAGCACTGCGGAGTTCTCAACGACAGATCAAGGCGCCCGATCGTCTAAATTTGTAACCTTCTCTGTAATTTTAAAACCAATCTCTATGTATATAGTTTTCCACCACCCCCGCTGGACTCATTTTTAACAGGGGGTGAATGTGGTAGTCACCACTGTTGTATTATATTGTATATATGGGTATTACGGTAAGGCCCCTGTACTACAGGTACGGGGGTAGATCCCTGCCTGCTGGCTCCGCCCAGGAGGTGGAGTATAAATGTGTGTGCTCTCCAAACAGCAGCCATTTCGTAAGCTGCTGTAGGAGGCCACACATCTCTGTTTAATAAAGCCTCGATTACATTCTACTCTCGTTTTGTCGTAATTGATAGTGCATCAATTGGTGAACAGTTGCTTTTCATACTTGATAAGGTTATACAGTGAGGTTATACAGTGATACCTCCTCCACGATCGTCCTCAATACTGGGGCCCTGCAAGTCTGCGTACTTAGCCCCCTACTATACTCCCTAAACACACGACTGTGTGGCAAAATTTGGCTCCAACCCACATCCACAGGCTTGCTGATGACATGATCATAGTGGTTCGGATTTCTAACAAAGATGAGTCAGAGTACAGGAGGGAGATACACCTAATGGCATGGTGTAACGACAACAATCCCTCCCTCAATGTCAGCAAAACTAAGAAGTTGATCATTAACTTCAGGAAGCAAAGTATCATACACACCCCTGTCTTCATCAATGGCGCCGAGGTGGAGATGGTTGACAGCTTCAAATTCCTAGGTGTGCACATCACTAACAATCTGTCCTGGTCCACCCACGTCGATGCTCCGACCAAGAGAGCACAACAGCGCATATACCTCCTCAGGAAACTAAGGAAATTTGGCATGTCCACATTGACTCTTATCAATTTTTACAGATGCATCATCGAAAGCATCCTATCTGGTTGCATCGCAGCCTGGTATGGCAACTGCTCGGTCCAAAATGGTAAGAAACTACAGAGAGTCGTGAACACAACTCAGTTCATCATGTGAATCCGCCTCCCATCCATTGACTCTGTCTACACCTCCCGCTGCCTTGGGAAAGTGGGCAGCATAATCAAAGACCCCTCCCACCCGGGTTATTCTCTCTTCCAACCTCTTCCATCGGGCAGGAAATACAAAAGACTGAGAACACACACTAACAGATTCAAAAACAGCTTCTTTCCCGCTGTTACCAGACTCCTGAATGACCCTCTTATGGACTGAACTGATCTCTCCACACATCTTCTCTACTGAGTAGTACTACACTCCGTATTGTTTCACCCAATGTCTGTGTCTATGTATTTACATTGTGTATTTATGTATGTCCTATGTTTTTCATGTGTGGAACGATCTGCCTGGACTGATTGCAGAACAACACTTTTCACTGTACGTCGGTACATGTGACAACAAATCAAAATCCATAGGGCCGGTATTAGGGTCACAGCTTTCCCTGAAATATCTTAATGACCTATGCTTGGGTTTACAGGATACATTTAAATTTGCAAATGACACAATACTTGGAAGTGTACTGAACCATGAGGAGGACGGTGAGAAACTTCTCAAGGACATAGACAGGCTGGTGAAATGTGACAGACAAATTTAATGATGTGTGAAGTGATTCATTTTATTAGGGACAATGAGGAGAGGCCATATATGAAATTAAGAATTCAAATCTAAAAGGGCTGCTGGAGCAGAGAGACCTGGTGGCGTATGTGCACAAATCATTGAAGGTGGTAGGGCAAGTTGAGAGTGCAGTTAATAATGCATATGGCATCTTGGGCTTGAAAAATAATAGCAAAGAGTACAAAAGTAAGGAAGTTGAATTAAGCCTATGTACAATACTGGTTTCACCTCAACCACAGCGTTGTGTCCATTTCTGGGCACCACATTTCAGGAAGGATGTGAAGGCATTAGCGGGGGAGGTGCAGAAAGGATTCACGAGAATGGTTTCGGGGATGAGGAACTTCAGTTACTGGCACTGAATGGATTAGATAAACTGGGGATGTTCTACCTGGAGAAGAGAAGATTCAAAGGAGATTTGAAAGAAGTATTCATAATCATGAGGGGTCTGAACAGAGTGGCAAGGGAGAAATTGTTAATAATAATAAGAATAATAATAATCGCTTATTGTCACAAGTAGGCTTCAATGAAGTTACTGTGAAAAGCTCCTAGTCGCCACATTCCGGCGCCTGTTTGGGGAGGCCAGTACGGGAATTGAACCCACGCTGCTGGCATTGTTCTGCTTTGCATTCAGCTATTTAGCCCACTGAGTTAAACCAGCCCCATCCCTTTGGTGCTGGAAGGCGGGAGAACAAGACTACTCTGCTGCTTGGCAAAGAAGCACTGACAACATGAGAAAAAGCTTTTTTTTTTACACAGCGCCGCGATTAGGATTTGGAATGCACTGCCTGAGGGTGTGGTGGAGGCAGGTGCAATTGTGGCTTTCAAAAGGGAATTGGAAAATCATCTGAAGAGAAAAGAATTCCTATGCGGAAAAAATGGGAGCATGGGACTTGGTTCTTGCAGGGAGCCATCATGAACATGATGAGCAGAATGGCCTCCTGTTGATCTGTAACCATTCTATGATTCTATTCACTTAGCATTAGTGGAGGAGATCTAGCAGCAAGTTGCCAGACACCACCCAGTTAGGAGGGGACACCACATAAATTAAAAGAGAAAAATTCAAACAGTATCACACAGGTAAAGTTCCACAAAGGAAAATCACTGAAATCACTCTCTCTAAAGCATTTTCGGTGAAAGAACCACGTGATGTTAACACCTCTGGCCTCTTCTGGGTTACGGGCTGTATTTTTTCCATTATATTTTATGCACTGTCCTCCAACTGTGTACATATGAACAGCAGGCCTTCTTATAAATGGTATAAAGTTCACGCCAGGATGCATGACTCAAGTGGATTGATTCCAGGAGAAACTTCCTTAGGAACTGTTTTTTAGATAAGAAACCTTTCAAAGGAGTGGTTAATTCGAACTATGGTTTAATTGTATCAAAAGAGCCTGGTACAAATTGACAGATTTGCTGCGCCTTTTTTATGAGCTTTTAGTCAATCGATACAAAATGAGTTGCACGATATATTGTCAGAAGTTGTGTTGTCAGTCCAAATACTTCCATGTGTTTCCTTACTCTGCAGCCCAACCGAGCACAATACAACTTTTGGAAAGTTTAATGACTTAATGTTGATTTTTGGTCCATGTGACTGTGAACTTTGGCCCTTAACTGATAACTCAAAAGAAACTTTGAGCTGGACAATTATATTTTTACATTATTAGGTGTGCCTTGAACTTATGGACCCATTCTGTTGCTGATTATATCTCTTGTAGAACATTCAAAGGAAATTACTTCTTCTGTGCCACTTAGAATGAAAATAGTTTTTCCACCGTTGTTGAGTGACAACCTCTTCAAAAGTGACAATTGTGCTACCATTTCACGTTCCAATAATTTGGGTTTGCATCACTATTTCCCGAGAAAGGAAAAATCCATGCAATTGGTTTAATTTACTTCCAAAATAAGTTTCTTTGGGGTTTGAGAATTTCAAACGGCACCACTTGTTTTGATGTTCAGTATACTTGGCAGTTTCAGAGATACTTAAATTGAACAATTTTATGAAAATCAAAACAGAAAATGCTTGCTTGTGAAGTTCTGATCTCAGTCCATTGTTTAACATCTGTATCTTCTCCATTCTAACCGTGAACCGAACTATTTTATAATAACCATCGCATTAACAATGTCCTATCTTCAGTCTGATTACTTGCCCCATTTAGTTTCCTGAAACAAGACCTAATTCTGGAGCTTTCCGAGCTAGACTTATAACATACTGACTGAGAAAATAATTTTGAATCTAAATTCTCAGCACTTTGTCCACAATGGACTTGACAGGCCACATGGCTTTTGTCCATGTTTGACCATGTTATAATTCTATGATTCATTCTTTATTTTAGAAGTACTTGGACACTTTGGATAGGACATCTCCCAGTCTTACAGAATTATTACTCTATCAGACTCTATAGTCCAAGATGTGCAGGTTAGGTTGATTGGCCATGCAGAATTGCCCAAAAGGGTTAGCAGGGGCTACGGGGATGGGGTGGGGGAATGGGCCTAGGTAGGGTGCTCTTTCCAAGGATTGGTGCAGACTCGATGGGCCAAATGGCCTCTGCATTGTAGTGATTCTATTCTAGAATTCGAGTAACTCCCCTATTTTTCAGTATTTGTTGATTTTGGTGTGCAGCGCGAGAAATCTGGCTCAGAGTTGATGAGCTGGAGTCTGAGCTTCGGACGCTGCGCTGTATCGTGGTGGGGAAGCGGGGGGTGGAGGAGGTTATCTCGGACTTTGGCAAGATTTTCTCGGAAATCGGCAAAGCCGGATGGCGAGCGGGAATAACAGCGTTGAGCCCGACGACGGCATTGGCAGCTTTTCCCACCATGTAGTGCAGCACGTAGTCAAAAAAATGTTCAGGCACAGGTTCCATGCCGTATCGCTGATGGCGGTGGCCTCTGATTTGCCTGCCCTGCCATCACCTCAGCGCTGCAATCATCGGGGCGCGACATTTAAAGGCCACCCCAACGCACAGCAGCCTCACTTCATAAGTTGCCGGGAAATGATGGCTGCTAAGAAATCTGCACCCTGGTTTTTGGCTGCCTCCCTGGAGAGTCTGCTCGATGCAGTAAAGGACCGCCATGGTGTTCTGTACCCACACTCAGGAAGAAGACCAGCAAGCAAGGTCACCATCCCAGTATGGGAGGCTGAAGCCGCAGTAGTCAGCACTAAAGCCCTGTAGAAGAGAACAGCCATCCAGCGCAGGGAGAGGATGAATGGCCTCTCAATTCACACACCCACCACACATCCACAGGGACCTCACTCAGTGCCAGCTCAGGGGACACCAACACTCACTTTCCGCACAGATCTTCAACTCCCTGATGCATCATGTGCTCATCACCTTGCTGGACACACTCACCGTCCACACATGCGAGCCATCCTTATCATCTGCCCTGGCATGCATCCTGTTTACATTTTCTCAATCTGTTTTCATGCAGGACAAGCTGGTACACCACAAGAGGAATGCTAAAGCTGAAGGTCTTCTTGGAATTCGAGGGCAGAGCCCTTCAGTTGGCTGGGGAAGGTTGATGGCTGGCTGGCTGGATTGGCCATGCTAAATTTCCCCTTAGTGTCCAGAGATGTGCAGGTTAGGTGGGGTTATGGGGATAGGGTGGGGGGTGGGCCTAGGTAGGGTGCTCTTTTGGAGGGACAGTGCAGACTCAGTGAGGCAAATGGCCTCCATCTGCACTGTAGGGAATCTATGATTCCAGATGTCGACCGCTCCTATGTTGATGTTGAGTCAGTGGTGATAAACCAAGTGAGGATCCAGTACCGCATCATCCATCAGACAACAATGCTGTCAATCATGCCTCTTGTTTCTCATCCACTAATTAACTCTTGTTTCTATCACAGGCACACTGGGGAAGCAGCCCAGGGTTGACACCAGCCAGGTCCTTGACTCCAGCCCTCACACCAACACAGCAGAGGGATTCCAATATCAAAGAACTATCATAGCGCTCACAGGCATCCTCCACCAGGGCAGATTTACGCACCTCGGTGGGAGCTTGTTCGAGACTAGCCTCGGTGTCGCTATCTGGTGAGCACATCACACTTTCAGAATCACCGCAGACGGAGGCACTCGGAGGATTGCTGGAAGCCAGGAATCTGCTAAGTCCCAGTCAGATGATAAATCTCTGGACTCGGTCATACCTCAGTTGCTGGAGCTCCAAAGATTAGGAAGGCAAAATCAGGAAGGGATGGCTGGTACACTCCTCGGATTAAACGGCGAGATGGAGGTATCCATCAGCCTTATGCCTGAGGTGATTGTGCTGATACTCCAACACAACGGGGGCAACATAGCGAGGGTGGAAGCTGCCATGGAGACCTTGGTGCAAGCTTTTGACCTGCACTGCTGTCGGACATGCACTCCATGGTGCAGGCACTTTCTGGGATGCATCAGTGTCAGTGCCAGAGGATGGTGGAACATCACGAGCTCACTCCAACTGCCCCTTCATCCCAAGGAGGAAGCCAGGGAACATTGGGCATCCATAGGGAGGAGGATCTGCTGGTGCACACCCTGGGGCCATCCACCCAGGTGTCCCGTCCATCCGAATCCCCACCTCCTGTGACAACCTCAGCTCCAGCTCCACAGGCCAAGGAGGGTGGCACAGCCACACAGCAGGCCAGAGCCCTCCTGGGTTTTGGCTTTCCAGAAGATGCCCTCCAAGGTCATCACAGACAACAGGCCATGGTGGACAGCAGGCTGCCTCCACCTCCTCTGTGGGTGTTAGGGATACACCAAGATGTAGCGGCAGGGTTAGAAAGGTCAAGAAGGTCTACTGCACAGCATGGACATGGGTGTTAAGCACTTGTACATAATGTTCACCTCAGTAAATGAACTCCCATTATTTGCACCCTTTCCATGGCTCCTTGTTCTGCTGAGCTATATTCCTGTAATTTCTTTTTTTTAGTATAAATTTAGCATACCAAATTTTTTTCCATTTAAGGGGCAATTTAGCATGGCCAACCCACCTAACCTGCATGTCTTTGGGTTGTGGGGGTGAAACCCACGCAGACTTGGGGAGAATGTACAAACTCCACACGGACAGTGACCCAGGGCCGGGATTTGAACCCGGGTCCTCAGCGTCGCAGTCCCAGTGCTATCCACTGCACCACATGCCGCCCGTATTCCTGTAATTTCGACCTGAAAACCTGATTCCTGCACAAGATAAAGGCCGGTGCTCAATCCAGGGCTTTCTCCTGTGCACAATGTTCTTTGTGTAAGCTTCCCAACACACTGGCGGCGTCCCGTCACAGTGACAGGACACATCGGTCATACCTGTATCTCGATGGACATGAGGATGTCTCCCACAATGCACAGGACTAACACCACTCATTCCAGTCATTGTCCATGTGTGCTCTCTGCATGTTTGAAATGCAGCTGGCCTCCCACATCCCATCTGCTTCAGCCACCAGTGACAATACACCTCAAGGGTACAGCTTATGAAGGATGCCATTGGATCAGGACAGGTGAAACTTTCCCCACTGCGTGGCCATGATAGCCCTGTCATGGTCAGAAAGCGAGCTGCCATCAGCCAAACTGGAGTCAGACATTCACGGAGCTCTGAGGACCTGTTCACTGTCCCTACTGCAAATCGTCATCATCCTTCTGGAATGCAGGGATGGTGGCAACTGCCCCAAACAGGAGCCTTATTACAGAGAGTGTGCGCTGTCATTAATCAGACAGGAAAGCAATGCTCACTGAAGCCCTGTGAAGCTAATAGGATGTTCTCACTAGATGTCCTCAGCTCTCTCCGTAAATCTAGTGGCAATGAGCGTACCCTGAGCTCGTCTGCCTGGTCTGGACATCGCTATTGCCTTGTGGCCACCATCGTCACCCTTGAGGACCTCCCCAGCCTCATCCCGTTCAACATCTTCCTCATCAGAGGAAACATGCCGCTCCTCCATCACCTCTTCAGAAAGTTCCTCTCCCGTTCTGTGCCAGCTTGTGCCACAACGATGAGTGACACCCCCTGTGGATTGTACTGCAGGTCTCCACCAGACCAGTCCAGGCACCGGAACCACATATTCAGCATCCCTCTCGTCTGCTCCACCAAAATGTAAGTTGCACCATGAGCCTCATTGTACCTTGTCTCAGCTGCACTCTGACCTCGACACATACATCATCAGCCACCTCATCATTGGGTAGTCCTTGTCCCCAAGGAACCAACCTGCAGCCTCTGTTGACCCTGGAACATGACAGGGATCTGAGAGCAGCAGAGAATATAGGAGTCGTGCACACTCCCTGGAAACAAGCACACAGCTGCAGGATGCCTTTGTAGTTGCAGACCAGCTGAATATTCAACAAGTGGACGCCTTGTGGTTCATAGAGTTCCGAGCTTGATGCGTTGGAGATCTGAGTGCCACGTGAATGCAGTCGATGGCAACCTGCACTGGTGGAAATCCAGAGATTTGTGCAAAGCCCATCATTCTTGCACCCTGGCTTGCCTGAGCCTGGTCGAAATAGACAAAGTTGTGTGCCCTTGTGAAGATTGTGCCCACCACATCCTGGATAGACTTGCGTGCGGAGGCTTGCGAAATCCTGAAGAGGTCACCTGTCGAGCCCTGGAAGGAGCCCCATGTGTAAAAATTGAACCCTGCAGTAACTTCCAGCAACACTGGCAGTGGATATCCTCCAAGTCTCTGCGGCGCCAAATTCCGCAGAAGGTAGCAGATGTGGCCAACCAGCTCCCAAGACATGTGGGGCACACATCCGGGGGTGGTGGGGCGGGGGCCCACACATCCGGGGGTGGGGGTGGGGAAGGAGCGGTGGGGGCAACAAAGGCTGCGGGTGGCCACAGCCCGCCATGGCAGGGCAGATCCGACGGCCAGACCCCATGACGGTGGACATGCGGCTGCCCACCCAACCCGTTTGCTTCGCGGTGCAGGCAGCCCGGCCGTCCTGATGTGTGCCAGACATCCGCCCCCACCCCACCAAACTGGCGGCACCCACCAGCGGGTATGTCCAGGGTGGCACACATGGGAGCCCCCCGGTGCGGGAACTGCCACCAGACGGTTGCCCTGGCGGAGGGGACGGCCGACAGGGGGCAGGAGTAGGGCGCGTGCTGGCAACTGGGCCAGCCATATAGCCCACGGCACCTGGTTGTGGAGGGGTGTATACCAATGCTGAAACCCTGTCTTCACCCCCTCCAGATAGTACAAAGTTTAGCCATTTCCAGCATTGTTGGCCGCCGTGGCGGGGGCTGCTGCCCTGCAGGAGGCCCAGTGGGAGCTGAAGCAGGTGTTGTAGAGCAGCGGGCTGCAGTGGGGCACATGCAAGCCACTCAGGCCGCAGTGCCGCAGCCCGAGGGGCGCAGGAGGAGCACCATGCCATGCGGGAGCCACAGCAGGAGGATGACGAGGAGGAGGAGGAGGAGGAGGAGTGTGTGCCATGGCCACGGAAGCATCCGATGCGACAACATGTGTACCCACCCCGCATGTCTTTCGAGGACCTCCCGGACAGGGCGTGCAGGAGGAGACTCCAGCCGAGCCGGGAGACCGTCGCCCACATCTGCCACCTGATGGCACACCTGGCACAACGTGGGACCGGGGGTGGACATGCCCTCCCGGTGGCCGTCAAGGTGATGGTCGCCCTCAACATCTTTGCAACGGGGTCGTTCCAGTCACCGAGTGGGGACCTGTCTGGCATCTCCCAGCCATCGGTGCACAGGTGCATCCGGGCCGTCACCGACGCCCTGTACGACATCGCGGACCGGTACATACAGTTCCCTGTGGACCGCGCTCACCAGGATGCCCGAGGGTTTAGCCGCTGTTGCCCAGATACCCTTGGTGCAGGGGGCGATCGATGGCGTGCACATCGCCATGCGGCCAACGTCGGAGGAATTGGTCATGTGCCTGAACAGGAAGGGCACATATTCAATGAACGTACAGGTGGTCTGTGACCACAGGGTGACGATCCTGCAAGTCTGCGCCAGGTACCCTGGCAGTGTGCATGACTGCTTTATACTCTCCCAATCGTTCATCCCCGCCATGTTTGAGGGACCCCCCCCCCCCCCCCCCCCCCCACCTCCCTTGCAGGGCTGGTTGCTGAGCGACAGGAGTTATCTGTTGCGGTCATGACTGATGACGCCTATTCGGAGGCCACACACCGATGCGGAGCGCAGCTACAATGATGCCCATGCAGCGACAAGGAGTCTGGTCGAGGGGTGCTTTGGGCTGCTGAAGATGCGCTTGAGTTGCCTGGACCGCTCTGGAGGGGCCCTCCACTACCCGTCAGAGAGGGTCGGCCACATCGTTGTGGTCTGCTGCATCCTGCACAACATAGCCCAGCAGAGGGGCGATGGTCTGGAGGAGGAGGAGGAGGACGGTCAGGATGAGGGGGACTCTTCTCCAGATGAGGGAGATGGCGAGGGGGAAGCAGGTGCACGGGACATGGGGGATGGACAGCAACAAGAGGCTGCCCAGCGCTGCCGGCTGGGCCAGCAGGCACGGGTGTCGCTGGTAGCTGCACGTTTCGGCGACCACGGTGGGGGTCAGCAGTGATGGGCATGTGCACAGACAACAGAGTTCGGCACCTCCCCCACCACCGACCACCCTCACCTCCCCCACCACCGACCACCCTCACTACCACATCACCCGCATGCATACGACCCCTCCATGACACATTCACCTGTGGCACAACGGGATGGATCAAACGGTTGAAGGTGTAAGGGGTCTGGTACAAGGCATGGAGGATGATGACAGCCCGCCGTGTGATGGGCTCCGAGCCATACATTGTTCGACAATGTCTGACTCATGGCCACATCAAGACCCTCCACCTGTGTGGACCCTGCACGTGGCCCAGACACTGCATCCCATGGCCCTGGTGTATGGCTGGGGGCGGGTTGGTGTGGGAGAACCGTGGGGGCCCTAGCCCATTAAACTATTCTGTGCCCTGCACCCGTGCCAACTTACTCATCAGTGTCTACCTTTCTGGCCTTGGTGTTCCCCCAGACGGTGCAGCAGAACTGGAGGTGGACTCCTGTGATTCCTGCCCTGTGACTAGGGTCCCCTTTGGCGGTCGTTTCCTGGGGCGGCCCGGCCTGGATGGGCCAGGGAACACCTCGGGCAATTGGGATGGCATGGTGCCACCCTGTTCTGCCCGCTATCCACTAGATGCACCAGGGACGGTCGGGGGGGAGTCCGAGGTGGCGCGGTAGTGTGCTGGGGGAGAAGGGCTGAGGGCATAGTGCTGAGGGGGAACGGCTGGGGGCAGTGTGCTGAGGGAAGAGGACTGAGGGGAGAGGGCTGAAGGGAGAGGGCTGAGGGGAGAGGGCTGAGGGGAGAGGGCTGAGGGGAGAGGGGAGTGGGCTGAGGGGAGAGGACTGAGGGGAGAGGGCGGAGGGGAGAGGGCTGAGGGGAGAAGGCTGAGGGGAGAGGGGAGAGGGATGAGGGGAGAGGGCTGAGGGGAGAGGGCTGAGGGGAAAGGGCTCAGAGGAGAGGGCTGAGGGGAGAGGGCTGAGGGGAGAGGGCTGAGGAGAGAGGGCTGAGGGGAGAGGGCTGAGGGGAGAGGGCTGAGGGGAGAGGGCTGAGGGGAGAAGGCTGAGGGGAAAGGGCTGAGGGGAGAGTGCTGAGGGAAGAGTGCTGAGGGGAGAAGCTGAGGGGAAAGGGCTGAGGGGAGAGTGGTGAGGGGAAAGGGCTGAGGGGAGAGGGCTGAGGGGAGAGGGCTGAGGGGAGAGGGCTGAGGGGAGAGGGCTGAGGGGAGAAGCTGAGGGGAGAGGGCTGGGGGGAGAAGCTGAGGGGAAAGGGCTGAGGGGAGAGTGGTGAGGGGAAAGGGCTGAGGGGAGAGGGCTGAGGGGAGAGGGCTGAGGAGAGAGGGCTGAGGGGAGAGGGCTGAGGGGAGAGGGCTGAGGGGAGAGGGCTGAGGGGAGAGTGCTGAGGGGAGAAGCTGAGGGGAGAGGGCAGGGGGGAGAGGGCTGAGGGGAGAGGGCTGAGGGGAGAGTGCTGAGGGAAGAGTGCTGAGGGGAGAAGCTGAGGGGAAAGGGCTGAGGGGAGAGTGGTGAGGGGAGAGGGCTGAGGGGAGAGGGCTGAGGGGAGAGGGCTGAGGGGAGAGGGCTGAGGGGAGAAGGCTGAGGGGAAAGGGCTGAGGGGAGAGTGCTGAGGGGAGAGGGCTGAGGGGAGAGGGCTGAGGGGAGAGGGCTGAGGGGAGAGGGCTGAGGGGAGAGGGCTGAGGGGAGAGGGCTGAGGGGAGAGGGCTGAGGGGAGAGGGCTGGGGGGAGAGGGCTGAGGGGAGAGGGCTGGGGGGAGAGGGCTGAGGGGAAAGGGCTGAGGGGAGAGTGCTGAGGGGAGAGGGCTGAGGGGAGAGGGCTGAGGGGAGAGGGCTGAGGGGAGAGGGCTGAGGGGAGAAGGCTGAGGGGAAAGGGCTGAGGGGAGAGTGCTGAGGGAAGAGTGCTGAGGGGAGAAGCTGAGGGGAAAGGCCTGAGGGGAGAGTGGTGAGGGGAAAGGGCTGAGGGGAGAGGGCTGAGGGGAGAGGGCTGAGGGGAGAGGGCTGAGGGGAGAAGCTGAGGGGAGAGGGCTGGGGGGAGAAGCTGAGGGGAAAGGGCTGAGGGGAGAGTGCTGAGGGGAGAAGCTGAGGGGGAGAGGGCTGAGGGGAGAGTGGTGAGGGGAAAGGGCTGAGGGGAGAGGGCTGAGGGGAAAGGGCTGAGGGAGACGGCTGAGGGGAAAGGGCTGAGGGGAGAGGGCTGAGGGGAGAGGGCTGAGGGGAGAAGCTGAGGGGAAAGGGCTGAGGGGAGAGGGCTGAGGGGAGAGGGCTGAGGGGAGAGGGCTGAGGGGAAAGGGCTGAGGGGAGAGGGCTGAGGGGAGAAGCTGAGGGGAGAGGGCTGAGGGGAAAGGGCTGAGGGGAGAGTGGTGAGGGGAGAGGGCTGAGGGGAGAGGGCTGAGGGGAGAGGGCTGAGGGGAGAAGCTGAGGGGAGAGGGCTGGGGGGAGAGGGCTGAGGGGAGAGGGCTGAGGGGAGAGGGCTGAGGGGAAAGGGCTGAGGGGAGAGGGCTGAGGGGAGAAGCTGAGGGGAGAGGGCTGAGGGGAGAGCGGTGAGGGGAAAGGGCTGAGGGGAAAGGGCTGAGGGGAGAGGGCTGAGGGGAGAGGTCTGAGGGGAGAGGGCTGAGGGGAGAAGCTGAGGGGAGAGGGCTGAGGGGAAAGGGCTGAGGGGAGAGGGCTGAGGGGAGAAGCTGAGGGGAAAGGGCTGAGGGGAGAGGGCTGAGGGGAGAGGGCTGAGGGGAAAGGGCTGAGGGTAGAGGGCTGAGGGGAAAGGGCTGAGGGGAGAGGGCTGAGGGGAGAGGGCTGAGGGGAGAAGCTGAGGGGAGAGGGCTGAGGGGAGAGGGCTGAGGGGAGAGGGCTGAGGGGAGAGGGCTGAGGGGAGAGGGCTGGGGGGAGAGGGCTGGGGGGAGAGGGCTGAGGGGAAAGGGCTGAGGGGAGAGGGCTGAGGGGAGAGGGCTGAGAGGAGAGGGCTGGGGGGAGAGGGCTGGGGGGAGAGGGCTGAGGGGAAAGGGCTGAGGGGAGAGGGCTGAGGGGAAAGGGCTGAGGGGAGAGGGCTGAGGGGAAAGGGCTGAGGGGAGAGTGCTGAGGGGAGAGGGCTGAGGGGAGAGGGCTGGGGGGAGAAGCTGAGGGGAGAAGCTGAGGGGAGAAGCTGAGGGGAGAGGGCTGAGGGGAGAGGGCTGAGGGGAGAAGGCTGAGGGGAGAGAGCTGAGGAGAGAGGGCTGAGGGGAGAGGGCTGAGGGGAGTGGGCTGAGGGGAGAGGGCTGAGGGGAAAGGGCTGAGGGGAAAGGGCTGAGGAGAGAGGGCTGAGGGGAGAAGGCTGAGGGGAAAGGGCTGAGGGGAAAGGGCTGAGGGGAGAGGGCTGAGGGGAGAGGGCTGAGGGGAGAGGGCTGAGGGGAGAGGGCTGAGGGGAGAAGGCTGAGGGGAGAGGGCTGAGGGGAGAGGGCTGAGGGGAGAGGGCTGGGGGGAGAAGCTGAGGGAAAGGGCTGAGGGGAGAGGGCTGAGGGGAGAGGGCTGAGGGGAGAGTGCTGAGGGGAGAGGGCTGAGGGGAGAGGGCTGAGGAGAGAGGGCTGAGGGGAGAGGGCTGAGGGGAGAGGGCTGAGGAGAGAGGGCTGAGGGGAGAGGGCTGAGGGGAGAGGGCTGAGGGGAGAGGGCTGAGGGGAGAAGGCTGAGGGGAAAGGGCTAGGGGGAGAGGGCTGAGGGGAAAGGGCTGAGGGGAGAGTGCTGAGGGGAAAGGGCTGGGGGAGACGGCTGAGGGGAGAGGGCTGAGGGGAGAAGCTGAGGGGAGAGGGCTGGGGGGAGAAGCTGAGGGGAAAGGGCTGAGGGGAGAGGGCTGAGGGGAGAGGGCTGAGGGGAGAGGGCTGAGGGGAGAGGGCTGAGGGGAGAAGCTGAGGGGAGAGGGCTGAGGGGAGACGGCTGAGGGGAGAGGGCTGAGGGGAGAGGGCTGGGGGGAGAAGCTGAGGGGAAAGGGCTGAGGGTAGAGGGCTGAGGGGAGAGGGCTGAGGGGAGAAGCTGAGGGGAGAGGGCTGGGGGGAGAAGCTGAGGGAAAGGGCTGAGGGGAGAGGGCTGAGGGGAGAGGGCTGGGGGGAGAAGCTGAGGGAAAGGGCTGAGGGGAGAGGGCTGAGGGGAGAGGGCTGAGGGGAGAGGGCTGATGGGAGAGGGCTGAGGGGAAAGGGCTGAGGGGAGAGGGCTGAGGGGAGAGGGCTGAGGGGAGAGGGCTGAGGGGAAAGGGCTGAGGGGAGAGTGCTGAGGGGAAAGGGCTGAGGGGAAAGGGCTGAGGGGAGAGGGCTGAGGGGAGAGGGCTGAGGGGAGAGGGCTGGGGGGAGAGGGCTGAGGGGAGAGTGGTGAGGGGAAAGGGCTGAGGGGAAAGGGCTGAGGGGAGAGTGCTGAGGGGAAAGGGCTGAGGGGAGAGGGCTGAGGGGAGAGGGCTGAGGGGAGAGGGCTGAGGGGAGAGGGCTGAGGGGAGAGGGCTGGGGGGAGAGGGCTGAGGGGAGAGGGCTGGGGGGAGAGGGCTGAGGGGAGAGGGCTGAGGGGAGAGGGCTGGGGGGAGAGGGCTGAGGGGAGAGTGGTGAGGGGAGAGTGGTGAGGGGAGAAGCTGAGGGGAGAGGGCTGAGGGGAGAGGGCTGAGGGGAGAGTGGTGAGGGGAAAGGGCTGAGGGGAAAGGGCTGAGGGGAGAGGGCTGAGGGGAAAGGGCTGAGGGGAGAAGCTGAGGGGAAAGGGCTGAGGGGAGAGGGCTGAGGGGAGAGGGCTGAGGGAGACGGCTGAGGGGAGAGGGCTGAGGGGAGAGGGCTGAGGGGAGAGGGCTGAGGGGAGAGGGCTGAGGGGAGAGGGCTGAGGGGAGAGGGCTGAGGGGAGAGGGCTGGGGGGAGAGGGCTGAGGGGAGAGGGCTGGGGGGAGAGGGCTGAGGGGAGAGTGCTGAGGGGAGAAGCTGAGGGGAAAGGGCTGAGGGGAGAGGGCTGAGGGGAAAGGGCTGAGGGAGACGGCTGAGGGGAGAGGGCTGAGGGAGACGGCTGAGGGGAGAGGGCTGAGGGGAGAAGCTGAGGGGAAAGGGCTGAGGGGAGAAGCTGAGGGGAAAGGGCTGAGGGGAGAGGGCTGAGGGGAGAGGGCTGAGGGAGACGGCTGAGGGGAGAGGGCTGAGGGGAGAGGGCTGAGGGTTGAGGGCTGAGGGGAGAGGGCTGAGGGGAGAGTGCTGAGGGGAGAGGGCTGAGGGGAAAGGGCTGAGGGGGAGAGGGCTGAGGGGAGAGGGCTGAGGGGCGAGGGCTGGGGGGCGAGGGCTGGGGGGAGAGGGCTGAGGGGAGAGGGCTGGGGGGAGAGGGCTGGGGGGAGAGGGCTGAGGGGCGAGGGCTGGGGGGCGAGGGCTGGGGGGAGAGGGCTGAGGGGAGAGGGCTGGGGGGAGAGGGCTGGGGGGAGAGGGCTGAGGGGAGAGGGCTGGGGGGAGAGGGCTGAGGGGAGAGGGCTGAGGGGAGAGGGCTGAGGGGAGAGGGCTGAGGGGAGAGGGCTGGGGGGAGAGGGCTGGGAGGAGAGGGCTGAGGGGAGAGGGCTGAGGGGAGAGGGCTGGGGGGAGAGGGCTGAAGGGAGAGGGCTGAGGGGAAAGGGCTGAGGGGAGAGGGCTGAGGGGAAAGGGCTGAGGGGAGAGGGCTGAGGGGAAAGGGCTGAGGGGAGAGGGCTGAGGGGAGAGGGCTGAGGGTAGAGGGCTGAGGGAAGAGTGCTGAGGGGAGAAGCTGAGGGGAAAGGGCTGAGGGAAGAGTGCTGAGGGGAGAAGCTGAGGGGAAAGGGCTAAGAGGAGAGTGCTGAGGGGAAAGGGCTTGAAGCAACACGTCACCGATGCCTCACATCTGTGGAGTTTGCCTCCCGGTCCGGGTCGAAGAATGCCAGGACTGGTGCAGTGGTGAGCTTGGCTTTCAGCTCCAGCCACTCTGTCTGGTGTGCCGCCTTCCACTCAAAGGCAGTTGACTTTTTCACCAGGTTGCGTAGGGCCGTGGTGTGTGTTGCCATGTTTGGAATGAACTTGCCCAGAAAATTGACCATACCCAAGAAGCGCAGCACCGCCTTTTTGTCCTCAGGGACCTTCATCGCCTCGATGGCCTTGATTTTGTCTGTGTCCGGGCGCACACCAAGCTGTCGCCTAGGAACTTGAGCGTTGATGTGCCAAAACAACATTTGAACCTGTTTAACTTTAGGCCGTTGGCATGTACATGGCGGAATACCTTCTGTAGACGGGACACATGTTCTTCAGGGGTCGTGGACCATATGACGATGTCGTCCACATACACACAAACCCCTTCAATGCCTTCCATCATCTGCTCCATGATGTGATGCAATATCTCCGATGCCGAGATGATGCCAAATGGCATGCGATTGTAGCAGTATCTGCCAAGAGGCGTGTTGAAGGTGCAGAGCCTTCTGCTGGACTCTTCCAGCTGGATTTGCCAAAATCCTTGTGATGCATCCGATTTGGTGAAGAAGCGCGCGTGTGCCATCTCACTCGTGAGTTCCTCCCGCTTCGGGATGGGGTAGTGTTCTTGCATGATATTCTTCTTGAGATCCTTGGGATCAATGCAGATGCGCAGGTCCCCCGAAGGCTTCTTTACGCACACCATCGAGCTGACCCAGTCAGTTGGTTCGGTGACCTTGGATATGATGCCTTTTTGCTGAAGATCCTTGAGCTGTGCCTTCAGGCGCTCTCTCAGTGGAGCAGGGACACGTCGTGGTGCGTGGACCACTGGCTTGGCATCAGGCCGTAGCAGAATCTTGTATCGATACGGCAGCGTGCCCATCCCGTTGAACACATCTGGATACTGGGCGAGGATGTCGTCGATGCCGGCCTGAAGATCCACATGGGAGGATGTTGTGGTGTAAACCCTTTGAATGAGGTTCAGCTGCTTGCAGGCATGCGCACCTAGTAGGGTTACCCTGTCCGGCTTAACAATTTCAAAGCGTAACCGTGCTTGTGTGTGTCGGTTGGATACATGCAGATGGCAGGTTCCCAGTGCCGTGATGGCATTCCCGTTGTAATCCAGGAGCTTGCAGGCAGCTGGAAGGACCATGGGGGGCTTCTTAATCCGTCTGAAGTCTGCCTGTGAGAGGAGGTTGGCAGAGGCACCTGTGTCCAGTTTGAACTGGGTGGGGCAGTGGTTGACCTTCATCACTGCTCGCCAATCATCCTCGGAATCCACAGCTAGGATTGACTGGACTTGCGATGCGTCTGGTGTGGCATATTCACACGTTGTAATGCCCACACGGTAGGCGTTGTCCAGGCATTCATCATCTGGATCCGTTGCACTGCTGGGATCAGAATCCTGTAGGCGTTGTTGCACACTCCGGATGCGCCGTCGCCTGAATTGGGAGCGCTGGCTCCTGACTGGTGGTGCAGATCTGCACAGGGCTGCATAGTGGCCAGGCTTCCCGCAGTTTAAACAGCGTCTGCCTCTTGCAGGGCAGTGTTTCTTTAAATGGGTGGTGCCACAGTTCGAACACGTCATGACGTCGGCGTCCTGACGCTCCGTGCGTCGTTGCACATGCGCAGTGCGGTTCTCAGAGATCTGCACCTGCGCAGTGCGGATTTCGGCCGCTTTGTTATCCCGTTCGTGAAATGGCCGCTTTCGTCAATGTTGAGGCGCTGCATCCGGGAGATTACCTACACACTCTCCGCCTCGTGGGAGGTTAGTTTATCATTTTCTGCCGTTTTGTACTGGGAATAGCGATTTTTAGCTTGCTCATGCACTGTGCATGTTTCAATCGCGACTGGCAGGGGCATATGCTTGATCTTCAGTAACTGCGCTCTCAGAGGATCAGAGTACGGTAGTCTGTGTTAGGAGGATTACGGTACCTAGTAATGCCGGAATACCATTGGTGGAGAATGTACTTGTTCCCATTGGATAAGCTTGCATGTTAGCTCCGCCTTGCAAGGTGGGGTATAAGAGCCCATGCTGCCCCAGCAGTTTTCTTCTGTACCTGTGCTGCTGGGGAAACATCTCGCGTATTAAAGCCTTCAATTGTATCCAATCTCGTTTCTGAGGTTATTGATTGTGCATCAATTTAATACGCTAGATTTTAAAGAATGGAGCTCCGAATCAAGCCGGAGTGTCTGCAACTCAGCCCCCACGCGGCAAACTCAGCGGCAACCTTCAAGCACTGGCTGGCGTGTTTTAACGGATATCTCGGAACGGCCGAAAACACACCCACGGGAGAACAGAAACTGCAAGTCCTGCACTCGAGGGACGCGGATGACTTCGATGCAGCAATGGAGCTGCTGAAAGGACATTATATTCGCCCGGTAAACCAGGTCTACGCCCGACATCTGCTCGCAACGAGGTGACAAATCCCTGGGGAATCGCTGGAAGAATTCTACCGTGCGCTCCTGGTGTTGGGGAGAAACTGCAGCGGCCCTCAAGTTTTGGCGAGCGACCACACAGAACATTTGATCCGGGACGCTTTCGTTGCATGTATGCTGTCCTCCCAAATCCGCCAGCGATTGCTGGAGAAAGACACCCTCAGCCTCAAGGAGGCACGGGCCCTTGACGGCTCCCTGGATGTGGCCTCACGAAACGCCCGCGCTTACGTCCCCGACCGTGCGGCAGCCCCCTGAGCAGCGTGGAACCCCCCCCCCCGCGGCCGACCCCGAGACATCTCCCATCCCCCCACAAGCTTGTGCTGCAAGACTGCCTGGCAACCCTGGGGGGACCCGCTGCTATTTTGCGGGCAGGCCAAGCCACCCCGGCAGCGCTGTCCGGCACGCGCATCCACCTGCAAGGGATGCGGAAAAAAGGGCCACTTCGTGGCGGTATGCCAGGCCCGGGCGGTCTCTGCGATCACCGGTGGCGAATGCGGACGGCCACAACAATCCTCTCCACGGTGCCCATGCGGCCAGCGGGCGCCGCCATCTTCCTCCTCCAGGGCCACGTGCGGCCTCCGGATGCCGCCACCTTGTCCCGCAGACGCCACGTTAGATGGATCGGCGCCGCCATTTTGTGCACCCCCAGCCATGTGCGACCAATGGCCGCCGCCATCTTGGATGTACTCCCAGGACCCCAGCTCAGCTGACCACACACCGCCCGAAGAGAACACTCAACTGCTGCCACAGGTAGCCTCGGTGACCCTGGACCAGTCTCGGCCCCGAACACTATCGACTGCTACGACGACGGTGCTTATCAACGGGCATGAAACGTCCTGCCTAATCGACTCTGGGAGCACGGAGAGCTTCATACACCCCGACACGGTAAGACGCTGTTCTCTCCCCGTCCACCCCGTTAATCAGAAAATCTCCCTGGTCTCCGGATCTCACTCAGTAGAGATCAAGGGGTTTTGTATAGCTAACCTCACAGTCCAAGGAAGGGAGTTCAAAAACTACCGACTCTACGTCCTTCCCCACCTCTGCACGGCCACACTCCTCGGATTGGATTTTTAGTGTAACCTCCAAAGTCTAACGTTCAAATTCAGCGGCCCTATACCCCCCTCACTGTCTGCAGCCTCGCGACCCTCAAGGTCGATCCGCCCTCCCTATTTGCAAACCTCACCCCGGATTGCAAACCCGTCGCCACCAGGAGCAGCCGGTATAGTGCCCAGGACTGGATTTTTATTAGGTCAGAAGTCCAACGGTTACTGAAGGAAGGTGTCATTGAGGCTAGCAACAGTCCCTGGAGAGCTCAAGTAGTGGTGGTAAAGACCGGGGAGAAGCATAGATGGTCATCGACTACAGTCAGACCATCAACAGGTATACGCAGCTCGACGCGTACCCTCTCACCCGCATATTCGACCTGGTCAACAGGATCGCGCATTACAAGGTCTTCTCCACGGTGGATCTTAAGTCCACCTACCACCAGCTCCCCATCTGCACTAGTGACCGCAAATACACTGCCGTCGAAGCAGATGGGCGGCTCTACCACTTCTTAAGAGTTCCCTTCGGTGTCACTAACGGGGTCTTTGTCTTCCAGCGAGAGATGGACCGAATGGTTGACCTGTACGGTTTATGGGCCACATTCCCGTACCTCGATAATGTCACCATCTGCGGCCATGACCAGCTGGACCACGACACCAACCTCCGAAAATTCCTCCAAACCGCAAAAATCCTTAACCTAACGTATAACAAGGATAAATGCGTGTTCAGCACCGATCGCCTAGCCATCCTCAGCTACGTAGTGCGTAATGGAGATTTAGGCGCCGACCCTGAACGCATGCACCCCCTTATGGAGTTCCCCCTCCCGCACTGTTCCAAGGCCCTGAAGCGCTGCCTAGCTTTTTAACTTACTACGCACAGTGGGTCCCCAACTATGCAGAAAAGGCCCGTCCACAGATCCAATCCGCAGTTTTTCCCCTGTCGATAGAGGCCCTTCGCCAGGCCTTCAGCCGCATCAAAGCAGACATTGCAAAGGCCACAATGCACGCCATCAACGAGGCGGGGCAAGATAAAAAAGACAAGATCTTATGGTGAGGATCAAACTCTCCACCTACAACTATGAGATCTTGTATCGTCCCGGGAAGCTAAACAAGCCCCTGATGCCCTATACCGCGGCACATGTGCCAACGCACAGGTGGACCGCCTGCGAGCCTTCCACGAGGACCTCTGCCACCCAAGGGTCACTCGATTTTTCCACTTCATCAAGACCAGCAACCTGCCCTACTCCATGGAGGAGGTCAGGACAGCCACCAGGAATTGCCAAATCTGCGCAGAATGCAAGCCACACTTCTACAGGCCAGAGAAAGCGCACCTGATAAAGGCTTCCCGCCCCTTTGAACGCCTCAGTATGGATTTCATAAAAGCCCTCCATGGTATCTTTACACTGTTCGGGTTCCCCACTTACATACTGTAGCGCACAAAGACTCCGTAAGACGAATAGAGTGAAGTCGATGAGGCTTTATTCAGTCTGTTCCCCCGCAGCTCGATAGTAAACTGGCCTGCGGGGGAAGACTCCGGCTTCTTATACTCCGCCTTCAGGGCGGAGCTAGAGGTCAACGGCCAACCAGGACCTGGGATCTGTCAGCCAATGACATTAGGGCTTCCAGTCCCACATGACCCCCAATACATACTACCACATTCACCCCTTGTCAAAAATGAACCCGGCGGGGTGACGCTTCGTATGGTGGTAAGGGTTTACAGGGCTGGTCCTGGGAGGAAAAACATTCACAAGGCAATACAGTATTGTACAATTTTGTCCTGTTGCAACTATTTACAGAGGGTATAGGAAGAAAAGCAAAATGTTCTTGTGAAAAGTCCATATTTAGTTTTAGATCGACGCCACGAGTCGGTCGGGTGGTCTGGTCGTTCGTGTCGATCGCCTCGGCCCCGGTGGTGGTGGTGCTTGTACCGGTGTTGTCGCCTCCAGGAGCCTTACGGTTTCAGCTTGGGCTTTATTCTTGGTCGGTGCTGAGGGGAGGGGGCGGTCGCGGGGTGCGGTGGTGGCAGGAAGGGGGGGGTTGGGTTGATGGTGTCAGGGGGGTTTGCGTGTTGCCGGCGGGCACCAGATCCCGCAGGGAGACCGTGTCCTGTCGGCCGTCGGGGTACTCCACGTAGGCGTACTGGGGGTTCGCGTGGAGGAGGTGAACCCTTTCGACCAACGGGTCCGCCTTATGTGCCCGCAGGTGCTTTCGGAGCAGGATGGGTCCTGGGGCCGCCAGCCAGGTCGGCAGCGACGTTCCAGAGGAGGACCTCCTAGGGAAAACAAGGAGACGCTCATGAGGCGTTTGATTAGTGCTCGTACATAATAACGACCGGATGGAGTGGAGAGCGTCCGGGAGGACCTCCTGCCACCTTGAAACTGGGAGGTCCCTGGACCGTAGGGCCAGTAGGACGGCCTTCCAGACCGTGCCGTTCTCCCTCTCTACTTGCCCGTTCCCCCGGGAGTTGTAGCTGGTCGTCCTGCTTGAGGCTATGCCCTTGCTGAGCAGGAACTGGCGCAGCTCATCACTCATGAAAGAGGACGCCCTGTCGCTGTGGACGTAAGCGGGGTAACCGAACAGTGTGAATATGCTGTTCAGGGCTTTAATGACTGTGGCCGCGGTCATGTCAGAACAGGGAATGGCAAAAGGGAAGCGGGAGTATTCATCCACCACATTAAGAAAATATGCGTTGCGGTCGGTGGAGGGGAGGGGCCCTTTGAAATCGAGACTGAGGCGTTCAAAGGGGCGGGAAGCCTTAAGCAGGTGCGCTCCATCTGGCCTGAAAAAATGCGGCTTGCATTCCGCGCAGATGTGGCAGTCCCTTGTGACTGTACGGACCTCCTCTAAAGAGTATGGGAGATTGCGGGACTTGATGAAGTGGTAAAACCGAGTGACCCCCGGGTGGCAGAGGTCCTCGTGGAGGGTTTGGAGGTGGTTAATTTGTATGTTGGCACATGTGCCGCGTGATAGGGCATCGGACGGCTCGTTCAGCTTTCCAGGACGATACAAAATCTCATAGTTGAAGGTGGAGAGCTCGATCCTCCACCTTAAGATCTTGTCGTTTTTGATTTTGCCCCGCTGTGCATTATCGAACATGAAGGCTACCGACCGTTGGTCCGTGAGGAGAGTGAATCTCCTGCCGGCCAGGTAATGCCTCCAATGTCGCACAGCTTCCACTATTGCTTGGGCTTCCTTTTCTACTGAAGAGTGGCGGATTTCTGAGGCGTGGAGGGTCCGGGAGAAAAAGGCCACGGGTCTGCCCGCTTGGTTAAGGGTGGCCGCTAGAGCTACGTCGGAGGCGTCGCTCTCGACCTGGAAGGGGAGGGACTCGTCGATGGCGCGCATCGTGGCCTTTGCGATATCCGCTTTGATGCAGCTGAAGGCCTGGCAAGCCTCTGTCGACAGAGGGAAGGTCGTGGTCTGTATTAGGGGGCGGGCCTTGTCTGCGTACTGGGGGACCCACTGGGCGTAGTATGAAAAGAACCCCAAGCAGCGTTTCAGGGCTTTTGGGCAGTGCGGGAGGGGAAATTCCATGAGTGCGCGCATACGTTCGGGGTCGGGGCCTATTATCCCATTGCGCACTACGTAGCCCAGAATGGCTAGCCGATCGGTGCTAAAAACGCACTTGTCCTCGTTGTACGTGAGGTTCAAGGCTTTGGCGATCTGGAGGAATTTTTGGAGGTTGGCGTCGTGGTCCTGATGATCGTGGCCGCAGATGGTTACATTGTCGAGATACGGGAACGTGGCCCGCAACCCATGTTGATCAACCATTCGGTCCATCTCCCGTTGGAAGACCGAGACCCCGTTTGTGACGCCAAAAGGGACCCGTAGGAAATGGTATAATCGCCCGTCTGCCTCGAATGCTGTGTACTTGCGGTCACTTGGGCGGATGGGGAGCTGATGGTAGGCGGACTTGAGGTCCACGGTGGAGAAGACTTTATATTGGGCAATCCGGTTGACCATGTCGGATATGCGGGGGAGAGGGTACGCGTCTAGTTGTGTGTACCTGTTGATGGTCTGGCTATAGTCAATGACCATCCTTTGTTTCTCCCCTGTCTTCACTACTACCACCTGCGCTCTCCAGGGACTATTGCTGGCCTGGATTATGCCCTCCTTTAGTAGCCACTGGACTTCGGACCGAATGAAGGTCCGGTCCTGGGCGCTGTACCGTCTGCTCCTAGTGGTGACGGGTTTGCAATCCGGGTGAGGTTCGCAAACAAGGACGGGGGTTGCACCTTGAGGGTTGCGAGGCCGCAGATAGTGAGTGGGGGTATTGGGCCGCCAAATTTGAACGTAAGGCTCTGTAGATTGCATTGGAAATCTAATCCCAGCAAGGTGGGGGCACAGAGTTGGGGAAGGACGTTTAATTTGTAGTTTTTGAACTCCCTCCCCTGCACCGTTAGGATAACTATGCAGAATCCCTGGATCTGTACGGAGTGGGATCCTGCAGCTAGGGAAATCTTTTGTGCGCTGGGATAGATGGTCAAGGAACAGCGTCTTACCGTGTCGGGGTGTATAAAGCTCTCCGTGCTCCCGGAGTCGACTAGGCATGGCGTCTCGTGGCCGTTTATTAGCACCGTTGTCGTCGTCGTCTGGAGTGTCCGGGGCCGAACTTGATCGAGCGTGATTGAAGCGAGACGTGGTTGTAGTAGTGGAGTGGGGTCCGTTGTTGCCGTCCAAGATGGCGTCGGGGATGGACAAAATGGCCACCCCCATACATCGCACGTGGCTGGGGGGTCACAAGATGGCGGCGGGGGTGGACAAAATGGCCGCCCCCACGCGTCGTACAGGTCTGGGGCGGTCCAAGATGGCGGCGCCCCTCCTCCCCTCGTGGTGGCCGGGACCCAAAATGGTGGCGTCTGCGGGTCGCACATCGGCACCCCTCCTCCCCTCGTGGTGGCCGGGACCCAAAATGGCGGCGTCTGCGGGTCGCACATGGTGTGCTGGGGGGGCTGGGAGCGCTAGGACCGCGAACGCTAGGACCGCGAGCGCTAGGACCGCGCGGAGCTCCCTCACCGGGGACAGCGGTGGTCGGGGCCCAAGTAGGTGGCGCCGGCGGGTCAGGCGTGGGGCGCGGGGTGGGGGTTAGGGTGGCGTTAGGGACGCGCAAAACTCCCTCCTCTCCGTGGAGAGTGTTGGCCGGGACCCAAAGCGGTAGCGCGGCGGCGGGTCATACATGGGCTGCGGGGAGGGGGGTTGGGGAGCGTAAGCGGCGTGCAGAGCTCCCAGTTCTCCCGGGACCGCGGTGGTCGGGACCCAGAGCGGCTGCGCCTGCGGGTCGTACATGGCGTGCTGGGGGGGGTTGGGACGCGTAAACTGTTTGCAGGGCTCCCTGTGCTCCCGGGACAGCGGCGACCTCGCGGGACCGGCACACAACCGCATAATGGCCCTTTTCCCCGCAGCTTTTGCAGATAGCTGTGCGGGCCGGGCAGCGCTGTCGGGGGTGTTTCGCCTGGCCGCAGAAATAACAGCGGGCGCCCCCGGTGCGACTCGGCGTTTGGACCGCGCAAGCCAGTGGGGTGTCCGGGGGGGGGTAGGGGGTTTGCCGCGACGGGTACGTACGGGGCCCAATGGGTTGCCGCTCGGTCGGGGCCGTAGGCGCGGGTATTACGCGCGGCCACGTCTAGGGAGGCTGCTAGGGCCCGTGCCTCTGAGAGTCCTAGCGACTCTTTTTCTAGAAGTCTTTGGCGGATTTGGGAGGATTGCATACCTGCCACAAAAGCATCGCGCATTAACATGTCCGTGTGTTCGTTTGCGTTCACCGACGGGCAGCTGCAGGCTCGTCCCAAAATCAGCAGCGCGGCGTAGAATTCGTCCATCGATTCTCCGGGAGCTTGCCGTCTCGTCGCGAGCTGGTAGCGAGCGTAGATTTGGTTAACTGGGCGGACATAGAGACTTTTCAGTGCTGCGAACGCCGTCTGGAAATCCTCCGAGTCTTCAATGAGGGAGAAAATCTCCATGCTCACCCTCGAGTGCAGGACCTGCAGTTTTTGGTCTTCTGTGACCCGGCCGGTGGTTGTTCTGAGGTAGGCCTCGAAGCAAGTCTGCCAGTGCTTGAAGGCTGCTGCCGCGTTCACTGCGTGGGGGCTGATCCTCAGGCATTCCGGAATGATCCTGAGCTCCATAGTCCTTTTTAGGCACGCTTAATAAATTGTAGCGCACGAAGACTCCGTGAGACGAATAGAGTGAAGTCGATGAGGCTTTATTAAGCGTGTCTGTTCCCCCGCAGCTCGATAGTAAACTGGCCTGCGGGGGAAGACTCCGGCTTCTTATACTCCGCCTTCAGGGCGGAGCTAGAGGTCAACGGCCAACAAGGACCCGGGATCTGTCAGCCAATGACATTAGGGCTTCCAGTCCCACATGACCCCCAATACATACTACCACACATACACAGTGATAGGGGGCCCTCCTTTATGAGCAACAAACTTGCGTCAATTCCTGCTCAGCAAGGGCATCGCCTCGAGCAGGACGACCAGTTACAACCCCCGGCGTAACGGACAGGTAGAGAGGGAGAACGGAACGGTTTGGAAGACCGTCCTACTGGCCCTGCGGTCCAGGAATCTCCCAGTCTCCCGCTGGCAGGAAGTTCTCCTGGATACCCTCCACTCCATCAGGTCACTGCTTTGTACCACAACCAACCAAACACCTCACGAACGTCTCCTTGTCTTCCCCAGGAAGTCCTCCTCTGGGACCTCGGTCCCGACCTGGCTGGCAGCTCCCGGACCCGTCCTGCTCCAAAAACACGTGCGGGCGCACAAATCGGCCCCATTGGTCGAGAGGGTCCATCTCCTCCACGCTAGCCCTCAGTACGCCTACATGGTGTACCCCGACGGCCGACAGGATACAGTCTCCCTACAGGACCTGGCGCCCGCTGGATCCCCACACACCCCCCCGCCACCAGCCCCACCCTCCTTCCCACCGGCGCACCCCACAGCCGCCCCCTTTCCAGGTGATCGGTTCTTCTACCGGCCCCGTCTAGGCCCTGCCCACCGGCGCACCCCATAGCTGCCCTCTTCCCAGGCCAGTCGGCCATTCCACCAGCCATGTCTAGGGGTGATGAAGCCGCCGCAGAAGCCGAAACCACGTTCCCGGAGTCACAGACACCCGAACCTCCACCGACATCACCACCAAAGCTACGACGATCGCAGAGGACGACCAGGGCCCCCGATCGACTAATTGCTTCCTTTTGAAATGTACATTACTGTTGTAAATAGTTAAAAGTTGGAATGAGACAAAACGCTGTACGGAGGCATTACGGTACCTTCATAACTATAACTTCTACCACTTCTACCATGTTGTAATACGAAGCCACCACCCCCACCAGATTCCTTTTTAACAGGGGGTGAATGTGGTAGTCTGTGTTAGGAGAATTACGTAATGCCAGAATACCATTGGTGGAGAATGTACTTGTTCCCATTGGATAAGCTTGCATGTTAGCTCCGCCTTGCTAGGCGGGGTATAAGAGCCCATGCCGCCCCAGCAGCTTTCTTCTGTACCTGCGCTGCTGGGGGAAACATCTAGCGTATTAAAGCCTTCAATTGTCTCCAATCTCGTTTCTGAGGTTATTGATTGTGCATCACAGAGTGAATTCCAAAAATGATTTGGCCTCTGATCATGGAGTCAGTGATATCACCGAAGTTTCAGGATAGCGCTAGCAATCTAAGGTTAGTTAAATATGAGTTGGAAGCATTCGTCTTTACCTTGCAATCGCTGCTTGAATACGTAGCGCTCGAAGATTTAATTGGTGTCCACCTCACAGTGACTGTCAAACTTGTCCAGGATGGTCTGAAACTTTGTTTTGTCCTGGCCTTCGGCGAAGTGAAAGGAGTTGAATATTTCCAAGGCGTGATCACCCGCTGTGGTGAGGAAAAGAGCTATCTTCCGTGCATCAGATGCACCATTGCGGTCTGATGCTTTGACGGAAAGCTGAAATTTCTGTTTAAATGTCCGCCGGTTGGCACTGAGATTGCCGGAGGTCCTGAGCTGGTGAGGAGCCGGAATCTTTTCCATTGTTCCGGTATACATTTGCTGGTCGTCACGGATCTTGCTGAGTTGAACTCACTAGATTGAACAGATTCCAGGTATCATGTTGTGTTATGTAATTTGGAATAACACAAGCTGCCACTTGATGCAGTTTTGAGTAAAAGATGCTCCAGACTTTGAAGTGAGTTCAATGTGTTTTATTGAACTATGAGCATAGTCCTCAATGAGTTTGACTCTCTGCTAATCTAAATGTAGTAACTCAGTCTAACTGAACCAGCCTTACTCTCAGCCACGTGCTGGGGTGTGATGCTGAGGATACACCCTGTCTCACTCTGTAGATGTTGGTCTGTGGGAAGAGGCGGGGTGTGAGTGCCTCATCCCTTTTATAATGAGATACCACCCCTGAGTGGCCTGACTGCTCATTGGTCATGTCCTATTCTATGTGTTCATTAGCTGCATGTTTACATATCACAACAAAAACGAATAATCTGGAGAGGGAACAAACGCGGCAGCGGTAAGGGCATCGGGATAAAAAGATTGCCAACGGAGGACAAAATGGAACCAGGAACTATTATGTGGACTCTGTGTTTGCGCGGGATTCTGCTGCCTTGTTCTCGGTTTAAAGCTGGAAGACAGATGAGGGAGCAAGGATAGGGGAAGCAAGTAAGGGGGCAAGGAAGGGAAGGGAAACAGGCAGACAAGATAGAGACAGGTCTAAACTAGCCCAGGGAGGGGAGCCACCATACTAGCAGAGAGGGCCAGCATGGGAAGACAGGCAGTAAGGGGGGGCCGCAGCACACCTCTCAGGGTAGAGGGAGCGTCTGGCCGAGGGAGTGGAGGAGAATACAGCGGGCGGACAGGGAGGGGAGGGCAGAGAGGGGGGGAAACGGGGACGTGGGAACTCTCAGAACAGAAACGGGGTAGAAAGATAGGAAAGGGTTGTCAACGAGACAGACACAGGCCTCGGTGGCATGGAACAGGCCGAGAAATCAAGATGGCGCCGCAAGAAGCCACTTTGGAGGATCCCTAAGGGAGACCGTGGACTAATGAGGTACCGCAAGGATCTGCGCTATGACCCCAACTGTTCACATTATATAATTAATGATTTGGACGAGGGAACTAACTATGTTGGGCGGGATTCTCCGCACCTACAGGGGATAGGCCGGCGCCGGAGTGTTTGGCGCCACGCCAACCAGCACCGTAGGGCCTCCACCGGCCGGCGCTCCCGCGCGTGCGCAGGGGGGTTCTTCTCCGCACCAACCATGGCAGAGGTTGACAGCGGCCGGTACGGAGGGAAAGAGTGCCTCCACGGCACAGGCCCGCCCGCGGGTTGGTGGGCCCCGATCATGGGCCAGGCCACCGTGGGGACACCCCTCGGGGCCAGATCCCTCCGCGTCCTCCGAGGTCTCTGTAGGCCGCCCGTGGAGCCAGGTCCCGCCGGGAAGGACCTGTTGTGATTTTCGCCTGCGGGACCCGCCGAAAATGGGTGGCCATCGCGGGCCAGAGAATCGACGGGGGGGGCCACTTCTAGCGGCCGCCGTCCGGCGCGGCGCGATTCCCACCCCCGCCAAAACCCCGGCGCCGGAGAATACGACAGCCAGCAGGGGCCGGATACACTCCGCCACCCCCCCACCCCCCCCCCCCCCGGCGATTCTCCAACCTGGCGGGGGGGTCGGAGAATCCCGCCCATTATCTCCAAATGTGCAGATGATACAAAGTTCGGTGGAAGGGTTAGCTGTGAGGAGGATGCAGAGATGCTTCAGAGGGATTTGGACAGGCTGAATGAGTGGGCATATGCATGGCAGATGCAGTATAATGTGGAGAAATGTGAGGTTATCCACTGTAGTAGCAAAAATAGGAAGGCAGATTATTATTTGAATGGGTGTAAATTGAGAGAGGTGGATACTCAGCGAGACCTTGGTGACCTCATGCATCAGTCGCTGAAGGTAAGTGCGCAGGTACATCAGGCAGTAAAGAAGGCAAATGGTATGTTGGCCTTCATAGCAAGAGGATTTGAGTACAGCAATAGAGATGTTTTACGGCAATTGTATCGGGCATTGTTGATGTCGCACTGGCGTATTGCGTGCTATTTTGGTGTGTAAGGTTTTCGGGCAATTCGGCCCTTTTTGGACTGCCCAAGAATAAAACTCAGAGACTGTAAACTGACTTTTCAGCCAAGAGAACGTAACCAGTTTTCCCAGCAGGCTTGGTCCGCTGAGCTGAGTAGGGACATAAGTATTTACAAACCCCCCCTAGGAGCTACAAGGAAGAAGGAGCCAGACAACGAGATAAGATCAAAACACAGACAAAGGGGCACGGGAATACACAGGGGGCCTGCCTGCAAGCAGGACAATGGGATGGTCATAGCCCCATGCAAATGTAAATGACCTGGCCTCCAACAGAGCAGAATCCAATTAAAACCCCATCAACATAGCAAGGTGAGAATAGCAGCCATCTCCGGAGCAGCTGGAAGACCTTTTGAAAATCTTCACAAGAGAGCCTAACCTTGTTATCCTAAAAAACAGACTGTCTGGGCTCAGTACATTGCGCTGGAAAAGCCCCTTGAAGATAAGCGGTAGAAAAAACCAAGTTGGAGGCGGACCTGGGGGAGGTACTCCAATCTTGACAGAAGCTACCGGCAGGAACTCACTGGGAGGAGGGGGCGGAGTCGGCGCCAAATTCAAATCGCGGACGGTAGGGAAAAAACCAAGTTGGAGGCGGACCTGGGGGAGGTACTCCAATCTTGACAGAAGCCACCGGCAGGAACTCACTGGGAGGAGGGGGCGGAGTCGGCGCCAAATTCAAATCGCGCAGGTCTGCCTAGCTGGAAGGAGCGGACCTGCGAGGAATACCCGGAAACAAACAGCTCTGAGGGGGCGGGACCAGCGGGAACTTTAAACCTTACCTTTTCAATGCAAAAGGGGCTGGCCGAACACAGGACAAAGCCAGGTAAAACAATATAAAAGGGGCTGTGTTTCGATTGAGGGTCTCTTGGCTCTTGGCTCGACCTCTCCACCTTTGACTTGACCTCTGCAGCCTGTGACCGTAAGTACCCTGCAGCAGCTTGCGAAACTCCCTTGACTTTAATAGTGGTTGAGGCTTTGGGGAAGGGAACTTGATTTGTGTTTCGTGCTATTGCTAAAACTGTGTAACCATAAGATTTTTCGTTGTGTCCGTTATAGTATTTTCTGAATAGACTTAGTTTGTGTTAGAGTTTAAGATTTTATTATATTTTCTTCTGTTGATGATTTTGACCTGGGTTTTGCAATAAACCTTGATTTGCTGATAATTGGAGTCGTTTAAATTCTTCAATCTCTCACCAGCGATCTCTGACCAAGTCATTGTTAAAATATTCCTCACCTTAATTCCGGGTTCAAGAATCAAGGGTCATCTTGAGCGATTCACTCAGGACAGGCTGCTGGTTAGGTAATAAACAGCAGTGTCCTATTCTCTCTCTTGGGAAAGCTACTCCAGCGAAGTAGGAACCGGGTGGGTGTTGCACCACCGGCAAGAGAGAGAATCACCTGGGTATTGGTAGGGGTCTGGAGATCTGTGTGATATAAGCCTCAGGCTGCCGGTTAGGGATAAACGGCGGGCTTGATTCAGTGCTCTCTTCAGTGGAAGTGTCCCAGTGCGGCATCCCCTGGCCTCTGAAGTTTCAGTGCCAGCTGGAGAGAGACACACACAGATACTCAAACCCCAGATATCGGCCCAGTAGTGGAGTAGCAGAGATGGCACCCTCTACAGGTGTCAGTGGTGAACCACTGTAATAGGAGATGTAAGGTAGGACCTGCACTACAGGTTCGCCGGTAGCTCCTGCCAGCTGGCTCCGCCCACGAGAACTGTATAAATATGCATGACCCCCAGTGCCCTGCCATTTCGCCAGCTGCAGCAGGAGGCCACGCATCTGACTGTAATAAAGCCACAGTTGTACCCAACTTTAGTCTTTGTGCAATTGATTGCGCATCAAGTTATTACAGTCAGATTTTCCACAGAATGGAGATCAGAATTAAGCCCGATCGCCTGCAGCTGGATCCGCATTCGCCCAACGCCAAAAAAGACTTTACTCACTGGCTAGCATGTTTTGAGGCCTACATCAACGCTGCGAACCCCGCGCCAACGGAGGCTCAGAAGATAAACGTCCTGTACTCCAGACTGAGCTCCAGCGTGTTCCCGTTGATCCAAGACGCCACGAATTACACAAAAGCAATGGAACTCCTTAAGGAACACTACGCACAGAAGGCGAACACGCTCTTCGCCTGGCATGCACTCGCCACCCGCTCGCAACTACCTGGTGAGTCCATCGAAGACTTCTGGCGGGCCCTAATTCCACTCGTCCAGGACTGTGACTGTCCGGCCGTTACGGCCGCCGAACACGCAAATCTCCTCATGCACGATACCTTCGTGACGGGGATTGCGTCGGACCGCATCCGAGAACGATTATTGGAAGGGGCCACGCTCGAACTGGCGGAGATGAAAACCTTGGTGCTCTCCATGACGGTCGCATCCCATAACGTACAATCGTACCCCTCTCGCCGCGCTGCCCACCCTTCTACTCCTTCCTACCCCTCCTGGACCCCGCCGATGACCTCCTCAGCCGGGGCCCTGCCTTCCCATTACGCCTGCGCCGCACGCCGATCCGCGCACCCCGGGGGTCCTCGCTGCTACTTATGCGGTCAGCAGAAGCACCCCCGCCAACACAATCCGGCCCCCACTGCAGTTTGTAAAGCTTGCAGTAAAAAGGACCACTTTGTGGCTGTGTGCCAGGCCCCCGCAGTCGCTGCAATCGCGCCCGCTATCGTCCCCTCCTCCACGCCAGACGCACAATGGGAGTCGCCATCTTCTCCTCCCGGGTCCATGTGCCACCAATGGGCGCCGCCATCTTGTCCCCCTTCGGCCACGTGTGCCCCATGGGCGCCGCCATCTTGTCCCGACCCCGCAAAGTGCGCACCATGGCGCCGCCATCTTGTCCCCCACAGGGTCTCCGGACATCGCCAACACTGCTCCGGAACAGCTTGCTTCGATGACGCTGGACCAATCTCGCCCGCACAACCTGGCCAACGCGTAGACAACGGTTAAAATCAATGGCCACGCGACCTCGTGCCTGCTGGACTCCGGGAGCACCGAAAGCTTCATTCACCCAGATACAGTAAGGCGCTGCTCCCTCGCAGTCCACCCTGCCAATCAAAGGATCCCCCTAGCCTCCGGATCCCACTCCATCCCGATCCGAGGCTTTTGTACAGTCACCCTCACGGTCCAGGGCGTAGAATTTAGTAACGTCCGCCTCTATGTCCTTCCTAACCTCTGCGCTGCACTCCTGTTGGGCCTGGACTTCCAGTGCAACCTCCAGAGCCTCACCCTCAAATTCGGCGGGCCCTTACCCCCCCCTTACCGTTTGCAGCCTCGCGACCCTCAAGGTCGATCCCCCCTCCCTTTTTGCCAATCTAACTGCGGATTGCAAGCCCGTTGCCACTAGGAGCAGACGGTACAGCACCCAGGACAAGATCTTCATCAGTTCCGAAGTCTAGTGGCTGCTTAAGGAGGGTATTATCGAGGCCAGCAACAGCCCCTGGAGAGCCCAAGTGGTAGTGGTTATAACTGGGGAGAAACACAGGATGGTTGTGGACTACAGCCAGACCATCAATCGGTACACGCAGCTCGACGCGTACCCCCTCCCACGCATATCTGATATGGTCAATCAGATTGCGCAGTACCGGGTCTTCTCAACAATTGAGCTGAAATCCGCCTACCACCAGCTCCCCATCCGGAAGTCGGACCGCCCATACACTGCCTTTGAGGCGGACGGTCGCCTCTACCACTTCCTTAGGGTCCCTGTCGGTGTCACAAATGGGGTCTCGGTCTTCCAAAGAGAGATGGACCGAATGGCCGACCAATACGGTTTGCGGGCCACCTTTCCGTACTTAGATAATGTCACCATCTGCGGCCATGACCAGCAGGACCACGATGCCAACCTCGATAAATTCCTCCGCACCGCTACTCTTCTCAGCCTGACCTATAACAAAGAGAAGTGTGTGTTCAGCACGACCCGGTTAGCCATTCTCGGTTACATAGCCCAAAACGGACTTCTCGGGCCCGACCCCGACCGCATACGCCCCCTCATGGAACTTCCCCTCCCCCACTGCCCCAAGGCCCTCAAATGCTGCATGGGATTCTTTTCCTACTACGCTCAGTGGGTCCCAAACTATGCGGACAAGGCCCGCCCACTCATTCAGTCCACCCAATTCCCCCTTGCGGCCGAGGCACAACATGCTTTCGCCTGCATCAGAGCAGACATCGCCAAGGCCGGGATGCGCGCAGTGGATGAGTCACTGCCTTTCCAAGTAGAAAGCGATGCTTCAGACGTCACCCTTGCCGCCACTCTAAACCAGGCAGGCAGACCCGTGGCATTCTTTTCCCGCACCCTTCATGCCTCTGAAATTCGACATTCATCCGTCGAAAAGGAGGCCCAAGCTATCGTTGAAGCTGTGCGGCATTGGAGACATTACCTGGCTGGTAAGAGATTCACTCTCCTCACGGACCAACGGTCGGTAGCCTTCATGTTCAATAACACACAGCAGGGCAAGATCACAAATGATAAAATCTTGCGGTGGAGAATCGAGCTCTCCACCTATAATTACGAGATCTTGTATCGCCCCGGTAAACTCAACGAGCCCCCAAATGCCCTCTCCCGAGGTACATGTGCCAGCGCACAAGTGGACCAACTCCGGGAGGCCCTACACGACAGCCTTGTCACCCGGGGGTCACTCGATTGTACCATCTGGTCAAAGTTCGCAATCTGCCCTACTCCGTCGAGGAAGTAAGGACAGTCACCAGGGACTGCCAGGTCTGTGTGGAGTGCAAGCCGCACTGCTACCAGCCAGACCGTGCGCGCCTGGTGAAGGCTTCCCGCCCCTTTGAATGCCTCAGTGTGGATTTCAAAGGGCCCCTCCCTTCCACCGACCGTAACACGTATATCCTCAGTGTGGTCGATGAGTACTCCAGGTTCCCCTTCGCCATCCCATGCCCCGATATGACGTCTGCCACCATCACCAAGGCCCTCAGCACCACCTTCGCTCTGTTCGGTTTCCCCACCTACATCCACCGTGACAGGGGATCCTCATTCATGAGCGATGAGCTGCATCAGTTCCTGCTCAGTAGGGGTATCACCTCCAGCAGGACAACCAGCTACAACCCCCGGGAAAACGGGCAAGTAGAACGGGAGAATGGGACGGTTTGGAGGGCCGTCCAACTGGCCCTACCGTCCAGGAACCTCCCAGCCTCCCGCTGGAAGGAGGTCCTCCCTGATGCTCTACATTCCATCCGGTCACTATTATGCACCGCCACTAATAACACACACCATGAACGGGTTTTTACCTTCCCCAGGAAGTCCACATCCGGGGTGTCACTCCCGACTTGGCTCGCTGCTCCAGGACCGGTCTTTCTCCGTAGGCACGTCCGACTCCACAAGGCGGACCCCTTGGTGGACAGGGTTCACCTGCTCCACGCCAACCCTCAGTATGCCTACGTTGAGTTCCCCGACGGCCGCCAAGATACTCTCTCACTCAGGGACCTGGAACCGTCAAGTTCCACCCCAACACCACCACCCCCCCCCCACCAACACACCCCCCCACCTCCCACCGCACCACCAATATTGACCCCACCAGACCACCCGCCCCCTCCCCTTTTCCGCACAAGAGGACGAAGAGGACTTCGGCACGCTCCCAGAGTTCCCCGATGACTGGCCAGCATCAGTACCGCCACCACCGCCATTGGTGCCACCTCCACCACCGCCAGCACCGACTTCACCGCCACCATTACACCGCTCCCAATGAAGAACCAAAGCACCGGACCGGCTGAATCTTTGACGGACTCCGGACCGTCAACATGGACTTTTCTTTCCCTACCACTGTACATAATTGCACTAATTGTATATAGTTTCACGTCACCCCCGCCGGACTCATTTTTAACAGGGGGTAAATGTGGTGAACCACTGTAATAGGAGATGCAGTACAGTAGGACCTGCACTACAGGTTCGCCGGTAGCTCCTGCTGGCTGGCTCCACCCACGGAGAACTGTATAAATATGCATGACCTCCGGTGCCCTGCCATTTCGCCAGCTGCAGCAGGACGCCACGCATCTGACTGTAATAAAGCCACAGTTGTACCCAACTTTAGTCTTTGTGCAATTGATCGTGCATCAGTGTCCTTATCCGAGGACGGGTGTTCTTGCTATGGAGTGAGTGCAGTGAAGGTTTACCAGGCTAATTCCTGGGATGGTGGGACTGTCATATGAAGAGAGACTAAGTCGGTGAGGATTATATTGATTGGAATTTAGAAGAGTGAGAGGGGATCTCATGGAAACTTACAAAATTCTAACAGGATTAGACAGTGTAGATTCAGACAGAATGTTCCCAATGGTGGGGTCTCCAGAAGTAGGGGTCATAATTTAAGGACAAGGGGTAAACCTTTTAGGACTGAGGTGAGGAGACATTTCTTCACCCAGAGAGTGGTGAATCTGTGGAATTGACTACCACAAAAAGTAGTTGAGGGGGAAACATTGTGTAATTTCAAGAAGGAATTAGATATAGTTCTTGAGGCTAAAGGGATCAAGGGAAATGGGGGGGAAGGTGGGATAAGGATATTGAACTTGATGATCAGCCATGATCATAATGAATGGCAGAGCAGCCTTGAAGGGCCAAAAGGTCTCCTCCTGCTTCTATTTTCTATGTAAGTTTCTATGAATATCATAACAGATAAGAGGAGCTTTTATAGGTGTGCAAAAAGGAAGGTAAAATAAACATTGGTCCCTCAGAAGCGGAGATAGGATAAATTATTATGGGGTTGAGGATATGGCAGAGACATTGAACAAATATTTTATGTTTGCCTTCACAGTAGAAGGCATAGGTTACTTATTAAGAATAGAGAGTAACCTGGGGGTGATAAGTGCGAGGAAGTTAAGATAATTAATATCAGCAAATAAAAAGTACCATGTTTTCTCTTGAAATTGTTGTTAAAAACTTACAAATGCCTTTATGAAATGTTTTTTAAAAAAAAGAAGTACCAGAGAAACTTGAGGGACTAAAATCTGACAGATCCCCAGAGATTGTGGATGCATTGACTAATATTTCCCAAAATTCCCACGATTCTGGAATAGTCCCAGCAGATTACAAGTTAGTAAATGCAACACTGGTATTCAATAAAGGAGGGAAAGAGAAAATGTTAGCTTGACATCAGTCTTCGGGAAGTGCTGGAATGTATTATAAAGGAAGTCTTAACAATACACTTAGAAAAGCAGAGTATGAATAGACAAAACCAACAAGGTTTATGAAAGGAAATCCTGTATGACCGACTTATTAGATTTTTTTGCCGGTTTTCAGCAATATTCAAAATCAAGAATTATTTTTAATGTTTATTTATTCTTTGAATGTGAGCTTTACTGGCACTGCCAGCATTTGTTGCCCATTCCTCATTGCCCTAGTGAAGGTGATGCAAGCTTCTTGGAGTCCATGTAGTGTAGGGTGCACCCACAATCCAGAAGGGAGTCCTAGGTTTGACCCAGTGCCAGTGAAGGAACGGTGACATAGATCCAATTCAGGATGGGAT
The DNA here is from genome assembly GCF_047496885.1 of Scyliorhinus torazame. Lineage (NCBI taxonomy): Eukaryota > Metazoa > Chordata > Chondrichthyes > Carcharhiniformes > Scyliorhinidae > Scyliorhinus > Scyliorhinus torazame. The sequence goes on along the minus strand of NC_092708.1, from coordinate 321,009,450 downwards.
GTTACTTGGAGAGGAAATTGCAGGTTGTGGTGTTCCGATGCATCTGCTGCCCTTGTCCTTCTAAGTGGTAGATGTCATGGGTTTGGAAGGTATTATAGAAGAAGACTTGGCAAATTGCTGCTGTTCATTTTGTAGATGGAATGCACTGTTCCCAGGACTGTGTCAGATATTAAATGGGGTGCCGATAAAGCGAACTGCCCTCTTTGTTGGTACTGAGCTCTTTGAGTGTTGCTGAAGCTGCAGTCACACAAGCAAGTAGACAATTTGGGAAATCAGTCTATTTCAAAATGCAGTTAATATTCTGCTATATTTCACCTAATTAACCTTTAATCAGCAACAGTCTTTTCTTAATATCCATTTCATAATTCATGGACTGGATTCTCCGATCGCCGATGCCGAAATCGCGTTCAGCGATTGGCCGGAGAAAACACTTTTACGCTGGAATCGAGGGTGGCGTCGTTTTTCCGATGCTCCACCCCCTCAAAAACGGCGTACTCGAGGAGTATACCGCACGCTGCCGGGACAGCCTCAGGACGTCATCTGAGGCCCTCCCCTGATGTTCCGCCCCCGACGGCGTGGGACACGGGTCCTCACAACCTTCGGGGACCTCGCATGGCGGCTGTGGACTGTGTCCAGCGCCGCCACAGTCGGCGGGGGGGGAGCCATTCCGCTGGCAGAGGGGGCTTTGGCGGGGGCTGGGGGTACAGGTGGGGGGGTGGTCCGGGGTGGCAAGGGGGAGTTACAGGGGGTCAGTTTTTGGCAGGACGAGTCTGCGCGAAGCTTTACGGCGCGGCCGCCGCAGGCCACCGCAGTGCGCATGCACGGCCACAAACCTGGCCATTCTGCGGCCGTATCCGCAGGTAAAGCCGGTACGTGGTGCGGCTGCTAGCCCCCCATTGGGCGGTGGATTGGTGCAGGTGTGGTGCCGACTCTCTGGACGTAAGACCAGACGGATCCTGCGGACATACCGCAGAATCGGAGAATCCATCTCCATGTTTTCGGAGATAAGATTTAGTTTTGGGACATTAGAGTATTAAATGTAAGATAAATGGAAAGTTTGGATTGAGAAACCGAAGAGAATGTAATTCAAACTGGCTGAGAATTAATTACAGGTCAAAGTTTAGCTTATAAAGTCAGAGGGAGAGGTTTAAACACTTGAACAATGAACGGCCCATTTTTGGACCCCTTGGTAGAGCCAGGGCGTCAATTGTTATCTCTAGAAAATAAGCTAAATGCTCGCACTTCTGGGACAAAGGGCCAGAAAACCATTCAAGATAGAGATTATTCATAAGATTTCCCAGAATCAAGGAAAACTTTGTGATTAAAAGGTAGTTAATTTGGATTTCTTCCTGGGAACAATCATTTGTGACAAATTGCCATGGAGATAGTGATTCAGGGTGGATCCTTGCTAGAAGGTTCTTTTGTCGAATTTATCTGTATGTGTTTGCTGATGGAAGCATTGGTTCAGTTTTAAGTCAGACGGAGGCAGTTGCAGCTTTGCTCTGATGAAGCCTGCACCGTACCACATTGAGAGCCAACAGGTGGTGACAGTCAGTCAGACCAGCTTTACAATCAGAAAAATGCTACTTCACCCTTCATGGAATGCAGTTGGAGCTCTAACTCAGCTTGGGTTTCATGAGGGAAAAGCAGCTGGAAGATTGGTTCTCGCACAGTTAATGGGAGAAATCTGCAGTGCTTTTGACAGGCCCTTGTAGCAAAAAGCAGTCGGCATGGTTAGCTTGGGCAACTGTGGGAAGGCAGTTGGATCTACCAGCAACCTGAACCAAGAAGCTGAGGCATCCACAGTCGTGAGTTCTGTAAAGGAAAAGGTGGAAGAGTGCATAGCCAAAGGGCTAATGGGAAAGAACCTCATGGAATTTTACCTTGGAGGAATAGCTGGAATGCTGAGAAAAATTCAAGTAAATTCTGGAGGACTGTGGCATAACTTTTGGGTTTGTCTGAAGAAAAGAGAATGGGCGCGATTCTCCGATCTGGAGAGTGCCAACGCCGGAGTGAAAACCGGAGTGTTTTACTCCGGCGTCGGAGGCCATTCCCAGACCCCGATTCACACTCCCCCGGGGGTCTAGGAGCGGTGCCGCGTCATTTACGTGCGCCAGGTCTTGGCGCCGTGTAAAAGTGCCGCCGCGTAAATGACAGGGCCAGTGCCGCGTAAATGTGGTCAACCGCGCATGCGCGGGATAACCGGCGCCAACCCGCGCATGCGCGGTTGATGTCCTCCCCGCAGCCGTCCCGCAAGATGATGCCGGATGGATCTTGCGGGGCAGCGGAGGAAAGGAGGTCCTCCTTCAGAGAGGCCGGCACGCCGATTGGTGGGCCTCGATCGCGGGCCAGACCCCTTTTGACCACCCCCCCAGTGCAGGAACCCCCCTCGCCCCCCCCCCCACATGCCGCACCCCCCCCCCCCCCCCAGAGCATTCCCGCGGTGTTCACGCCGGCAACGACCAGGTGTGGATGGCGCCGGCGTGAAGCTGTCGTTTTGGGCAGGCCGCTCAACCCATCCGGGCCAGAGAATATCGGAAGAGCGAAGAATCGCCATTTTGGGGGTCCCGGGCGATTCTCTGGCCTGCGCCGTGTAGACCTCGACGGGGCCGTTCTCACCGCTGGGGTGAATTGTGGGAGGGCGTCGGACCGGCGTCGCAGGTAAAAATGGCGCCCCAGGCGATTCTCTGAAATGGTGCGGGAGCAGAGAATCGCGCCCAATGAACCTTAAAGGTTTTACAAGATAAGGAAACTCTTGGGATGAAGTAAAACATTGGATTGAGTTAATAGCATAAGCTTTGGGTTAAGTTAGTGGTGCTTGATTAGTTTCATTTCTCCCAAGAAACAATAAAGTTTGTTTTTGTTTAAAAATGTGAAATCTTGTGGCCAAGTTCTATCAGTTAATTACTGGATGTTTAGATTATTTAGATTCATTTAAACCTTAACGGTCCCTAACAGGATCGTAACATTTATTTCCTAACTATATCAAATAGAATGGTAACATTATAAATGTGCTGGATGATTCCTCTAGGATGTACTTTACGCTTGAGCAGCAGATTCAATTCAAATATAACCACAAACATTGTTGTTTGGATATCCTACCATCTAAACTTTAAAAAGATAGCAGGGCTCAGGTAATTGAAAGACTATGGGCGGGATTCTCCGTTTCTGAGACAAAGTGTTGACGCCGACGCAGGATTCATGGACTTTCAGGACAGGCGGTGAACCTGGACCGATTCAACGACAGTGCAAGGACTAGCACCAGCGCCACGTGGAACAAAATCAATTCCAATGAAAAATGGTGCAGGATTCGCCGGGTCCGTGATTGATACTCGGGAGGCTGACAAGCTGCAGCCGCATATACACATTACAATCCCCATCCCAGCCAGAAAGACGGCACTGGTTGTGCTGGAGCACATCCACACTGTTGATGGGTTGGCTGGGGCCAGAGGACATCGAGGGGAGTGGCCTGGGGGGACACCTATACGACCCGCGTTCTCAGTGGGCTGTTAGCGGCATGTGCAGCTGCATGGCTGCCTTGCTGGCTGCGGTAATGGTGTTTGGTGTTCCGTGCCCGTCCACCCCAACCCTTCAGCCCACCTCCTAGCCAAACCCGCTTCTCCCCCCCCCCCCCTCCCCCGCCAGCCCTGGCAGAAGTCCCCCGGCCAGCGGCACAACTGTATGTAAACTATGGCGATGTTGGGCACTTTCCCTCTGCAGCCATGATGCCAGGTTCATGATGTTTAAAAGCACAGGTGAACCCCGCTGTCGGGAACTTGGCCCATCGGAGGCGGAGCATGGCAGAGGCCCTAGAGAATACCAGGTCGGGCCCGCTAATGACATGCAAACGGTGTTTACTGTACGTGCGTTCCGGACCACATTGACGCCACTGTCGAAGTGACGGAGAATAACGATTTGCCATCAAATCACTGCCCGCCGCGATTTCCGTGTTGGAACCTATTCTCTGTCCAATCGCACTTTGTGATTTCGGCATCAGCCAATAGTGAATCCTGTCCTAGGTTATTGTAGCGATCTACCATGCGGATCTAGTGAAGTCTTGCAACACTAAAACTCAGTAGAAATTTGAGTTACACTTCTCGGATGCAAATAAGAATCTTTTATTGCCTCTACTTGATTACAATTGAGAGAAACCTAAATCTATTCTCAATGAAGTCCGGCTAGTAAAAGGACTTAAAGAGAAGTAACTTATAAACAATTTAACTTTCAAAATAATACAGAAATGGTTTCTTGCTTACGGCAAAACAGGTTGCATGAAATTCAAGAGTCAGAATGGAAACATGAAAATAGAGATAGCGAATAGTTAGATCAAAGAATAGAGTGATCACGGAATAAAGATGGCCGTGCGGACCATCATGTTTAAGGTGAATTTTATCAGTCTAAAGCCACCTGTCTACACTTCTATGTTGTCCTAATTGGTTTGGGTGAGAATCAAATACATTTGATTCGATGGTTAACGACCAAGCCTCAACGTGCAACATAAGTTCTGAGTGTTTCATGTTTGAATATTTGTGTATGCTATGGAATGTGACTTTGTGCTATTATCAAGACTGTTTTTTACTGGTTTTCTGCTGACTTTGCTTTATCCACATTCTGGACAATGATGCCTTCATATTACTATGGTGCTTACTTCGACCTTGATCTCGATTACTGGTACAGTTTATTTCTTAATGTCAAACTGACTTTGAAAATCTGTTTATTAGAACAAAAGCTTGTTCTAAAATGTTGTTTTAATCTACAATTAGTTTATGCATGTGTCAGACTTTTGTGCTTCGGTTGAAGTTATGTGTTTTGCCATGGCCTGAGGTTATGAGTGCTGAAATCCTTATTTTAAAATGGGTATTAAAACTGGGCTTTAATATTTACATTAAAATAACCTTTTTACCTATCAGAAAATAGAAAATCCCCTTCAGTCCTTTAAGACAGTTGTCAGAATGGGGCATGCAAGTGTGAAGGAATGGGGTGCAGTCAATGAAGGGCAGTTCAGACTATTTCGGAAATATAGTTCAACAGTACTGAGACTCAGGGGCAGCACGTGGTACAGTGGTTAGCACTGCAGCCTACGGTGCTGAGGACCCGGTTTGAATCCCGACCCTGGGTCACTGTCTGTGTGGAGTTTGCACATTCCCTGTATTTGCGTGGGTCTCACCCCTACAACACAAAGATGTGTAGGTTCGGAGGATTGGCCACACTAAATTGCCCCTTAATTGGAAAAAAAATAATTGGGTACTCTAAATTTATAAGAAAAAACAGGACACGACTCTGGGCGTGATTCTCCGTTATGCCGGTGCCCGGGGGTTTCCCGACGGCGTGGGGCTGCCCCACAACGAGAAACCCCATTGACCGGCTGGCATAACGGAGAATCCCGCCTGCGGGCGGGGCAGAAATGTGTCGCGGCGAGGTGGAGAATCCCGCCCCCTTTGTCTCACTTAATTTGATTACAAAGAATTTGGATTGAATGTGGAAGAGCGTAAGAAAGATGCATTTATATGGCACCATTCATGTTATCGAAGTCTCAAAAGTGCTTCACGTCCAATGATTTACCTTTGAAGTGCAGTTCCACAATCAATAATGAAATAAGTACCAAATAATCTATTTCTAGGGCTGCAGGTTAAAGATGAACACTGAAATAAAAATAAAAATATGCAAGAAATACTCAGCAGATCGCCAACATATGTAAGAGAGAGAAACAAAGGGCGCGATTCTCCAGAAAGATTTCCAAGTGTGCTAGCGAGCGGGAATTGTCGCGGGTTTCCCGGCGCTCAGCCCTGTGAGGCTGGCAACACTATTCAAGGTTAATTGGTCCACTTATCGAGGCCTCACGGGCTCCCCGCCCCGAATGCCGGCTCGCCAACTCATTCGCCGTGATCGTATCGCCAGCCCCCTGCCGACAAGTGTGGGCACCACTTAAGCTGCACTTCCTCAGCCAACCCCAGCCAGCTTACAACAATGGCGCCAACGAGACCAGCCCCAAGATTCAGGGATGCTGACCTGGGGAAACACCTGGACGTGGTGGAGGCCAGGAGGGATGTCCTGCTCCCCCGAGGGTCCCGGAGGGTGAGCCACAGGGCAGTCAGTGCCCCTGGGACGAGCTGGCGGCAGCAGTCAGCTCGGGCAGTGTGACCAGGAGGACTGGCCTCCAGTGTTGGAAGAACGTAAACAACCTACACTGGGCAGCACGAGTGAGTAGACATCAACATTCCCCCACCCCCCATGGGAACACCCCCCAGATGACCCCAACCCTCCCTCCATCCCCCTCCCCCTTCAACCTTCCCTCCAGCCCCTCTCCCTTCAATCCTCCCTCCACCCCCTCCCCCTTCAATCTTCCCTCCACCGACCCTTTCAACCCTAGCTCCATCCCAACCTTCCCTTCACATCCCCTCCACATCTGTGAAGCTCACGTGTGGCTAACGATGCCCTCTCTGTGCCTCCTCAGGCAAAGCTCTCCCATAATCGGTGGGAGAAGACCCAGACTGGCAGTGGGGTGCCGGACTTGAGAATCCTCACCTCCTTCGAGGAGCGGGCCATGGAGTGTCCCGGAGGGTGAGCCACAGGGCAGTCAGTGCCGCCTGGGACAAGCTGGCAGCAGTAGCCGAGGACAACGCAGAGATTGGTAGACCCCAGAGGTGAGGAACCACCAGACTCCACTCGAAGGACCTGTCAAACGTGAGTAGTGATTGCCTTACTGACTGACCCATCCTTCCCACTGACCACTTGTCCATTCTCCCACAGGTCCTCCAGCCGATAGCCCTGGCCCATCCCGGGCGGCACCCTTTTCCAACCCCGAGAAGGACACGTCGGAGGAGAGCTCTGAGGATGCAACCGTTATAGTCGTGGCACAGCTGTCATCCCCACCCTCCACCAGTGCAGGTACATACACCTTGGTGGGAAATGTTGGTGGACAGGCTTCTGGGGCATAATCTGGTGAGCACCACACTGCTGAAGGTGCACATCTGGTGGAGGCAGGAACCCCCAGGTGAGACAGCAGTTGGAGGTCTGCTGGAACCCTGGACCCAGCTGGGCCCCAGCCTGATGCTGAGACTATGAAACAGGGTTACCCAGAGCTGTTGGAGATGACAGGGAGCAGCCGGGACATTCAGAGGGAGATGTCAGCAGATTCCTAGCCGATTGGAGAAGTCCCAGAGGCTATGTGCACAGGAGATGGTGACGGCACTGAGTGGCACCGACACCAACGCAGTGGAGAGCCTGGTGCACGGCATTGGCACCATGAGTCAAAGTGTCCAAGGCGTCGTGCAGTCGGTGATGGCCATGGCTGAGGGTCTCGGCGGTAAGTCTGCTTCGCTGAAGGATGTGAACCAGTACCAGGCTGACGTTGATGAGGTTCTGCGGGACATGTCCCGCTCTCAGAGAACGCCCGCCAGAGACATCGAAGACCATGGGACGAGGTAAGCAACTGGCTGCCTCCACCTCAAATGTGCATCCTGGGGACACACCTAGATGTAGTGGTAGAGCTAGGAGGGAAAAGCACATCAAGGATCACTGAGGCCACTTAGGGAGGGAGGACGGGTAGGTAGGGGGTGAGGGGTGGGTGGGTGGGGGGTGAGGGTTTGGGGGAGGGGGGCTGCACAGTCAGCAGAGTGAGGACATATATTGAACAATAAACACTATTGTGCACAACCAGTAGGAAGCCTCTGTCACTTCCTTCCACAATGCATCGCCGCGCGCAGGTGCTGAGTGTGAGCGAGCACTCAGCAGACAGGCAGGGGTCAGACTATGGCAGAGATTGTGCGGCAACAACGCCCAGCTCTCTGCGGGATATCATCAGCCCCCCGCCCTCGACAGTGACCCGCGGACAGGGCCGACACAGTCCCAACATCCTGGATTGATGTGAGACATATCCTGGGAGGGTGAGAAATGGGGGTGGTGGTTGGGTGTGGTTGCGATGACAGACCAGGCCACGTCCTAGGTGAAGTGGGCAAGTATGAGCGCTTGCCGGACCCTCGCCACTGCCACCTATCCTGTAGCCTCTGGCTGGGCCTGAGATTCTCCTCCCGGCCTCATCCTCCGGCCCCTGGTGGTCCGGTGCCTCCTCACCATCCTCGTCCTGTCCCCCCCCCCCCTTCCTCCTCCTCCTCCTCCTCGGTGGCCACATGTTCCTCGTCACCAACCTCCAGCTCGTTGCCCCGCTGCTGTGTGAGGTTGTGGAGGACACAGCAGACCACAACAAAGCGAGTGATCCTCCGGGCGGTGTACTGGAGACATCGGACCAGCATCTTGCGCAGTCCACTGCACCACTCAATGACAGCCCGGGTGGCACATGAGCCTCGTTGTAGCGGGTCACCACTTCAGTCCTTGGCCTCCATATTGGTGTCACTAGCCAGGTCCTCAGCGGATATCCCTTATCCCCCAAGAGCCAACCGGCCTTCCTGGGATGCTCCTCGAAGAGGGCAGGGATGACTGACTGCCCCAGGAAGTAGCTGTCGTGCATACTCCCTGGAAGCGGGCACACACGTGCATTATCTTCAGCAGGTGGTCGCACATGAGCTGTATGTTGAGGGAGTGGAACCCCTTTCTGTTAACATAGGGAACCCCCGATGCAGGGCAACATGTGTGGCATCTATGACTCCCTGGACCTGTGGTATCCCGGCGATGGCGGAAAGACCTGCTGCCTGGGCATCCTGTTGGGTCTGGTCCATGTCAAAAATGATGTAGTCTTCCACCCAGGCATACAGGGCATTCATGACCTACTAGTTGCACCTGTGGACTGTGGCCTGTGAGATGCCACACAGGACCCCACCCGAAACCTGGAATGACCCGGTTGAATGAACGTTCAGAGCTGCAGTGACCTTGACAGCTACCAGTAGCGGGTGTCCCCCTCCTTCACGCGATGGCAAGTCTGTGAGGATATGGCACAGGTGTCGCACTGTCCGTAATTTGTTCAAAGGACCATCGACGCCTGTACACCCTTGGCCGTCGTGGAGCTGCCCCTCTGGGTCCCTCCCTGGCCTGATGGGTGGCCGGGTCCTCAGGGTGTGGGGCGGGGTCCGGCACATGGGCTGCTGCCTCGAGCATCTGCAGATGCTGCTGCTGCTGCCGCCTTCACCGGCGTCTGGCCACATCGCCTCGCACCAGCACCATTAAGGCAACCTCTGCATTCAACACCCTGCCATAGTGTTCAATATCTGTAAGGCATTGGGAGAGGGTGTTAGACCGACAAACAGCAGTGGCTCCCACTCCGGGACCCTCCATTCCCCCATTGATTCTCCCTTCCCCCCACCCCCCACCACCACCCTACCCGGAGCTCCCTCCCCACATACTCCGGGCCGCAGCGGGCCCCCCTCACCAGGCCTCAGATCCTGTTCCCCGGACACCCGCTCACAACATTACCTGGACCGGGCACTGGCCCCCTCCCCATGGCACTCACCCACCCTCCGGCTATGGGCATGTCCCCGGAGCTGTGTCCCATCCCCTGGGTGTTTGGATGTTGGCTGCTGCGTGTGTGTTGTTGCCTCCTGCAGTGGTCAGGTACACTGTCCAGACATCACAGTCTGATTGGGAAGCAAGGCAATGACCCCCCACATGCTGCATGGCCCGCCCACCCACGGGAATCCACTTGGCATGTGTGAAGTGCTCACTAAACCATGATTGCCAATTCCCTATTAGCAATAGCCTTCAGCCACACGGCCAGAGGCCTCAGCAGTCTGTGGGGGTTATGGGTGGTCTAGGGGCAGACGGGCAGAGACAAGGGTTGCCCCCGGAATGGGTATACATGATCCAGGGGTTGGCATGCTGCTGCCATGAGTGGTTGCCCCCCCCCCCCAGAGACCCCCACCCTCCCATGGCAGCCCACCCCTGCGTAGGGTCCCCCCACCTCCAGCCGAGGGTTCCCCACCCCTCACCGAGCACAGAGGCAGCAAGCCCAGCCCCCCGGCCTTTTGCCTGTGATCAAAGTTGGCTACTCACCTCCTCGGCTCCCCACAGAAGCCCTTCTGCCAGGTTCACATTTTTCAAAAGGCGTACTAATCGGCGCCAGCGTGAACGCTTGCTGAGGAGGCCGATGAATGACGGGAGGCCGTTGGATAAGGGGTGGCTCCAGTTAATTGTATGGAAATGGGGCTTGAGTGTGATAATTGGTTTCTCACCATGCTACGGCACAATCCCCATTTCGCCTGTGGGAGCACGCCGGTTGCATTGCAAACTGTTTGCCGCCTGTTGCAGTTCCCATTTTAGGCCTCGCCTGCTATTCACTGGCGAGTGTAACAAGACAGAAAGATCGCACCCAGAGTTAACATTTTAGATCAATGGCCAGTTCTGAGAAAGGTCATCGATTTGAAATGTTCACTCTTTGTCTCTTTCCACAGATGCTGCCAGACCTACTGAGTATTCCCAGCATTTTCTGTTTTTATTTCCGCTTTTCAGCATCTGCGATATTTTTCTCTCGTACCAGAACACTTGTGCCTGTCTTTGAATTGTGCCACTGGATCTCTTGCATCCACGTGACCAGGCAGATGGCACCTCAATTTAAAGTCTCATTTGAAACATGACACTTCCAAAAATGGAGCACTCTATTTAGTGCTTGGAAATGCCACGCTACATTATATACTCAGATTCTGCAAAGAGGGCTTCAATCCATCACCTCAGACTCAGGGGATAGTACGACCACTGAGCCAAGCTCCGCAAAGCATTAGTAAACCAGGGTAACGTTGAACTACATTTCCTCAATACTTGTTTCCAGTGTTAGAAGTAATTATTCTTTCCCTCTTTGATTGCAACTGATTTCTTAATTCTACTGGTGGTCGCGAAAGGCTATATAAATGCAAGTCTTTCTTTTATACCTGTCTCTGAAAAACCAACAGAACTAAAGTCTTTCAGCTGTTTGATATGTGCTTTCTTTTTTGGAAGATAATTGTTCAGAGGGTGACAAGTCAGTGAGGGAGAGAGAGATAATTGGTTATATAGGCTTGAGGGGCACCACTCCCGAAGCACAATGAGGAAACAAGAATGGCGAAACTGAAAGAAAGTTTTGTACAATTTTTGTAGTTAATTTTCAGGAGCTGTGGTAACTTAATAAGGAGGAAGAGCTAGTAATAAAGGAAGTCAGAAATTATAAATAGAAAATACTGGAAGACAGTCCAGATCTGTAAAGAGAAAGGTCAAATATATTGGGGTGTATCCTGATGCACAATCAACTACTCTCGAGACAAGGTGAGTCATAACTAATCGGCTTTAATCAGCTAGAACTGTACCCAGCAGCTTCGATACAGAAAGTGAAGGCTGCTGGGACGGCATTGGTTCTTATACCCCACCTCTCAGGGCGGAGCTATGTACGTTAGCCAATGGTAGACTCCTAGGTCTAGCCAATGGGCATCCACCTCTCAGGTACTGCAATACCTGGTATTACCACATACCCTTCATTGGAAGTTGTCTTTTCCCTTTACTGAAGCCAACCGATCTGATTTTACTTTTCAGTTGTTATTTTGTACGGTAACTTAATTTTGTATTGTTAAATGCTCTAATTTACATGGAGTACTTCCATTTAATTTGTGTCGTCTTTTTATAAGTTTCCTGCTGTGCTTAAAAAACATTTGTTGATATTACTAGATTGTAGAATATTTTTCAGATTATTGGTGCCAAGAAGTGGTTGGTTATATTGTGTCTTTTATTTCCAACTTTACTTCAGTTTTGTTTCTTTGTGTTCAGCTTTAAGAGTTTGTTGCTTGTTACGCATCCTCTGCAACAGTTCGCCAAAAGGGTTTGTAGGCATGGGATAAGTTTTGTTTCGCAGCCGGAGAATTGTGCTTAACACCGAGACATCATCCTTCCCTGTTAAAATGCACTAAATGAGGGAAGGTGGCAATTTTGACTGACAAACCTGAGGAAAATTGTTATAGTATGTCAACTGTGGTCAAGTTGAAGGCACTCTCACTCTGGATTCAAATTTAATTTAAGGTGGAAAGATGCTGAGTATTTTCCCTCGGGTTGCCGTTCTCAGCTCAATGTAGATTTAGGAACAAATAAGCCATCTTTTAAGAGGAGATGGCTTCGCTACAGTTGAGGTACATTCCTATTAGGAGGAAGGTAAGGTAAACAAACCTCAGAGAACCCGGGATGATGATAGAGAATAATAAAAGCTGACAAAGAGGGGTACGACAGAGGTCTGGTTGATCATACAAATGATAACACATATCAACTGAAAATAGAAAGTAGATAGTGTTATGAGCCTTGATCAGATCCCATATTTTGAGATGATCAGGTTAGGGACCCAGTAACTTTTTTCTTTAAGGTAGACAAAGATTGAGATCCAAGGCACTAACTAAGAGAGTGAAAGCACACGATTCCACTGTTTTTGGACAAACAAATTAAAAATTAAAAAATTTAGAGGGCCTGCCAGGGAATTGAGTCCTCGGTCTCATCCTGGACTAAGGTAAGTTCCTGTTTCATAACAAGGGGAAGTAACAAAGAATCTAACAGATCAGAGGGAATATCAGAAGAGACTGGAAGATGACATAAAAGGGAATCCAAAAATATTTTGTAGGCATATAAATAGTAGAAAGATAGTCTAGGAGCCAACTATGCTGTGGCTATGGCTATGGCTCAAGGACTAAATGAGTACTTTGCATCTGTCTTTAACAAAGAAGAAGACACTGCAGAAAACATAGGAAAAGAGGAAGTAGTTGAGGTACTTGATGGGTGAACAATTGATGAAGCTTCGGCATTACAAAGGCTTTTAAAAAATCCTTTCAGAGGGTGTGGGCATCACTAGAAAACCAGCATTTGTTTCTTATGTCTAATTATACTTGAAAAGGCAGTGGAGAGCCACCTTCTTGCATCACTACGGTCCATGTGGTGTAAGTATATCTACAGCACTGTTCGCGGATGTTGACCCTGTGACAGGGAAGGAAAGGCGCTATGGTTCCAATTCAGGAGGGTGTGTGGCTTGGAAGGGAACATGAAAATGGTGGTATTTCCATGCATCTGCTGCTCTTGTCCTTCTAGGTTATATTGGTTGCAGGTTTGGATGGTGCTGTAGCCACGTAAAATGGCTGTGTTCCGTTTAATCTGGCCAAAACCCAGTTTAAAATGGCTAACCCGAAAGACTGCTGGGAAAAGCAGCCAAGAAGACACAAGCAGGCAGCTGCAGACAGTATTGCATATTCGGCTCTGGGAAGTTAGCCCAGATCGATACTCAGGGCTATCAACAGCCCATCAACCCAGGTATTTGCAGTTGCATTCAGGACTGTTTGCAGCCCATCTATCCAGGCATCTGCAGTTAAATCGGCTATCCCCGGGAACAATTGCAACATATTAGCAATTGAATACCGGGCCAGACCTGTCGGCGCCTGCAGTGGCCGAAACAAAGACAGGTGAGCGACCACCACCCGATCGAGGAATCGCCTCACCATTGGACACATCGACCCCAGAGATTGGGGACAGATCCAATCACTTGGGACTCAGGGTCAAGGGCCGCCCCGGGAGGCGGGAAGCCCCTGGGCCCTATAAAAGTGAGGGTCCAAGTTCAGATCTCTCTCTCTCTCCTCTTCGCCTGCTCGAGACCTTCGCAAGAACAGCAACCGGCAACAGTAAATTTGAATCCAGCGATCGCTATCCGGTAGAGACACCTAGCCACCGACCTGTAGCAGCCTTTTGAATCATGCGGGCCAGATCTGATTGGACAAGCCATTCGTTTCCCTGACCTGGTGGGCTCTTCCTAAGTTAAGTATTGGCCAGTAGTGATAGGTTTATTATATAGATAGTAGTATTAGTGTATTAATATTGCTTGTTGTATATAATAAATGACCGTTGTTTTAATCCTTACTAAGCGGTGTGCTGTATTATTAATCATAACCTGAACTTGAACCACGTGGCAGTATCATAAAGATACCTGGCGACTCATGAGCAAAGGTGACGTAATCAGAGCCAATAGACTAAGACCAATAGACACAACAGTGCTGTGGAAGGAGCCTTGGTGAGTTGCTGCAGTGCATCTTGTACATTGTACACACTGCTGCTACTGTGTCAGGGTTGATGGAGGGAGTGAATGTTGAAGCTGGTGAAGGGAGTGCCAATCAAGCAAGCTGCTTTTTCCTGGCTTGTGTCGACTTTCTTAAGCGTTGTTGGAGCTGCATTTATTCAGGCAAGTTAATTTTTAAAAAAATAATCTTTATTGTCACAAGTAGGCTTACATAACACTGCAATGAAGTTACTGTGAAAAGCCCCTCGTCGCCACATTCGGCCGCCTGTTCAGGTACATAGAGGGAGAATTCAGAATGTCCAAATTACCTAACAGCACGTCTTTAGGGACTTGTGGGAAGAAACCGGAGCACCCGTAGGAAACCCACGCAGATACAGGGAGAACGTTCAGATTCTGCACAGACAGTGACTCAAGTCGGGAATCGATCCTGGGACCCTGGAGCTTTGAAGAAACAGTGCTAATCGCTGTGCTACCATGCCACCTATCATAATATACACCAGTATATCATGGTGCAGACACACACTGATGGACACACAGTGGGACCAATCAACACACACAAAACCGCAGCCAATCACCAGTTAGAGCACACGTACTATAAAGACAGGGGGCATCAGAGTTCCCACTCATTCGAGCTGCAGCTTCCTAGTAGGACAGAGCTCACAGCCTGCAGCACAGACATTCACCATGTGCTGAGTGCATCGACTGGTTAGGACAAGGCAAAGGTCTTTAGTTAAAGCTAGTATCGTGTTAACCCACAGTGAGAATATGTTAAACTGTTAATGACTCAATAAAATAGTGTCGCACTATTTCAAGTGTTGGTGACCTGTATGTGTTCCACGGATCCAGAGCGCCCAACACAACATGATACCAGGAGTTGAGGGATATTAGCACATCTGAGACCTACCTGCAAGTGATCTGCCTTCCGCCAGCATTCCGTCATCCTGCAACATGGACAACATCTGCCCACCGCCGCCGCTCCGCATCGCCGGCAACCTAGGGGCCAACTGGAAGATATTCAAACAGCACTTCCAGCTCTTCCTTGAGGCCACAGACAGGGTGGACGCCTCGGATACCAGGAAGATTGCTCTCCTCCTATCCACGGCCGGGGACCATGCCATCCACATTTTCAATTCTCTCACCTTTGCTGATGATGAAGATAAAACAAAGTTCAAGACGGTCATCCTCAAGTTTGACACTCACTGCAGCGTAGAGATGAATGAAAGTTTCGAGCACTACGTGTTCCAACAGCGTTTGCAGGGTAAGGATGAACCTTTCCAATCCTTTCTCACTCACCTCCGCATCCTTGCGCAGTCTTGCAGCTACGGGCCCACCTCCGACTCCATGATACGCAGCCAGATCGTTTTCGGTGTTCAGTCGGACCCCCTACGACAGCAGCTCCTCAAAGTAAAGCAACTCACCCTAGCGACCGCCCTTGAGACCTGTGTCCTACACGAAAATGCCACAAGTCGGTATTCCCACATCCAAGCGGCTGAAACGGCACGGCACGGTCCCCACGAGGCGGAACGGGTCCAAGCAATTCAGCAACTCCAGGGCCTCAGCCTAGATGGGGGTGGCCATTTCGCGCACTTTTTGACGTCTCCCGCGCTTGTGCACTCCAAACGAGGGGACGGCGACGTTAAAGGACGTAATGCGCAGGCGCGCACCACGCACGACTGCACCGCACATGCGCGGTGGTGCAGCGAACGTGCTGACGCTACGGCGTGCGGCAACTGTGGCTCTGCCCATTTAAAACGGCAATGCCCTGCCAAATCTCGACTCTGCCTAAGATGTGGCAGACTTGGCCACTATGCTGCCTTATGCCGAGCAGCTCAGCCTGCCAATTCATATCGCTTCAGCCAGCCTCGCAGGAATGTCCGGGCAATTCAACCCACGGGCACTGAGTCCGATGCGGACCTCCCACACAGCAGTGACACCGAGGACTCGAAGGCGCCTTTTCGAGTAGGTATCGTGACAAAAAACAGGATGTCCCCGAAGCAGACACCAGCCGCTGTCGTTATACAGCATCAATCCAGACGATGAGTGGTGTGCCACCCTGGCGGTCAACCACAATTCATCGCCCACCTCAGAGACTTAATTTGTGAGCTTTGTGGACTTATAGACTTTCTGAATTGTTCTGTTCTTCCGTTTGATCATTTACAGGGTTTGTATATAGTGTTCATCTCGTTATTCTTGTGACACACTGTTTTTCTGCACCAGACACCTTCCCATGTAAATAGCTTAGTTCCCATGTACATAATCCTGTAAATATATCTTTCGCACACACGTAGTTAGGGACATTCTCACCATACACTATTTATTGCCACGCAGTACATTCTTTTATAAAAGGGGGGATGCCATAATATACACCAGTATATCATGGTGCAGACACACACTGATGGATACACAGTGGGACCAATCAACACACACAACACCGCAGCCAGTCACCAGTTAGAGCACACGCACTATAAAGACAGGGGGCATCAGAGTTCCCGCTCATTCGAGCTGCAGCTTCCTAGTAGGACAGAGCTCACAGCCTGCAGCACAGACATTCACCATGTGCTGAGTGCATCGACTGGTTAGGACAAGGCAAAGGTCTTTAGTTAAAGTTAGTATTGTGTTAACCCACAGTGAGAGTATGTTAAACTGTTAATGACTCAATAAAATAGTGTTGCACTATTTCAAGTGTTGGTGACCTGTATGTGTTACACGGATCCAGAGCGCCCAACACAACACCACCCACTAGGGAGTATTCAGTCACACTCTTTATATGCCTTCGTAGATGGTGGACAGGCTTTGGGGAGACAGAAATTGAGTTACACATCACAGAATTCCCAGGCTCTGATCATGTTAATAGCCCATGCTGAATGTTGTGCAAGTCTTGCTGCATTTACACGTGGACTGCTTCAGTATCTGAGGAGTCGCAGATGGTGCTGAACATTGTGCAATCATCGGCAAACATCCCTACTTCTGACCGAATGATGCAGAGAAGGTTACGGATGAAGCAGCTGAAGATGGTTGCATCTAGGACAGGGGTTTTCAAATTCAGAGTCGTGACTCACGGGTGGGTCGCGGGTGGGTTTCAGGAGGGATGCTGAGTGATCATTTGTGGCGTTCCCGATCGCAGGAAGAAGTCCCCAAAGGCCGTGACCAGTTTTAAGACTGACGGCCATGGACAGTCCCCGATTGGTTGCAGCGTTTGAGGGGCCGGGGTGGCGCAAGGCTGGGAAATGTGCTGCCCACCACGTGCACGCAGGGGGGGTGGGGACAGGGGCTGACGGGTGTCCACGTGGGCATGCAATGCTAACAGTGGTGGCCCCAGCTTGGAGCTCCACTCTGGTGCTAGTGCTCTGCATGCTGCTTGGCTCGTCCCCCACCACCGATCGGCAGTATGTGACCTGCAGCTCGATGGCCAAGCTGTTCAACACAAGCTGGCCGGCACAATGTCCGTTTGCACTCCCACGACGTGATGTTCTGGTTGGGAAGTGGTTTATGACTGGGGTGGATGCAACTACTGGACAGTGAGAGGGAAGCCAAGCCAGGTTTGTAGTCGAGAAATACCGATAAAACGAGGCCAGTCAATACGGCTGACACATGTCAACACTGGAAGAAACCTACAGTCATCATTTTGTGTCGCCACTTGCTGGAAACCAGGAAGAAAGTGCTTTTGCTGAGAAAGGAGAAGGAGATTTCTTGGATGTTTCGATAGTGCGAAGCAGTGGAGCCAGTAAGAAATATTGTGATGTTGTATGTGTTTGACAAGTTACTTCATCTCGTCTAAAGTCATAGTTTGTAAAGTAAAATCAAGATTGTACTTTTTTCTATATTTGTTTAAATTTCTAAAGAAATTTGAATCAAAGTCTGTGTGTAAATGTAAGGATGTGCATGTTGAACTAAAATTGTTTTAATTTTCAGTAGTAAAAAGTCATAAACTTGGTGTGGTAAACCACTGTGTTCCTATATTAAGGGTTGTACGGTAGAACCAGCTCTACAGTTCACCTGGGCCCCTGCATGCTAGCTCCGCCCAGGAGCCGGGTTCTAAATATGCGTGGCCTTCAGCCCGCAGCCATTTCGTCAGCTGCTGTAGGAGGCCACACTTCAGATACTAATAAAGCCTCAGTGAAAGATGCTCTTTGGTATGCCCGAAACTTGCTGATCTTCCAGTGCAAAGAATTGCCCTCGACCGAGTGTTGCAGACTGGCACATTCCAAGGTCCAGGACTACGTGCTGAGGGACGCACTCAAGTTTGGGGCAGCTGCCGCCAAGGCGCAATGGGGAAAGACCACTGCGTAAGGTATTACCAGCAAATGTACACTGAGGGGCGGGTAACAGTGTAAACCCCCCTTGGTCTGGGTCATTAACACTCCAATGTATAAAAGAAACATGACAATGTAAGTGTTTAAGAAGGAATTGTAACGTAAAGAGCGATATGTGTGTAAGGTTATCAAAATTGAATGGAAGAAAGTCAAGGGAATGTGTAACTCTGATGGAAATGTACAGTCAAGACAATTCGAAATGTTCTGTAATGTTTATGATAGATTTTATGAATAAAGTATATTTTTTGAAATAAATAAATAAATAAAGCCTCAGTTTGAATTCAACTTCGTCTCCAGCCAAATTGATCGTGCCTCACTTGGGAAAATCTGGTATTGGAAATAAAGTTTCAAAGCAAAAAAAGCGGCCAGCTTTAAAGATAAACGATCGAGTCGTTGCGCCAGAGGCAGCGGCAGAGAGAAGGTCACATGCCCAGCACATACACTGACGCAGCATACCCTGTACATCTGTGCTTTGGGCCCGAAATCATGGAGGAGATATTCCTCCATTTTGTAGCTGCCAGCAAGCAAGCAACAGGATTGTGTGAAAAACTCAAGTTGATTGTTTTGTAATAAGGAAGAGAAGGCCAGAGACACAAACAGGCCAGAATCTCACAGTTGAATCTGCTGGAGGGAGCTTCATCCAGGGCTCCAGGGCCTCTGGTGAACAAAGAATTAAGAAGAAACTTAAACCGGGAACAAAACAATACATAGAACATAGAACAGCACAGCACAGAACAGGCCCTTCGGCCCTCGATGTTGTGCCGAGCATTGTCCAAAACCAAGATCAAGCTATCCCACTCCCTGTCATTCTGGTGTGCTCCATGTGCCTATCCAATAACCGCTTGAAAGTTCCTAAAGTGTCCGACTCCACTATCACAGCAGGCAGTCCATTCCACACCCTAACCACTCTCTGAGTAAAGAACCTACCTCGGACATCCCTCCTATATCTCCCACCCTGAATCTTATAGTTATACCCCCTTGTAACAGCTACATCTACCCGAGGAAATAGTCTCTGAACATCCACTCTATCTATCCCCCTCATTATCTTATAAACCACTATTAAGTCGCCGGTCATCCTCCTCCGCTTCAAAGAGAAAAGCCCGAGCTCCCTCAACCTTTCCTCATAAGACCTATCCTGCAAACCAGGCAGCATCCTGGTAAATCTCCTTTGCACCCTTTCCAATGCTTCCACATCCTTCCTATAACGAGGTGACCAGAACTGCACACAATACTCCAAATGTGGTCTCACCAAGGTCATGTATTGTTTCAGCATAACCCCGTGGCTCTTAAACTCAAGCCCCCTGTTAATAAACGCTAACACACTATAAGCCTTCTTCACGGCTCTATCCACTGGAGTGGCAACCTTCAGAAATCTGTGGACGTGAACCCCAAGATCTCTCTGTTCCTCCACATTCCTCAGAACCCTGCCGTTGATGTTATAATCCGCATTCAAATTTTTTCTACCAAAATGAATCACCTCGCACTTATCAGGGTTAAACTCCATCTGCCATTTTTTGGCCCAGCTCTGCATCCTATCAATGTCTCTTTGCAGCCTACAACAGCCCTCCACCTCATCCACTACTCCACCAATCTTGGTGTCATCAGCGAATTTACTGACCTACCCTTCCGCCCCCTCCTCCAAGTCATTGATAAAAATCACAAATAGCAGAGGACCCAGCACTGATCCCTGTGGTACACTGGTAACTGGTCTGCAGTCTGAACATTTTCCACCCACCACCACCCTCTGTCTTCTATGTGATAGCCAGTTACTTATCCAATTGTCCAGATTTCCCTCTATCCCACACCTCCTTACTTTCTTCATGAGCCGACCATGGGGAACCTTATCAAACGCTTTACTAAAATCCATGTATACGACATCAACTGCTCTACCTTCATCTGCACACTTAGTTACCTCCTCAAAGAATTCAATCAAATTTGTGAGGCAAGATCTACCCTTCACGAATCCGTGTTGACTATCCCGGATTAAGCTGCATCTTTCCAAATGGCCATAAATCCTATCCTTCAGGACCTTTTCCATTATCTTCCCGCCCACCGAAATAAGACTAACTGGCCTATAATTACCAGGGTCATTCCTATTCCCTTTCTTGAACAGAGGAACAACATTCACCACTCTACAGTCCTCTTGCACTATCCCCGTGGACAGCGAGGTCCCAAAGATCAAAGCCAAAGGCTCTGCAATCTCATCCTTTGCCTACCAAAGAATCCTTGGGTATATCCCATCTGGCCCAGGGGACTTGCCGACCCTCAGGTTTTTCAAAATTGCTAATACATCCTCAGAACATCTACATCCTCCAGCCTACCCGCCTGAATCACACCTCATCCTCAAAAACATGGCCCCTCTCCTTTGTGAACACTGAAGAAAAGTATTAATTCAACATCTCTCCTCTTTCTTCTGACTCCATGCACAAGTTCCCACTACTGTCCTTGACCGGCCCTACCCTCACCCTGGTCATTCTTTTATTTCTCACATAAGAGTAAAAAGCCTTGGGGTTTTCCTTGATCCGACCCGCCAAGGACTTCTCATGCTCCCTCCTAGCTCTCCTAAGCCCTTTTTTCAGCTCATTCCTTGCTACCTTGTAACCCTCAAGCGACCCTACTGAACCTTGCTTTCTCATCCTTACATACTCTTCCTTTTTCCACTTGACAAGACATTCAACCTCTTTTGTGAACCATGGTTCCCTCACACGGCCATTTCCTCCCTGCCTGACAGGAACATGCCTATCAAGGACACGCAGTATTTGTTCCTTGAACAAGCTCCACTTTTCATTTGTGCCTTTCCCTGACAGTTTCTGTTCCCATCTTATGCTCCCTAATTCTTGCCTAATCGCATCATAATTACCCCTCCCCCAATTATAAACCTTGCCCTGCCATCTGGCCCTATCCCTCTCCATTGCAATAGTGAAAGACACCGAATTGTGGTCAATATCTCCAAAGTGCTCTCCCACAAACAAATCTAACACTTGGCCCGGTTCATTACCCAGTACCAAATCCAATGTAGCCCCCCCACCTTTTGTCGGCCTATCCACATATTGTGTCAGGAAACCCTCCTGCACACACTGTACAAAAACTGCCCCATCCGAACTTTTCGACCTATAGAGGTTCCAATCAATATTTGGAAAGTTAAAGTCACCCATGACAACTACCCTGAGACCTCCACACCTATCCATAATCTATTTTGCAATTTCTTCCTCCACATCTCTATTACTATTTGGGGGCCTATAGAAAACTCCTAACAATGTGACCGCTCCTTTCCTATTTCTAACTTCGGCCCATATTACCTCAGTAGGCAGATCCCCTTCAAACTGCCTTTCTGCAGCCGTTAAACTATCCTTGATTAACAATGCTACTCCTCCACCTCTTTTACCACCTTCCCTACTCTTACTGAAACATCTATACCCCGGAACTTCCAACAACCATTCCTGTCCCTGTTCTAACCATGTCTCCGTAATGGCCACAACATCGTAGTCCCAAGTACCAATCCACGCTCCAAGTTCACCTACCTTATTCCGGATGCTCCTTGCATTGAAGTAGACACACTTCAACCCACCTTTCTGTCTGCTGGTACACTCCTGCGACCTTGATACCCTCCTCAGTACCTCACTACTCTCGACACTGGCTTCTGGACTACAGCTCGTTTTCCCAGCCCACTGACAAATTAGTTTAAACCCCCCCCCCCCGAAGAACCGTAGTAAATTTCCCTCCCAGGATATTTGTGCCCCTCTGGTTCAGGTGCAAACCGTCCTGTCTGTACAGGTCCCACCTTCCCCAGAATGTGCTCCAATTATCCACGTACCTGAAACCCTCCCTCCTGCACCATCCCTGCAGCCACGTGTTTATCTGCATTCTCTCCTTGTTCCTCACCTCACTAGCACGTGGCACCGGCAACAAATCAGAGATGACAACATGGTTTGTCCTGGCTCTCAGCTTCCACCCTAGCTCCCTAAATTCCTGTTTTAAATCCCCGTCCCTTCTCTTACCTATGTCGTTGGTACCGATGTGTACCACAACTTGTGACTGCTCCCCCTCCCCCTCCCCTTTAAGGATTCTGAAAACACGGTCTGAGACGTCACGGACCCTGGCACCCTGGCACCCGGGAGGCAACATACCATCCGTTTGAAGACTAAGCATGGCGAATTCGAGGACAGACCTCTTGATTTTTTTCAAGTGATGCAGCGAGAACTTAAACTGTCAGCTGAAGTCCTTCGCAGAAATGTAACATTGAATGACGAAACAAGTGAGATTTTGAGGACCAAGCAGGCTCACCTGATGCATTAGATGTAAGCAATAATGGTGTGTCGCGAAGGTGAGTCGGCATGGGACTCTCAGGTCGGCCAGCGTGGATCGCGAATGTCGGCCAGTGTGGGACCCGAAGATCCGTTGGTTGGTATAAGTGGGTCCCGGGGAAAATAAGTTTGAAATACACTGATCTCGGACGCTAGTCTGCAGGGCTCCTGCAGCGACATCCTGGGACTAAGATGATTGATCTCTAACAACCACAATCATCACATTTTATACGAGTTATAAAATGCCAGTAGAAAGTTTCCCCACAGATTCTTTGACTACATTTTTTGAGGGCTACTTGATGCCACGCTCTTCAGCCCTTTTATCCTTTTTTTAAAAAATATATTTTTATTAGGGTATTTGCTATTTTAATAATAATAACAATAACAACGACATAAACATGGTACAATAAACATTTCCACCCCCATCACAATCTTCACACACCCCAACCATAAAACAACAGTCTGGCCCTTCACCCCCCCTTCCCCCCCCTCCTTTGGAATTCTGCTTCTGCTGACATTTTAACTTTCCCCGAGAAAGTCGACGAACGGCTGCCACCTCCGGGTGAACCCTAACATTGACCCTCTTAAGGCGAACTTTATTTTCTCGAGACTGAGAAACCCAGCCATGTCACTAACCCAGGTCTCTACACTCGGGGGCTTCGGGTCCCTCCACATTAATAAGATCCGCCTCCGGGCTACCAGGGAGGCAAAGGCCAAGACGTCGGCCTCTTTCGCCCCCTGGACTCCCGGCTCTTCCGACACTCCAAAGATCGCCACCTCTGGACTCGGCACCACCCGTGTTTTGAGCCTTAGCAAAACCCTGCCAAAACCCTCTGAGCTTCGGGAAGGCCAAAACATGTGGACATGATTTGCTGGGCTTACCGCACACCTCGGACACCTGTCCTCTACCGTGAAAAGCGTGCTCATCAGGACCACCGTCACGTGTGCCCGGTGGACTACCTTTAACTGTATCAGGCTAAGCCTGGCACATGATGAGGATGTATTAACCCTGCTTAGGGCATCTGCTCATAGACCCGCCTCTAGCTCTTTTATCTTTGTTTGAACCATGGCTGTAATGAGTTAAGGAGCTGACTGGTGGATCCCAAACTGAGCATCAATAGCAGGTTATTGCTTTGTAAGTGCTGTTTGATAGCACTGCTGATGACATTTTCCATCAGTTTGCTTATGATTGAGAGTAAACTGATGGGGCAGTAGTTTTCCGGGTTGGAGTTATCCTGCTTTTTGTGTACTGGACATAACTTGACAATTTTCCACATTGCTGGGTCAATGCCAGTGTTGTAACTGCACTGGAACAACTTGGCCAAGGGCGCACCTGGTTCTGGGGCACAAGTCTTTGGTATTTTTGCCAGAATTTTGTCAAGGCCCTTTGCAGTATCCAGTGCCTTCAGCCGTTTCTAGATATCAAGTGGAGTAAATCAGATTCGCTGAAGATTGGCATCTGTGACGCAGAGGACCTCAGCAGGAGGCTGAGATGGATCATCCACAGGGCACTTCTGGTTTCAGCCTTGTCTTTTGCACCGATTTACTGGGCAGCATTATTGTTGAACATATGGGGCGAGATTCTCCGACCCCTCGCCGGGTCGGAGAATTGCCAGGGGCTGGCGTGAATCCCGCCCCCGCCGGTTGCCGAATTCTCCACCACCGGATATTCGGCGGGGGTGGGAATTGCGCCGCGCCGGTTGGCGGGCATTCCCCCGCGATTCTCCGGCCCGGATGGGTCCCGCCGCTAAAATGCCTGTCCCGCCGGCGTAGATTAAACCACCTCTCTTACGGCGGGACAAGGCGGCGCGGGCGGGCTCCGGGGTCCTGGGGGGGCGCGGGGCGATCTGGCCCCGGGGGGTGCCCCCACGGTGGCCTGGCCCGCGATCGGGGCCCACTCTTTCCCTTCCGCCTCCGCCACGGTCTCCACCATGGCGGAGGCGGAAGAGACTCCCTCCACTGCGCATGCGCGGGAATGCCGTCAGCGTCCGCCGATGCTCCCGCGCATGCGCCACCCGGAGATGTCATTTCCTCGCCAGCTGGCGGGGCAGAAATTCGTCCAGCGCGGGCATAGCCCCTCAAGGTTGGGGCTCGGCCCCCAAAGATGCGGAGCATTCCGCACCTTTGGGGCGGCGCGATGCCCGACTGATTTGCGCCATTTTGGGCGCCAGTCGGCGGACATTGCGCCGTTTCCGGAGAATTTCGCCCATGATCACACAAATATACAAATTAGGAGCAGGAGGAGGCCGCTTGGCTCTTCAATCCTGTTCAACCATTCAGTAAGATCTAGGCTAATCTGACTGCAACCTCCACTCCTGGGGCGGGATTCTCCGCAATCGGCACGATGTCCGTCGACCGGTGCCAAAAATGGTGTGAATCATTCCGGCATCGCGCCGCCCCAAAGGTGCGGAATTCTCCGCATCTTGAGGGGCCAAGCCCTCACCTTGAGGGGCTAGGCCCGCGCCGGACTGATTTCCGCCCCTGGAGGGAAAGGCCTTTGGTGCCCCGCCAGCTGGCGCGGAAATGACTTTGCCGTGCGGCGCATGCGCGGGAGCGTCAGCGGCCACTCACGGCATCCCCGCGCATGCGCAGTGGGGGGGGGGTCTCTTCCGCCTCTGCCATAGTGGAGACCATGGCGAAGGTGGAAGGAAAAGAGTCCCCCACAGGCACAGGCCCACGCACGGATCGGTGGGCCCCGATCGCGGGCCAGGCCACCGTGGGGGCACCCCCAGGGCCAGATCGCCCCGGGCCCCCCCAGGACCCCGGAGCCTGTCCGTGCTGCCCAGTCCCGCCGGTAAGAGAGGTGGTTTGATTCTCGCCAGGTGGACAGGCATTCCAGCAGCGGGTCTTCGGCCCATCGTGGGCCGGAGAATCACCGGGGGGGTGGGGGCCTGCCAACTGGCGTGGCGCGATTCCCACCCCCGCCGAATATCCGGTGCCGGAGAATTCGGCAACCAGCGGGACAAGGCGGTGCAGGCAGGCTCCGGGGTCCGGGGGGGGGCGCGCGGGGCGATCTGGCCCCGGGTGGTGCCCCCACGGTGGCCTGGCCCGCGATTGGGGCCTACGCCAGGGATTCACGCCAGCCCCCGGCGATTCTCCGACCCGGCGGGGGGTTGGAGAATCCCGCCCCTGATATCATTTCACCCCATTGTTTATCAAGAACCTATCTACCTCTGCCTTGAAAACATTCAAAGACTCTGCTTTGTCATGAATTTGCCAAGCAACAGCAGTAAAATAAATGTAAGAAAATATAATAGGATGCGAGATGTCCAGCAACAGGTAGAAATCTGCCCAGAGACAGCAGTAGCTAGTATTCAAAGGGCTGGCTGGGATGTGTCTCTCCCAGTAACAAGATTAGAAAGCATTTTAGATAAGAATCACATGTGCTTATGAGTAGAAACAGTTTACATAAACGACTGGAGAAGATCAATAAGATATTCATATATTAATGTACAGTCAAGAAGATTGATAGGGGCAGACAGCCAAATACATAATCAAAGAGGAACAAAGGTATAATTGGCTGGCCGATCAGAAGTTAGGCAGGCAGTCTCAGAAAACAGTCAGCCCTGTTTCCAGCCACCAAGTCTGAAAGCTAGTTTTCCAACTCGCAGCCGAGAGGTCATGTTTTCACAGTAACTTCATTGCAGTGTTAATGTCAGCCTACCTGTGACACTAATAAAGATTATTATTATGTTTACATCAAACAAGTCTCTAAGTCTCATAGCCAAGGCCGTGCAGCAAATCTTTGTAATGGCAGTTTTAAATATTTTCGCTGGACCAGGAAAAGGTGTTTCCAATTTTCAATCTCATGCGTGTATTGTGTGATAACTACAAGATGCTTATTTAATTTGGATGCTGGCGTTGACAGCAATGCCCATATTCCATGAATGAAATCCTGTTGTTGTAGCCAAGTTACAAAACATGTTTATTTGTCTAAGCAATAAAATATATTTGCAGACTATATTTGGCTTTCTGAGTACTCGGATGGAACTTTTTCAATCACATGCATTTAGATCAGAAACCATTGTTTTGCCATACTTAGTGTAAATTATATTATGAAATCATGTGATTATTGACTCAATTAGATGACAGGTAAAATGACTGATTATACCTGATCAATATCAAATTTGTACTTGTTCTGATAAATGAATACCTAATTTTTAAAAATAAATATTTTTCTTCTTCTCCTTTTTCACATTTTCATCCAAATTTACACCCACCAACAAACAATCAACCATAAGACCATAAGACATAGGAGCAGAATTAGGCCACTCGGCCCATCGAGTCTGCTCCGCCATTCAATCATGGCTGATATTTTCTCATCCCCATTCTCCTTCCCTCTCCCCATAACCCCGATCCCCTTATTGATCAAGAACCTATCTATCTCTGTCTTGAAGACACTCGGTGATTTGGCCTCCACAACCTTCTGCGGCAAAGCGTTCCACAGATTCACCACCCTCTGGCTGAAAAAAATCCTCCTCATCTCTGTTTTAAAGGATCGTTCCTTTAATCTGAGATGGTGTCCTCTGGTTCTAGATTTTCCTACAAGTGGAAACATCCTCTTCACGTCCACTCTATCCAGGCCTCGCAGTATCTTGTACTTTTCAATAAGATCCCCTTTCATCCTTCTAAACTCCAACAAGTACAGACCCAGAGTCCTCAAACGTTCCTCATGCGACAAGTTCTTCATTCCAGGGATCATTCTTGTGAACTTCCTCTGGACCCTTTCAAAGGCCAGCACATCCTTCTTTAGATATGGGGCCCGAAACTGCTCACAATACTCCAAATGGGGTCTGACCCTCAGAAGTACATCCCTGGTCTTGTATTCTAGCCCTCTTGACATGAATGCTAATATTGCATTTGCCTTCCTAACTGCCGACTGAACTTGCACATTGACCTTAAGAGAACCGTGAACAAGGACTCCCAAGTCCCTTTGTGCTTCGCCTTTCCGAAGCATTTCCCCATTTAGAAAATAGTCTATGCCTAGATTCCTCCTTCAAAAGTGCATAACCTCACACTTTTCCACATTGTATTTCATTTGCCACTTCATTGCCCACTCTCCTAGCTTGTCCAAGTCCTTCTGCAGCCTCCTTGCTTCCTCAATACTACCTGTCCCTCTACAGATCTTTGTATCATCTGCAAACTTAGCAACAGTGCCTTCAGTTCCTTCTTCCAGGTCATTAATGTATATTGTAAAAAGTTGTGGTGCCAGCACCGACCCCTGAGGCACACCACTAGTCACCGGCTGCCATCCTGAAAATGACCCCTTTATCCCCACTCTTTGCCTTCTGCCAGTCAGTTAATCCTCTATCCATGCCAGGATCTTACCCTTAACACCGTGGGCTTTTAACTTATTTAACAGTCTCCTATGCGGCACCTTGTCAAAGGCCTTCTGGAAATCTAAATAAATCACATCCACTGATTCTCCTTTGTCTAACTTGCTTGTTACCTCCTCAAAGAACTCTAACAGATTTGTTAGACATGACCTTCCTTTGACAAAGCTGTGCTGACTCAGTCCTATTTTACCATACACTTCCAAGTGCTTCGCGATCTCATCTTTTTTTTTAATAAACATTTCATAGAGGTATTTTTTGGTATTATAACAACAACACAATAAACAATGTACATGAAACTATAAACATAGTGCAAAAGCCATCTCCCTCCCTTACAGGTCCCACCTTTATTAACCCCCTACCCTAAGCTAAACTAACCCCCCCCCCCCTCCCCTTCTGCTGACGATTAATTTTCCGCGAAGAAGTCGACGAACGGTTGCCACCTCCAGGCGAACCCTAACAGTGGCTCTCTCAAGGTGAACTTGATTTTCTCCAAACAGAGAAAGCTAGCCATGTCTCCGACTTCGGTGGCATTGAGACCCTCCAAGATAATAGTATCCGTCTCCGGAGTACCAGGGAAGCAAAGGCCAGAACATCTGCCTCTTTCTCTTCCTGGATTCCCGGGTCTTCCGACACCCCGAAAATCGCCACCTCTGGACTCAGCGCCACCCTTGTTTTTAACACCGTGGACGTGGCATCTGCAAACCCCTGCCAAAATCCCCTAAGCTTCGGACATGTCCAGAGCATGTGGACATGGTTCGCCGGTCCTCCTGCACACTTTGCACACCTGTCTTCCACCCCAAAGAATCTGCTCGTCCGGGCCACTGTCATGTGAGCCCGGTGAACAATCTTAAATTGTATCAGGCTGAGCCTGGCACATCTTGCGGACGCGTTGACTCTACTCAACGCATCCGCCCATAGACCACATCCTCTATCTCTCCTCCCAGCTCCTCCTCTCATTTGCACTTCAGCTCCTCGGTCTGTGTCTCCTCTGACCCCATATGTTCCTTGTAAATGTCCGAGACGCTCCCTTCGCCTACCCACCCTCTGGAAACTACCCTGTCCTGAATCCCCCTTAGCGGTGGGAGCAGGAAGGTTGACACCTGTTTACGTAGGAAGTCCCGCACCTGCAGATACCTGAATTTGTTTCCCCTCGCCAACCCAAACTTCTCCTCCAGCGCCCTCACACTCGGAAAGCTCCCCTCTATAAACATAACCTCCATCCTCTCAATCCCTGCTCTCCGCCATATTCGGAATCCCCCATCCATACCTCCCGGGGCAAACCGGTGATTATTACAGATTGGGGACCAGACCGATGCTCCCTCTGCTCCCACATGTCTCCTCCATTGCCCCCAGACTCTCAGGGCTGCCACCACCATGGGGCTTGTGGAGTACCGTGCCGGTGGGAACAGCAGAGGCGCAGTTATCGATCTCATCTTTAATAACAGACTCTAAATTCTTACCAATGACCGAAGTCAGGCTAACCGGCCTATAATTTCACGTCTTCCGCCTCCCTCCCGTCATAAAGAGTGGTGTTACATTAGCCAACTTCCAGTCCTCTGGTGCCCTTCCTGCCTCCAGTGATTCCTGAAAAATCATCACCAATGCCTCTGCAATTTCCTCAGCTATCTCTTTTAGGACCCTGGGTGTAGTCCATCCGGTCCAGGTGACGTATCCACCTTCAGACCTTTCAGTTTCCCCAGAACCTTCTCCTTAGTAATGGTCACTGCACTCACCTCTGTCCTCTGGTTCTCCTGGATCTCTGGCATCCCACTGGTGCCTTCCACCGTAAAGACTGGTGCAAAGTAACTGTTCAGTTCATCTGCCATTTCTTTGTTTCGTATCATTACTTCTCCAGCCACATTTTCTAGTGGTCCAATGTCTATTTTTGCCTCTCTCTTACCTTTTATAGATTGAAAAAATCTCTTCCTGTCTTCCTTTATATAACTAGCTAGCTTGCATTCGTACTTCATCTTCTCCCCCCTTACTGCTTTTGTAGTTGTCCTCTGCTCGCTTTTAAAGGCTGGTTTCCCACCAATGCTCGCCACTTTGTATGCTTTTTCCTTAGCCTTTATGCTGTCCTTGACATCCCTCATCAGCCATGGATGTCTTGTTTTCCCCTTAGCATGTTTCCTCCTCCTTGTGATGAATTTCTGTTGTGTCTCCCTAATAACCCCCAAAAAACTCCTGCCATTGCTGTTCCACTGTCTTCCCTGCTAGGCTCCTTTTCCAATCAACTCTGGCCAGCTCCTCCCTCATGTCTTTGTAGTTACCCTTATTTAATTGTAATATTATTACATCTGATTGCAGCTACTCCCTCTCAAACTGCAGGGTAAATTCTATCATATTGTGGTCAATGCTCCCTAAGGGTTCCTTCACCTTAAGTTCCCTAATCAAGTCTGCCTCATTACACATCATCAAATCCAGAATTGCCTGTTCCCGAGTAGGCTCTGTAACAAGCTGCTCCAAAAAAACATCTCTTAGACATTCCACAAATTCCATTTCTTGGGATCCACTACCAACCTGATTTTCCCAGTCCACCTACATATTGAAGTTCCCCATGATTATTGTAATATTGCCTTTTTTACATGCCTTTTCTATCTCCTGATTTATTTTCTGCCCCACATCCTGACTACTGCTAGGGGGCCGGTACATAACTCCCATCAGGGTCTTTATACCTTTACGATTCCTCAACTCTACCCACAGAGATTCTATGCCTTCTGATCCTATATCACTACTTGCTATCGATTTAACTTCATTCCTTACTAACAATGCAACCACGCCCCATTTGCCCATCTGCCTGTCCTTTCGCTAGGACACATATCCTTGGATATTTAGATCCCAGCCCTGATCCCCTTGCAGCCACATCTCTGTGATGCCCACAACATCGTAGCAGCCAATTTCAATGTGCGCAACAAGCTCATTTAACTTGTTCCGTATACTGCGTGAATTTAGGTACAACACCCTCAATCCTGCATTGGCCCCCTCCCTTTTCACACTCTCCTCTGTCACTGTACCCTGTACTGTGGCCTTTTTGATTTTTGACTATGGCTTATCTGCCTTACACTTTCCTCCTTACTGCTTTTTGTTTCTGGCCCCGTTTTATTTCCCTCCGACTACCTACATTGGATCCCACCCCCCTGCCACATTAGTTTAAACCCTCCCCAACAGCTCTAGGATATTGGTTCCAGTCCTGCCCAGGTGCAGACTGTCCGTTTGTACTGGTCCCACCTCCCTCAGAACCGGTTCCAATGCCCCAGGAATTTGAATCCCTCCCTCTTGCACCATCTCTCGAGCCACGCATCATCCTGTCTATCCTGACATTCCTACTCTGACTAGCTCGTGGCACTGGTAGCAATCCTGAGATTACTACCTTTGAGGTCCTACTTTTTAGTTTTACTCCTAACTCCCTGAATTCAGCTTGTAGGACCACAACAGCTGGCTGTTCACCCCTCCCCCCCTCCCCCCGAATGTCCTGCAGCCGCTCCGAGACATTCTTGACCTTTGCACCGGGGAAGCAACGTGCCATCCTGGAGTTTCGATTGCGTCCGCAGAACCGCCTGTCTATTCCCTTTACGATTGAGTCCCCTATCACTATAGCCCTGCCATTCTTCTTCCTGCCCTCCTGCGTAGCAGAGCCAGCCACGGTGCCATGAACCTGGCTGCTGCTGCCTTCCCCTGGTGAGCCATCTCCCTCAACAGTATCCAAAGCGGTATATCTGTTTTGGAGGGAGGTGACCGCAAGGGACATTTGCACTGCCTTCCTACTCTTGCTCTGTCTTTTGGTCACCCATTTTCTATTTCCCTCAGTAACTTTCACTTGCGGTGTGACCAACTCGCTAAACGTGCTATCCACGACGTCCTCAGCATTGCGGATACTCCAAAGTGAGTCCATCCGCAGCTCCAGAGCCGTCAAGCGGTCTAACAGGAGCTGCAACTGGACACACTTCTTGCACGTGAAGGAGCCAGGGACAGTGGACGTGTCCTTGAGCTCCCACATCGCACACGAGGAGCATGACACGGGTCTGTGATCTCCTGCTATGTCTTAATCCTTAGGTTAACTTATACAACTACAATTCCAAAAAACAAAAGAAAAAATAAATAAATAAATAGACAAATGATAAGAAAAACTACTTACCAGTCACTTATCAGGGATAAAAAGCACCTCCTCCCCACCCAGCTTCGAATTCCCACCTAGATTCAAATTCATAGATTTCATAGAATTTACAGTGCAGAAGGAGGCCATTCGGCCCATCGCGTCTGTACCGGCTCTTGGAAAGAGCACCCTACCCAAGGTCCACACCTCCACCCTATCCCCATAACCCAGTAACCGGACCCAACACTAAGGGCAATTTTGGACACTAAGGGCAATTTATCATGGCCAATCCATCTAACCTGCACGTCTTTGGACTGTGGGAGGAAACCGGAGCACCCAGAGGAAACCCACGCACACACAGGGAGGATGTGCAGACTCCACACAGACAGTGACCCAAGCCAGAATCGAACCTGGTACCCTGGAGCTGTGAAGCAATTGTGCTATCCACAATGCTACCGTGCTGCCCAAATTCCCAAACTCACTCTTCGCTGTGTCTCACTCTGGCTGTGTCTTCTCTGGCTCACTGGGAGAACTCAGTGGGTAACTCGGTGAGGAATCAACGGTAACAAATACAATGTCAATCCCCTGGCCAACATTTCCTCCCTCCCACCAACCCCCAAATAACCCTCAACATTTTAAATACAAACATCAA
The DNA here is from genome assembly GCF_047496885.1 of Scyliorhinus torazame. Lineage (NCBI taxonomy): Eukaryota > Metazoa > Chordata > Chondrichthyes > Carcharhiniformes > Scyliorhinidae > Scyliorhinus > Scyliorhinus torazame. The sequence goes on along the minus strand of NC_092708.1, from coordinate 320,976,801 downwards.
AGAAAAGGATTCAGGAATCCACCATCCACCCATATATAGAAATGAATACCCAATTTATCTTGTTTTAAGAAAATATTTTCATTCTACACATTTAAAGTACATTGGGCAGGATTCTCCATTTCAGACACTATGGGCAGGATTCTTCGGCTGCATCCGCCTGGCGACCGGTGAATCCCGCCCAAGGTCAATGGAATTCTCCATTGTACGTGGCTCGCCCGTGGCGTTCTTGCGGCAGAAGGGGCTGGAGTACCCAGCCCTAAGAGTGGGATTCACCATCCCAGCGCCCCTGCCTGCAGCGGGCTTTTCCGTCCTGCCAGCTGGCCAATAGGATTTCCATTGTGGGCAGACCCACGCGGTTGGGAAATCACCGGGCTTGGGTGCACTACCGGCGGAGTGGAGAATCCCGCCAGTGGAGAATCCAGCCCTAAGTGTTGACGCTGGGACAGAATCAGTGGACTTCTACGCCAACAACATTGGCGCCACTCCCGGAGCAATTCATCAACTGTTAATGGCCTGGCACGGCGCTACGTTGTACACGATAGGTTCCAATGAAAAACAATGTCGGAATCGCTGGGGTCGGGATTGACACTTGAGAGGCTGACATGCTGTAGCTGCATTTTAGCACTCCACTCCCCACACACACTCCCAAGCGGGTAGCAGCTGGGTTGTGGTTCCCCATGGCACGTGGGTCACAAGGGTCAAGGATGTCTACACCCTCCTACATCCCCACCCTCCCACCCCCATTCCCACATCCACCCTCCACCACCATCCCCCCACCCCCCCTCCACACTCCCATTCCCCTACCCCACACCACCTCCATATCCCCACCACACCCGCTCTCTCCCATCCCCACCCCCACACCACCTCCATACCCCCTCCACCACCATCACCCCCACACACCTCCCCACTACTGCCACCCACCACCCCAACCCGCAATCCAATCACGCGTCATGTCTTGTGCCTTGCAGGATCACCTGGCGATGAGGCGGGCCCTTCTGGTGTCCCCAACCTCGACCCCAACCACAACCCCAATACCAAGGGGAGAGCAGCGAGGAAGAAGAAGCAGACAGCGACGGGAGCCTTCGAACTGCAGCTCGGGACACCCCGGGGCACCAGTCTGTGGACGACACTAACTTCCCAACAAAGCTGTCATCAACACCCTCCACCATTTCAGAGACACTTACCTTGGTTGAGCACTTTAGTGAAGCAGTTCCTGGGACATTATCTGGTGCGCACCACACAAATGCTGTGGTACATCAGGTGAAGGTAGGAACCCCCGAGGGGCGGACAGTCAGAGGGCAGCCCGAACCCAGGGATTAGTTGCCTTCCGGATGGGTTTTGGGCCTCTGGAACGGACGGTCCTATCTATAGTGGAGATGCAGACACAGAGTCAGGGACTACATGAGGGGTTGTCAGCAACCACCCAGCACCTGCAGGGGCAGCTGGAGGAGTCCAACCACCTGCAGGGGCAGGAGGTGGTGCCAACCATGCATGCCACCCAAGCCAACACTGCAGGGGTGGCATTTGCGGTGGAGGCCTTGGGGGCGAAGATATCAACCATGGGTCGAGATGTCCAAGGCCTGGGATATCCTGTGTGGGCGGTGGCCGAGGCCCAGGTCAAGGCTGCCGTGTCACAGGCAGCCATGTACCAGGGTGCTCCTGATCGTAGCCCAGTCACAGCGGGTCACGGCTGAGGGCATCAGCGCCATCGCCCGGTTGCTGATTACCTGAGCCAGTCACAGAGGGAGGTGGCACAGTCATGGCTGACGTGGCACAGACCCACAGGGCGGTGGCACAGTTACTGAATGATGTGGCACAGTCCCAGAGGGAGGTGGTCCCATGACCGTGAGCACTGAGATCTTGGTCGCAACGGGAGCGGGCCTCCAGGGCTGGCAGCACAGGTGACAAGGGAGCCTCAGGTGCTAGCTCCGCTCGCACCCCTGTCCCAAGGAATAGCCTGGGGGCCATCGGGCAGCCGGAGGGAGGAGGAGGTGATTAGATCCGAGCAGCAGCCGGGCCATCCAGGCCCGGTCGCCCCCAGAAGCAGGCCGCCAAAGGGGACCCAGGTCACAGGTGGGAACCGCTGCAGGCTGCCTCCACTCTAGATGCACCGCCTGGGGATCCACCAGGTGTAGCATTAGATTCTGTCAGGACAGAAAGGTAGTCACCAATTAAGTTGCCACAGGTGCACCACATAGTACAGTGTTAGGGGCTAGAGGGCAAACCTATATGTTCACCATTTCACAATAAACACTGTTTACAATGTTTCAACCTGCCTCGCTGCTCTGTCAGAGGGTGTGAGGGTTGGCTTGTGCTGGGCTGGCTGCAGAGGGGCTGCTGGGCCGCAGGGGGGAGCTGGGCAGATATTCGGGATGGCTTGGCCCAGGGACCCCAGTTCAGCCAACGCTCACGCTCCACCCCATCCCTCTCCACCCGAAACCTCTAGCCACCGCCTCCCACCGTCCCCACCTCCGCCACCCCAAAGGTTCGACAAGACCGTGTGATGGAGTGGCCAGCTCGCATGCAGGGATCACCCAGGTGGATGGTGGAAAGTGCTCCCGTGGGCAGGAGTCAGGCTTTGTCAAATGGTGTCAACATCCTCCAACCCATGGACCAGACCCGCTGTTACTGCTAGCCCAGGGCCCGCACCCCATAGTGAGGCAGGTAGGAATCATGGAGGGGGTTGCAAAGGGGGAGGGGGTGGTGCAGCAAGAGTGTTCATGGGAGGAGGTGGTCAGTTGTGGGGAGGGAGGATGTGAGGTTGGAACCATGTGTCCATGCCGCTGGCCAGACCGGTGACCCTGAAGGTGATTAGGGCGTCACAGAATCAGAGAATCACTGAATACTACGCTACAGACGAGGCCCTTCAGCCCATCGAGTCTGCACTGATGCATGATTTATTGACTGCAGCTCCACCTTCAATACCATAATCCCGGCCAAGCTCATATGAATGCTCCAAAACCTAGGACTTGGCTCCCCACTCTGCAACTGGATCCTCAACTTTCTGACCCACAGACCACAATCAGTAAGAATGACCAACAACACCTCCTCCACAACAGTCCTCAATACCGGGGGCCCGCAAGGCTGCGTACTTAGGCCCCTACTCTACTCCCTATACACACACAAAGGGACTCACGCAGTCCCTTCGGCAGTGGCTGGCGCAGCGCCAACCCCTCCGGCATCCATCTAGCCCCCGGAGGTGCGGAGAATTCCGCACTTTCGGGGGCTGTTGACGCCAGAGTGGTTCGCGCTGGTTTTCCCGCCCGCGTGGGGACTTAGTCCCCGGAAAGGAGAATCTCGCCCCTGGCGTTTATCCTCCTCCTCCAGCATGTCGCCCCTCTGCTATGCGATATTATGGAGGACGCAGTAGGCCACCGCGATGTGGGAGATTCGCCTAGCAATATTCTGGAGGGCCCCTCCAGAATCATCCAGACACTGAACTGCATCTTCAGGATGTCGAAGCATCACTTCATCACTCCCCTGTTGGCAGCATGGGCATCGTTGTAGCAGGTCTTCGCATCAGTCTGTGGCCTCTTTTTCGGCGTCATCAACCAAATCCACAGCAGATAGCCCCTGTCGCCCAGGAGCCAACCCCCCAGCTGGGGGTTGATGCACTATCAATTACGACGAGACGAGAGTAGAGTGTAATCCAGTCTTTATTAAGCAGAGATGTGTGGCCTCCTACAGCTTCTGCCGAAATGGCTGCAGCTTGGAGAGCCCACACATTTATACTCCGCTTACTGGGCGGAGCCAGCAGGCAGGGATCTACCCCTGTACCTGTAGTACAGGGGCCGTACCATAGTACCCCTCGTATGCGGTATATACAATACACAGTGGTGACTACCACATTCACCCCCTGTTAAAAATAAGTGCAGCGGGGGTGGTGGAAAACTATTTACATACAGGTTGTTTAACATTTTAAGGAAAAGTTTACAAATTTAGACGATCGGGCGCCTTGATCCATCGTTGCGAGCGCCGCAGTTCTGGTGGCGATTTTGGCGTTGGTTCGGTCGTCGGTGACTCCGGGAGCGTGTCGACCTCATCCTCATCCCCGGGTGGGACCAAGGGGAGGACGGATCATCCTGGAGCGGGGGCTGTGGTGGGGTGCGCTGGGGGGAGTGTGGTAATACCAGGTATTGCAGTACCTGAGAGGCGAATGACCATTGGCTAGACCTGAGGGTCTACTATTGGCTAATGTACATAGCCCCGCCCTGAGAGGCGGGGTATAAGAACCGATGCCATCCCAGCACCCTATCTCGACTGATTCAGGCCCCGACAATGGGCTAGGATCGGGGCCGCGTCATCAACACGCGCCAGGCCTTGTTGCCGCGTAAAGGCGGCGCCGCATACATGACGCGGCCGGCGCCGCATAACTGGCGTCACCCGCGTTAACCCGCGCATGCGTGGTTGCCGTCCTCTCCGAGTCCACCCCGCAAGAAGATGGCGGACGGATCTTGCGGGGCCGCGGAAGGAAGGAGGTCCTCCTTCAGAGAGGACGGCCCGACGATCGGTGGGTACCGATCACGGGCCATCCCACATTTGAGGTACCCCCCGGTACAGGATCCCCCGCCCCCGCAGGCCGCCCCCCTCAAGCGTTCCCGCGCTGTTCTCGACGGCAGCGACCAGGTGTGGACGGCGCCGGGGGGAACCCGCCGTTTTGGCCTGGCCGCTTGGCCCATCCGGGCCTGAGAATAGCGGGGGTGCCGGAGAATTGCCATTTTGGGTGTCTCTGGCGATTCTCTGGCCTGCGGCCCGTGGAACTCGACGGGGCCGTTCCCGCCGCTTGGGAGAATCGCGGGAGGGCGTTGGACCGGCGTCCCGGGAAATTTTGGCGGCCCAGGCGTTTCTCCCAACCGGCGCGGAGTGGAGAATCTCACCCCTTATCTCTTATAAACCTTTCCAAGATTTTGCCCACAACAGGAGTAAGGCTCACTGGTCTATAGTTACCGGGGTTGTCTCTACTCCCCTTCTTGAACAAGGGGACAACATTTGCTATCTGTTATGATATTCAAACATACATCATAACACATACATAATGATAGACAGACCAACGGACCAATTAGCACACATAACACGACAGCCAATCACAGACAAGAGCAGACACAGTATAAGACAAGAAACATGACACTTCCTGGGCAGTCCATCTGGAGACAGCACAGGGCCAGGACCTCATTAGCAAGACACTCACACAGTCACAACGTGCTGAGTACCAAGTCTGATGTATAAATAGTTAGATGGAATAAAACTGCGTTGTACCAATTGCAACCGTGCTGGTTCGTCTGTACCTCAGAGCACCCAACACCTCACTATCCTCCAGTCTTCTGGCACTATTCCTGTAGACAGAGATCAAAGCCAAAGGCTCAGCAATCCAGGGGCGCATGTGATCGGGGTTGGGCCCTAGCACTCCGTTCTGGACCCCATAGCCAAGGCTAATCGGTTCGTGTTGAACACGCGCTTCTCCTTGTTGTAGGTTAGGTTGAGGAGTTTAGCGGTGTGGAGGAATTTGGAAAGGTTAGCGTCGTGGTCCTGCTGGTCGTGGCCACAGGTGATGATGTTATCCAGGTACGGGAAGGTGGCCTGCAGTCCGTACCGGTCAACCATTCGGTCATCTCCCGTTGGAAGACCGAGACCCCGTTAGTGACGCCAAAGGGAATCCTAAGAAAGTGGTAAAGGCGGCCGTCCGCTTCAAAAGCAGTGTACGGGCGGTTGGCCTTGCGAATGGGGAGCTGGTGGTAGGCAGATTTTAGGTCCACTGTCGAGCAGACCCAGTACTGTGCAATCTGATTGACCATATCAGATATGCGTGGGAGGGGGTACGTGTCGAGCTGCATGTACCGATTGATGGTCTGACTGCAGTCAACGACCACCCTGTTTTTCTCCCCAGTTTTCACAACTACCACTTGGGCTCTCCAGGGGCTGTTGCTGGCCTCGATAATACTTTCCCGTAACAGCCGTTGGACCTCAGACCTGATGAAGGTCCTGTCCTGGGCACTGTACCGTCTGCTCCTGGTGGCGACGGGTTTGCAATCCGGGTGAGGTTTGCAAACAGAGAAGGTGGGTCGACCTTCAGGGTCGTGACACCGCAGACTAAGGGGTCGTAGAGGCCCGCCAAATTTTGCTGGCGGGGTCCACGATTCCCAGGAGGAGTGGGCCGTGTGGTCGGGGGCATACGCCTGTACATTGCGTGAGGCAACTGTGAGCGAGATCGCTAGTTTCTTGGTCGCCAGGAGGTCGAGGGTAGTCCCTTCTAAGAGGCGCTGGCGGATGTAGGCCGACCCTATGCCCATAACGAACATGTCTCCAACTAGCAGGTCAGAATGTTCAACGGCTGAAATGGCCTGGCAATCGCAGTCTCTCACCAGGATGTGCAGGGCACGCCAGAAATCTTCCACAGACTCACCGGGGAGTTGATGCCGCGTGGACAGGAGGTGCCTAGCGTAGATTTTGTTCGTCTGCTGAGTTTAGTTCTCCTTCAGTAGCGCCATGGCCTCAGTGTAGGTCGGCGCAATCCGGATGACGGGAAAGATATCGGAGCTTAGCCGCGTGTAAAGGATCTGGAGCTTCTGTGCCTCTGCGGGTGGTTCTGTCGCAGATCCGATGTATGCTTCAAAGCAAGCTAGCCAATGTGCGAAGGCCGACTTGCCGTTGTCTGCTTGAGGGTGCAGCTGCAGGCGATCAGGCTTGATGCGGAGATCCATCGTTGTAAAATCTCTGCGTAATAAATTGATGCACTATCAATTACGACGAGACGAGAGTAGTGTGCAATCGAGGCTTTATTACGCAGCGATGTGTAGCCTCCTGCAGCTGCTGCCGAAATGGCTGCTGCTCGGAGAGCCCACACATTTGTACTCTGTCTACTGGGCGGAGCCAGCAGGCAGGAATCTACCCCCGTACCTGTGTACAGGGGCCTTACCGTAATACCCCTCGTATGCGGTATATACAATACAACAGTGGTGACTCCCACAGGGGTGTGCCTCGAAGATGTCAGGAACTGTAGAGTGAGGCAGGATGAAGATGTTGTGCACACTGGCCGAGTATTGGGCGCAGACGTGCAGGCTGTGCACCTGATGGTCACATTGTAGCCATCTGGGATGGCCACGTCCCGATTACAAAATGGACACCCGCAAAGAATGCAGGGAAAATTGGACTATGCTAAGAAACAGGCAGGTGCAAGCTCTGTCTGTTGATTAGAACCTTAAACGCTCAGACAGGACAGAAACTACCAAACGATCTACATACCAATGAGCCATCTCCGGGACAAAAGGGAAACATTTAGATACACAATGTTAGGACAGACTCCCCGGCGCCCGAAGAAGCTAAGACAAAGCAGACTGGCAGTCACCAGGACACGCCCAGCGATCAGGGAACCACCCCTCTATTGGAGGAAAATCGATACAACTGATTGAGAAAGACCCAATTAGTTGAGGCCAAGTTCAAGGCCCGCCCAAAAGAACGCAAAGCCCTTTGCATTAGAAGAGGTATCACCCAAGGGAGAATCTTCCTCCTTTGGCTCTGGCTCTCACCGAAGAGAGAGACCAGCCTTGCTACCCTGTAAACAGCTCAACCCAGCAGCCTCAGAACCGAGCAACGGCCATTGTTCCTCTGACTGAGTGGGCACCCGAAGCTAAGTATAGGCTTTAGTAATAGTGGTAGTTTAGCTTGTAGAGTTAATGCATGAGTAGATTTGTCTGTGTGTAAATAAATGAACATTGCTTATTGAACTTACTAACTGGTGTATCGAGTCATTGATCAGTATTCGGTTCTGAGCATTGTGGCGGTGTCGAAAGATACCTGGCGACTCTTGAGCAAACGTGATTAAATAGAGCCAAATTAAGAACCAACCAAAAGTTAGCAATATTTACTGGCGACATCTGACGGGACTCGATTTAGAAGTGGCCTAACCACTCTGAGAGAACACAAAATTTGAATTGAGAATCCAATTGGGAACAGAAAGAAAAACCACAAGCGTCAAAACAGTGCTGATCAAGCCTCTGAGATTCGGAAGTGTGTTAATGCATGTGTACTAACAGGGATATAAGGTAAACCTGAGAGATTTTGTTGCGACAAACTGTGGGAGTTTCATAGGCCGGAAATTAGCGTAAGCTGTACCTGTGTTTACATCACCACTATATCACCCCCTGTTCCAAATTCAGTAGAATTCCGAGTAGAGAAAATGGCAATGAAGGCAATGGAACGTCTTATGAACGCCCAGGAATTCAAGATCGCAGCGACCAGTAGAGTAGGACAGTGTCCCGTTTGGGAAGAAGAGATCAGGGAATATCTCAAAGTGAAAGGATGGCCCCTTTGGAGTGAATTCTGCAATAATGAGGAAACAGGACCCGGGAGTATAGGACATACTTGGTGGGAGAACCTGTCTGAGATTCACAAGAAGAGCTTAGGGAAAGCTTGCAAGCCGATGGTAATCGTGTCCTGTTTGGTACAATTGCGAGGCACAGAGGAGGTCGTTAGGACGCTCCGTAGAGAGATCGAGGAGAGAGACAGAACCAGTGAGGTAGACGTGAGTGAGGTAGAGAAAGAGAATTGAGATCTGAAAGAGCAGTTAGCAGCAAGGGATAGAGAGGTGGATGATGCCAAGCTGGCACATCAGTCTTGTCTCGTGCGTTTGAACAGCTTTCAGACACAATACGATAAGGCCTACCAGGACACGCAACGTGTGGTCTTGGTAAGACAAGAAACAGAACAGCAAGTTGAGAAATTGCAGAAATAGTGCAATGATTTAAAAGTAGCCCTACGAGCACTCCATACTTCCACAACGGAACAAAGGCAGAGCTCAGTAGACCATGCAAAGTGCCGGAAGCAAATTGCAGAATTGCAATCTCTGCTGTCCGTGCAAAATGGATTTCAGAGTACATTCGCACCCCATTTAGATCAAGAAAATGGCCCCGATTGGCAGGAATTGAACGGGACTGCCCACAGATACGTACATGGGACATGTACGCAGGAAAACCCCCAGAAAAGGAAAGCGCCCCAACCCCCAACCGAACAGGCAGAATACCCCCCCCCCCATGAATCCTGTAGCCACACACCGCAGGGCCGCAGCAGAAGGTGAAGCAGACTTCCTTTACACAACCCCATTAACCGTGACCCAATTACGGACGCGTGTGGAAAAATTACACCGTTCCTTCCCACTTCAGACCCCCACCAATTTTTCGTGAAAGTCAAACAACAGGCAACCATGTACGGCCTGGACGAAAAGGAGCAAGTGAAGCTCACAGTTTTAAGCCTCGACCCTTCAGTTGTAGCAGCATTTCCCGACCCACAGAATGTAGGAGGAGGCACACTCCAAGAGATGCACACAGCCATCCATAATGCGATCGGCTTCAACAGAGGAGACCCCGTAGAAGGCCTAAATAAGTGTAGGCAAAAGAAGACAGAGCACCTCACAGCGTTTGCTGGATGTTTGTGGATTCACTTTACCGCAGTTTTTGGAGAGTTAGCCCGCGCCCATTTGTTCCCAGATAATATGGCCAAATGGACCCGAATTCTAGTCTCCCACGCCACAGAAGCAGGACGAAAAGCTTGCGCAAATTATGACCCCTCAGATAAGGCCCACAATGAAAAATGGGTTTTGAAGAGATTGTCCTGCGCTTGGGAGCAATCAATTGCAGGCAAAACCGCATTTATAACACCCGATGAAGAGCAGGTAGAAATGAACCCAGTTAAGACACACCAGAACCCCGCATGGGTAAATGAGGGCAGGGACAGCCAACCCCAGCCAAAACCTCAAGAATGTTATAATTGTGGACAGCTAGGACACTTTGCACGAGCGTGCAAAGCACCCCAGAAGCAGCAGAGAAACCAACAGACAGGCACCCTAAACAAGAATAGGGCAAAGCCGATCCATAGCGTAAGCGCCCGTTCAGAGAGTACAGACATGAACGGCACCGACTGACGGTAATCGGGCTCCCCAACTTGGGTCTGCGACACCCTTTGGGTCAAGACCGGTAGTAGCAGGCAAAGTTCGGGGACAACCCGTGGAATTTCTTTGGGACACAAGAGGGTCCCGCACCACACTCAATTCCTCCACGATGTTCCAGCGAGACACGTGGCCCACAACAGACACCATTACACTCAGCGGCGTGACAGGCCATTTACAGCAGGGACACATCACAGCCCCTATAAAAATACAGAACGGGAACATTGCAACCAAGCACCCCGTACATAGAACATAGAAAATACAGCACAGAACAGGCCCTTCGGCCCACGATGTTGTGCCGAACCTTTGTCCTAGATTAATCATAGATTATCATTGAATTTACAGTGCAGAAGGAGGCCATTCGGCCCCCTGAGTCTGCACCGGCTCTTGGAAAGAGCACCCCACCCAAACTCAACACCTCCACCCAACACCAAGGGCAATTTTGGACACTAAGGGCAATTTATCATGGCCAATCCACCTACCCTGCACATCTTTGGACTGTGGGAGGAAACCGGAGCACCCGGAGGAAACCCACGCAGACACGGGGAGGACGTGCAGACTCCGCACAGACAGTGACCCAAGCCGGAATCGAACCTGGGACCCTGGAGCTGTGAAGCAATTGTGCTATCCACAATGCTACCGTGCTGCCCTTAAGAACAAATAAATCTACACTATTTCATTTTACCGTAATCCATGTACCTATCCAATAGCTGCTTGAAGGTCCCTAATGTTTCCGATTCAACTACTTCCACAGGCAGTGCATTCCATGCCCCCACTACTCTCTGGGTAAAGAACCTACCTCTGATATCCCTCCTATATCTTCCACCTTTCACCTTAAATTTATGTCCCCTTGTAATGGTTTGTTCCACCCGGGGAAAAAGTCTCTGACTGTCTACTCTATCTATTCCCCTGATCATCTTATAAACCTCTATCAAGTCGCCCCTCATCCTTCTTCGTTCTAATGAGAAAAGGCCTAGCACCCTCAACCTTTCCTCGTAAGACCTACTCTCCATTCCAGGTAACATACTGGTAAATCTTCTTTGCACCTTTTCCAAAGCTTCCACATCCTTCCTAAAATGAGGCGACCAGAACTGTACACAGTACTCCAAATGTGGCCTTACCAAAGTTTTGTACAGCTGCATCATCACCTCACGGCTCTTAAATTCAATCCCTCTGTTAATGAACGCGAGCACACCATAGGCCTTCTTCACAGCTCTATCCACTTGAGTGGCAACTTTCAAAGATGTATGAACATAGACCACAAGATCTCTCTGCTCCTCCACATTGCCAAGAACTCTACCGTTAACCCTGTATTCCGCATTCATATTTGTCCTTCCAAAATGGACAACCTCACACTTTTCAGGATTAAACTCCATCTGCCACTTCTCAGCCCAGCTCTGCATCCTATCTATGTCTCTTTGCAGCCGACAACAGCCCTCCTTACTATCCACAACTCCACCAATCTTCGTATCGTCTGCAAATTTACTGACCCACCCTTCAACTCCCTCATCCAAGTCATTAATGAAAATCACAAACAGCAGAGGACCCAGAACTGATCCCTGCGGTACACCACTGGTAACTGGGATCCAGGCTGAATATTTGCCATCCACCACCACTCTCTGACTTCTATCGGTTAGCCAGTTCGTTATTCAACTGGCCAAATTTCCCACTATCCCATGCCTCCTTACTTTCTGCAGAAGCCTACCATGGGGAACCTTATCAAATGCCTTACTAAAATCCATGTACACTACATCCACTGCTTTACCTTCATCCACATGCTTGGTCACCTCCTCAAAGAATTCAATAAGATTTGTAAGGCAAGACCTACCCCTCACAAATCCGTGCTGACTATCCCTAATCAAGCAGTGTCTTTCCAGATGCTCAGAAATCCTATCCTTCAGTACCCTTTCCATTACTTTGCCTACCACCGAAGTAAGACTAACTGGCCTGTAATTCCCAGGGTTATCCCTAGTCCATTTTTTGAACAGGGGCACGACATTCGCCACTCTCCAATCCCCTGGTACCACCCCTGTTGACAGTGAGGACGAAAAGATCATTGCCAACGGTTCTGCAATTTCATCTCTTGCTTCCCATAGAATCCTTGGATATATCCCGTCAGGCCCGGGGGACTTGTCTATCCTCAAGTTTTTCAAAATGCCCAACACATCTTCCTTCCGAACAAGTATTTCCTCGAGCTTACCAGCCTGTTTCACACTGTCCTCTCCAACAATATCGCCCCTCTCATTTGTAAATACAGAAGAAAAGTACTCATTCAAGACCTCTCCTATCTCTTCAGACTCAATACACAATCTCCCGCTACTGTCCTTGATCGGACCTACCCTCGCTCTAGTCATTCTCATATTTCTCACATATGTGTAAAAGGCCTTGGGGTTTTCCTTGATCCTACCCGCCAAAGATTGTTCATGCCCTCTCTTAGCTCTCCTAATCCCTTTCTTCAGTTCCCTCCTGGCTATCTTGTATCCCTCCAATGCCCTGTCTGAACCTTGTTTCCTCAGCCTTACATAAGTATCCTTTTTCCTCTTAACAAGACATTCAACCTCTCTTGTCAACCATGGTTCCCTCACTCGACCATCTCTTCCCTGCCTGACAGGGACATACATAGCAAGGACACGTAGTACCTGTTCCTTGAACAAGTTCCACATTTCACTTGTGTCCTTCCCTGACAGCCTATGTTCCCAACTTATGCACTTCAATTCTTGTCTGACAACATCGTATTTACCCTTCCCCCAATTGTAAACCTTGCCCTGTTGCACACACCTATCCCTCTCTATTACTAAAGTGAAAGTCACAGAATTGTGGTCACTATCTCCAAAATGCTCCCCCACTAACAAATCTATCACTTGCCCTGGTTCATTACCAAGTACTAAATCCAATATTGCCCCTCCTCTGGTCGGACAAGCTACATACTGCGTTAGAAAAGCTTCCTGGACACACTGCACAAACACCACCCCATCCAAACTATTTGATCTAAAGAGTTTCCACTCAATATTTGGGAAGTTAAAGGCACCCATGACTACTACCCTGTGACTTCTGCACCTTTCCAAAATCTGTTTCCCAATCTGTTCCTCCACATCTCTGCTACTATTGGGGGGCCTATAGAAAACTCCTAACAAGGTGACTGCTCCTTTCCTATTTCTGACTTCAACCCATACTACCTCAGTAGGCTGATACTCCTCGAACTGCCTTTCTGCAGCTGTTATACTATCTCTAATTAACATTGCCACGCCCCCACCTCTTTTACCACCCACCCTAATCTTATTGAAACATCTATAACCAGGGACCTCCAACAACCATTTCTGCCCCTCTTCTATCCAAGTTTCCGTGATGGCCACCACATCGTAGTCCCAAGTACCGATCCATGCCTTAAGTTCACCCACCTTATTACTTATTCCAAGTACTTTTAGTTGATCTGTCCCAGATAGCAGAACATATCCTTGGGATCGATTTCATGAGCTCACATAACCTCTCTTTCGATCCAGTGAACAAGTTTGTATGGAAAATGGCAAAGGCAGCACGAGCCCCCGCCACGCTCACAGTAGGAGAATACGTAAATAGGATTAGCTCAGTAGGAGACTTCTGATTCGACCCACGAGCCATTAGTGCAGACAAACAGGTTAGGGCAGTCCTGCAGGAACATAAAGCAGCATTTGCACAGCACAAGCACGACTGTGGCAGTTTGACTGGCTTTGTGAACATTACAGGTTCCGACCCTAGACCCCAGAAGCAGCATGGATTTCCCCAGGAAGCAGAGGGAGAAATCTCCAAAGTAATAGAGAGTTTGTTGGATCAAGGCGTACTCAGATCAGTAGCCTCTACAAACAACGCACTGATTTGGCCCGTCAGGAAACCGGATGGATCATGGCGACTGACCATTGATTACCGGGAACTGAACAAAGTAACCCCAGCAGCAGCCCCCACCGTAGCCACGAGTCCCGAGACCATGCTCAAACAGGTAGCAAGCACCGACCGAACCCTTTCGGCTGTGCTCCTCCAGGAACGCCACGACCAGTTACGCCCCGTAGCATACGCCTCACGCATGTTCGACCCCGTAGAGCAAGGATTTTCTGCCTGTGAAAGGCACCTGCTCGCAGTTTTTTGGGCAGTACAATACTTCGCCTACATTACAGGACTCAACCCCATCACCATCCTCACGGAATACACACCGACACAGGACTTAAAGATGGCACAGTCAGCCAAATCCGTGCAGTTTGTTGGACCCTTCTTTTATAGGGACGGGACATCACGGTAAAGAGAACCAAAACCCAAACATTCCTTGCCGATAATCTGCAGTATGCAGGCATCCCTCACGAATGTGAGATCATCACCACTAAACACAACACAGGCCCATTTATTCCCCAAACCTCCCCCAGGAAAACAGGTTGTACACCCCAGAGACCACAGCCCACAGACACGTGCGCACCCCTGAAGATATATGTGGATGGCTCATCCACAGTGTTAAATGGAGAGAGAATTACCGGTTGCGGTATATATGTAGAGGACGCGCAGGGACGCGCCCTAGATGAGATTTCCTTAAAGTTGCCAGGACACTTAGGCTCGCAGGCAGCAGAGCTGGCAGCGATTGCATATATTGTAGACCACCCAGACTCGTTCCCGACCCCAGCAGACATCTATTCGGACAGCTTGTATGTCTGTAATAGTTTGACAGAGTTCCTACCACTCTGGGAAACAAGAGGATTTGTCTCCGCGGACGGTAAACCCCTACCCTCAGCCCCATTACTCCGCCATATCTTAGAGACAGCGAAGGATAGGAAATACGGCATAGTTAAGGTTTGCAGTCATCACTGTTCTTCCCCCCCTGGAAACGTTAAAGCAGATGCCCTAGCGAAGGCAGGCTCCAGGCATGGTTATTTTTGGAACCCCCCCCCCCGAAAGCACCCCAATCCATGCAGTTCAGGTGTCACAGACCAACATTCAGGATTTAGCGAAGGCCCAGAAAGAGGTCGAGAAACTCAGGGAAGTTTTAAAGGGAACATGCCCAGCCCCGTACGACAGGTTTAAAAATGCAATCACCACACACGATGGTGTGATTCTAAAGGATGGCATTTATATAGTTCCCAGCCAGGACAGGAACCAGATCATTTGTCAGTTTCATGACAATCATGGACACCAAGGAATTGAACCCACCCTAGCCCACCTCAGACCGCTTTGCTGGTGGCCTGATTTAAAAATCGATGTCACACACTACGTTGAGAATTGTTTATTCTGTGCCCAGAACAATCCGGACAGATATGCTAAAAAGGCTCAACTTAGCCATACCCGCCCCGTTAATGGACCCTGGACAAATCTCCAGATAGATTATATCGGACCCCTACTCCTGTGAAGAAATGGTTACAAGTATGTGTTGGTGGTCACAGACACATTCACAAAATGGGTGGAAGCATATCCATCACGAACTAATACGGCCAAGCTGATGGCTAAAATATTAACACACCACATCTTTACAAGATGGGGCCTCCCACGCAGTATAGAGTCCAATCAAGGCTCCCATTTCACCGGATGTGTAATGAAAAACGTCCTCATGATTTTTGGAATTAGACAAAAGTTCCATATCGCATATCACCGCCAGTCAAGTGGTATTGTAGAACGAGTGAATAGGACATTGAAAGCCACCCTCAGGAAAATGGTTCAGCAAAATAATAGCACCTGGGATTCAGTACTCCCATTTGCTTTGATGTTTTTAAGAAACACGGTATCTACATCCACAAGATACACCCCCATACCCTCATGACCGCATGCCCCATGAAAGGCACTGAGTATTTATTAGGACTGGATTTAGCCAGCCCCGCAGTTACAGCCCTCACACATGAAAATGCGGTTACACAACTAGTTCAGAACATAAAGGCAGCCCAACTCGCCGCAGCAGTGAGACTTGGAACCAAGAAAAAACAGAGCAAGGCCTGTTTCAACAAAACAGTAGACGCCACTGAGTTTACAGTAGGGCAACAAGTTATGCTTTCCCTTTACAACCCCAGTTCATTCCTCTCCCCAAAGCTTTCCGGACCGTACTCCATTTCGGACAAAGTCAGCCCCTCACTATACAAAATAACCTATCCCAATGGTAAGTCTGCGTGGTTTCATATAAACCAGCTCAAGGCTTACGGCTCACAGAATAACCACACACACCACATCCTGCTCGCAGCAGCAGATGATCACGCCCCACCCACAGATAACGAATTCCTCCCCTTCCCCAACCACTCCAGTCCATCCTCCGACTTCAACTCCGCCCCCAGAGACACGACTCCACCTCTCCCTTCCCTCAACCAGCAGCGACAGTGATAGTGATCAAGATGACGACAGCCACAGCACACCACGTTACGACTACACCCCTGCACCAGGCCCCACTCCCAGCGAATCTGAGAATGATTCTATCGACCCATTTGAGATCACTTATATCAAAGCCCCTGACCAGACCCGACGATTGCGGATTGAAGCATAGTGGCTCCAACCTCGACACACGATTCTGGCACCGAGACAATTCGTTCAGGCTCATCCGGAATGATGAGATGGACCCCAATTCACCCCAAGCAGCTTTAGCACAGTTACTACAGACAAGAGTTTGGCAGCAGGGAGAAGGTGATGACTTAGAGTCTGACTCCCACCAAACCAATCCCTTTGCGACCCTGTTCGCTATTGAGCAGTGAGGTGTCCAGATGATGCCGAAAAATGAACCGATGGAGAGATACGTGTCCTTTCTGATGGAACCTGCACCATGTTTGTTGAATGTTTGTTCGTTAAGTGATGTGTGTAAATACGGAAAGTTTTTTCACGGCCCCACGTCACCACTCCTTTAACGCCCCCCGGCTGTTAATGGAACTAGTTTGTCCCCAGACAATAGTTCAGAGGAACTAGTTTGTCCCTAGAAACTTGTTACAGGTACAAGTTTGTCCCAGACAATAGTTCAGAGGAACTAGTTTGTCGACAGAACGCGACTCATAGTTGCTCTCCTAATTCGAGGGGCAGCCCCCACGACGACCACATTCTTACCCGTTCTTGCCGGTTGCTCAGGCAGTGGAGAAATGGCATTGGTCCCCACCCTGCCTGAGGACCCCCCTCTGATCAGCTTCGCTTGGGTAGAGCACATACGGTTTTGATCACCGTCCTACCAGGCGATTCCACCCATTTCTTACCCGCCGCGGCACATACGCATCCCATCTTGGCTCGTTACGTTCAAAATTCTTTTGTTTGATTTTGGCAACCCGTAGGTTGCTTCCCTATGCTATTCACATCCTCAAACACTGGGATGGTAAATCACACAGGCTGCGAGACGGCTCGCAGTACGGCAGTATTTTTCTTAGATGTCTTGTCCAAATATTCGGTTTAAAAAAAAAATGAGGGAGTCACAGATGGTGACCAATTACAAAGGGAAATTGGCAACAAAGGACAGACAGACAGACACATGAGATCTTAAGCAAGATAATAACAGAGATTATGCTTGTGTTCACAGAACTCCAGGTACCCCAGAGGAAGACAAAGAAGAAGTCCGACAAAGATGAAGACAGCCTTCGTGTTCACATGGATCTTAGCGGGATCCCTTCAGTTGCGCGCGGACGCTACCCCCCTGACCCCTACCACACAAACCGTAAATGACTCTCACCCCTGTAATACACGGAACCCCGAGATAACTAGCCCAGCGACAGCGAGCAATACCCCGACGTGGTGTGATAAGTTTATCACCTGGTACTCACTCTCATATGTAGTCGAAGCACTCTTAGTGCTGGCAATACTTTGCAGTGTCGTGCAAACGTTCAGAGTCAGGAAATGGCGAAACAGAGCATATCGCTCTCGCACCCCGGTATACAGATTTAGGTCCCCCATTTTTGGATTTCACCAGACCCCCGAACCCATTGGGACGGATTAAAGAGCATCCATTTTGTTTAATGTATTCTATGGAATAAAGAGATGTAAACCTCTGTGTCTGACTGCCAGGCCAGAGAAATTTGTGTGCTGCTATTTTGTACAGTTTAATATGTATAGATTATTTTTGGATTGTTTGTATTTTTGGATTGTTTGAATGAGGATAGCTTATTGAGGATAGTTAGACGTTCCAGTTTTTTATTTTTCTGTAATGCATGTATTAATGTCATAGCGCCCCGTAGAACTTTTTGATAATAAATGTATTTAAAATGGTTCAGGTAAAATTGTGTTGCATAGGATAGGACAGTGTAGAGCCTAAGCATGGGTGCCGCGGGGAACAGAGGATGAAGTCGCCATGGTAATATTATCCTTCACGCTTCACATTGAGGATCACAAGGAGGGCATGGAGCCATCTGGGATGGCCGCATCCCGATTACAAAATGGACCCCCGCAAAGAATGCAGGGAAAATTGGACAATGCTAAGAAACAAGCAGGTGCAAGCTCTGTCTGTTGATTAGAACCTTAAGCTCTTAGTCAGGACATAAACTACCAAACAATCTACGTACTAATGAGCCATCTCCGGGACAAAAGGGAACCATTTAGATACACAATGTTAGGACAGACTCCCCGGCGCTTGAAGAAGCTAAGACAAAGCAGACTGACAGTCACCAGGACACGCCCAGCAATCAGGGAACCACCCCTCTATTGGAGGAAAATCGATACAACTGATTGAGAAAGACCCAATTGGTTGAGGCCAAGTTCAAGGCCCGCCCAAAAGAGCGCAAAGCCCTTTGCAGTATAAGAGGTATCACCCAAGGGAGAATCTTCCTTCTTTGGCTTTGGCTCTCACCAAAGAGAGAGACCTGCGTAGGTCTGCATCAGACCAAGTAAGTCCCAAGTCAATGCACGCTACGAGATAGACGCTCCTAGTTGCTACCCTGTAAGCAGCTCAACCCAGCAGGCTCAGAACCGAGCAACGGCCATTGTTCCTCTGACTGAGTGGGCACCCGAAGCTAAGTATAGGCTTTAGTAATAGTGGTAGTTTAGTTTGTAGAGTTTATGCATGAGTAGATTTGACTGTGTAAATAAATGAGCATTGCTTTTGACCTACTAACTGGTGTACCGAGTCATTGATCAGTATTCGGTTCTGAGCCTTGTGGCGGTGTCGAAAGATACCTGGCGACTCTTGAGCAAACGTGATTAAATAGAGCCAAATTAAGAACCAACCAAAAGTTAGCAACAACATACCAGCTGCAAGTTCATTGAGTGGAACTCCTTTCGGTTTGAAGATGGTCCAGTCATCCGGTGCTCATAGAGCAACTTGCATCCCGTTGATCGCCCCCTGGATCTGGGGCATCTCGGCAATGATAGTGAACACTGCTGCCTGGGCATCCTGGTGGGCCCGGTCCATATTGAAGTTGATGTATTGTGCCGAGCGGAAAAAAGGGCTCCGAGGTGGCGCCTGTTCACCGACGCCCGTGAGATTTCGGACAGGTCTTCACTTGCCGCCTGGAATGACCCCATGGCGTAAAAGTTCAGGGTGACCGTCACCTTGACGGCCACCGGGAGCAGGTATCCTCCCCCCTACCCTTGCAGTGCCAGGTGCACCATGACCCAGCTGGAGTCTTTGACGGCCGGCCCGGTTTAGAAGATCCTCGAAGGACAGGCCTCGCCGGTACACACAAGGACTGGTGTGGTGCCTCATTCCCATCTCCTTCTCGGCCGCTGGTTCTCCATCCTCCGGCTGCTTCCTGTTCGTATGGGGCTGCTCCGCCACTGCAGGGTCCTCCTTGAGCAGCTCCTGCTCGTACTGCCTCAATACATCCCCCAGGGATGCGGCGGCCAGAATGAAGGCCATCTTTGCTGGTTGGATTTTGCTGGCCATTGTCTGGTGCGTACCTCTGTGTCTAACCAGGTCCACCGGGCTACACGGTGGGCCAGGTCTGCGCTGCAGATCCTGCCCTCGCATTCCCTCCCTCCTCCATCTCCACCCACAGCCATTCCCCCTGGCACCCTGCCCTCTGCACCCCTGGCCCCATCAGTGCCTGCCACAGTGGAGGCCTCTGGCCCTGGCGACCGTCGCAAGCTGCCATGGGTATCATTGGCCAACGCTATCCATGCCAGCGGTACACTCCGCAGCCATGTCCGGAACCCTCCTATAGGGGATACTGTGGCCGTTTCCCTTGGGTGGGCAGCATTCTGCCGCATCGGCAGGTGGCAGTCAGTTGGTGGCGGGTGGGGGGAGATGGTGGGGTAGACCATGGGGTGCAGAGGGTGGTGGTTGGGGGGTGGTGGGGTGGGGAGCGGCCATACGTCAGGTGTCACTCTGAGCAACCATGGAGGGCTGTTAGTGCAGCAAGATGGTAGCCTTGCAGGCCACAGCAATGGTGGTTCATGCTTAGACACCCTGTCCCGGGGAGGGGGGGGGGGGTCACCCCATACCCACGGCCCAACCCATGGTCAGCCCCTGCTGCTCCCCCCCCCCCCCCCCCCCCCCCCCACCCTGGCAGATACCACCCCACAGCCTTTGCCAGCTCTGTCAGTGGCTGGACAGGCAGCTAATGGCCGTGCGTCTGCATGTCCTAACTCCTCTTGCTCATTGGCCATGGCACCTGTTTCCGATATTTAAAACCACAAGTGAAACACGGCGTGGGTAATTCCCTCCTGTGGCGGCGGAGCATCGCAGAGGCACCGGAGAATACCGGGTGAGGCCCGCTAATGATATGCGGATGGTGTTTACTGTACGTACGGAGTAGAACGTATTGCCGCTGCTGTCGAGGCACCAGACCATGGCATTCTGTCGGGCGCCCAGCACGGCCACGAATTTGGCACAAGTGCAATTCTCAACCCAATCGCCTTTCCCAATTCCGGAGTTGGCCGACGGAGAATCCCGCCCATTATGTTCAGAAACCAATTATATTATATAGCAATATAGTGTGTGAAAAAGATGAATACAGAATTTGAAGGCAAGTCAACTTCATTGTGAGGAGAAATGCAAATAGCACATTTCTCTTACTACATCTGTGTTCATATGAAGCAATGGATTTGCGAAAATTAGGTTATTTTCAATATTGTTCACTCACAAAATTGATACTAATGTTAATGTATGATGCTGTGGTAATGAATCTTAGAAGTTTTTAAAAGCTAAATTAGACATTAGCATTGGAATAACACAAGAGGAGGGAAATAAAAATGTTTCCAAACCTTGAGATTTAAATTAAGTCTATTATAAACAGCAGCAATAATGAGTGATGGGCATTTAAATAACAAAAAAAGAGACAGTGACCTAGAATGTATTTTTTGATAAATGCAAGATATATGTGTACCACTTTATGTGTACCACTGTTCCTTTCTTGCTTGCACGCAAAAAAAACAGTGCTTTCGATGCTGCAGTTGCTGACCAAGTTGTTCCACATCATATGATATTATTTACATTGTTTCAAAGTCATAGGATCATTATCAACAGCATTTCAAATTTTAACACTGTTTAGAATTATGGAATCCCTACAATGCAGAAGGCGGTCATTCGGCCCATCGAGTCTGCACCGACTCTCCGAAAGAGCATCCTACCTAGGCGTGCGCCCCAGCTCTATCCCTGTAACTCTGTAAGCCCACCTAACCTTTTAAAAAAATGTAGAGTATCCAATTATTTTTTTCCAATTAAGGGGCAATTTAGTGTGGCCAATCCACCTCCCCTGCGCATCTTTGGGTTGTGGGGGTGAAACCCACGCAGACACGGGGAGAATGTGCAAACTCCACACGGACAGTGACCCGGTGCCGGGATCGAACCCGGGTCTCGACGCCGTGAGGCAGCAGTGCTAACCACTGCACCACTGTGCCGCCCCCATTCCCACCTAACCTTTTGGACAATTTAGCACGGCCAAACCACCTAACCCACACATCTTTGGACTGTGGGAGGAAACTGGAACACCCAGAGAAAATCCACGCAGACATATGGAGAATGTGCAAACTCCACACAGTCATCCAAGGATGGAATTGACCTTTGGTCCTTGGCATTGTGAGGCAGCAGTGCTAACCACTGTACCACTGTGCCGCCCATACCCTGGTCTTAGCAGTATTTGACATTGACCAATGCTGGTCTGCTGGGACAATTGGGAAAATCACTAGCTATAATCAAAATGAAAAAGATTGAACTGCAGCATGGTTAGGAAGTCGTCTTTTGCTCTGCTCCATCTCCTTAACCTCAGAAGAATGTTTCTCTTATTCGGCATTAACTTCTTGATGTCAATGTTACCACAGACTAAGCTGTAGCAGATGAGCAGAAGTGTTTTTGGAGTTAGGTAGGAAACAGCTTTAGCCCCAAAAGAGCTGCAATCACTGGTATTGTTCAGACTTCAAGATATTTCCTGTAGCTTCCAAGCCATGTCGACATGGCGAATGATATCTAAATGCAACATGTGATCACAGTACTCCAAAACTTTCCTGTTGAGTCTTAAGAACAAAGTTTTGTTGTGGTGGCATAGGCTTTATACCTTGCTTCATCTGAGCCGTGAAGGGGCTAGCTACAGGGATTATAGTTAGGAGCTGGGGGAAGCCTTGTTCATCCTCTAAAACCAACATTATCTCTTTGGCATTTATTTGCTTACCTCAGAAAAACGACAATGTACATTAATTAATTTTGAACCGCAAAAGTCAAGTTGTACTTTTAATTTGAATGTGCCTTATTTTGTGTTTCAACTGTACCACATGAAATACACAGTTTAAATACCAACACATGCAGATACCTGTCAAATGGAATGCTGCACATACTTGTCTTTCAGGAATACGGTGCATCACCCAGACAAGAAATTATCCTGAATAGCATTCTAGTAACATCATGATATAATTAAAGATGACATTTAAAGCTATTTTGCAGAGAAAATAAGAATGTTGCTTATCAAGAATTTTTCCTGGGCCTTTAAAATGGGCTTGTTACTTCCTCAGCTAGTACTACTTATTTCCACGTATACAATGTAAAATTTTATCCAGTTCATTTTAGATTAGCATGAAGGCTGTTAATGAGAACTAACTATAGCCCAGATAAGAATGCAGTGGGTGGACGCACCCAGAAATGCTTGTTGCATGGCTTTCACCTTCCTCTTTCAATGCCTCAATGAGAGAGGCATTGTCTTGCACTGTACATGCATTGCCTTTGAGGTAGAATTTGATATTTGGCAGAGTATACAATACGATTTGTAACGTACCATATGGTAAGAAACAAATTTTTCACATTCCAGATTACGTCACATTCCGTCACATTAAAATCTGACGATTCATCTAGTTTCCATGGGTGGGATTCTTCGACCCCCGGCTGTGTGGGAGAATCGCCGGGGGTCGGCGTGAATCCCGCCCCCGCTGTCCTCCCAATTCTCCCGCCCCCCAAAAACCGGCCCGGCGTGAGTCACGCCGCCCGCCTCGGAGAATGGCGGGGTCCGGCACGACTCAACGGGCGCCAGGGCCGCCCGAATTCTCCGACCCGTGATGGGCCGAAGTCCTGCCTGCCTGTAGCCGGTCCAGCCGGCGTAAATCAGAGTAGGTTCCTTACCGGCGGGACCTGGCGGCGCGGGCGGGCTCCGGGGTTTCTGTGGGGTCGCAGGGGCATCTGACCCCGGGAGGTACCCCCACGGTGGCCTGGCCCGCGGTCGGGGCCCACCGATCCACGGGGGGGCTTGTGCCGTGGGGGCACTCTATTACTCCGCATCGGCCGTTGTGGTCCTCCGCGATGGCCGATGCGGAGACGAACCCTCCTGCGCATGCGCGGGAATGATGCTAGCACGCGCTGGCGCTCCTGTGCATGCGCCAACTCGCGCCGGCCGGCAGAGACCCTTCACCGCCGGTTGGCGTGGCGCCAGCCCCTATCCCGTCGGCCAGCGGGGCGCAAACCATTCCGGGGCGGACCTAGCCCCTTAAGGTGCGGAGGATTCCGCACCTTTGAGGTGGCCTGCCCCAGAGTGGTTCACGCCACTCCGTTCCGCCGGGTCCACCCACCCCGCCGGGTACGGGAGAATCCCGCCCCATATTACAAAAGCATATGGCATACTTGAGAAAGTGTAAAAAGGCTTATTAGATTTTGTACGCAAGGAGCCCAAACCGAGCTTAGTAAAACGCAATTTTGTTTATTGTAACTTAAAGGTATTTGCAATATACAACAGATCCCAGCCTGGTCACTGTGTCGATTCAATCCTTGGCCCAATTATCTAGAAATCAACCATGATCAATCTTGGCATCCTGCCTCCTTAGCCGGGGAGCTTGTATTTGGCGAGACTCATGGGGATGGTGATTGCTCCCACCCTGTAAGTCTCGTGCGGGTTATAACATTGGAATAATATCCAAACTGAGAACTAATACCCATCAGGATCTTTTCAGGCTGGGATTCTTTTCACAAGAAATGGGAACATTGTAGAGACCTAATAGAACTCTTTAAGATAATGAAAGGGTTTGATAGGGTAGACATAGGAAGGATGTTTCCACGTGTGGGAAGTACAGGCTATAAATATGAGACACCCATTAATAAAACCAATAGGAAATTCAGGAGAAACTTCTTTACCTAGAAAGTGGTTGGAATGTGACTTGCCACCACCAGGGGTAGCTGAGCTGAATAGCATAAATGCATTTCCAAGGCAGCTGAGGAAAGAAAGCATAGAAGGCTATGGCATAGATCCTTTAGGCTGGATGGTCTCTTTCTGGTTTGTAACTGCTGTGTAATCTGTTAAAAATAACATCCATTATTATTTTTAAGGCAACCCAGATCATTATTATGAGACCACAGCTGTATGGTACATGTAGTCAGTGTATCTGACCATTTTTCCGATGTCTCTCAACATCCATTAGTATTCCAATCCTTTCATAATACTTTATTGGCAATTTCCTGCTACACGCTGTGAGATATTAAGGGCTATCCAAGAAAATATTAAGACATGTTTGCTAAGGCTCAGTGGTAGTGTTCTTGAATTTGAAGTCCCACAGCAAGGACTTGAGTTCACAGTCTTCTGCAGTAATGAGGAATGGCTGTGTTGTTGGAGATGCCACTTTCTGGATGAGGCATCAAACCAAGATCAAACCTGCCCTTTTAGGAAGTCAGAAATCCTATGGCATTATTTTTAAAAGGAGAAGGAAAGTTCTTGCTGGTGTCCAGCCCATTATTTATCCCTCTACCAACCTGATTAAAATAGGTTCTCTGGTCATTCTGACAGAATCTTGCAGTGCCCAAAATGGCTGTGCCTTTCCTGTGGTACAATAGTGATGACACTGCAAAAGTACTCTGGTGGCTTTAATGTGGTTTGGGATACCCTGAGATCTAAAATGCGCTGTAGGAAATGTAAGTTATTTCTCTTTGAGGACTGAATCCAAATTTTGGTGGGAAAATCCAAATTTTGGTGGGAAACTATTCATGGAGCATCTGTTCCACTGTTAATTTGAATAATTAATTTCATTTTCAAATAATGCGAAAGTGAATCTAATTAATATGAGATCAGTATAGAATAAAATAAATACGTTTATTGAAGTGACAGACGAAGAACTCAAACCAGTGTTAATGATCAGCATGATTGTAACTGGGATCTTATTATACGCCAGTTGTTCAAATGATCGATTACAGATTATTTGGGGATATATCTAAAATAGTTGTTATCCAGATCACAATACTTATTTTTACCAACAAGGCACTGTTTCAAATAAGTTGCAATTTTTCCCCCTTAATTTACTCAATATTTTTGCCTCTTGAAAATAGAACCAAAAACCTTCAACAAAACCCGACTTTAAATGTTGGGATCTGTTCAACATGAATCGCATATACTATTGGATAAAAAACTGATCAATCGATCCACAGGGCGACAGATTTACCAATGCAAAAGAAAAACCCGTAATAATCTTTGTATTCAAACAGGGATGTTTTCTCTCATATTAAAGCATGTTAGGCAGATCCTTAATTCCATAATATCGACTGCCTTTGGACCAGTTTCCATCCCCTGTGTTTTTAACCAAGATTATAAAATGATGGTGCAGGACCACCTTCGCAAGGGCAATTGGGGATGGGCAATAAATGCTGGTCTTGCCAGTGATGCCCACTTCCCAAGAAGGAATGAGAAGTGTAAAAATAGCATCTTGCCCTTGGGTACCAGGTGGTGTTTAAATGGGCTGTGGTGATTGTCCCTTTAAGGGCAACACAGCAGAAAAGGGTCACCTGGCTTGGGGTTTAATAATTAAGCTTTCTTGATTTGTCAGTCATTTCCTTGTTTTTGATTTGAAAACATTACATTTTACCACCTTTGTATGTTTTGTTAAGATACACTGTATTCAAAAAAACCTTACATAATTTTTAATTGCCTACTTTATATTTATATTCTTAGACCATAAGATGAAGAAGACCATTCAGCCCATTAAGTCTGCTCCACCATTCAATGCGACCAAGAGTGATCTGGTATGATGTTCCTCAACTCCACTTTCTCGCTTTACCCCATAACCTTCAATTTGCTTACTGATTAAAAATCTGTCTATCTCAGCTTTGAACATACTTAATGACTCAGCCTCCACAGCCCTCTGTGGTGAAGAATTCCACAGATTTATTACCCTCTTGAGAGAAGAGATTCTTCCTCAACACTATCTTAAATAGGTGACCCCTTACTCTGAGATTATGCTTGCTGGTTCTAGACTCTCCCACAAGGGGAACAAAAATCACTCAGCACCAACCTTGTCAAGCCTGCTGAGAATCATACGTTTGCCTCATTCTTCTAAACTCAAATGAGTACAGCCCCAACCTACTCAACATCCTATATGAAAATCCCTTCAAGATCAACTTCGTGAACTTTCAGTGGACTGCCACCAGCAGCATTATATCTTTCCTTAGACAAAGGGACGAAAACCGTTCACAGTATTCCACGTGTGTCTGGGTCTACCCAGAAGTCACAAGGCGTTGAAATCAGGATCCCGCCCACAATGGTATGACCAAGCTGTGCTCGCTTAAGTTTTGAACGTATTAAGGCATACTCATCCGGGATCTACCGGCCTCCTGCATCTACTGGCCTCCCCAGGGAGGCCCCAGCCAGGCACCATTCAGTACACACAAATGTGGACCAGGCAGAACAGCACCCGGGGGGGGGGGGGGGGGGGGGGGGGGGGGCTCTGCCAGGCTATTAGAGTCCCTAGGTGGTAAGGGATAGGGCGGGGTGGCTTCCTGGCCCTCCCAATGGAATGTGGGCACCTTGGCACTGCTAGGCTGGCACTTCGGCCCTGCCACTGCGAAGGTGCCCAGGTGGCACTACCAAGCTGACAGGAGCACTACCAGGGTGGCAGTGCCAGAGCCTGAGGGGGGCCATGCCCATGAAAAGAGGGTGGAGGGGATATTGGGGGGGGGGGGGGTGAAGGGCAGGTAAGAAGTGGCCTCTGGGAGGTTGAGGGGGTGAAGGGAGGTCCTGGAAGAGGGGTGGTGGTAAGAGGGAGTGGGGCGGGGGGGGGGGCAGGGGCACCATAGTGTGATGTCCTGACTTAAAGGGGGGGGACAATGCCCATATGTGTGTGTGTGTGTGTGTGTGTGTGTGTATGGGGGGTGACATTGCCCATGGGTGAGGGGACCCACAAGCTCACTTAGCGATCGGGGCACCTTTTCAAAACGGCGGCCTGATTTCTGAAGAGCCGGCCTGGCCAGCAAGTTCAGCACCCCAGTGATGAAAATAATTCTAAATGTGGCCTAAACTGGTGAGAAACTCCCCAGGGCCCAAAGAAGTGGCGCATGTGGTTAGATAGTGGTGGGGAACGCACTGGTAGAGCTGGTGGGAAACTCCCAGCAAAATCCACCACAGAAACATTTCCATTAAATCACGCCCTAAATGAATGAAATGAAATGAAAATCACTTATTGTCACAAGCAGGCTTCAATTAAGTTACTGTGAAAAGCCCCTAGTCGCCACATTCCGGCGCCTGTTCGGGGAGGCTGGTACGGGAATCAAACCATGCTGCCGGCCTGCCTTGGTCTGCTTTAAAAGCCAGCGATTTAGCCCAGTGTGCTAAACCAGCCCCTATGGGCAGGATTCTGTGATCCTGAGGCTAAGTGTTGACCCCGTCGGAAACGCCGTTGCGTTTCTCAACGGTGCCATCATGGCCTCAAGATCAGCAATTCTGGCCCCTACCAGGGGCCAGCACAGCACTGGAACAGTTCACACCGCTCCAACTGCTGATCCCGGCGCGAACTGGGCACCATGGGATCTCTGCATGCGCAGTGGCTTCCTTCAATATGCCGGCCCCGATGTAACATGGGTTGACTACAGGGGCCAGTGCGGAAGAGAGGAAACCGGCAGCTAGAGAGGCCGGCCCGCTGATCGGTGGGCTCCAATCGCGGGCCAGGCCGCATCGGAGGCCCCACCCCAGGATCGGACCCCCCCTCCCTCCCCCACAGGCTGCCCCCCGACCCTTCTATGCCGAGTTCGCGCCAGCTGAGAGGAGGTGTGGACGGCACCGGCAGGACTCGCCATTTTTACGACGGCCGCTTGGCTCATCCCGGGCCGAGAATTGGCATGCTGCCGCGTAGAGCGGCCCCCAACTGGCGGCGCGCCAACCACGCCGGCGCCAATGGTGCCGATTCTCCGCTCTGCGGAGAATCGTGTGCCGGTGTCAGGGTGGCGTGGCGTAGTTCGCAGCGGTCGCGGGGATTCTCCGGTCCGGCCCCGGGCTGAGAGAATCCCGCCCTACATTTCAGATCTGCAGTAGGCGGCACGGTAGCATGGTGGTTAGCACTGTTGCTTCACAGCACCAGGGTCCCAGGTTCGATTCCCAGCTTGGGTCACTGTGAGTTGTTTGCACATTCCCCCGTGTGTGCGTGGGTTTCCTCCGGGTGCTCCGATTTCCTCCCACAAGTCCCGAAAAACGTGCTTGTTAGGCGAATTAGACATTCTGAATATTCACGCTGTGTACCCGAACAGGTGCCGGAATGTTGTGACTAGTGGCTTTTCACAGTAATTTCATTGCAGTGTGAATGTAAGCCTACTTGTGACAATAAAGATTATTATATTTGTAGTTTTTGTTTAAAAGCCTTGAATTAGGTCACTGCAATCTGTCCGCGCCATGTAGCGGTGGCTTGTCACATTTTAAGATCTTTGATCTTTAATCATTCCATTTTGGGAAAAAGAATAGCAGGTGGGTTTAGGGTAATCTAAACAATTTTGAAATAGGAAGCAAGAAAATAAGCATTCGCTTGAACAAACAAACACATTTTTTTGTTATTGGTATCCTATTACCAGAGTAGAACTCACAAATAGTTGTAGGAGTAACGTGAAAACATTTTTTGTCCAAAAACGTCAGTCATATAATCTGTGAAAAAAAGATTCAAGGCATACACCGTTGCGGTGGGGTCCGTCTACAGGTTCCTGTACATAGCCCTTTTAAGAGTGGGATGGGTAGGGCGGGGGCTGAGCTGCGACTGGCCGCGGGGTGGAAGCTGCGCTACGATTGGCTGAAATGGAAAATGCGCCGCCATTGGCCGATGAGCGGAACCTGCGCTGTGATTGGCCATGGAGTGGCGACTGTGCCGCTATAGGCTTAGGTAGGAGTGGAAGCTCCGCTGTGATTGGTCGTGGAGTAGAAGCTGCGCTATGATTAGCTGAGGAGTGGAAGCCGCGCTGTGATTGGCTGAGGAGTGGAAGCCGCGCTGTGATTGGCTGAGGAGTGTACCTTCGCTCGCGACCGTCTCTGCAATAAAGTGAACGTCAACGGGGTGACTGCTCGTCGTGTCTCCGCCTTTTGCTGACTGGGGGGGGAGGCGGAGACGGAGACGGAGAGAGTGACAGCAGCCGAGAGCCGGTCTCAGCGGCCGCCCGGTGAGTGGGTATATGTGTGTGGGGGATAATCGGGGCGCGCGTCAGACACACCCCTCTCCCTGGGGCGGCAGAGTCGGATTGAGTTTTAGGCCCGAGCCCTATCCCGGGTCGCGGTTCGGGAGTGGCTGAGATTGAACGTGTGACCGGTAGCAGGCAGCCACCAGGCCCAGGCTCTCAGTCGGAGCTGACTCCGGGGTTGACCCCGCCTTCCCGGAAGGTTTCATTCGTGTGGGAATTGGCTTCGAGGTTTGGGGGGGAAGGGGAGCGCCGGCCAAGGCTTGCTCTGTGAGAGGAGGCTGAAGTGTTTGGGAGGGTCCCAGGGGGATCCTCCTTGGTGGACCCTTCCCTCCCCGTGTCTCCTCCAGCAGAAAGCCACTGCATGGATTTCCAGTTCTCTTGACCAGAAGTCGGCTTCCTTCCTTCTGTCTCGAGCACCGCCCTGTAATCTTACTGTAATGTCTTGGCACCGTGTTTATCTCTGTCCTGCTTCCTCGCCCACCTCACTATGCACAGTACACTCACGCAGCACATTCTTTCTGCTCCAGCACTGATTTGGAGAACTACGCAGTTCCTCCTCTTGTGCATCCTGGTGAATGCGACTACAGTGTTGGTGAGCACGGAGAGGATAAGTTGGATTTTTGCAGTGAAGTGAAACTTCAAACTGTTTAATTTTTTCTGTTGCAATGCAGTGGTCAAAGCCAGTTCCCTTATGCAACCCTGTTAATGGCTGTCCTTCGGTACCTTTTATCCAGATGGTAGTCATTTTTGTGATCCTGGTTAGTGTTGGAAACTGCTCACTTTAAGGCGGTGCATTATAAACTAGCCTGGTCTTGTCGTCTTCTGTTGTCATCATATGCACTTCACGAACTGATTGGTAGGTAGTGATCAGAAGTGAAAATTGTCCAATTTTCTTGTAGACTTAATGTAGGGCTGTTGGTCGGTCCTGACTTTCACTTTGGTTGAGAAGAAATGCTGAGTCCACGAGATGTTGAGTGAGTACAGAAGTTGAAGTCATAATGTTCTTGCGTGGTGTCATTTGAGTTGTGTTTTTGTCCAGTTGGTGAGGTGGAAATTAGATTGGAAGATCTTGCATACAGGTTGATGGGGGTGGGGAGAGGCCTGTGCACAGCAAAAAGACATTACAAATATTTTGAGACAAATTTGAAGACAGGGTAAAAATGGTGAGGTAAAGGATCACTTGATTAAATCTGGGAGCTTCCACATCTGGGTATTCACTCACTGTTGAATAATTTACTGAGACATTTGGGGATCCCAGTGTTCTATTGGACTTGAACCTTTACACAACAATGTGGCTTGCTTTTCTTATGGTCCTTGGAATTTCACCATTGTCTGTTGCTTGATATTTCTGATGAGGCCGCTGTGCCTTTCCATGCACAGATCTATTCTGTCGATCTTAAAATCTCTTGTCAGTGCTGACTTGATCAGGATAATTCTTGGGTGTGTCTGTCAGCAAGAATTTGCATTTCATATGCGGTATTTAACCTAAAAAATTGCCTAAAGTGGCTTTGCACACGAAGGAAGGGTGGTATGGTAGCACTGTGGTTAGCACTGTTGCTTCACAGTGCGAGGGACCCAGGTTTGATTCCCGGCTTGGGTCACTGTGTGCGGAGTCTGCACTTTCTCCCTGTGTCTGGTTTCATCCCACAAGCCCTAAAAGGCGTGCTTGTTAGTTGAATTGGACATTCTGAATTCTCCCTCACCCTGAGCAGGTGCTGGGGTGTGGAGAAGTAAGGGACACTAAGCTGGAGTTAGAACAACTGTAAAATGTCTGTTTTAGAACAGTTGAAGGGATTGAGGATGAACAGATTGGAGAAGTAGGACTTGGTTTAGGACCAGGTGCATTTAGGTAAGGTGGAACCAGAAAGGTGGAACATAAGGATTTCAACCTTTTTTGAGAGGGTTATTGTTGCAGAAGTGGATAGGATGTGAGATTTTAAAGCATGATTTAGGGTTGAACCATGTAGTTCAGTACCGATCTGGAAATAGAATTTGTGGTTGGGGATAAAACAATGGTTTGTGTCTTAATAAGTTGGCGGAACCTGTTTCATCCATGACTTGATGTCAGATAGTTGGTTAATGAAGTGAATGTGGGTGTCACTGGCTTGGCCAGCATTTGCTGCCCATCCCTAATTTCCCTTGAGAAGGTGGTGGTGAGCTGCTTTCTTGAACCGCTGCAGTCCTTGTCGTCCAGGAACACCCACCGTACTTTAAGGGAGGGAGTTCAAGGATATCAACCCAATGACAGGGAAGGAATGGTGAAATATTTCCAAGTCAGGATAGTGAGTGACTGACTTACAGGAAACAGTTGGTGGTGTTTCCATTTATCTGCTGCCCTTGCCCTTCTGGATGGTAATGGTCGTGCATTTGGAAGGCGCTGCCTAAGGAGCCATGGTGAGATCCTGCAGTGCATCTTGTAGATGGTACACACTGCTGCTACTGTGCGTCTGTGGTGGAGGGAGTGAAAGAGGCGCCAATCAAGTGGGCTGCTTTGTCCTGGATGGTGTCGAGCTACTTGTGCTGTTGGAGCTGCACTCATCCAAGCAAGTGGGGAGTATTCCATGGCACTACTGACTTGTGCCTTGTAGGTGGTGGGCAATCTTTGGGGAGTCATGATGTGAATTGCTCGCCAAAGAATTTCCAGCCTCTAACTTGCTCTTATAGCTACAGTATTTTTATTGCTAGTTCAGTTTTTGGTCAATTGTAACCCCCAATATGTTAATCATGGGAGATTCAGTTATGGTAATGTCATTGAATGCCAAGGCGATAGTTTGATTCTTTCTTATCGGTGATGGTCATTGCTTGGCACTTGTGTGGCGCGAATGTTACTTGCCAGCCCAAAGCTGGACATTGTCCAAATTTTTGCTGCCTTTGCACGTGGACTGCTTCAGTGTCAGGGGTCGCAAATGGTGTTGAATATTGTGCAGATATCCCTATATTTGACCTTGGAAGGAAGGTCATTGATGAAGCAGCTGAAAATGGTTGGGCCTCGGACAGTGTTTGTTGAGCTGTTGTCACCATACATTTTGAAATTGAATCTGTGCTTCATGTTACTGTGGGGCAATGTCATGAGGAACAGGAAAAGGCTAAGGCCAACAGATTCTGCAATTGGTTGTATGGGTGTTGGTTGAATAACCAATGATGGGGTCATTTCAAAAATGTATTTGGCGGTGGCTGACACCATGAAGCTAACATTATTTGAGCATTCCTAATTGTTTGGAGGTACTGAGTCTAGTTTGTCATGTGGGACTCACCTGATTGGTGGGCGGCGGGGGGGGGGGGGGGGGGGGCAATAGCAGCCTCCCTTCCTGCAGGGTATTAGTGAACCAGTTGAGTTTTTACGACAGTCTGGTAGGCAGCTTTTATTTTCATTTTTATCTTGATGCTAACCCACAATTGACCAAGCCTTTGATTCCGTTTCATAATGCCACGGTGGGATTTGAGCACAAAATGCAATGAGTGAAAGGGAATATTAGCAAATTTATTAAATTGAGGAAAGTACATATCACCACCATTTATTAAAAAAAATTGAATAGCTGGCTACATCACCCGCTTTGATGTGAAGACCAGCATTAATCACTTGAGACCAATTCTAATTTCTCCCCTCCTAGGGAGTCTGGGGGGGATGGGGGGTGTCATATTGGTGTTGTTGCTGGACTTGTAATCCTGACACTCAGGATAATGATTTGGGAACTGAGTTCAAATTCCACTATGACAGGCAGATAAAATAACTGGACTTAAAATATATCTGGTTCACCAATGCCCTTCAGGAAAGGAAATCTGCCTCCTTACCAGGTCTGGCCTACATGTAACTCCAGACCCACACAAATGTGGTTGACCCTCAAATGCCTTCTGAAAAAGGCATTGACCCAGGCACAGGAAACGATCATGGCAAACCTTGCAAAGTCCTCCTGACTAAGAGATATCTCTTCTTGGGAGAGCTATCTCGCAGATGAATCAAGCAACAACCTAACATAGTCATACAGAATCATACCTTACACCACTGGTATACAGTTGGGAGTCCTCAGCCACCCCCAGTCCTTGTGGAGACGAAGACTTGTCTTCACAATGAGGATACTCTCCATTGTGTTGTGTGCTAAATGGGATAGACTTCGAACAAGACTGGGCATCCATGAGGCTCTGTGTGCCATCAGCAGCAGTAGAGTTGTACTCAACCACAATCTGCAACCTCCTGGCCTGACATATTTCCCCACCCCCCCAACACCACCAAACCAGGAACCAACCCTGGTTCATTGAAGAATGCAGGGGGGCATGCCAGGGCAACATCCAGGCACACCGAATATGAGGTGTCAACCTGGTGAAGCGACAACACAGGACCACTTGTGTGCCAAGCAGCAAGTAATAGAGCAAAGCGATTCCACAACAAATGCAACAGATCTAAGCTCTGCAGTCCTACCACATCCAGCCGTGAATGATGGTGGACAATTGAACAACTCACTGGAGGAGGAGGCCCCACAAGTATCCTGATTTTCCATGATCGAGAAGTCCAGCACATATAAGGTTGAGGCATTGGCATCTTCAGCCACAAGTGCCGAGTGGATGATCCAGTCTCTCTTCCGGAGGTCCCCAGCATCACAGACGTCAGTCTGCAGCCAAGATGATACACTCCACGTGATATCAAGAAACGACTGAAGTTTCTGGATACTGCAAAGGCTATGGGCTCTGACAATATTCTGGCAATAGTACTGAAGACTTGTGCTCTAGAACTTGCCACATCCCTAGCCAAGCTGTTTCAGTCCAACTCCAACACTGACATCTACCCGACAATGTGGAAAATTGCCCAGGTGCCCTGTACACACGCAACAGGACAAATCCAACACCGCCAATTACCGCCCTATCAGTCTACTCTCCATCATCAGCAAAGTGATGAAAAGAGTCATCAACTGTGCTATCTGGAGCAGCACTTACGGATGCTCAGTTTGGGTTCCGCCAGGGTCACGTAGCTCCTGACCTCGTTATAACTTTGGTTCAGATATGGACAAAAAGCTGTGCCTGAGGTGAGAGTGACTACCCTTGAAATTAGGGCTGCATTTGACCAAGTATGGCATCAAGGATCCCTCGCTAAACTGGAGTAGATGGGAATCGGGGAGGGGGGACGACGACTCTCCACTGGTTAAGAGTCATACCTGGCACAAAGCCCGCCCTCACCATTTACAAAGCAGAAGCCAGGAGTGTAATGGAATACTCTACACTTTTCCTGGATGAGTGCAGCTCCAACAACACGCAAGAAGCTCAACACTATCCAGGACAAAACAGCTCACTTGATTGCTTCCCATTCCACAAATATTCAAACCTTCCACCACCGATTACCAGTGGCAGCCGTGTGTACCATCTGCAAGATGCATTGGTAATAACTCGCCAAGATTCCTTATACAGCACATTCTAAACTCACGACCACTATCATCTAGAAGGACAAGAGCAGCAGATATCTGGGAACCCCACCACCTGGAGGTTCCCCTCCAAGTCACTCACCACCCTGACATGGAAATAGATCACTGCTCCTTCACAGTCGCTGGGGCAAAATCCTGGCACTTCCCTTCCAACAGCACAGTGGGTGTACCTACACCTCCGGGACTGCAGCAGTTCACCGGCAGCTCAGCAGCACCTTCTGAAGGGCAACGAGGGATGGGCAATAAATGCTGGCCTAAACCAGCAACGCCAACCACTCTTAAATTAAAGAAACCATTTTGACATAGGCAGATATTTGATTTATGGAGTCTTCTGATTTTGTCCTCTCAATTTTTACTTTTGGCCTTATCCCACTTGCACAAGGAATAGCTCTAAAGTTAATGATGAGGTGAATGATAGTTGAGCAAGGAGGTGAATGCAGAAGCAAAGTCATCCAGAGAATGACAGAATTTGGTTTAAGGCAACCTTGGAATAAATAATTGGTGTTGAGAGTTTCTCGGGAAATAAATCTGTTGTTTGTACTTGGTCTTTGACTTGGTTGACTCTTAATTGATTTCTGATTTTGCCCACCCATTTGCTGCAGCTCAAGAAGGTAGCCTACCTAAAAAATCAAGCCAAGTCGGGATGGGCATTGAATGCCAATGTTACCGGTGACGTCTACGTTATGTTTTTAAAAAAAAAAAGATCTTTGCTTTGATTTCCACCCTCAATTCCACACTACACCTAATTCTCTACATTGATACATTTTATCTGTGAAAAGTAGTACCACAATTCAAACATCCTTATCCCTTCAGCATTAGCCATAAGATGATTCAGCTCAGAATACTTGGGACTTAAAAATTCAGTTTCTGCCACTTCTGTGCACTCATGTAACTAGCATTCAGCAATATTAATTGAGATCTTGGAAGCTACACCCTTTTTGTGAATGTTATGCGGTAACCAAAGAGGTGGGGAATTAAAATTGTGAGATCTTGGAAGCTGCACCCTTTTTGTGAATGTTATGCGGTAACCAAAGAGGTGGGGAATT
The DNA here is from genome assembly GCF_047496885.1 of Scyliorhinus torazame. Classification (NCBI taxonomy): domain Eukaryota; kingdom Metazoa; phylum Chordata; class Chondrichthyes; order Carcharhiniformes; family Scyliorhinidae; genus Scyliorhinus; species Scyliorhinus torazame. Next base: position 320,940,687 of record NC_092708.1, on the reverse strand, counting down.
AAAATTGGGCAATGTTAACTTTTGTTTCGTGGCATTTTTAATGAGAAATGATTGTCCCTTGATCTTTATTTTCTTAATACTAGAAAAGTTTTATTGGGCACTTCAACCAAGTTAAATGCTGGTCTGGACTTTTGTAAGCTTGCAAAATTTATTTAAAGGCAATAACCAGTTCAGAAATTATTTTTTTGCTGCTTCTACAGATTGCTAAGTTTGAGTCCTTTATCATCTGGACCACTTGAGACCTACCTTGCACCATATCTGAACTTGCCACTTTAAACTGACTGGTAAGCACACTTCAAACTCTGTACCTTTCTTTCTCTTGTGATCAGTTACCATAATCTGACTCTTTTTGTCATATTGGCAAACTTACTGGAAAGATCAATGATTGGAAGAGAGGGAAAGTATATTGGAAGTTAGCACTGTGCTGGTTTGATTTGGGTGCACAGCAGAGCAAGCACTTACTTGTGAAATGGGAAATACTAACTTTGACTGTTGAATCTGATTTAACAGCATTTTGACTAATGTACGGGGAGTTTGTTAGCTTGGTTGACCAGCAGACTAGCATATGGATCAGGTTAAACACCAACATGGGGATCGATACCTCAATCAGAATGGGGTGATTCGGGCTTTTTTGCCCAGTCAACTAAAAATTCATGCACCATGCTATGGTTCAGTGAATAATTGTTTCGGGTCTGCCTTCTGGCAGAGAGCTGAAGAAAAGCTTATGACACTGTCCTTCGTGGATGTGCACACCTCCGCTTTGCGGATGAAGAAGTTTAGATCCATTGTTATCAGTCTTTTTTGAATAGGGATTTTATGCTGCAAGTGAGTTTGTTCTGTTTGCCTTCTTGATCATATTTATAACGCTGATAGTTGTGCTTCTTGTTCAAACCATTCATTTTTTATTCTTGAATTTATTGGCACCATAGAATGCTGACTATTTAATACAGGGGATTAGATGCTATGTAGCATTGTTTTTGTTGGTTGAATAAAACCTTGCTCAATAAAATCCTTCTGCAATTTCCTTACTCACATTGTCACTGACTCGGTGCTTCGGATTTGTACACCACATCGCCACTACGTGAGCAATGTTCGCATATCTGCATTTTGAAATGTCCGTATATTTTGGTACAACTTTGAACATAATGTGATAGTTAATTTATTATGGAAGAGTAGGCATCAACTGGATATTAGTTGATTTGTCTTTTTGAGTGGTGAGGCTTTGGAATACAATGCAGGTTGGTGTGGTAGGTGCTGACTTACCAAACGTAAGTGCCATGATAAATCTTTGTAATCCTTGGTTTATGTTGGCTACTTTCAGTGACTTGACTTGAGGGGATTATCGGAGAGGAATTTTCCAGGCTATGTTATTCCTTGTTGACCCAGTGTCTTTCTCTTTCATTGACAACGATTGTTAAATGGGTAGGGAATAAAATTGCCAGTCTGGAAATCAGAAACTAAAAGCAGAAATGTGGAGTACACACAGCAGGTCTAACCGCTTCAGTGAAGAGAAATTGGAGAAATGCAGGTTAAAACTGCCCAAACCAATGCTGCCCTCGCATGGTTGGAATCTGTCTAATTGTTTTTGAATGGGAGTCATTGTCATAATCTAGGATTAAGCAGTCATGGGACACATATGAGACTGGGGGTTATTCCCAAAGTACTATGGGGAATACACACTCCCCTACTGAGGGGCGGAGCACCCCCTTCTACATCCTGTGAAGCCAGAGGGTAGTGAACTGTGACCTGGCTCCTGTAATGGAGTAACTGCTCTGCACTGTTGCCCTGTTGCATGAAATCTTTTTTCCTGTGACTTGACCTGTTTGAATCGGTGTGGACTCCTTTCCGGACCTAATAATACTGGCGACGAGCGATAAAGTCTGATCTCTGGACGATGCTGCAGCCTTCTGCCTCTGCCAGCTCCGAAGCTCCGAGTTCCGGCTGGGTCCTTCCATGCCTGGAATGTCGTTGTTTGGTCGGTTGGATCTGTTTGATGTGGCGTGGGAGAGTGTCTGCTGAGTGTGTTTGCTGCTTTTTTTGTTGCTTTCAGACCAATGCCATTCCAAAGAATGAGCGGCAAGTGGTGGTGTTCCTCACTGCTGTGAGGGTGGAGACTTATGGGGTGATCAGGACTTGGTATTTCCCGACGCCGCTGACTCCCTCACTTTTGAACAGCTGATTGAGGTGGTCAGTGACCATTTTAGCCTGCTGCCTTCGGTAATAATGCAGTGCTATAGACTAAATGACGCCGTCCACAATCCAGGGGTGTCTGTTTTGTTTGAGGCCTATGTGCGCCAAATGACCGAATTCTGTTCGTTTGGAGTGTCCTTATTGGTGGCCCTAAGGTTCTGGTTCGCCTGGAGTATCAGCGGCATGGCGATGCAGTTGATGGCAGAACCTTGGCCATCCAAATATCCCAGGCGAAGGAAGGCGTAGACCAGGGAGTCCGGGAACGACCAGATATAGAGGTGAACGCCTTGGGGCGTGGACCGGGGCATGTGTACCCCTCCTTTTGGTTGAATCAGTGCCAGGCCCCTGAAATGTGTCTGCTTATGGCCTCCTATTTCCTGGGGCCACTGCTTGCCTTCTGCTCTGTGGTTGTTCCTGCTGAGGGGCCAGGTCGACAGACCGGTACAGATACCCCCAACCATCAGGCCGTGGCCTGGACCAACCGTTATGGAGATCTGGTGGAGGAAGAAGAGCTCCTTTTTACACTCTGTCTCAGTGTCTCAAGTAACCACCATCAATGTTCCCACCTAAGTAAATGGCCACCTGTTGCAAATTGAACTTAACAGCGGTGTCAGTGGTACGTTTTTAAGGTATTTGAAGGAGGACCCAGGTATCCCATCCAAGACTGCGGCGCATCTTGCCAGCTATACTGGAGAACAACTACGCATTGCCTGAATGACTAAGGCCCCCGTAGTGTATGGTCAACAGGAGGACCAATTCCCTTTAATAGTGGTTAATGGGGGTGGGCCGTGATTGGCTCTGCCATTTACACTTGGATTGGAGCCGAAATCTATCGGTCGGCTCGTGCGGTTTATACAGTGTTTTGCGGAAACTTCCCGGTGTTCCTTTACACCAAACTGACCGGTGGTGTTCCATTCATAAAATTAGACATGAGCAATGCGTATCTGCAGCTGTCTTGCGGCGTTGTCACCATCAACACCTAACGAGGCCTATTTGAATACATGCGTTTGCCTTTTGGGGTGTCTTCCGCATGGGCCATTTTCCAGTGCAACATGAAAAGCATGCTACATGGATTGCCACGAGTGGCTGTTTGTCTGGATGATGTTTTGGTCTCCAGCTCAGAAGAGGAACACCTGAAAAATTTGCAGGCAGTACTCCGCAGCATTCGACTGCGTCAAGAGAAATGTGTTTTACGTGCGTGTGAAGTGGTCTACTTGGGGTACCAAGTGGACAGCACTGGCCTCCACCCCATTGAGGACATGGTCAAGGCCATCCAAATGGCTCAGGCTCCCACCGCCATGACTGAGGTAATTCTTAGGCCTTGTTAATTATTATAGAAAGTTTGCTCCACACCTGGTTGTCACTCTGGCCCGAATGGCATTGGGGCACTGACCAGGAAGTTGCCTTCCCACTAAGGGGTCCGATCACAATGCCGCTATCCTGCAAATAAAGAGGTGTCTGCCAACCTCTGGCTTGTTGACGCCCTCAAAAATCTTTGATCATCTGCGACGCTTCCCCGTATGGGAGCGGTGTTGGCGAATCGGATGGCTCGCACAGCCTATTGCCTTTGCTTCCAGGACCCTGTCAGCGACCAAGCGCCGCTATGCCCACATCGAGAAAGAAGGCTTGGCAGTGATCTACGCCGGTGAGAAAGTCCATCAAGAGGTGTACGAATGGCATTTCTTACTGATCACAGACCACAAACCTCTGGGCCTTTTTTAAAGAAGATAAGGCCATTCTGCACATAGCCCCGGCTAGAATGCAACGCTGGGTGCTCTTAGAATGTAGCGCTGGGTGTCGCAACTAGCGGCTTATGAATACACGTTTAGCCACTGCCCTGGGACGCAGATTTCCCATGCTGGCGCGAGTCGCCTGCTGTTGTCCTTGGGTCGGTGCCTCCCTACCATGCCGATAGATTGCTGCCTGCATTACCTTTAATGGACACTCTTCCAGTCACGGCCTCGCGGATCGTGAATGGACACAAAAGGAACCATCTTGGTGAAACTGCGAAATGTCGTCCTTATTGGTGGCAATGCAGATCTGTTTCCCGGGGAGCTGAAGACTTTTGCCACCATGTTTCTTGAATGCTGTAGATGGGGTCTTACTCTGGGAGAGTCCGGGTGGTGATTTCGGAGGAGGGCCGGTTTTTAAGTGGCCTCCACGCGGGCCTCATGGATGAAGATGTTAGCTCTGAGCTATGGTGACCTGGTATGGACCCAAACATAGAGCTGGCTCGCCAGTGTGGCGTCTGTCAGGAACACCAGCTCCTCGCCCCTGCACCCGTGGGAAAGGCCTAGCAGTCCTTGAGCTCATGCCCCCCCCCCTCCCCAGTGCCAATTCAGAGCTTCTGATGGGTTGACATCTGTGGACCAGATTGGAGTTGCTGTTGCCTGACATAAGTGCGAAAGGCACAGGATCTTCAGACCACGGTTGCGCATTCCAAGCATCCGGTTTGCTTTTTTGCCCCAGGGAATGGGATTTGCGTTCTTAACTACACTCTGATTAAAGCTGTCTTGGGGCTCTGTTCTGCAGCGGACCAGGCTGACCTTGTATCGTATCGCCTGCAAGTGGGGCACCAACAAGTGAAGCGGCACATGGACCACCTTCGAGCCAGGTGCCCGGCGGTGCTGAGGGCTCACCATTTCATAAGTGAAGCTGGCATCTGCCCTTGCCTCCTGCCTCCCCGTCTCGGCCCGGTCGAGTACGCGTGGCGCTGCCATGGACTTCGGGGTGGGGGTGGCTGTGGCTTGTCATAACTTGGGGATGGATGCAGCTCGTCATAACTTGGGATTAAGCAGATCGTGGTGCACTAATGGAACCTTAAGCAGGTCATGGGACACTTTTTTTTGTGGGGGGGGGGGGGGGGATTGATATTCCCAAAGGACTATGGGGAATGCACAATTGCCCCAATGAGGTGCGGAGTGCCCCTTTCTACATCCTGGATACAACCGGAGGGCCATGAACTGTGAGCTGGCTCCTGTAGTAGAGTAACTGCATTATTATTCTGTTTCCTTTGACTCGACGTGTTCGGCTCCTATCCGGACCTTTTATAAAAACATGTTCCTGCTTTGCAATTTTGTTGTACCAAGTTTCATGGGAATGTAAACCCCGTAAGTGGCAGGTCTTTACTGTACCTGAGAACTTTGCTACAAAAGTAGTTGGTTGATTTATTTAGCAGCAACAGGAGTCCAAGAATTGACCATTTGATATAAGGATTTGCACTGTAGTGTGTATGACAGCACCTGTGTACTATGCAGCCTGGTCATCTTTCTTTACGTGGATTCAATTTGCAATTATTTTGTACCTATAGATATTAACTCCGGTAAACCTAAAATATATTTCTATGTAAGCATTATGTCCTGTGTTTCTCTTTCTTTTAGAAAATATTTTATTAAGGCATTTATAATTTTAACATATTTTTAAACCGAGATCCAACAAACACAAAAAACCTGCAGTGACATAATCATCTCCCCCCAAGCATAAACACTGAGTATCATGGTCCATGTAACTACTCCATCTCCCCGGTTCTCCTTTCATTGGTTTTCCTACTCTGCACTTCCATGCCTCCCCTTCCTCCCTCCTGCTGACGGCCCAAATTTCCTTGGTCGATGAACAGCTGCCACCTCCGAGCGAGCCCCTGTAACAAACCCCTTGAGGCAAATTTGATTGTCTCCAACCTGAGAAACCCCGCTATGTCGCTGACCCAAACCCTTGACTTTGGAGGCTCCGAGTCCCTTCGGCCTCCCTCTCCCTCCCTGCCCCGCTCCTGGATCTTCTGACACTCAAATATTGGCACCTCTTGGGCTCTGAGTCACCCACCCTTCCAGGACCTCTGACATTAGATCTGCAAATCCCTGCCAAAATCCCCTTAGCCTCGGACACGCCCAGAACATGCACATGATTTGCAGGACCTCCTCCACCTCCTCAAAAAACCTGCTTATTTGGGCCACTGTCATATGAGCCCTGTGGACCACCTTGAATTGGATCAGGCTAAGCCTGGCACACAACAAGGATGCATTAACTCTCCTCAGGGCCTCCTCCCATACCCTGACTTCCAACTTTCCTCCCACTTCCTCTTTACCTCAATTGGAACCACTTCCCACTCCATCAGTTCTTTATATATTTCTGAGACCATCCCCTCCCCAACCCCTGTTTTTAACATCACCACCTTGCCCTGTCGCCCCCTGAGTGGGAGGCCCGGGACCTGCCTCCGAACAAAATCCCACACTTGCAAGTACCGGAACCCATTTACTATCGGTGCCTGATGTAGCAACCGGACCCAATCCACAAGCCTCTACCCAAACCTTCCCAGGACCTCCCACAGATACTTCCACTCCACCCGATCAAAGGCCTTTTTTGCACTAATGGCCACCACCACCACCTTGACCTCGCGCCCCTCCGCAGGCATCATTATTATGTTAAGGAGCCGCCTAATGTTGGAAAGCAGGTGTCGTCCCTGAACAAATCCCGTCTGGTCCTTGCTTATTACCCCTGACACACAGTCCGTGTGGCCAAGATCTTTGCCAGCAATTTTGCATCCACATTTAGCAGGGAGATTGGCCTATACGACCCACAGCTTTCCGGATCTTTATCCCATTTCAAGAAAAAGGGAAATTGAGGCCTGCAATAACGTTGGGGGGAGCATTCCCAATTTCTTTGACTCATTGAAAGCCTTTACCAAAAGCGTCCCCAAGAGCCAGGAAAACTTCTTGTAGAACTCCATCGGGTATCTGTCCGGTCCCGGGGCTTTGCCCGATTGCATTGTCCCCGACCCCTCTATAACCTCCCCAAGCCCAATCTATCCACTGGAACTCCAGCCCCCCCCAAAAAATCGTCTCATCCCTTCCTCCCCGGCTGGGGGTTCTGATTTTATATACTTTACTATAAAACTCCCAAAACACCATTCACACCCTCACTATCTCTCTCGCCGTCTCCTGTTTCCTCCGCGGATGCGCCAGCATTCTACTAGCTTTGTCCCCATATTCATAAACCGCCTCCCTTACCCTCCTCAGCTGTACCACCGCGTTACCTGTGGTTCAAAAACCCGTCATCGGGAGTCTCTGCCTATCTCCTGTCCACCTGTAAAATTTCGCCTACTGTCTGTCTAGCTCCACCTTCTCCTTTATGGGCCTGAATTAAGATGAATTCTCCCCTGATAACTGCCTTCAATGCCTTTCAGACCCCTGCTGACATCTGTCCAGTATCATTACTCTTAATGTATCCCTGAATGACCTCCCTCACGTGCTCACACACGCCCTCCTCTGCTCGCAGCCCCTCATCCAACCTCCATTGCGGCCGCTGGGCCTTTCCTTTACTAACTTGCAAGTCCACCTAGTGCAGGGCGTGATTGGACACCACTATTGCTGAATATTCAGCATTTACCACCTCCGCCAGCAGAGTTTTGTCCATCACAAAAAAGTCGATCTGGGAATACGCCTTATGCACATGGGAGTAGTACAACTCCTTACTCCACGACCTCCCGAATCTCCGCGGATTGACCCCCTCTCCATGAACCACTTGAGCTCCTTAACCATAACTGATACCTTCCCAGACCTGCAACTCGACCGGTGTTGAAATCCCCTCTCTCTCTCTCTCTCTCTCTCTCTCTCTCTCTCTCTCTCTCTCTCTCTCTCTCTCTCTCTCTCTCTCTCTCTCTCTCTCTCTCTCTCTCTCTCTCTGGAATCTTCCCCAGTACCCCTCTCGTAAATTCCACATCATCCCAGTTCGGGGCATATATATTCACCAACACCACGGCCATTCCCTCCAGTTTCCCACTAACCATAACACTAACCCCCCCCCCCCCACCTGTAAACCTTTAAAGCCAAAAAACAGAAAAAAGGAAAACTAACACCAAAAACAAAGTTTTCCACAATATAGTACATTCATTCCACTTCTCCTCCATCAAAGTCCTCCTTCTCCTGCCAGCCCATTCTCTTTCATGATGTCCACTGCCTCCTCCGCCGAGCCAAGTATAAATCCTGGCCCTCATAGGTCACCCATAGGTGAGCTGGGTACCTAGTCTGAACTTTACGCCCTTGTACTGGGCCGACTTGACCTTATTAAATCTTGCCTTCCTCGTTGCCAGCTCTGCTCCCAGGTCCTGGTGTACTGTCAGCATAGTTGCAGAATTTACTGCGTTTTATTAAATTAAATACCAGATTAAAAACTACCTGCCATTTTTGTTCTACTAGTAATAAATTGCACTGTAGTTAGAATTTGAATGAGTGTATGGAACTCGGGGGATTTTTGAATCAAAATTATGAATTGGATTGTAAATTTTAATTGAAGCATATGTGGTGTGATGCATCATTGTGATACTTGCTTGAAATTAGAGATGTCAAATTAAAGTGGAAGTAGGCCTTGATGGTTGTGAGACTACTACCATGCTGCCTTTGCTTAAAAAGTGCACAATCAAAATTGTTTATACTGTTAAACAGATGGTCTTAAGTTTGCAAATCCTTTAATAAATGCCATGCTTAACTCATGGGGCAAGTACATTACAAATGACCAGTCAAATCAAACCGGACAGGGTGAATTTGGATTACAGATTTTGTACGTGAGATAGTTAATGCAAGTTACATTTGATGTGAGAATTTTTGAAACTTAACAATTAAGGCCATACTCACTATGATGCACACAACTGGAGTATGACTTTTTCTGAACTCGCTTTTGTTTTAAAGAGTATCCAATTCTTTTCTTTCCCAATTTAGCGTGGCCAATCCACCTATCCTGCACAGCTTTTTGGGTTGTGGGGGTGAGACCCACGCAGACATGGGGAGAATGTGAAAACTCCACATGGACAGTGAACCGGGCCGGGATCGAACCCGGGACCTCCATACCATGAGGCAGTAGTGCGAACCACTGCACCACCTTACCGTCCGTAGCTGAACTGAGTCCCATAGCTAATTCGACGAAGCGTCAAGAGAAATTGTTTGATTGTTTTGGAGAATTGGGGAAAAGCCCACCACCCAAGAGAACCTGGATTAAGTTGGTGATAACAGATTATGGGCTGGATTCTCCGATTCTCCAGCCGTGTGTTTTTCAGCGCGCCATTTGTTGGCAGTGGGATTCGGTGCAGCACTGCCGGCGGGAACACAGAATTCCAACCACCCAGAATTCCAACCACCCAATGTTATTGAACATGTGGATCAACATGAACAGCCAAATACTTACAGGACGGTTCTAATATAAATGAACACAATATCTGAAGAAAAAGGGTAAAAATTTCCAACTGTGCTCTGGCCTATAGACTTGTGCTTTGGAAAAAGCTCCAGCCTGTTGGGTTTAATAACATCTAGTGTAAACCCCATGGCGGACAAACCGGATCAAAGTTTGCAGCAATTGGAGTCATAGAAATTTAACAAGTTTTGAAATTCTCTGAATATGCTGAGTTGGGAGAATGCAGATGGAACTGAGGGCTGAAGGAAGTAGAATTTGCTATCGATAGTAAATGTCTGCAATCCACTAATATTTTGATCTCTCTTTTATCTCGCACTTCTTTACATTCAGCTATTGTCACTGATCTACCTCTTGCCAATGCCTCCAATTGAAAATGCGTTTAAATTCCACAGTTTTGTCTCATCTGTGTAATTTATTTTAACTGCCCCACCCACTTTCTGATAAATCTAACACTCTCAGGGTCCCGTGGTCGATTCCTGGCTTGGGTCACTGTCTTTGTGGAGTCTGCACGTTCTGTGTCTTGTGTGAGTTTCCTTCAGGTGCTCCGGTTTCCCGCACAGTCCAAAGATGTGCAGGTTAGGTGGATTGGCCATAATTCTATGATCTGATTTTGATCCCTTTTATAGTCTTCTTCACCTCATCATGCCTAGCTGTTGCAATTGACAATTATCCTATTTAAACTTCTGCATCGCCATTGTTCCTTTAAAGACTTTTTTAAAACAAAAATCTCACTGACTGAAGCTTTTTGCCATTTCCCCTCTGTGAAACCTTTATGGCTTTTGCCATGTTAAAAGGTGAAACAAATGAGAGTTGTCATCGGACACTGAAATAAAACCTACCGAAGATGCCCAGTCATGATTGAATATATACATTGGATTCGGATTTGGTTTCATCATGGTGATTCATGTTTTTGCTTTTTTAACTTGTAAATGGTTTGTGGCTACTAGCTTTTGTTTGAAGTAAGTGAGACAGTTAAGCTCAGGATTACTTGCAGGCGAGTTGGTGAAGGAGTTGCCATTTGGAGGAATTACATCATTTTTGGGGTTGTTCGTGGTAACATCAGGACAGAATCAATCATCTAAAGTAGTGTGACTAGAGACCTATAAAGATCTTTCCCCTTCATGATTTGGATGAAAGAAGATCCCTTCATTCCAGGAATGTCCAGTAAAAATAGCACAAAGAAGTTGGGCAAGGGGTTGTCGTCTGACTCCCAAGGTTTCCAGAGCCTCAATAGGAATAGGTGGGGTGGGGGAGGAGGAGAAAGAGAAGCACAGCAGCAATTTCTGTTGAGATGGTGGTCCCTCTGTCGACGAATTCAAATGAAAAGTTGGTTAATTTCTTGACTGAATTTAAGAAGCAGCGGCAGGTGATTGGTGAGGATCTGGAGAAGGCTTTGGCCCCAATTCGGCTGACCATGGACAAGATGGACTGGAGGATTGTGGTACAGAGGGTGACGATACAGAAGGTGGAGGCGGCTCTCTCTGGCCATCTAGTGATTGGATTGTCTCCCCTGAGGCAGAGATACTGGTGCTGGCTGAGGAGCGAATGAGTGCTAAAAGCCAAGGTTGACTATCAGGAGAACCTTTCCAGATGACCGAATGGATATCCAGGCTCCTGGAGGGCTCCAATGTCCAAGGTGTTCTGAAAGTTGGTGGGGAAGGGGTCTTTCCAACCCCTCCTGAGTTGGACTGGGGCAGAGGCCCAGATTGGGGGGGTCATCTTGGCTATAGTCCGGTTTCATCGATACCTGGATAAGGAGCAGATGCTAAAGTGGGCGAAGGGCCATCAAGACTGTAGTTGGGAGGGCCATGGCATTGATGTGCTGTTTTGTTGATTTGCTTTGTAAGTTGAAACTCCCCATTAATACTAATCTACTTTGTTACACATTTGTCAAATTTGGATGGGTTGACCTGGAGCAGGAAAGAAGGCAGAAGTTGGAGATGCCGGAAGGGCTGGAGGAGATCATGAGTTGTATTTGGTTAATGCAGGCGGGCAAAGTACTGGGTCCAGATGGGTTCCGTATTGAATTTTACAAACGGTTTGCTGGTCCATTGGTCCCACTTCAATTGGATATGTTTAATTATTCCGCTTCCCATGGGGTTTTGCTGGCCACGCTGACACAGGCATTGATTTCCTTGATCCTGAAGACAGGCAAGGGTGCGAAGGAATGTGGGTCGTATCAGCCTATTTTTGTTGTTAAACGCTGGCGCTCAGTTGTTGGCCAAGGAGTCGGCAATACATTTGGAACTATGCCTACCGGGAGTGATTTCAGAGAAGCCGACTGGATTTATTAAGGGCTGGCAGTTGTCGGCCAATATGAAATGAAAGTCGCTTATTGTCACAAATCGGCTTCAAATGAAGTTACTGTGAAAAGCCCCTAGTCGTCACATTCCGGTGCCTGTTCGGGGAGGCTGGTATGGGAATTGAACCGTGCTGCTGGCCTGGAGTTTGTTAAATGTTGTGTTGCCCTCTTTGGGGACAGGGCCAGAGGTGATGATTTTCATGGGTGTGGAGTAGGTGTTCGATAAGGTTGAGTGGGGGTAACTCTCCGAGATCCATGTGCAGTTTGGCTTTGGGCCAAAATGATTTCATTGTTTAGGTTTTTGTAGAGCACTCTCCGTTAGTGTATGCACTAATGCCCTGAGCTCAGGTTATTTCCAACTGAACAGAGTGAGAGGTAGGGGTGTCCATTGTCTCTGCTTTTGCTTGCCTTAGAAATCAAGCCATTGGTTTTTGCGTTGATGTTGTCTAGCCGATGGAGGGGATAGAGGGTGGAGGGAGGGAGCATAGGGTGCCCTTGTATGCAGGTGATCTGCCGCTATATTTCATGGACCACTCCAATGTGGGGGAGATAATGGAGCTGCTCAGGGAGGCTGGCTCATTTTCAGAGTACAAGTTAAATCTGGACACAAGTTAAATTTTTCCAGTGGACCACCCAGGGATGGCAGCTGATCTGGGGATGCTATCATTTTGTCCGGCCAAGACCTAGCTTCCAGTATGTGGGTGACCCATGATTGGTCCACGCTTCATAAAACATTGTAGTCTGGTGGATGGGATGAAGGCTGATTTTTTTATTTATTTTGAAAAGGTGCAATGCCCTCCATCTGACCTTAGCGGGAAGGGTACAGACGATGAAGATGAATATACTCTTGAGGTTTTTCACCTTTGTTCCTGTGTCTCCCAGTTTTTCTTCCCAAGGCTTCTTCTGCAAATTGATATCTCCTTTTGTTTGGGCTGGTAAGACTCCTGGTTTCTAGGACGTTTTTGTAAAGGGATAGGCAGTTGGGGGTAGTTGACATTACCTAATGTGTTTGCTATTACTGGGTGGCGAATATTTATCACGTGGGGGGGTGGTTCAAGTATCCAGACTCTCCAGGGGGGCAGATGGAGGAGGTTTTGTGCATGGGGCCGAGTCTGAGTGCCCTGGTTACAGCACCACTCCCTTTTTCTCCTGCCAGATTCTCTGAGCCCAGTGGTGATAGCCACTTTGAGGATTTTGACTCTGTTTAAGCAGAATGTTAAACTGGGAACTGTGTCTCTGTTGACCCTGATCTGCAGGAACCACAGGTTTGTGCTGTCTGGTTTAGATTCATCGTTTAGGGCATGGGAGAGGTATGCGTTGGAGAACTTGAGTTCCCAGGTCGAGACAAGCTGTTAGAGGTTCCGGTTTCCGAAAGGGAATTTTTTTTTTTTTTTTTTTAAAACACTAGGAGCTTCCTTCATTTTCCATGGTACTGTTGTCTTTGCTTATGGACAGGGTCCTGTCCTTGACCGAGTTGGGGGAAGTAACATTTCACATGTGTCTGATTAAGGTCTTGTTTTCTTTGTGGGGTAGAGAGGGGGACTTGGTGGGTGGGGGAGGGCGGGGAACTCAGTGGGGATATTTCGGGAATAATGTGGGGTTGGGATTTGTAGTGTTTGTATGAAAATTGTGTTTGAATAAAAATACTTTTTTCAAGTGACGAAATTGTCGTGATAGATCGATACTTATCATTCTTAAAGAGAAACTAGAAAAAAGGGCAGTTGTTCAAAAAGTTCAACAGAAAAATGGCACGCCTGAAGCACAGATCTCCACAATATTTGCCATTCTGAAACAAACGCTTAAAACCGTGGACCTTCTTCCTTGCTCTTTTTGCTTTTCCCATGGGCTGGTAATCCAGAGACCCAGGTTGTCGTGATCTCTATGTGCATGTACACAAGGGATTAATGTGTAATCAGTAGCACCACATGATCACTAGAGGGCCAGACCAACAGGGGTATAAAAGGCAACCACATTGGGCCTCTGGCCCTCTCGGGGGTGCACTGTGACCAGGGAAATAGCAGAGTAGTTCAGATGGCTAGTGGAGTTACGTATAGTTACTGTAGTTAGATCTTGTTAACCTTATCACAAGTGTTAAAGTAAAGAACTCATGCAATTATTGTTATAGTTACACAATAAACCTTTTGTTTCCACTGAATGACTTTGAGTCTTCATCGCGATTCAGAAGACCTCTTCATTAGCCAAGGATTGAGTAGCACATGTTACCTACCAGACAGGGAACAAAACACAGGTTAATATTCCGGGGACGTGGGTTCGAATCCCACCATGACAGATGATGGCGTGTTGGCTTTAACAGAACTAGTTAGATTAGGTTAGACAAAAAAGAATAAAATTCAGACCGGATATTCGACTGTGGAAGACTTCGCAGCAAATGGATCCTCGACGACTAACTTTGGGATTCATTGGATCTCGAGGGCAGTTGGAAACAACCGGTAATTTAAGTTTTATAACTGGAAAAGATTTGAATAGATATTCCAAATATTTATCGCAGCTAATGATTTAAGCACGGTCTCTGATGCAATGAAAATAGCACTACTACTCTTAATAGGAGGGTATGAAGCTACAGAAATTTATAATTGCTTTAATTACTTAGAAGGTGAAGACAACACCAAAATAGAAGTAATACTCAAAAAATTTGATGAACACTAAGAGTCAGTCTGAAGAGATGCTGGAAAGATTTAATTCTTGTCATAAGTGCCAGTGAAACGGAGGGCCCATACTGATTTTATCACAAATCTCGTTAATGCCACAAGGCTGTGATTATGCTGACTTCAGAGACACTATGATAATGGATCACTTAATTTCTGGACTATCTGACAAAAATTTGAAAGAAGAACTTTAAGAGGTTAGTATCTAACTCTAGAAATCGCTATACAAAAATGCCATGCTTATGAACAAAAACAAAATCAACACAGTCTTTACAAAGACAGATTCATTATCTTGAAAACAAAATCTGTAAAATGGCGTGAATACTCACCACGAGGCAGAGGCAGAATCTCACTCGATGCAACAGCACTTTTTGATTGGTAGCCATTTGAGTTAGAGCGTTCCGGCCAGTACGCACATGCGCAGTCCTGAAAAGAAGCAAACCGGCGAAACAGTGTTCTACGCATGCGCAGTTGTGAAAAGAGTGCCCAGTGAAGGAAACTCGTATTGCGCATTCGCAATTGATTCCTACGCATGACTTCACGAGAGTCATGATATCAGAGGACCAGGACCACGCCCACTTAAAAGGGACATGCACGAAAATGAACAAAGACGTTTTAAAGGTGCGAAACCAAATTTTCTTACATCAAAAGACAGAACAATGCCCGAACTTACACCCGCAGTTAAAAATAACCTTCACAGCACCCTGGCACAAGCAGTTTGCCCCACCCAAAGAGGAGAGCAGTGATTTGTTCATTGAAGAACACTACTCCGACATGGATGAGTTATTCGGAATTGATAATCATTGCATTAGCAACACGGTTGTAACGCTCAACACGACTCTTCTCATGGTAGATTAATCCAATACCATGATGCCATGGCAGATCATCGATACATTGGATGACAGCAATACCCAAGAAGAAGACGCCGCCGCACAGATCGACTCTACAGCGAGAACACTGCATCACTCCACAGAGAGCGATGACAGTCTCCACAGAGAGAGCAATGACAGACTGAAAAGGAAGCAAGCAAACACTCCATAGCGAATGTCATGCATGAACAAGACTATGAAGGTCTATCCACCTTATCTGCGCAACCAGCAGCAGACAATGAAAGTCTACCAAGCTCACGTGAACAACAAAAAGACTATGATAGTCTACCCAGCTTATTTGACCCGCCAGAAGAAGACTATGAAAGTCTACCCAGCTCATTTAACCAACAAGAAGACACTGTCTACCAACTGTATGTAAGACAAGCCACAAAGAAATCACAATTCCCATACGAGATGTGCAGGGGCACAGCGAGACTGACAGATCTCAGCTCGTCTGCACAGAAGCACTCGACAATCGGAGGAGGGCTACTCATGAGTCCAGCGACACCATGTCAATTAAAATCTTGAAGATTTTGACTCCAGAAGAGGAGTACCAAGGAAGCATAGAAGAGGAATCAAATCCACCACAAATGACTGATGTCACCAACATCAATGCAACATCAGATAATTCTCAATTCTCAAGAAGAAGCGCTATACAAAACAGATACCACAAAGGACACTGACACCAATAACTGTGACAATGACACATCATCCACACGGAGCACTCATTAAGCGCAACAAAAACAACAAGCATCGCAAGACGCACAGCAGAAACAAGAACAGCAACAGCAAAAACAACATGCAGCGCAACAAGAACAACAAAGACAAAAAGAAGCATAACCGAAACAACCAGCACGACAAAAACAAATTTAAACGACAAACAAAGAAACAACATAAACAATAACACTGAAACAACGACCTGTAAAACATTGTACAACTCTGCACATGAAGGACAACCAGACCACAAACATGCCAAGGCATGACCAAGAATCTCACAAATTAACATCTGCTCCAGAACCAGCAAGCATGCCAGCTTTCAAGGCAGATGACACACTAGATCAATACTGCAAGCACAGGAAAAAGTCCAGGTCAGCCAGTGGTGTAGTATAGAAAAAAAAAAGGAAAAGTCTAAATCAGACAACTAAGTGATTCGACCATTCGAACACCTCATGATGACTTGATGGTCACTTAAACACAAAAACACTGACGACATTCACAAAGAAATAACATCAAAATCACCACTTCAACAACCGAAGACGAAAGCAACTCAACCGAACAAATTCGTTTGGGCTCTCAAATTTTTAAATTAAAATTGGACTCCATATTACTTGGCTTTGTATGATCATCAAGATCATCACAACTTGTACATGACATAATTTGTCTACCTATTTCACGCAAGCGAAAAAACATTGAGACTACATGTATTCGCATTTAGCTGACTAACTGATTAATTACATGTAATGCATTTGCAAACTGCATCCATTATGTTTGTTCAATTTTCTTTACAACATACAGGAAATATGTAACACAAAAAAAAGGGATGTAGTGATCTCTATATGTGCATGTACACGAGGGGTTAATGTGTAATCAGTAGCACCACATGATCACTCGAGGGCCGGACCAACGGGTATAAAAGGCAACCACATTGGATCTCTGGCGTTCCGGGGGTGCACTGTGACCAGGGCAATAGCAGAGCAGTTCAGATGGCTAGTGCAGTTACATATAGTTACCGTAGTTAGATCTTATTAACCTTATCACTAGTATCAAAGTTAAAGTAAAGAACTTATGAAATTATAGTTACTCAATAAACCTTTTGTTACTACTGGATGAGTTTGAGTCGTCTTCATCGAGATTCAGAAGACCTCTCCAGTAGCCAAGGATTGAGTAGCACATGTTACCTACCACACGGGTTAATACTCCGGGGACCTGGGTTTGAATCCTATCATGGCAGATGATGACATTTGTAGCACATGTTACCTACCACACAGGTAACAAAACACTGGTTAATACTCCGGGGACCTGGGTTCGAATCCTACCATGATCAAATTTGATTTGAAAACAAAATCTGGAATTAAAATATCTAATGTTCATGAAACCAGTGTCAGAAAAACCCCGTCTGGTTCACTAATGCCCCTTTTAGAGAAGGAAATCTACCATCCTTGTGTTGTCTGGCTGACATATGACTGCAGATTCACAGCGATGTGGTTGGCTCTTTTATATTAAAAAAAATATAAAACATTTTAGTACTCAACCACCTTTTTTTTTTCAATTAAGGGACAATTTAGCATGGCTAATCCACCTACCCAGCACCTCTTTTGAGTTGTGGGTGTGAAACACACGCAGACACACTGAGAATGTGCAAACTCCACACTGACGGTGACCCAAGGCCGGGATTCGAACCCTGGTCCTATACGCGCCCCTTTGCAGCCTCCATTCCCAATTTAGCCTGCATCCCATGAATAAATTTTAAGTTACCTGGGCTCACATCCATGCTGGTTGATCACATCTTCATGTCAACCATTGATTTGGGTGGTTTTACCACCAGTTGTCCGTACTGCTGCTGCTGGGGGCTGGCACTGACTGATGGGTGTTGCTTGCACCACTGGTTGGATTACATTTATCATTAATAATAATAATATAGCTTATTGTCACAAGTAGGCCTCAATGAAGTTACTGTGTAAAGCCTCTAGTCGCTACATTCTGGCGCCTGTTCGGGGACGTGGTACGGGAATTGAACCGGTGCTGCTGCCTTGTTCTGCATTACAAGTCAGCTGTTTAGCCCACTGTGCTAAACCAGCCCCCTTTCGACATTAGATTAATGTCCAAAAATTCTTCATCAGCAAGTTAAACTTCAGTATTATGCTCGGGCATCGTGAAATGTGTGACAGGACGATCTAAAAGTTTCTTAATGACGCAAATGGGACGATCTATAAGTTTCTGAATGACATGAAGAAGCTTCACTGATGTAGGAAGGTATGAGATGATATCAAATCACAAGACACAGTTGAGTGCTCTGAGATTCTATGTTGAAGATAATTGTGCAACCTTCAGGGCACAGTGATTTTGTGGAACAGAATCCTGTTAATTTCTTTCAGCAGATTTGTAAGTGGACATTGAGTTGGGTAGCCTTTGCATAGGTAAGAAATTGATGTAAGCGTGGTGATAATAGCTAGATGTAGAATGTGATCATCGTGCTAATGCAGACAGATTATATGGCACCAGTGAAAGAAATTGAGACAAGGGTTAAAGTAATCAAGGAAGGGAATGCTCAACAGTCTTTGAAAATGGCTTAACATTGGCTCACAGAAACAAACTTGAGTGAGATGGTACTAAATGATGTTCAAATTATAGCTGACGAACAAGAATTGCTGAATCCTAACTGTGAAGTGGGAAGCTCGGTTTGTTATTTTCTTACAAATCTAGCCAATTTTATTTGTGTGTGTGTGTGTCTTCACTGCAAGAACAACAGTATCAAGGATTTTACATTTGGTGCTTCTCATGGTCAAATCAGACGCATAATTCTGAAGCATCATGGGGGCAATAATGTTCTGCCACCCAAAAAAATAGATGCAATTTTTATTCGTAACATACCTAAATTGAGGTGTTGTTTCAAACTAGTTTCGAGCAGATCCAGGAATACTTAATTCCCAAATCGGTTTATACTTCACCCCTGAGAGTTCTTAAAGCTGGTTGTACTTGACCTTGAGGCTTATGTACTAGGTGAATAGAGCTGAGATGTCGAAGCAGCTTTACCTTTTGCAAGTAATCCTCTTGGGAATGTTCTGCTTGCTTTCAGAAACCCACACAACTTGCCAGTCTTTTATTATATCTAAGATGGCATGCTTAAAGAAATTGTAGAAACTAATTGCTTGAGTCAGCAAACTTGGGTTTAATAAAAAATCTCCATTCCAGATGGCTAACCTTCCAAAGCTCGAAAATATTAATTATACTGATACATCCTGCATGTATATTTTTTTAAAAGTAGGCTAGCAGATGTTTTAAATGTGGCTTCATAGGATTTAAAACAAAATGGAAACTTAACACATCATGGCAAACTGTTCCACTTGAGATGGATACGACGAGCAAAGCTGACCCAGCAAAACCCCACAGTGCTCACTTTTCCTGCCAGTGTCAAAGTTGGACCATCCAGCTGTTTAAATTTTTCCAATTTAATCATTCCTGATATATTTCATTTAAAAGCTTCTTGCTTGCAATATTTTTCCTTCAAACAAATTTAAGATAGACCAGCAAAACAGATTAAGCCAAAATTTTCTATTGCCTTTCTTTGTGCTTTCTCTTGTGTTTTATTGATTTTTAAAAAATTTGCGGAGGCTTATTTTGGCTTAAGTACTGAATGTTGAGGTTATGGTATGTACATGATTTCTGTCGTAGTTGCAGATTTTTCAATTCCTAAATGGCACTCATTCAACCGATAGTGATGAAACCAATTTGATTTCCCTGTACAACTGGAAGTAGTAATGGAATATCATTCACTTCAGAAAATGTAAATTGAACTACTGATGGATCCTTTTGCTCAGAATGGGAGAGATTGACTTGGAGGGTTGATTGAATACTCTGATTACTGTTTTTATATAATTGACTTTTTTTTTTTTTTTTGTTGCAATTTTTCCTTGTGTATATTATTACAATTGCACATAAGTCACTTGCTCTTTTGGCTACATATGTGAGCTTGTTTCTTACTGGATATGAAGTGCTAGAGGATGCAGAGAGGGCTGGTCTATTGCGTTGCACAGTGTTCAGACTTGCATGATCTCAGGAAGGTGACATCTATCAAAACGAATTGAATCAAAATATCCAGTTTTTTATTTTTGGAATACTGGGGTAATGACGTATGTGCAATTGTTGAAAAGCAGTATGGGAGTTTAGTAAGTCGAGTGCCTGAAACCTTCACACACTTTTTTTTTTTTGTTGGGCTGTGCGTAGTTGGTTTTATGTATGAAACTCCAATCTAATGAGGCACCTTTAAACATACCCAAATCTAGTGTATTGTGTTAAAAAGGTGCATGCAGCTTGTCGCAATTGAAGAAAATGGCTGTGTGGGTGAACTGTTCTGTTTGAAAATCAAGTGTGCTATAATTTTAAATGAAATGGCTGCAAATTCCACAGCGGTGCATTTGAACAATTCGACAGAAATAATGCTGGAAGAATGAAAGTCAAGAAATTATCTCCATTGCAATGTTGTGCTGAACAAAATGTTTGAAATATGATGAGCAAAGCTGGCCCATCTCTGATCATCCAAAAACAAACAGCTCTTTTTCATCTACTATCCCATCAAAATTGCAGTGTCTAATTAAATTATTCCCCTTTATTGTCTCTGCTACTAGACCCGAGTTCATTCCATCTGTTAATCATGCTGTCAATTCTATTTTTCCCTCTGTTACTGTCATGAATCGCTTGTGTTGCATCTTATCACAGGCCTTCTGAAAGTCCATGTATCTCATCCACTTCATTGTCCTTGTCTACTGTAGGTTCAGTGTGACTTTAATAAAAATTAAAAAAATTAATTTTGTGTCATTACCCTGTGTTTTATTGGCTTTCAACCTTCTATGGCTGCCCGTTGTTAGTGCCCAACATAATGTCCAATAACCACTCCTGTTAACTTTCATTGGTTTCTCATCTTTGCATTGACTATAAAATTATTCTTGCTGCTGTACTTCAGCAAACTCCTTCAACTGTGGTCTAATTGCACCATATCATTGCCATTTCTGTTCTATCCTGGTGCTTTCATTCTCCATTCTTCCAACTTTATACTGTCCTTCCTGTGCAATATCATTGATGCTGCAATTTATGGTATCTTGTGCAAAAATGCGGCATCTTCCTCAAAAACACAATACTTTAATGCTATTGATGTCACTGCCTCTTAATCATGAGTGTGCATTGGAACATATATTGTGAAGCACCTTGGGATTATTTGCTATGCTAATGGTACAGAAGTTTAAATGGGTGGTGCAGTGGTTAGCACTGTTGCCTCACGGTGTCAGGGATCCGGGTTCGATTCTGACTTTGGTGACTGTGTGGAGATGGCAGAGCTGTTAATTTAGATGAGTACACTTTAAAAAACATAGTCTTGGGGGGAGTCAACTAACGTGAGCGCAGGAGCGGGTGCATTTTGCAAACTCCAGGACTGCTCCTCTTCTAACCAGTCTCTTCATCCTTGTGCACATTTCTTTTTTGTCTTTCCTTGTCCCCAGAATTGTTGGTATTTCTGCATGATCGAGCTGAGTGAGAACTTGTGGCGGCTGGAAAGATTTGTGGTAGGGCCCTGCCTTTTGTTGCACAGTTGCTTTTGAGCGGGCTCCAATCCTGATGGTGCGGTGTGTTGACAGATGATGGCTGCCAAGAGGATGCAGTTCTGGCTGAATCTGTTCTGAGGTATGGGTTGTTGAAACCCTGTTAAGAGTTTTGGGTTGTTGAGGCCGAATTCCAAGAGTTGCGGAGCGTTTTTATGGAGGTGCACAAGCCTTTTCTTGCAAAAAAAATTCAATGGAGCACATTTAATCCTGTCTTTTGAGGCCAGGAGTTGGTGTGGCCTTCTGACTATTGGTCCTGTGTTGTCCTGTTCCAGATGTCAGTCTTGAGCGGTTGGGGTGGCCAAACCAGTCAGGTGGACATTTGGTGTCTCGTGCTTCGTTCGTTGGAATCCTTGAGATGCTGAAGATTATTCATTGATCCTGATCCTGCTTCATATGTTTACCTTATTTGTGCATCTGTGAAGAAGTCTTTATCCTGAGGACTGTCTTTAATTTCTGTATCTTGGTTATTATCCTGGACTTCGATCTCTGCTTGATATTGTCAATTGGTTCTGCTTGCAGGGGAAATAAATAAATATCGGTGCGAAGACGTGTACCGTTGAATATCCTGATGTAAAAAGTTTATATCGCGTTAGCCAAATGTTGATTTGTGCACCATGTTTATCCTAAATGTCTTTGGCTTTCTATTGTCTGACAATCCTTGTGGTGGAAGGAGGGGAGTGCCTTTTGTTGGGAGATAAAGAACAAAGAACAATACAGCACAGGAACGGGCCCTTCGGCCCTCCAAGCCTCCGCCAATCATGGTACCTGCCTAAACTAAAACTGTATGCACTTATGGAGTCCGTATCCTTTCATTCCCGCTCTATTCATATATTTGTCTAGATGCCCATTAAATGCCGCCATCATATCTGCTCCTACCACTTCCCCAGACAGTGCGTTCCGTTTATTTACCACCCTCTGTGTAAAAGAAAAAACTTGCCTCGCACATTTGTTCTAAACTTTACCCCACTCACTTTAAATCTCTGTCCTCTGGTACTTGACTCTCCTACCCTAGGAAAGAGCATCTGACTACAGAGTTTATCTAACCTCTCCTCATAGCTAATGCCCTCCACCTCTCCTCATAGCTAATGCTCTCCATACCAGGCAACATCCTAATAAACTGCTTCTGTACTGTCTCCAAAGCATCCACATCCTTCTGGTAGTGTGGCGACCAGAATTGTACACAATTCCTCCTCCTACAGTACCATCCAACCTGTGACCTCTAACACCAGAAGGACGTGAGCAGCAAATGCATGGGAGCAGTACTCCCTGAAAATTCCCCTCCAAGCTGCACACCATCCTAACTTGGAGCCTTATCACCATCCCTTCACTGTTGCTGGATCAAAATCTAGGATCTCCGTAGCAGCGCTGTAGTTGTACCTACACCACATGGACTGCCGTAGTTCAAGGAGGCTGCTCGCCACCACCTTCTCGAGTTCAATTGGGATCGACATCACTGGTCAGGCTAGCGACACCCTAATTATGCAGTAGAATAAAAAGGAGTTTGCCATTTCACATCACCCACTGTGAAGATGAACTTTAAACTGCGGGGACTGACATGCTGTTCCACTGAAATTTGCTGATGTGTTATGACCACAGCAGATGTTATTGTTGAGCAAGCCAGATCCAAGAGTGAGCTCTGGCTCACTTGATCATAAATCTTTTTTTAATGAAAACTAGGAAAGAAGTGCTACTGACTCCAAAAGCACAGAACTCTTGTCACACCGTTTAAAATTTAATAAAATGGCAACAATCCCCGTACGTGGAGGCATTGGTGGTGATCTTTTAGGAATCACTGGAGGCAGGAAGGGTCCCACAGGACTGGAAAGTGGCTAATGTAACATCCCTGTTTAAGAAGGGAGGGAGGCAGAAGATGGGAAATTATAGGCCAGTTAGCCTGACTTTGGTCATTGGTAAGATTTTAGAGTCCATTCTTAAAGATCAGATGAGATTGTGGAGTACTTGGAAGTGTATGATAAAATAGGACTGAGTCAGCATGGCTTTGTCAAGGGGAGGTCATGTATGACACATCTGTTAGTTCTTTGAGGAAGTAACAAGGAAGTTAGGCAAAGGAGAACCAGTGGACGTGATTTATTTAGATTTCGGGAGGCCTTTGACAAGGTGCCGCATAGGAGACTGTTAAATAAGTTAAAAGCCCATGGTGTTAAGGGTAAGATCCTGGCATGGATAGAGGATTGGCTGACTGGCAGAAGGCAAAGAGTGGGGATAAAGGGGTCTTTTTCAGGATGGCAGCCGGTGACTAGTGGTGTACCTCTGGTCAGTGCTGGGACCACAACTTTTCACAATATACATTTAAGCATCTGGAAGAAGGTACCGAAGGCACTGTTGCTAAGTTTGCAGATGATATAAAGATCTGTAGAGGGGCAGGTAGTATTGAGGAAGCAGGCGGGCTGCAGAAGGACTTGGACAGGCTAGGAGTGTGGGCAAAGAAGTGGCAGATGGAATACAATGTGGAAAAGTGTGAGGTTATGCACTTTGGAAGGAGAAAGGAGGCATAGGCTATTTTCTAAATGGGAGAAAGGAGGCATGGACTATTTTCTAAATGGGAAGATGCTTAGGAAATTAGAAGCACAAAGGGACTTGGGAGTCCCTGTTCATGATTCTCTTAAGGCTAATGTGCAGATTCAGTCGGCGGTTAGAAAGGCAAATGCAATGTTAGCATTCATGTCGAGGGGGCTATAATACAAGACCAGTGATGTACTTCGGAGGCTATATAACGCTCTGAACAGCTTGGAAAGATGTGCTGGCCTTGGAAAAGGTCCAGAGGAGGTTCACGAGAATGATCCCTGGAATGAAGAGCTTGTCGTATGAGGAACTGTTGAGGACTCTGGATCTGTACTCGTTGGAGTTTAGAAGGACGAGGGGGATCTTCGTGGCCTGGATAGAGTGGATGTGGAGAGGATCTTTCCACTTGTAGGAAAAACTAGAACCAGAGGACACCATCTCAGACTAAAGGGACGATCCTTTAAAACAGATGAGGAGGAATTTCTTCAGCCAGAGGGTGGTGAATCTGTGGAACTCTTTGCCGCAGAAGGCTGTAGAGGCCAATTCATTGAGTGCCTTTAAGACAGAGATAGAAAGGTTCATGATTAATAAGGGGATCGGGGTGATGGAGATAAGGCAGGAGAATGGGGATGAGAAAAATATCAGCCATGATTGAATGGCGGAGCAGACTCTATGGGCCGAGTGGCCTAATTCTGTTCCTATGTCTTATGCTCTTATGGTTTTTAACCATTAAAAATCCAGTATTATTGCCCAAGTCCAAGAATTGTTGTCACTTTAATAAAGGTATACTGCACAACTTCCTAAATACCCCCCCCCCCCCCCCCGCCCTCTGCTGACGATTAATTTTCCGCGAAGAAGTCGACGAATGGTTTCCACCTTCGGGCGAAGCCTAACCGTGACCCTCTCAAGGCAAACTTGATTTTCTCCAAACTGAGAAAGCCAGCCATGTCCGATAGCAAGGTTTCTGACTTCGGAGGCTTTGAGTCCCTCCAAGCTAATAGTACCCGTCTCCGGGTTACCAGGGAAGCAAAGGCCAGAACTTCTGCCTCTTTTTCTCCTCCTGGATTCCCGGGTCTTCTGACACCCTGAAAGTCGCCACCTCTGGACTCAGCGCCACCCTTGCTTTTAACACCGTGGACATGACATCTGCAAACCCCTGCTAAAATCCCGAGCTTCCGACATGGCCAGAACATGTGGACATGGTTCGCTTGTCCTCCCGCACATTTTGCACACCTGTCTTCCACCCCAAAGAATCTGCTCATCCGGGCCACCTGTCATGTGAGCCCGGTGAACGACCTTAAATTGTATCAGGCTGAACCTGGCACATGTTGTGGGCGCGTTGACTCTACTCGACGTGTCCTCCTATAGACCATCCTCTAACTCTCCTCCCAGCTCCTCCTCCCACTTGCGCTCCAGCTCCTGCTCTGCGTCTCCTCTGACGCCGTAAGTTCCTTGTAAATGTCTGATCAGGGAGACTCTCCCTTCTCCTACCCACCCTCTGGAAACTACCCTGTCCTGAATCCCCCTTAGCATTAGGAGCGGGAAGGTTGACACCTGTTTACGTAGGAAGTCCCGCACCTGCAGATACCTGAATTTGTTTCCCCTCGCCAAGCCAAACTTCTCCTCCAGCGCCCTCATACTCTGAAAGCTCCCCTCTATAAACATAACCCCCATCCTCTCAATCCCTGCTCTCTGCCATATCTGGAACCCCCCATCCATACTTCCCAGGGCAAACTGGTGATTATTACAGATTGGGGACCAGACCGATGCTCCCACATGTCTCCTCCATTGCCCCCAGACTCTCCGGGCTGCCACCACCACGGGGCTTGTGGAGTACTGTGCCGGCGGGAACGACAGAGGCGCAGTTACCAACACCCCCAAACTGGTCCCAGGTTCGACTCCCTGCTGGGTCATTGTCTGTGCGGCGTCCGCACGTTCTTCCCGTGTCTGCGTGGGTTTCCTCCGGGTGCTCCGGTTTCCTCCCACAGTCCAAAGGTGTGCAGGTTAGGTGGATTGGCCATGATAAATTGCCGTTGGTGACCAAAAAGGTTAGGAGTTATTGGATTACGGGGATAGGGTGGAAGTGCGGGCTTAAGTGGGTCGGTGCAGTCTCGATGAGCTGAATGGTCTCCTTTTGCACTGTATGTTATATGTTCTAACTCCTGTTTTGTAGTTCAAAAATTAAAAAGCCAAGTTTCTCACTTGTGTCTCAAGGCGAATTTTAGATCCAAACTATTTGTTTGTAATTCAAACTCGCCGTTACCTCGTTACAAATGCATGAACGTAACACCTTGGAACTTTGATCTCTTAAATAAAAATATTTTTTTAAAAAAAAGCTTTTTCAATAAAACAAAGCAATATAACAATATATACACAACAGTTGCTGCAAGTTACAATACAGAAAGAATACAATCAACACATCAGCCCCACCCCGAGCCAATAATGATGCAAAGGCAAGGACATCCACCTTCAGCATCACTGGCGAGTCCAAAACCCCCAAAATTGCCACCAGTGGGCAAGGTGCCACTTCGACGTTAAGAATGTTAAACAAATGGGCTGCACAGTGGCCTTGTAGCACTGCTGTCTCATGGCACCGAGGCCCAGGATTCGATCCCGGCCCCGGGTCACTGTCCATGTGGATTGGCTACGCTAAATTGCCCCTTAATTGGAGAAAAAATTATTTGGGTACTTTTATATAAAAAAAAAAAGAAAATGTTGAAGAAGGAGACCAAAAAAGGGTAACCATTTTGGACATGACCAGAACATGTGTGTATGATTAGCCAGCCCCTGAAAACCACTCGCACCTGTCATCTACCATCGGGGGAAAAAAAAAGCACTCCTCCTTGCCTTGGTCAGATGAGCCCTGTGCACCACCTTGAACTAGATCAAAATAAATTGAACACAGGAGGATGTGGAATTGACCCTACCAAGATGTTCGCTCCACACAACCTCCTCCAGCATTGGACTGGGTTCACCCTCCCATTTGATCTTCACTTCACCCAACGAAGCCAACTCCGCTGATGTGAACTGATTGTAAATATCCGAAATACTCCTCCCACCAGACCCGGCTAAAGATGAAATCCTCTTCAACAGGGAGGAATGTGGTGCCAGGGGAAAAAAAGGAATAGCCTTCAGCAAAAAATAAAAATAAAATCATGGATCTGGAGTAATCTGAACAAAGTGGTCGCAGGGAGTTGAGGTTTTCCGACAGCTCCTCAAAACTGGTAAACCTTCCTCTGCGAACCTTCCTCTGTGAACAAGTCCCCAAACCTTTCCAGACCCTTCTCCCATGACCTAAACATCGAGTCTAAGCTCACCAGCACAAAGATTATTCTTGCAGATGGGCCAACAACGACATGAAATTAAATTTGAATTACTGACTGAACTGCTTCCAGAGTCTCAGGATGGAGACCATCACTGGATTTGAAGAAAATCTCTCTGGAGAGAAAGGAAGCGAGGCAGTTACTAAAGCATCCAAACTAGAGCCTCTAGAAGAACTGGTCTCCAATTGCCCCCAAATGGAACCCAGATCAATAAGCCACCCCAGTACTTACTTTATTATTGGGCTGCTAATATTAAGAATCATATTGGGCAAAGTAACCCACTCAACTGACTATCCCTCTGGAGAAACACCCTACGGATCCTTGGGGTCTTGCCCGCCCAAATAAAAAAGGAAACTAACTTGTTAACGCTTGCAAGGAAGGATTTTGTGAGAAAAATGGTGAGACACTGAAAAAGAAATAAAAACCTCAGGAGGGCATTCATAATTAATAGTGTGAACCCTGCTCAACCATCCAGGACAAAACAGGACAGGGGAAGGTTGAGCCACTTCTGTAAGTCAGACTTCACCCCAGACAAACATAATTGAATTTATGGAGTGAGGCCTAATCGTGGGCCACTCAGTTTCCAGATAATGAAAGCTTGAAAGTATTCACTCAATTTAACTTGCACCCAGAGATGGAGCCAAAACTCCGAGGTAGCTTCATTATCTTACCCACAGTAAAGACCTGGGTCCGTAATGTAAAGAAGCAGATCATCTGCGTACAAGGACACTCTATATTCCTTCCTTCTCCGATTTATCCCCTTCCACTTACTAAAAGATCTTTGTGCTATGGCCAATGGTTCAATTGCTAAAGCAAATAGAAGTGGAGACCAAGGACATACCTGCTGAGTACCCCTATTTAGCCGAAAATAACCCGAGCTTAAGGCATTCGTGTAAATGGGATTCTGTACAATAGCCGAATCCAGGATATGCACCTCCCAAAAATCTGAGGTAGCTCTACTCCACCCTATCGAATGCCTTTCCGGTGTCCATGGACACAATCCAATCTGGTTCAGGCATGAGAGGGCGAAAGACCAATATTCAACAGCTGACGTATATTGTCCTACAACTGACGACCCTTAACAAAGCCTGTCTTGTCTTTGTCTAACACCTCTTGGAAGGCAGGGCACCAAACACTTTTTTGCAAGCAATTTAACGTCTGTATTTAAAAGCAAAATTGGGGAAAAAGACCCACATTCTGTCATGTCCTTACTTTTCAAGTTTGGGGAAATAGAGGCCTGCGCCAATGTAACGGGCAACACATCCCGGGACAAGGGGTCATTGAATATGCCCAATATTAAAGGGATAAACTAATCTGCAAACTTCTTAAGACTGAATGTGGAATCCATAGCGGCCGGGAGCTTTACCCGTCTGCATTAACCAAATACATTTCCAAATTTCCTAGGGACCCAATGGGATTCCAACTCGCGCCTCACTCTTTTGCTCTCACCAAATTGCTGCCACAGTCCATTATCTGCACAATTTCCTGGGAAGCAGCCTGACATCTCAGCCTGAAAGGCGGCTGGCTTTCTCCCAGTGTTCATAAAAATGCCCCTTCGAGTGTTGCAATTGGCTCACCACCGTAACCTATTGATAGCAGATCAAACTGCGCCTGTAACATTTCCTACTCACCAGTAACTCCGGGGTAGGGACAAGCGAGTACTGGGTGGTCCACCTCAAGGAGGGAGTCCACCAACCTCTGCTGTTCCACCTTCGTAGCCCTTTCCACGTGTGTGCCTTATAAGAAATTATCCCCCCCCCCCCCCCCCCCCCCCACCCCCAGACCCCAGTGTAGAAGGTGAGATACACTCTTTTATTAAATTTCATATACCCCCCCAATGGTGAAAGATGTATGGTGCGGAGCATCGTTGTCCGAATCACAATCACCAAATACCCCACCACCTTCACCCAGGGAAGGAGAGACCTTCCCATCAAAACTTAATTTGTGAGTAGACCTGATGGACGTGGGAGAAAAAAAGGAAAAGCTTTATATTCCAGGTGTAAAAATAAAATACACCATGACTCTCTCTCTCTCTCTCTCTCTTTCCTTCCCCCCCCGCTCCCCCGGCACCCAAGATTAGCCGTTGCGAGTCCAAGTCAGGAATGGAGATCACCAAATTGGTAACACACCCTGTATCATCCAATTTGGCACATTAATATGAAGCACGATCACTAAGGTGCCTGCAAAGGGTCCACTAGCAATCACATAATTACCATTCTGATCCGCTAAGACCCTAGCCGAAAATGGAACCCTTTTTTATTGATCAAAACTGCCGCCCTCCCTGATCTAGCATCGACTCATGAGTGACATACTGACTCTCCCACACCTTCCACAACCTGTTCTGGTTCATTACCCGCAAATGGGTCTCGTACAGAAACATTACATCAGCATTCTCACTTTTCAGGTGTGCAGATATCCTCCATCTTTACACTGGGCCATTCAACCCCGCTACATTTCTGACTAACCAATTTGGCCCCCCCCCCCCCGATGTGGAGTCTGCCATTCCACCAAGAGTGGTCATTCAACAATTTAAACCCCTAACAATACAAAGTAAAATCTGTTGCCCCTCAGCAAACTATCCCTCCCTGCCCCAAAACTAAGATAATGAGCTGCAGCCTACCCCCATAACAATTATAACCCAAAGAACAATACCCCCAGAACCTTGAGAATCCAACCTTTGAAACCATTAATGCACCCAAGAACAAATAAATGAAGAAAAACACATCCCCACCCCCAATATCCAAGTAACTCGCATAAAGCCTGATCAACTTTTACCCAACCCACTGCATCCGCCTGTGCATCAAAAAAAGTATTTTGACTCAAAAGTCACTCAGAGCCTCGTTGGGTACACCATCCCAAATCGAACTCCATTCTTATATGGACAGCCTCCGTTTTATTAAATGCCGCGGACGTCCTCAACAGCTCCACTCCACAATGTCTTGATACATGCTGATGACGTGACCTTCCCATTTATAACCCTTCGCCCATCTCTGGACCCGTTTCCTTGTCCTGAAAACTTTACGATAACAGCTCATGGCGATTCATTGAGATGGGGCTCCTGCCGAAGTATCCGGTGTGCTCGATCTAGATTGAGAGGGGACTTGAACCCACCTTCCCCCACCATCTTCCCAAGCATCCTCAAAGTGTATTCTTTTATTTAAATTTAAAAAAAAAAAATTTAGAGTACTCAATTATTTTTTTCTAATTAAGGGGCAATTTAACATGGCCAATCCACCTACCCTGCACATCTTTGGGTTGTGGGGGTGAAACCCACGCAAACATGGGGAGAATGTGCAAACTCCACACGGACAGTGATCCAGAGCCGGGATCAAACCTGGGACCTCGATGCCGTGAGGCAGTAGCACTAACTACTTTTGAAATGTATTCTGTGGACGTTGGGCCTTCCATTACCTCTGGCGACTCCACAGTTCATAATTCTGCCCCCTAGAACAATTATCCGGATTGTTCACTTTGGCTGTAGTGTTTTATTCACATCGGCAAATACATGTCAGCTTCCAGAAAGGTAATCTGGCCACTGTGCTTTGCGCGAGCTGCCTCCACTCCCTTTATCGCAGCGCCATGCGCTTTTACCAACTCGTTAGTCTTTTCCAATGTGTCCGAATGAGAGCCAGGTCCTCTTCTGCCGACTGCTTCAGCTTTATAATTTGTTCTCATTCTATCTCCTGCCCGTTGGAAGAAGTTGGAAGAGTGAGTAAGCCAGGTGGGAGGGGTCATTATTATGCTGCCTGCTTTCCCAAGGCAGCGGGAGGTATAGACAGTCAAGGGATGGAAGGCAGGTTTGTGTGATGGACTAGGCGGTGTTCACGACTCTGTGAAGTTTATTGCGGTCTTGGGCTGAGCAGTTGTCATACCAGGCTGTGATGCAGCCAGATCGGATGCTTTCTATGGTGCACCTGTAAAAGTTGGTAAGAGTCGATGTGGACATGCCGAATATCCTTAGTTTCCTCAGGAAGTATAGGTGCTGATGTGCTTTCTTGGTTGTAGCATCGACGTGGGTGGACCAGGACAGATTTATGGTGGTGTGCACGCCTAGGAATTTGAAGCTGTCAACCATCTCCACCTCGGCCCCATTGTTGCAGACAGGGGCGTGTACGATACTTAGCTTCCTGAAATCCATGACCAGCTCTTTTGCTGACGGAGACTGTTGTCGTTACACCTCTCTTAGATTCTCTATCTTCCTCCTGTATTTGGACTCATCGTTGTTTGAGATCCAACCCAATACAGTAGTGTCATCAGCCAATTTATAGATGGAGTTGGAGCCACATTTTGCCACGTAGACATGTGTGTATAGGGAGTATAGTAGGGGGCTAAATCCGCAGCCTTGCGGGCCCTGGTATTGGTATTGAGAACTATCGTGGAAGAGGTGGTGTTTATTCTTACTGATTGTGGTCTATGGGTCAGAAAGCCGAGGATCCAATTGCAGAATGAGAAGCCGCCCTAGTTTTTGAAGCTTTGATAAGAGCTTGGATAGGATTATGGTGTTGAAGGCGGAGTTGTCAATAAATAGGAGTCTGATGTAGGAGTCCTTGTTGTGGAGATGCTCCAGGGATGAGTGTTGGGCCAGGGCGATGGTGTCTGCTGTGGACTGGTGTAGCAGCATGTGAATTGTAGTGGATCTAGGCATTCTGGGAGTATGGAGTTGATGTGCTTCATGACCAACCTGTCAAAGCACTTCATTACGATCAATGTCATGGCCACCAGACAATGGTCATTGAGGCCCCCCCACCCACAATCTCTCATCACATCTGTTACTGCCAAGTGTGAGGCTTAAGCAGTACTTTAGAATGAGACAGATCTTCACACTTTATATCATTTAGAAATTAATATGTAACTTTTTGGGAAGCAACATATTGAAGACATTTTTTTTCTGTGCCTATTTAATATTTTTACTGCCCGTTCTTGTATGTGAAGAAAAAAAAACCTGCTTACACTCGATACCTGTTCTCAAATGATACTCAGTGCAGCACCAGTGTACTTGTGTGAGGTCATGCTGTGCTAGTTATTCTTGATAATCAACAGAAGGTTTACTCCACCCTAGCTCCGAAGAAATGCATGTAAATCCTGCAGAGAATTTGCTTTATTTAATCGAAACTTTTTTTTCTTTTAGATATTGCCGGAGACATAGCCAGTAACCATGGAATTTTATGATTCTCAGTACCTCCTCATCATCATCCCAGCAGTGGTAATTGCTATAATTTTTCTGTTCTTCTGGCTGTTTATGAAGGAAACGTCATATGATGAAATACTTGCTAAACAAAAACGAGATGTGAAACTTGTTCCAGCGAAAGTTGACAAGAAGAAAAATGAAAGGAAGAAGAATAAGAAGAAAGAGAACCCAAATGGTAATTTGCACGAATCTGATTCAGAGAGTGCAGTGCGAGACCTGGAATTGATGGATACCTTAACACTTGATGATGAACCACCCATTCATATTGTGTCACCTGTAGTCGAAGTTTCAGTTGGGTTAAAAGAGAGAAAGAAAAAAGACAAGAAAACATCAAGATCCGTGCCAGAAGAACATTTCGGGAGGGATTTTGAAGGATCAAAATCTGCAGCCAAGAAAAATGAACCCCTCCCAGTTACCAAGCAGCCTACTCCTCCAGAAATGTCCAGTTCTAAAAGAAAGGCTGGACAGAAGAAACATAAGAATGGTGCAGGTAAGAGAAAAGTGCAATTTTGGCCTTCACCTTTTCACAAGTTAAATTTGCAGCTTTCTGCGTACAAAAAGATCTTGTTCTGGATGTAGGCTTTGTCTAATTGATGTCTATTAATGTGATACAGCCGGATGTAGCAAATTATAGACTGAATTTGCGTGCTGTATTACAGCCACATAGAAGCAGCCTGCCATTGCATAATAAAAGCTGCCTTTATTTTTTAAAAACCTATAAGTTAGAGTGGCAGTTGCTGGAAAGAGAGCAAAGCATTTATTTGGGTATTTATCTATCTGGACTTTCATTTACAATTTAAAAAAAAAAAAACTGATTTTGCTTCGGGGTGTAGGGCCTTCGTGTTGACTCAAATTTTGTGGTCAGCAACAAAAGGATGGTACTTGAATCACTTTGAAGAAAGCAGAGCTGTGGTATCAATTTCCCATCTTGATATCTATTTAATTCTGGCACCATTTATAGGGGATCTCCAGGAACAGGGAGTTAATCAAGCAGGCTGAGCAACTAAGACTAATGGACTGTTTAGTTTTATCTCCTAAATATTGGATGTTGAAGTGAGGAATTAATGCCTCATTTGTACAGAGCCTTGGTCTGACACCACCTGTAGCACTGGATTTTGTTTTGGCCTGTGAACTCCAGGATGTGGGCCTTGGAAGGTGTACAACAGGGCATAAAGTGTTCAATTGAGGATAATTTACATAAGTCATTTGTATTCCCATGCGTTTTAAAGAATGATTTGATTAAGGTCTTTAAAATTACAACAGAATTTAGTGGTTAGATGCAGAGAAACTGCTTATTACAGTAAGAGAACCTAGAATAAGATGTTGGCCAATGAAATTGGCAATCGTACTTTCCCCCACAGGCGGTGGAAGTTTCGAACTGTAGTCTGCTAAGCGGCTGTAGTTACTGGGTTGTCTGAGAGCATGAAGGTTTTTTTTGGTAAAAGATATGGAGACGATCTAGGTGCTGATCTGATAAAATGACAACAGGTTCAAGGAGCTGAATGCCCTGCTTTTGTTTCTTTTGTACTGAAGACATTATTTAAACAATACAACCAAAATGCTGGTTAACTTCAGTTATTGGTAGGTGTTTGTGCCAGAAGCATCACAAGACTGTGGATGAAGGGGAGTTGGGCCATGGCATCTTTTTTTCAAATGGTATCTTTGGTTCAAGGAGTTGATTGGTTACATTATTGGAAAAGAGGGCACTATGATGATATTCCTAATTGATAATTTACATAAATGTAATTTGTATTCCCTTGAACAGATTAAAGCAAAGTATGAAATTTTCTGCCGCATTTGACATTCATGCTATGCCTTGTGACCGTTTCAGTTCATTGGATGAAAGTAATTGTGATGCACAAATTTGGAGTACCTATCTGCAAACAGAAAATACAGGTGCTGTGATTTGCTAAAACCAGTAGCCAGGACTGACTGGTAAAAATGGGACTTCTCAGGCATCTTTTTAAAGGAATCCTGGTGTTTCATTTTGCATTGAGGTCTGCTGTTGGAGGTGGGTAGCAAAAGCAAGGAAAGTGTGGAACTATATCGCCCTTCCTTCACTGCCACTGGTTCAAAATCTTGGAACTCCCTGCCTTGCATCATATGGACATGAGCGGTTCAAGGAGGTGGCTCACGGCCACCTTCTCAAAGGCAGTTAGAGATTGGGAACAAATGCTGTCTCAGCTAATGATGTCCAAATCCTGTGAATAAGCATGCAGCTTCAAAAATGTTCTAGTATCTAGGAACCAAAAATAACTTATTAAGTTGTGGTGTATTTCATTACAGGTCTAGTATATTTTTATCGTTCCTGCAATGAGCAATATTGAGGAGCAGTATTCTTTGTAAATCATTTGACACTTGTAGTCTTGACTGACCAACACTTTGGTCCCCTTCTCCATCCCAAATACCCAATGACCAGGACAGTATTGTGTGTTTTCAGGAGAAGCTTTTAGAAGCTTTTTTTTATCATTGTGTGAGTCTGTCTGTCTGTCTCTCTCCCTCTCTCTTTCTCCTCCTTGCTGTAGAGATTGAACAGTTTGTGTTGTATCATGTCAGCTCCACTACTATTTATTTGAGTGAATTAACTGATTTGCTATCTTAGTAAGTTGAATTGTTAAAATAAGATTTTTGCTTTATTTTTAGCTGCTACTGTCTCTGAGCAGTTTGATAGCTACCAGATTTATCCAGACAGATTGGAAACTACTGCACATTTTGCAGAGCCGAGAGGGGGTGTATCCTCTTTATGGAGACAGGACAGTAAGTTTTTTTTAGAGCCAGGATGCTATATTAAAATTCATATACATGTCCATTAGAAGTGTAAAGCTTTTTTTCTAAAGCACAGTTTAATCTAATGAAATGTCATGATCCTTTTTATTTAGTTGTTCCATACAACATAATTGCTAAATTTGTATTTGTCAGTTAGTTGTTTGGCATTTTAAGTAATAAACATCCATTGCTGGAAGTCTTTTTCAAAATGACAACTTGATTCTTGCTTTGAGAATGTGTGCATTAAATTGACTTATTTGAACTTTCCCATTTTTTTATATCCATTTGTAAATCCCTTTGTAAAAAATGGGATTCCTTGTAGAAACACAATGGACCTTGCAGTGCTCTTTACTTTGGGTGGAAAGCTTGATAATTTCCCCTCTTAACCTGGAAAGAAAAATTAGAATGCTGATTGCTGTGCTAGAAAAACCCCAGGGTCGGTTTTGAGCATGTTAGCCAATCAGTCCACACACATTTGGTTTTTAGAAATGACCTGATCAAAATAAATATATATCATCATTGATGTGCTGATACTCGAGGAATGTATCCTGGTAATCGTGACAGAAATAGATGTTGGATTCAAATCTAAATTTAAAATCTTTGTAAGCCTTCCACATGGTTCTAATATATATATGTATATGTAGATGGTATTAGTGAGGCGAAATTGAAGATGCCAGTATCTGTAGTGCAGCAATTTCAAGTATAGTGACTTGGTCACATTGACTGCTGTATATTATTACAAAATTATGATGGATATGGAAGGTCAGTGGGCCTTTTTTTATTTTCTTTGAAAAGAATTTAAAGTTCTCTCCCCTTCTCTTATGACGACCAATTGTTTCTTAAATAATTTATTATTTTTTGGAAAGCCATTTCAAATGCCCATTATTTTTGTATAAAGAAGGAATTCCTCCTGAGTTACAAGTTTTCCGTTTGTTAGTTTGAATCTTATGTTCTTTGTCCCACTCTCAAATTGTATTCTGGATTTACTTTTCTGATTTCTTGTATTATTCTCTGAATCTCTATGATAACCTTTTGGTCACCACCTATCCTGTTTGAAAAGCCCAAGGTTCTTCAGCCTTCCCTCAAACACGAAGGTGCAGACAAGGATTGTTGTCTGTACACCTTCAACACTTGAATTTCTCACATCTCGGCTACCAGAATTAGACCAGACTGGAGCACTGTATGGTTCGAACATCTTTTCCCATAACTTGTATTGTTTTTGGTTTTAGTTTTGTGATTGAACATTCTCTTTGTTAATAGCCAACCAACGCAGAACAGTTAACCGATTGGCCGTTTCAACTTCCATCTGTGGCTATTTTGGTGCCATGTCAGTAGCCACTTTCAGCACTATCTGCCACCTTATTTTTCCATCTTATGTGCAATGTTTTACACTTGCTCATATTAAATTTCATCAGCCGCCATCTCATTTGCATTTTGTCTAACTCATTCTGAAGAAACTAGATCAGTAGCAAGAGGTGAGAAGCTACTTCTCTGTTTGTTAATGGTATTTTTCTTTTGAGGGCTGGCAGGCTGTTCTGACATTTAAAAAATGAAAGAATTTTTCATTATAACAAAATAAAACCACAAGCACTTGTTGAAAATATTTTTATTGAACATTGAAAATTTTATATCAAAAATTTACAAAAAAAATCAATGCATATAT
This sequence comes from Scyliorhinus torazame, assembly GCF_047496885.1. Lineage (NCBI taxonomy): Eukaryota > Metazoa > Chordata > Chondrichthyes > Carcharhiniformes > Scyliorhinidae > Scyliorhinus > Scyliorhinus torazame. The sequence goes on along the minus strand of NC_092708.1, from coordinate 320,903,704 downwards.
CAAAGGATTGCAAACGACAATAGTAACAATAATCACAGTAACAGAAATACAGCCTTCCTCCCTCTTCCCTGCTCCCTAACAGTTAACAGTGATCAATTCCTTAAAGTACAACATGAAAGGCTGACATCTATGGTAGAACCGATCGACTGACCCCCTCACTGTAAACTTTACCACCTTGAGGTACAAAAATTCACGTCAAATCACCTAGCCAGGTTGAGGCGCTAGGTGGCATCACCAGTCTCCACCTCAGCAGAATTCACCTTGTGGCAATCAACGCGGCAAATGGCAGGATATCCGACACTCTAAATGTAGAGTGGCAGGGCTCTAAATCAACGTTTAGGATTGCCGATATGGTGCTGAAGAAAGATCCCTTGGAAAGAGCACCCTATATAAAAGCAAATTACTGCGGATCCTGGAATCTGAAACGGAAGAGAAAATGCTGGAAAATCTCAGAAGGTCTGGCAGGATCCGTAGGGAGAGAAAAGAGCTAATGTTTCAAGTCTGATGACTTTGTCAAAGCTAATAGACAGAGAAAGTGGAAAATATTTATACTGTGAAGTGAGAATGAAAGATGAGTCATAGCCACAGAAACCCAGGGAAACCGGGTGCTGATGGCCATAGAAACCAAGGGGAAAGAGTGCTAATGGCAGTCCCCATAGAGAACCAAAGATGTGAAAGGCCAAACAGCAGAGAAACTTAACATCAGAGGGTGAACTGTAGATGTGGGGAAGGGGGAAGCAAAGAGGAGAAAGGGTAAGGAAATGTGGATAAGATGGGGGGGGGGGAGGTTATCCGACCCAGGCCCACACCCCCACTCTATCCCCACAACCCAGTAACCCAACCTAACCTTTTGGACACAAAGGAGCAATTTAGCATGGGCAATTCACCTAACCTGCACGTCTTTGGACTGCGGGAGGAAACCGGAGCACCTGGAGGAAACCCATGCTGGCGCTGGAGAAAGTGAAAATTCCACACGTGCAGTCAGCCAAGGATGGAATTGAACCCGGATCCCTGGTGCTGTGAGGCAACAGTGCTAACCACTGTGCCACTAGTCGTCGTTGGACCAGTCCCAGCTTTTCTCTGATGAAGATATTGCCAGCTTCGGCGTGTCGAAGAAATAAAATTTCAAGTCCATTGTGACCCGCAGTCCCGTCGGGTACACCATCCCAAATTGAACCCCTCCAATAAAGGACTGCCATTGTCTTGTAGAAGGCCGCATGCCATCCGCACTGTGTGCCCGTCCCAGTCAATATTATGGTTCTTTTTCGTCCACTCCAAATTATCCTTTTGGATAATTGTGAAAACGGATAATCACTGAGCTCCCGGTGGCATTCAACTGTGGCTTCTGCTGGAGCACCCAATGAGCTCTGTCCAGCTCCAGAGGGAAGAACAACTCCTCTCCTCCCACCAGCTGAGAGAGCACCTCCCGAGAAATACTCGGTTGGCTTCGAGCCCTCCTCTTCCGGCAGCCCCACAAACCTGGGGTTCAGCCATCTCGACTTGTTCTCAAGATCTTCCACTTTTAACCTTGGGTCTTTGCTCTCTGCCAGAAGCAGCAGCTCCCCTTCCATTGAGGCAAACTGCCCCTCATGCTGGGACTAGGCCTCCTCCACACCCTTCAACGTCTCACCTTGCGCTTTCACCACATTCGAGGTCTTGCCAATTGGGCCCAACGCCTCCATAGTTTTAAATGATTCCTTTGTCTCCTTGCCGCTTGAACTGCCAATTCATCGTTTTTCTGCAGTTTTCCAGCTCCTGAGCCATCACCACAGCCAGAGTGCCATGTAATGGGAGTGACAGACATTTTCCTCTTTCAGGTTATTTTGTTGGGCTAGCCTCGTCTGCTTTCTTCGCATTGGGCTTCTTTGATGTGTTTGACATGCCTCCATCGGGTGAAAGTTCTTCGAATCAACAAATGGGTTTGGAAACCAAAATCGCCTGGAAAAATGGGTAGAAGGGATAAAAACAAAGACCCTGCCTCCTTTTGTGCGTCTTGCTCTTGCATGACGTCACCGGTAGTCCACAACACAACAAATACAACTGCCCCCCCCCCCCCCCCCCCCCCCCCCGGCTAAAGGAAAGCAACTTAACCAAAAACAAAACCCATTCTGCCATCTGATGGTGACTAGCCCCAAATTAATGGCTGCAGTCTCGAGTAGAACCCTTTTACTGATGCCTTCAGAGACCACAAAGTACAAAATCTCCCAAGATCACTGACCTAGACTGAGGCACTGGGTGGAACAGGAGACCTCCACCCAAGCAGAACTCTCCTCCGGGCTCTCGACGAGGTGAAGGCCTCACCTTCACCCATGTCTGCAGCACCGGTGATTCTGAGACCTCGAAAATAGCCACCAGCAGACAAGGTTCCAGTTCAATCCCAAGAGCCCCTGACATTGTGCTAAAGATGGAGACTCAGAAGCTAATAAATTTGGGACATGACCAGAACATGTGCGTGTGATTTGCTGGCCTCCTTGAACATTGCTCACACCTGTCTTCCACTCCTCAGAAGAAACCTCTCATCCGCGCCCTGGTCAAGTGTGTCCCATGTAAGAACTGAATCCAGCTGAGCCTAGCACATGAGGTGGAGTTGACCCTGTGAAGAGCCTCAATCAACCACACGGCCCAGCATCTTCTCCCCCCCCCCCCCCACAATGCACACACATGCAGCAAATGTAACCTATCCAAAGGGGAAAGTGAAGGTGCCAGGGGAAAGGGAGGGATCACCTTGTGCAAGAAGTCGCGGATTGGAAAAAAACAAATAAATTAGTCTTCGGGAGTTGGAATTTATCCGACAACTCCTCAAATCGGGTGAACTTCCCTTCTCTAAACATGTCCCTCCCTCTCCCATGACCTTGACCTGAACAATGAGTCCAACCCCGCTGGCACAAAGAGATGATACTATTGATTGGGGCTAACATCGACATGGAGCCCAGCTTAAAATGTTGTCTGAACTGCCTCCAAATCCTCGAGTGGCCAACACTACCGGACTAGAAGTAAATTTTGTGGGGAAAACTGAAGCAGAGGAGTAGCTAAGGCCTTGCAATTAGTACCTCCACAAGAGCTCACCTCCATCCGTGCCCAAATGGGATCAGGAACCTTAAACCACCTCTGTACTTTTGCAATGTGTGCATCCCAATAATAAATAACCATTTGGGTAGCGCTAGGACCCCTGGCTACCTCTCCCTCTGCAGAAACATGTTACAAATCTGTGAGGTCTTTCCTGCCCAAATAAAGGAAAATATTTTATTAAGCAAGGAAGACTGAGGAGAAAAATGGGGAGACACTGAAACAAAAATAGAAACCTCAGGAAGACATTCATTTTTACCATCTGACCCTGCCCACCAAGGTCAAAGGGAGTTTATCCTACTTCTTCAAGTCAGAATTAACTCCATTCGTCAGACTAGTGAAATTTTGTTTATGGAGCAAGGCCCAGTCGTGGGCCACCCGGATTTCCGGAAATGAAAGCTATACCTGGCCAAGCGAAAAGGCAACGTCTCCAGATCAGCTCCCCTCCTGGAGAATTCACCGGGAAGTATTCATTTTTGTCCAGATTCAATTTGTACCTCGAAGGAGCCAAAACACCTATGTAGCTTTGTTATCTCCTCCACATTGGTAAGTGGATCTGTTACATACAGAAGCAGATCATCTGCATTCAAGGACACCCTAGCTCCTTTCTTCCCCTCCACCCTATCGATGACTTCAATACTATGGCCAGAGGCTTGATTGCCAAGGCAAACAAAGACTGGGACAATGGACAACCCTGCCTCTACCCCTATTCAACTGGAAGTAGCCTGAGTTTGGGGCATTTGTATGAACACTTGTGGAAGGGGGCCCTGTACAGAAGATAAACCCAAAACCGAACCTCCCAAGGATCTGATGGGTGCTCCCACTCTACACTATCAAATGCTTTTTCCAGCATCTATTGAAATAAATCACCTTTGGCTCATGGACTTGAGAGGTGGACAGGACGATATTAAGTAGTCAACGTATGTTGGCCGACAGCTGCTGCCTCTTGACAAAACCAATCTTGTTCCTCTGCAATTGCCCCTGAAAGGCAGGGCCCTAGTACATTGTCAGCACCTTCACCAACAGCTTAACGTTTGTGTTCAGCAACGAGATGGGATGGTACAATCCACATTGTCGGATTCTTCAAAATCAAGGAAGTTGATGACTGCGCCAGTGTGATTGGCAATACTCCCGGGACATAGAATCTTTAAACATGTCTAACAACAAATGGCTCAACTGACTCGCATATTTTTTACAAATTCAATAGGGAATCCGACTGGGCCCGGAGCTTTACCTGACTGCATTAAACCCATACACTTCATGATCTCCTCCGGGCTCACTGGGGTTCCAACTCCTCTCGTCTCTCCTGTTTGACCACTGGGCTGGACAACCCATCTAAACTTGCATCATGTGCAACTTCTCTCCTACGGGCTCCGATTTATATACATTTTGGTAAAAGGCATCAATAGAGGCATTTAACTTTGCTGGGGCGGACACTAGCCCACCACTCCAGTCCCTCACCTGCAATCTCCTGCAAGGCAGCCTGCTGTCTCAGCTGGTGCGCTAAAAGATGACGGGCCTTCTCCCCATGTTCGTAAAATGCTCTGCTCGTGCATCGCAGTTGGTGTGCTGTCTTGCTTGTTGAAAGCAGCTCAGATTGCACTTGCAACTTCTCCCTGCTCGCCAGCAACTCCAGTTTAACTGGTCAAGAAGGGCCAAAAAGCCAAATCCTATGAAGGAGCCACCTTGTCTGTGACCATTCACCTCGTAGCCGCCACTAGAAGTCCAAGATACCCTTCTGTTAATCAAAACCTGAACTTCTCGGGCCCGACCATCAAAACCCGAATGGAATACCTGCCCCATTCGGCTTTCCTGTAACCTTGTCTGGTCCTTGATTTGCAGATTGGTCTCTTGCAAAAACAGCACATCAGCATTCAAACTCTTCCGGTGCGCAAGCACCCTGGACCTATTTTTTGTTGGTTGGTTGGTTCAATCCCCTTGCATTCCAAGTGACCAGCCAGACAGGGGGCAGTCTATCCTGCCCCATAATCCAAAGTCCTTAATTTCCACCATGTGAGGTAACCCAGCAACTACCCAGAGTGCCGACGCTAGGCCTACCCAAGATAGCTACCAAAACCCCCGTCTCCCACCAACACTGCACCCAAATAAACAACAATGTGAACAAACCCCTCCCCCTCCAAACCCCAAAGAAAAATCCAAAACTGATCTTTAAAGTTCCCATATACAATAAACTGCAGGTACCCCCACCACTCAGCTCCCGTTGGCTAATGACAGTTAGCAGGGCAGCCCTTGCTCAGAATAAAAACAGAATAGATAACCATAACACCAGCCACTCCCCACCCATATGCAACTTTAATAGTCAAAGAAAGTAGAACAATACCCATCCCATACAATTGCAAGCTCCAAACTAGCCCAGAAACGTCCAGAAAATCCCCAAAATTGCATGTCCTCCCATACACCGATCTCACAAATACAATTAGCTCATCCCTAGTCCATGCTTCTCCACACACAAACACATCCGCCTCCTCTGCGCATCAAATTAATAGTCTTTCACGTCGTAAGTCACTGTGCAGCGTATACCGCACCAAATCTAAGACCGTTTCTATACAACGCAGCATTGGTCTCATTGAACACTGCACATCCCCTCGCCAGTTCCGCTCCTACATCCTGGTAGAGCCTAATGGTATGGCCCTCCCATTTATATCCCCGATGGTCCTTCGCCCACTGCAGGACTCGTTCCTTCTCCTGGTAGCGATGGGACTGTACAATGATTGCCGGTGGTGGTTCACCCGAACAGGGCATTTGCCTGAGTGAGCGGTGGACCAGACACCGTTCTGGAAGGAGTGTCATTCAACCCTCCCCAAACATCTGCAACATGTCTTCTGGCCCCCCCGGCAGCTCCACGAGAAGGTTCTGCCTTCTCGAGCGATTCGCCAGATCATCCACTTTGGCCCTGAGCCCTGGCCACCTGTGCCAACTTGGCTTCCGGGGAGTGGAAGTAACCAGAGTATCTGGTTACTCTGCCTCGAGAGGGCCACCTCTACATCCTGTATCACCAGGCCGAAGGCCTTTACCGTCTGGCCCGTTGTTGCCAGGACTGCGCGAATGGGCGCAAGGGCTCCTTCTGTTGCTCTGTCAAGGTGCTCGGAGACAGCCTGCCATAACATTTCTACTGCCAAGATGCCTGTAAGCATCTCTGCAGTCAGTGAAGGAAACCCCCCCCCCCAAAAAAAAAAACGAAGTACTGCCCGAAAAGGACCAAAATCAAAGTACTCTGACAGGAGCCAGCTCCTGTGTGACTGTTCTCTACATGCTGCCACCAGACTTCGACCTGCTCCGACATGTTGAGGAGTGATGGAGTAGCAACTGCGATCAATCCAATGCTCAATGATGTTTTGTTCACATTTTGACTTGGGTGAACAAGACCGAGGCAGAAGTCTTTTATTATTTTTTCCTGCCTTAAGAGTACCTAACTTAGTACAGATCAGTAATTGGAACTTGAGTTCCTACTGTGAAATTGAGTGAGCCATTTTGTTGCTGTGGGGCATTTTTCCAGTTGTAGCAAATGGTAATATTTTGAAGCAAATCTGAATGTGCCCACAAGTTTGTGATCATTTAATTTGTGATACTGGAGCTTGCTTTGCATCCCCGCCTCTTCCTCATTTTTAGTCTTGAATATTTTGTCACCATTTCTGAAAAGGTCTATTATTTTGTTCATGAGCAATAATGTGACATTTCAGACTGAAGATCAGGATGTAATTGATCAACTGTTTGAGATTCTGAGGAGAAGTTCTGTGTGTTGCCCTTATCCTACTTCATATTTTAACTTTTGCTTTTCAATTGGAATTTTGCAGGTGAAGCGGTTCAGGATGTTCGCAATATCAAAGAACACACTGAATCTGTTCAAACTGTTCTCAAAAAGCAAGAACCAGTGCTTCTCTCGATGGAATCTAAACCACATGAAAGTGGACTTGGGAAAAGAAAAACTGCATCTAAAAAACAAAGAATAGAACCAGGTCAATATTCTTGAATTGAATATTCTCTTCACTAAAAGAAAATCCACCATATTTTAGAAAAATAGACATCAATTTGGAAGTTTTGTGTTGTAGTTTCAGCTTCAGTCGAGAATCTCCCAATGAAGTCCACAGTCTACGTTGCTTTGGATAATGCTGAGGGTGGTGGTGGCCATGCTGAAAAGAGGGATATTGCGGTTGATGACAAAAGCCAAGTGATTAGTGGTATGCAAAAACCCACTTCCAAGAAACAGAGGAATGAATATGATAAAGGTAATCTGCTATTCATTCTTGCCTATTGGCAGAAGTTGTAACAATTTCACTACTTCAATATAGAGTAGCTCTTGGGTATATGGATGCTTTATTTTGGAACTGAAGCACTCTTGGGTTGTGCTGGCCTTGAGTGCATTTTGCTCAATGCTGGCTCTGCTTTATCTAGTTGTGGAAGTTGCAACAATTGATAAGTTTATATTGGAGAGCAACACAGCATTTTTAACAATGGAGATATTTAAACTCCTTAAAATGTTTATGCTGTGCTGCTCTGAAGGGAGCATTCCTGACTGCATTAAAACGGCAATTCTGTAGGCTGTTAATTTGCAATCATTGGCGAGAAGACTAAAGTGTTGATTGGCTTTTTATGTTTAAATCTCTGCAACATAATTATGCTTATAACTTGGATTAATCCATGTCATTAACCAAATCGGAAATGACTTTCTGTAACTTTCTGGATGATCAGGTATTATAGTTATCAAACAAACTGACTGTTACAAGGTAACGGAACCTTGTAAATCCTTTTGCAACTATCTTTATTACTACATGCATATCAGATGTGAAAATGCAATAGAGTTGTTTTGCGGAGCTTGACCAAGCTTTTCATTGAAAATTTTAACTGTTTCAAGTTTGACAAAAATGTGGTTGTAGTTTGGCCTCGGGTGTTTGATTGCAAGGGAATCATTCAATGGAAAAGGTGGGCGGGGAGTGCTTGCCATTTCAGATCTTTGCTCTTCATGAGTTTGTGCATATTCTTTATCACTTGTGTAGCCTGAAGGTGATGCGTTCATAGCTAAAATGAACCAAGTTTACTGCAGAGCACTGTATTTCTGTGAATCTTTCTGTTCTTGAGTCTAATGCCTACATACCTACATATGATCGTTTCCACCTTTTTGAGGGGGACATATTGCCAAAAATTATTTATTTTAGAAGCTGAACAGATTTTCTTCATGTTGCTACATTTCACATTTGTGGGGCTGAATAGCTGTCTTTGATTTGTTTTTCATCAGCCCGCTCAGAAGCATTGTGTCAGTAAAGAGGTTGTTGATTGTACTTATCTGAGTTAAGAACTGCCAGTTCATTTCAGTCCAGATATGGAGCACTATCTGAGTTGCCGTCATCTCGAAGATTATATGTAGTATTATTTGTTCCTTCATTTAAACATCATCGTTCACATACAGCAAAGAACTAGCTCCTATCCCTGACCCTAGCTCCTATCCCTGACCCAACAGCCAAGGTCCCTGGCTTGGACCTTGCTTAAACAGTGGACAGTGCCCATTTGATTCTATGCAGGGCAATAATGATTTGGAGACCTGCTCCATAAACCCAAGATGAGGAATAACAAAAATGTGATTTATGACTAAGAATCCAAGACCATGCAACAAATGCATGTGGGATGCATCTCCGTTCACCAGTTATAGAGTCATAAAGGTACCAGAACTGTGCACAGTATTCCAAATGTGGCCTTACTAATGTCTTGCCAACTTCAGCAAGATGTCCCAACTCCTGTATTTAATGCTCTATGGCATATCAAGAGATCGTCAAATGAACAGCCAAACTTGACTTTCCATTATAAGCTTTTCCTGCCATACAAAACTACTTGTAGCCTTATCTTAATTTCCTTTTTGGTCCATTAGTTCTTTAGCTTTTAAAATAATTAAATAAAACATTATTCTAGTGCAGTTGCATCATCTGATCATTATTTATGAATGAAAGCTTGTGGATTTTCTCTTTACTAATGCCCATGTTACTCATCCGGTTGTTGCAAGTTAACATTCAAATGGTACTGCAGTGCATCAGCTCCGCTGCAACCCACAGTGATGTTCCAGTTTCCGTTGTCACTTGTGCCACTATATGTATGGACATGTATCTATTTCATCTTCCATTGTTCACTTCCATATATGGAAACTGGCAACAGGCATGTACTACCAGTTTCACCTGGTGATGTCAAACCTAGTCATGGTTCCACTAAACTAATGGGAGGTGAATTTATTCCAATAAGTTGGAAATCAAGCTTCAACTGCTCCAGCCTTAACCATGACACCTTAACTGTTTGAGCAGGATTGATGTGTGCTCACCTGAATTTCTTTTCTTGATGGCTATTGAGCACATTGCTAGAGAAGTACATTTATCAGCTGGCCTGTGCTTTGCCTTCTCTTTCTGTACTGACTGAATGCCTTGTCAATGAAATAACTCCATTTCCTCATACAAATGTGCTGATTTTTGTTTTGAACTGATTAGTTACAGAAGTTCCATTGCCCACTCCACAAAAAAGTTGATTGTGTCCTATTCTAACGGGAGTTTGTAACAGTTGAGGTGTTTTCAGTTTTGATGTTAAATGTTGAATAAATGCAATTCCATAGAATATTTCAAATGTTCAGTTACTGTCTCAGGAGGCCCACAAGTTACTACATGATCTTTAAAATGTGATGCTGATTATACTTCCTTTTCAGAAAATGCAGATATCAAATTTAAGGATTTTCTCTCTTCTTTGAAAACTATGACATTTACTGAGGAGGAAGCTATCTATGTTGCCGATATTCTGAAAGAGAAGGCTACGGTGCTTCACGATATTTGGCAGAAAGTAAGTAGCATACTCATGCTTTACTTGATAAAAAATTATTTTGGATGAAGTCATCCATACAAAATGCCCCACAGTTCTTCTAATGTATGAGTTGGTGCTTACTTTCACCTCTTAAGATTGAACGTTCACCTGGTCCGAAATGCCTCTTTCTCCGACTTTAAAAAAAAAAAAAAAAAAAAATTTAGAGTACCCAATTCATTTTTTCCAATCCAGCTAGCCTGCACATTTCTGGGCTGTGGGGGCGAAACTCGCACAAACGTGGGGAAAATGTGCAAACTCCACACGGACAGTGACCCAGAGCCGGGATCAAACCTGGGACCTCAGTGCCATGAGGCAGCAGTGCTAACCACTGTGCCACCGTGTTTCCCTTTTCTCCGACTGTTCTGAACACTCAAGATACCTAAAATGTCCCACGATAGCAACCTTTTTTATTTTTATATCATAGTTTTCAACTGACACTTATTGTGTGTGCCTGCGTTGACATGACCTTCATTCAGGCTTTAAGGTTATTCATGAGATAAGTTTAAATCCCACCAGGGCAGCTGGAGGACTTAAAAATTCATCTACTTGATAGAATTTTTTTTAAGGGGCTTGAAAGGGTAGAAAGATGACTTTGACAATCTAGAACATGCAGTCACGTTGAGTATTTTGAAATCTCTACCCCAGGGAACAGTGAGTTCTCCGTTGTTTAGTATATTTGGGACAAAAAACAATCAACAGACTTTTGATTATAATGGGTTATAGAATGAGATTTAAAAAAAAAAAAAAGAAATTTAAAGCACCCAATTCTTATATTTTCCAATAAGGGGCAATTTAGCATGACCAATCCACCTACCCTGCACATCTTTCAGTTGTGGGGGTGAGACCCATGTCTGCATGTGCAAACTCCACAAGTGACCCAAAACCGGGATCACAGAATCATAGAATATACAGTGCAGAAGGAGGCCATTCGGCCCATTGATTCTGCACCGGCCCTTGAAAAGATCACCCCACTTAAGCCCACTTCCACCCTATCCCCGTAACCCCTCCTAAACGTTTTGGTCACTCAGGGCAATTTATCATGGCAAATCCACCTAACCTGCACGTCTTTGCACTGTGGGAGGAAACAGGAGCACCCGGAGGAAACCCACGCACACACTGGGAGAACGTGCAGACTCCGTACAGACAGTGATCCAAGCCAGGAATTGAACCTGGGACCCCGGAGTTTAGAAGCAACAGTGCTACCCACTGTGATATCATACCGCCCTGGCTTAAGTCTCGAAAGATATGCTTGCTAGGTGACTTGGGCATTCTGAATTCTCCCTTGGTGTACTCGAACAGGAGCCGGAGTGTGGCGACTAAGGAATTTTCACAGTAACTCTATTGCAGTGTTAATGGAAGCCTACGTGTGACACTAAAAGATTATTATTGTTATGGGACGAGTTGATTAGCCATGATCTTGTTGAATGGCTAAGTAGGCTCAAAAGAGCTAAATGGCTGACGTCAATTTCTCGCATCCTTAATGTTTTCACTTTCTGCCATCTGCCCCTAAACAACATCCTGTCGATTTTGGATGACTGGTTGCTACCGTTTTAACTTCTTTGCTATTTTCATTTGAAGTGCAGCCCATCTCTCGCCAAGAGGCAGCACGGTAGCATTGTGGATAGCACAATTGCTTCACAGCTCCAAGGTCCCAGGTTTGATTTCGGCTTGGGTCACTGTCTGTGCGGAGTCTGCACATCCTCCCCGTGTGTGCGTGGGTTTCCTCCGGGTGCTCCGGTTTCCTCCCACAGTCCAAAGATGTGCGGGACCTTCAGCAAACTGTAAAAAAAGTGCACAAATTCTTTGAAGATGTAACCAGTACAGTCGACAAGGAGGAGCCAGTCGATGTGGTATATTTGGACTTTCAGAAGGTGTTTGACAAAGTCCCGCATAAGAGATTATTGTGCAAAATTAAAGCGCATGGGATTGGGAGAAATGTATTGAGGTGGATAGAAAACTGGTTGGCAGAGGGGAAATAAGAGTAGGGATTAATGGGTCCTTTTCAAATTGGCAGGCAGTAACTAGTGCCCGGATATCATAGAATTTACAGTGCAGAAGGAGGCCATTCGGCCCATCGAGTCTGCACCGGCTCTTCGAAAGAGCACCCCACCCAAGGTCCGCACTCCACCCTATCCCCATAACCCAGTAACCCCACCCAACACTAAGGGCAATTTTGTACACTGGGAGAACGTGCAGACTCCGCACAGACAGTGACCCAAGCTGGGAATCGAACCTGGGACCCTGGAGCTGTGAAGCAATTGTGCTATCCACAATGCTAAGCCCCTCATGGTTTACCCTGAATTCACAGACTATGACCCCTGGTTCTGGACACACCCATCATTGGTTGCATCTACCCTGTCTAGTCCTGTTAGAATTTTATAAGTCTCTATGAGCACCCCCCTCAGTCTTCTGAGCTCCAGCGTGAATAATCCCAACCTCGTCAATCTCCTCGTATGACCGTCCCGTCATCCCTGGCATCAGTCTGTTAAACCTTCGCTGCACTCCGTCGAGAACAAGAACATCCTTCCTCAGAGAAGGAGACCAAAACTGCACACAATACACCCAAGTGTGGCCTCACCAAGGCTCTGTACAATTGCAGCAACACATCCCTGCATCTATACTCGAAATCTCTTGCAATGAAGGCCAACATACCATTAACCTTCTTTACTGCCTGCTGCTCCTGCATGTTTACCTTCAGCGAATGGTGCACAAGGACACCCAGGTCCCGCTGCGCACTCCCCTCTCCCAATTTCGAACCATTCAGGTAGTAATCTGCCTTCCTGTTTTTGCTTCCAAAATGAATAACTTCACACTTATCCAAATTATACTGCATCTGCCATTGGTTTTCCCACTCGCCCAACCTGTCCAGATCTTGCTGTAGGATCCCTGAATCCTCGGCACAATTCACCCTCCCACCAAATTTGGTATCATCTACAAACTTAGAGATGTTACATTTTGTTCCCTCCTAAAAATCATTAATATATATTGTGAATAGCTGGAGTCCCAGCACCGATCCCTTTGGTACCCCACTAGTTACTGCTTGCCAATTTGAAAAGGACCCATTAATCCCTACTCTTTATTTCCCCTCTGCCAACCAGTTTTCTATCCACCTCAATACATTTCTCCCAATCCCATGCGCTTTAATTTTGCACAATAATCTCTTATGCGGGACTTTGTCAAACACCTTCTGAAAGTCCAAATATACCACATCGACTGGCTCCCCCTTGTCGACTGTACTGGTTACCTCTTCAAAGAATTTGTGCACTTTTTTACAGTTTGCTGAAGGTCGGGACACTGAGCTTGTTTAACTGGTTTGGTTTGATTTGAAATGCTGCTTGATATTATGTGGAGTACCTGTTTGGATCTTTTTTTACACTTATCTTTGAGTTCTTGCATTCTCCCATCACAGCATACAAACATCATTTGGGCAGTTCAATAATTTTGCCTGTACATTGAAAATATTTGAGTAAAAATACTTGTCTATTCAGTTTTAAGTATTTTGATCCCACTTTTACAGCCTATGTTGATGCCATAATTTGAGCCTGCTTTATCAATATTTTGTTTCTTCCTAAATTGTGTGTGTCGAGGAGGAGTGCAATTAAAGAACAGGATTTTGAATTCTTGCTTCCTCCGATAAATCGTCTTACTTTTGGAAATAGTAATGTTGCTGGTCGTCAAACTCTTTGCAATGTATTTTTGGGGGGTGTTGACCAACGCTGAACACTAGTATTAAGTTTGATCCACAAGTATTCTACCATTCTGGTTGTGGATGAACTTGAAGGGACTTGGTTGACTTTAACTTCAAATCAACCTTAAAAACTAATTTTCAGTTATTACTTCATATTGCTGTTGATTAGCGGAAACAGTTTTGCCGTTTTAATTTGGATGCAATTCTTGCTGAAACTAGTTCTTGTGAACTAAACACAAGCAGTGTGACGGATTAGAAAAACTTGAATTGGCCACACTTGTATTACAGACATGAAAATGTTGGAAAAACTTGTGTGAGCCAAGGCAGTTATCATCAAGCAGTTTAAAGATTTTTTTTTTTTAAAAAAGGGAAAAATACAGGTTGGGTATCTCTTATTCGAAATGCTCAGGGCCAAGAATATCTCCTATTCCAGAATTTTTCAAATTTTGGAAAACCAAGCTGCAAAGACCCTCAAACACTGCTCGGAGTCGCCAGTCAGTGCTGTGTCAATGCAGCTTCCCTTCTGACATGGAATCAGTACTGGGTTTAACTCTTTTGGTGCAACAAACTCATACCGTTAATTGGAAGGATACACACATGCACATGTGTTCGGCCACAGGAACGAAACTCCATGCTAGGAGCAGCCTACACTGGAAAAAGTGCAGATTTCAGAGCTTCCTCGAATAAGGGATACTCAACCTGTACTGTGGATGTTGATATTTTGAAGTAAAAGCAAATATAACTGGAAATCCTCAGCATCTGTGGAGTAAATATGTTAACTGTATGGATCAATTTTTTTCTAATGAAAGGCCATCAACTTGAAGCATCAACCTCCCCCTCTTGATGTTGCCTGACCTGCAGAGTATTTCCAGCATTTTGTTTTTGGTTATGACGTTCATGGTTGTTTTGTTTAGTTTATTTAGTTTATCCAGTCCTAGTTTCACTGCAAAAGCATTGTTTGCAGGAGTTATGGTAAGGGATATTCTTGATCTCTTCCAGCCTGGAGTAAAATGTGATCCAGTTCCTGCGTTACAGCAGCAGTTACAGGATAAGGAAAAATTGCTTCAAGCTTTACAAGATGAGGTTACTCTCTCAAGTGATACATGCAAACAGTTGAACCAGGTAATACACTTCATTAATTACCTGTGATCATTATTCCTAGAGGTTATTGTAATAGTCCTGGTGAGCATTCTGGCCTCAGTTTAATGGGACTTTGATTAATCAGCAAAGCGTAGGGTTTCTGAATTCTGCATTACTGCTTAAATGTAATAATTGGAAATATGGTCAATGTAGGTTATGAAGGGTTAACAAACCATTTACAATGATTAAACACACCTGTTCCAGAAAGCCAATTGATGATGAAGGATAGAACTAGCATCAAACTTTACACACTTGCAATGTGTAACTCTAAATATACAAGTATGCACTTAACCCAGCAACCTCCGGTTTAGTCTGTCTATTTATTTATTTTTGTCTATTTATTAGGGGTTCAAGTAAATCCCCAGTTAATGTTCGTCACCTATGTACAATCACCAAACACAATTAACAAACAATAACAGCCCCTAGATAAAACAGCAATCAAATTATGTCGTTTACATCAGTTTTAAGATGGTAGAAAACTCTTGGTGACATTGCTAATTATTTCCAATAAAATTATAAAATAGTTTCCATTAATTACATCCCAGCAGGTGACTTAGCTGAGCAGACACTTTAAGTGGTTTATGCATAATAATGAAGAGTAGAGGTGAGTAGGAGTAGTTTTTTAATTCGGGGAAAGTCAGAGGCTTGCTCTCAAGTCAATTTTGCAGCTTTTAACTGAGTACTTAAGTTAGGTGAGGAAGAGTTGCATCACTTTTAATAGTACTCGGAATAGCAGGAAATAGCAGTGCTTCTCACTGGAAAACTATTCTGATGTGTTTAATTAAACAAAAAACTTCAATGCAAGTTTGTACATTCAAAGTTTTGATTTCTCTTAATAGCACAATCCAATGAAACAAGATGGAACTGTCATCAAAAAGTAGCATGAACCATTTAACCATAGTTATGCGATATGCCCTACCGTGCGCACGCACACACCACCAGTCATGCAGCGTTCTTCGGAGGCAAAAATCCTTCTGGCTAGTTTGGGAGAAAAATATATTTGGTAATTTTTCTGTTCAAAACTTGGTGCTTCAGCAGACCATAGTGACAAACGTCCAAGTTCCATTGACCCATCTACCTTCTGTAATTTTCACTCGCAAGATCTTATTGTATTAATGTAATTCTATTAGTGTTTGAGAGCTTTTATTCTTATATTTTGCAAGATAATGTGCCATGTGCACTGTAAATGGATAATTTTGGGTGAGTGACTTTCCAAGTGGCAGAAAAGATCTGTATTTAAAGACTACAAGCATTACTTCATTTCTCGCTTCTCTTGTCTACCGTTCTGAATCCTGTTTTGGCTTTGTGATTTAAGCGGTGTTTTTTTTTTAAAGCTGTGACTTAAGCTGTCATCATTTCTTAAATTCCATTAGGAGTTAGTGACTGAAAAGCAGAAAGCCAATGTAATTGAGACCAAACTAAGGGAACAACGCACTGCCCTTGAAAAGGAACTTGGGGCTTTGCAGAACAAACTGCAAGTTAGCTATCAGGATCATATGAATGAAACTCAGATGCAGGTAAATCAAAATGATCTACTCTTTCTAACTATCTCTAATCAATTTACCCGGCAAACAGTGAATTTGAATTTTTGTGGCACTTTTTGTTTTGTTTATTTGTTATCACAGCGGTTTATAGATAGCAGCTCTCTTTTTCTTCGTGTGGGAGTTAAAACACAGGAGAAAATCTATAGGAGATTACTTTTTTTTTTTTGCAATTGGTGCAACCAATTTGTGGTCTGTTCTTTTATCCCAAGTAGGATTACAATTCAATTAATTACATATATTTTTACTGTGAAATAGCACAAATTGGTAACAGTAAACATCAATTGATTCTAATGTTGTGCTGGAGTTTATGAAGTAAGTAGTTTCATGGTTTAAAAAGCACACAATTCACCATCTTCACTGTCTTGCTTTCAGAATTGTTTTGCAGCACAAAGTTTGGTTCCACAAGACAATCACTTGAGATTTAAAAACCAAAATGTACTTTACTTTAGTAATGAGAAATGTAACTTTTCACCTTTAACATAACGTTTCCAAGATTAAAGATGAGGAACTGTTTATGCAGTCTTGTGAAGTAAGTTTTAAGTAGCTATTGGACCTTAAGTGAGCAGTGTGCTGAACTGGACCCTTCATAGGATGTTACGGAAAAGATGGTCAAAAAAACAATAATTTCTTCTTATTGGCAGATCCTGTTTTAGAAATTGCATATTTTCACTGTTTAAAAAGGTAGCCTTTTTTTTTTTTTTGCTAACTTGCACTTGAAACAATTTAGCCTTGTAGCCCTATTTAGCTTTGTAGCCCTCCATGAATATAAATACTGTGCTAAAAGGGATGGCCAGCAATATTCATGGAGATGTAGTCCCTATGCCATCCGTGATAACTGGCTATAAACTATATTTTAAATATTTTAATTGTTGTGAAGTACCATTTTTCACTGCTACAAGTAGTTACCAATAAATGCTTATGCCTTGAGAATATTATGGTTGCCGTTTAATCTAAAAACATAGATTGTGATTCTTGAAGTTTAGTCTTGAGACCAATGATTTTGATGAATCGTGCTGGATTAAACATAGTTTTGTGTCAGTGGCTTCACTCCTGTGTATCTGCAGCATTCTGTGTTACTTGAAATGTATATGAAATGAATTAAAATCACTTATTGTCACAAGTAGGCTTCAATGAAGTTACTGTGAAAAGCCCCTAGTCACCACATTTCGGCACCTGTTCGGGGAGGCTGGTATGGGAATTGAATCGTGCTGCTGGCCTGCCTTGGTCTGCTTTAAAAGCCAGTGATTTAGCCCAGTGTGCTAAACCAGCCCCTATGCAACATCATGTACATATTTTTCATTCTGCATTCTGGAAGAGTTTCTTATTCAAGAGGTGAAGGAAGAGTGCCTTTGCATTACACAGACCCCAAGGGGGATTTTCTTCATATGGCATGGTAACCATAATCTTTGCTGTGCTACAAATGCTGCCAATTTAACACCAACTATAATTAGTCCAGTGAATCTAACATGGACTAAATGTTAAATAAAATTAGATTACTCCAACAAACTGGGTTAAAGTCCAACCGGTTTGTTTCAAATCACTAGCTTTTGGAGCACAACTCCTTCCTCCCATGAGGAATAACCACCTGAGGAAGGAGCTGTGCTCCGAAAGCTAGTGATTCGAAACAAATCTGTTGGACCAGGTGTTGGAAGACTTCTTACTGTGCTCACCCCAGTCCAACACCGGCATGTCCACATGTCCAACAAACTGAGTGAGATTGTATCAGTTGGTATTGAATAAAAACCATTACATTTCTACAGTACTGTCTAAAATCTGCAGATATGTGAAGATATGCAAATTTGGCACTTTACACCATATCTACACCGTTGGCACGCTGTACCTAATCACCGTTATCATTTTTAATATTGAAAGATAGTATTTTTTTTATTATGGTTGAGGGACGGAGTTATTCTACAGATTAATTCTTTATTTTTCAGTTGAGTGTAGTTTGAAAAATTTGTTCATGGGATGTAATCATCGCTAGCATGGCCAGCATTTGTTGCTCATCCCCAATTGCCCTTGACGATGGTCGTGGGCTGCGGCCTTGAACTGCAGACCATGTGGTGTAGGCACACCAGTGCTGTTGGGGGAGGGTATTTCAGGATTTTGACCCAATAACGATGAAGGAATAGCGATATAGTTCCTAATTGCAATGGTGTACGACTGGAGGGGACCCTGCATGTGGTGGTGTTGTCATGAATTTGCTGCTCTTGTTCTTCTAGTTGGTAGAGGTCACTGGTTTGGAAGCTGCTGTCAAGCCTTGGTGAGTTGCTGCAGTGCATTTTGAAAGTGGTACTACACTGCACTGGTGGTGCAGGGAGTGAATTTTAAGATGGTAGATGGGATGCTGATAAGCGGGCTGCTTTGCCCTGAATGGAATCCAACTTCTTGACTGTTGTTGGAGCCGCACACATTCAGGCAAGTGGAAAGTAATGCAACATAATTCTGACTTGTGCCTTGTAGATGGTCGACGGACTTTGCAGAGTCAGGTGCTGAGTTACTTGCTGAAAAGTCCCCAGCCTCTTTGGAGCTGGTCAATTTAAGTTTCTCTTTAATAACCCCTCGAGCTATTCGTGGAGGATTTAATGATGGCAATACTGTTGAGTGTTAAGAGAAGATGGTTAGATCCTCTTTTGTTGGAGATGGTCATTGCCTGGCACTTGTGTGTGCAAATGTCACTTGCTGCTTAGCAGCCAAAGCCAGACTTGTTATCCCGGGCTTGCTCCATACGCAGACTGTTTCGGTGTCTGCGGAGTTGGGAATTAAATAAATTGCTGCAATCACCATGGTCATATGGTGGAGGGAAGGTCATTGAAACAGCTGAAGAGGGTTGGGCCTGGGACACTAACTAGCCTGAGGAACTACAGCAATGGCCCAGGAATGAGATGATTGGCCTCCAACAACCATCTTTCTTTGTTACTTGGTACGCTCCAGCCATTGGAGACTTTTTCCTTGATTCCTATTCAACAGTTGGCTCCTTGATGCCACACCTGGTCAAATACTGCCTTGGTGTCAAGGACAGTCACTCTCATTTTGCCTCAGGAACTCTTCTTTTATTTTAGCCATGATGCCTTTAATTGGGTCTGCAGCTAAATGGTTCTGGCAAAACTCTTCTGATTTGCAAAGTGACATTTTGCTAGATAGAAAGCTCTGTCAAAAGGGTAACAATTGTTGGTCGCAATTCTACTGTTTAATCTCAAATTCATTATTTTTTTGAACTGTCGCTTTCTACTGTGAAGGACTGCAAAGATAAGCTAAATATAACCTTTTGTAATTCAGTGACTGAAAAAACATTTCCTTCAGTTTCGGCAGCTTCAAGAACAAACCGAATCATTGAAACAAGAAAACAGGATTCTGAGAGATGCTGTGAGCAAGGCCCCCACTCAAATGGAGAGCAAGTGAGTTGTCCGGATAAGGACTAAAATGTTAACTGCAAATGTGTTGTTTTGAGTACCGATTTATTGCTGGCCATTCCCACAGGATTCACTACTGACTGGAGTCCGAGATTGAATTCCTGTCTTGACTGACTGGTTTCACAAGGACAACCAAGTTAGTTAAGCTTGCATTGAGGAAACTGATTTCTGTGTAGGTAGAGAGCTGTAGGATCTTTTATTTTATCTTCTAATAAGAGTCGATTATCTGGTTGATTGGAGGTGTCCAAAATACAACTTTATTGCTAATTATTCACTTTAATACACTTGCATATAAATTAAATCAAAAATTAGAAACAAAATATCAAACAGTACATGAGTTGGTCAAATACATGACAAAGGACATCATTAATCATAAAAGCATAACAAAATCACGTAAAATAAACGAACAGGACAAGAGTTGAAGACCATACCATTTTTCTATTGACAGTACAGAATTGAAGCGGTTTAAAGAGATGTGAAATGTAAATTGACAGACTTCACGAATACAAAACAGTTTGCAATTCGGTTTCATAAGACAACTGACACTGCTAGTTTGCAGCACAATTATTAGTTTCTATTAAGCTGGCTGGAATTTTAGATCTTTTGTTATACATTGCTAAAGCAAGCAATGAGTGAGAAATAGAGGTTATGGGATAATTTAAGGGTATCTGAGTCCCCTGAAGTGGGAAAACTGTTGCTGTTTGCACCGATGCTGCTGCTGTGACAAGAAATAGGAGTGGCCATTTTGCAAGAATAAGCCATAAGCTCATTCAAACCCTTCAAAAAGAATAACCTGAATTAAATGTTCTGTGAATTTTGTAAAGTCAAAAATTCAAGTGAATGCAATTCCGTGTTCAGAAATGGGTGTAAGATGTGAAGAGTTTGTCTTGCACTTAAGTACTTGGGTAATCTTACCACAGAGTCTTTGAACTTTGTAAGGACCTGTATTAGCTGAAAACGTCTCATAACCAATTATTGATAAAATTTGAATATCTTTTAAAAATAGCAGAGCATCTATTGATAACTACAACATTACTTTAGTGACAAAATGGCTTTATATAGCTCAAATTGAAATTTAGTAAACTAGACTAAGTATTGGAGTTTTAGATGTGTTCCCATCACTTGTTTGAGTTTCTGGAGGTAAACACAATTACAGTTGTGTGTGAAAGTTGTATTAGTGAGAGGCAGCACCGTTTTGTGAAGGGGAGGTCTTGTCTCACTAACTTGATAGAGTTTTTCGAGAAGGTCACAAAAATGATTGATGCACGTAGGGCAGTGGATGTTGTCTATATGGACTTCAGTAAGGCCTTTGACAAGGTCCCTCATGATAGACTAGTACAAAAGGTGAAGTCACATGGGATCAGGGGTGAGCTGGCAAGGTGGATACAGAACTGGCTAGGCCATAGAAGGCAGAGAGTAGCAATGGAAGGATGCTTTTCTCATTGGAGGTCTGTGACTAGTGGTGTTCCACAGGGATCAGTGCTGGGACCTTTGCTGTTTGTAGTATAGATAAATGATTTGGAGGAAAATGTAACTGGTGTGATTAGTAAGTTATTTTTAAAAAAAAGAAATGTTTATTAAGAATTTTTAAACAATTTTCAACCATACAAACCCCCCCCCCCTCTCGCATAGCAAGACATGAACATGGCAAGTCAATAAGTCAATATTATACAGAACTTTGTACATTGGATTCCTCCCATACACATCAGTTTTCCGGATCATTCATGTATTTTCTTGATCGAATGCCCCCCAGAAAACCTTCGCCGGGCTACTAGGGACGCAAAGGCCAGAATGCCGGCCTCTTTCGCCTCCTGCACTCCCGGCTCGTCCGCTACTCCAAATAGTGCTAGCCCCCAGCTTGGCTTGACCTGGACTTTCACCACCTTAGATACTGTTCTCGCAACTCCCCTCCAGTACTGGGCATGACCAAAACATATGGGCATGGTTCGCCGGGCTTCCTGAGCACCTCCCACATCTGTCCTCCACCCCAAAGAACCTACTCCGCTCGCCCCTGTCATATGCGCTCTGTGAATAACCTTAAACTGTATCAGGCTGAGCCTGGCACACGAGGAAGAGGAATTAACCCTACTTAGGGCATCAGCCCACAGCCCCTCCTCAATCTCCTCCCCCAGCTCCTCTTCCCATTTACCCTTCAGCTCCTCTACCAAAGCCTCCCCCTCTTCTTTCATCTCCTGGTATATCGCCGACACCTTGCCCTCTCCGACCCATACTCCCGAAATCACCCTGTCCTGAATCCCCTGTGCCGGGAGCAGCGGGAATTCCCTCACCTGCCGCCTCACAAACGCCTTTACTTGCATGTACCTGAAAGCGTTTCCCAGGGGTAGCCCAAACTTCTCCTCCAGCGCCCCTAAGCTCGCAAACGTCCCATCAATGAACAGGTCCCCCATTCTTCTAATCCCTGCCCTATGCCAGCTCTGAAACCCCCCGTCCATCCTTCCCGGGACAAACCGATAGTTGTCTCTGACCGGGGACCACACCGAGTTCCCATCGCACCCCTGTGCCGTCTCCACTGCCCCCAGATCTTTCGCCGTGCCGCCACCACCGGGCTCGTGGTGTACCTTGTCGGCGAGAGCGGCAGCGGTGCCGTCACCTGTGCCCCCAGGCTCGTTCCTTTGCAGGACGCCATCTCCAACCTCTTCCATGCCGCCCCCTCTCCCTCCATCGCCCACTTACGGATCATCGCCACGTTGGCTGCCCAGTAGTAGCCACCCAGATTCTGCAACGCCAACCCTCCTCTATCTCTGCTACGTTCCAGGAACCCCCTCCTTACCTTCGGGGTCTTGCTTGCCCACACAAATCCCGTAATGCTCCTGCTTACCCTCTTAAAAAAGGCCTTGGTAATCACAATTGGGAGGCGTTGGAATACAAAAAGAAACCTCGGGAGGACCACCATTTTAATCGACTGTATCCTGCCCGCTAGCGAGAGTGGCAACATGTCCCACCTTTTAAAGTCCTCCTCCATCTGTTCCACCAGCCGCGTCAAATTAAGTTTGTGCAGTGCCCCCCAGCTCCTAGCTACCTAGATCCCCAAGTATCGAAAGCTCCTTTCCGCCCTCCTCAACGGTAGGTTGTCTATCCCTCTTCCCTGATCCCCCGGATGCACCACAAAGAGCTCACTCTTTCCCACATTGAGCTTATAGCCCGAGAAGTCTCCAAACTCCCTTAGGATCTGCATGACCTCAACCATCCCCTCCACTGGATCCGCCACATACAGCAACAGGTCATCTGCGTACAGCGACACTATGTTCCTCTCCCCCTCGGACCACCCCTCTCCATTTCCCCGACTCCCTTAATGCCATGGCCAAAGGTTCAATTGCTAATGCAAACAGCAGAGGGGACAGGGGGCACCCCTGCCTCGTCCCTCGATACAGCTGGAAATACTCTGTCCTCCGCCGGTTCGTGGCCACACTCGCCACCGGGGCTCTATACAGGAGCTTAACCCAAATAATAAACCCTCCCCCCGAACCCAAACCTCCTCAACACTTCCCAAAGGTACTCCCACTCTACTCAGTCAAAGGCCTTCTCCGCGTCCATAGCTACCACTATCTCCGCCTCTCCCTCCACCGATGGCATCATTATCATGTTTAGGAGCCTTCGCACATTGGTATTTAGCTGCCTACCCTTTACGAATCCCGTCTGGTCCTCGTGAATCACCCCCGGGACACAGTCCTCAATCCTCGTAGCCAACATTTTTACCAGCAACTTAGCATCTACGTTGAGGAGCGAGATCGGTCTATACGACCCGCATTGCAGTGGGTCCTTATCTCGCTTCAGGATCAAAGAGATCGTTGCCTCCGACATTGTCGGGGGCAGTGTCCCCCCCCCCTCCCTTGTTTCATTGAAGGTCCTTACCAGCAACGGGGCCAACAGGTCTACATACTTCCTATAGAACTCCACCGGGAACCCATCCGGTCCCGGGGCCTTCCCTGCCTGCATGCTCCCCAGTCCTTTAACCAGCTCCTCCACCCCAATTGGCACCCCCAAACCAGCCACCTCCTGCTCCTCCACCCTCGGAACCTCAGTTGGTCCAGAAATCGTCGCATCCCCTCTTCCCCCGCTGGGGGCTGAGATCTGTACAGCTCCTCATAAAAGGCCTTAAATGCCTCATTTACTTTCACCGCACTCCGCACCGTGGTTCCCCTGCCATCCTTGACTCCACCTATTTCCCTCGCTGCCATCCTCTTACGGAGCTGATGTGCCAGCATCCGACTCGCCTTCTCCCCATATTCATACATCGCCCCCTGTGCCTTCCTCCACTGTGCCTCTGCCTTCCCCGTGGTCAACAGGTCGAACTCCGTTTGGAGACTTCGTCTCTCCCTGAGTAGTCCCTCAGCAGGAGCCTCTGCATATCTCCTGTCCACCCTGAAAATCTCCCCCACTAACCTCTCCCTTTCCCTGCCCTCTCTCTTCTCCCTATGAGCCCTGATGGAGATTAACTCTCCCCTGACCACTGCCTTCAGCGCCTCCCATACTACTCCCACCTGCACCTCCCCGTTGTCGTTGGCCTGCAGATACCTTTCGATGCACCCCTGCACCCTCCCACACACTTCGTCTGCCAGCAGTCGCACATCCAACCGCCACAATGGGCGTTGGTCCCTCTCCTCCCCCAGCTCTAGCTCCACCCAATGCGGGTCGTGGTCTGAAATGGCTATGGCCGAATACTCCGTTCCCTCCACTTTCGGGATCAATGCCCTGCCCAGAACACACACATCTATCTGGGAGTAGGCCTTGTGTACATGGGGGAAAATTCTCTGGCCAAAGGCCTGGCAAATCTCCACGGATCTACTCCCCCCATCTGATCCATAAACCCCCTGAGCACCTTGGCCGCAGCTAGCCTCTTCCCCGTCCTAGATCTGGACCGATCTAATGCTGGGTCCAGCACCGTGTTAAAATCCCCACCCATTATCAAGCTCCCTACCTCCAAGTCCGGAATACGCCCCAACATCCGTTTCATGAATCCAGCATTGTCCCAGTTCGGGGCGTATACATTTACCAGTACTATCCCCGTCCCCTGCAACCTACCGCTCACCATCACGTATCGGCCTCCATTGTCCGCTACTATGTTCTTGGCCTCAAACGACACCGCTTCCCCACCAGTATTGCCACCCCTCTATTCTTCGCATCCAGCCCCGAATGGAACACCTGTCCTACCCATTCCTTCCTTAACCTGACCTGATCTGCCACCTTCAGATGTGTCTCCTGAAGCATGACCACGTCTGCCTTCAGTCCCTTTAAGTGCCCACCTCTTCCATTTTCAGTTCCCCCTCGGCCAGTGCAGCAACAACCCTGTTACTCCCCCCTTCCCCGCTAGATCCGCATCTAGCTCCTTTGCTCCCCCATACTACTTCCGTGAGTCTGCTGACCCCGCCTTCCCGTTGATCTCCCCCGTGTGGGAATCTCTCCTCCTCCTTACGTCCCTGCCTAGCACGGGAAAAAGCCTGCGCTTTCCTGAGCCAGCCCCGCCCCCTGTGGCGCAGCTCCTGTTGCGGCCTTATCCCAGTTCCCTCATCCCAGAGTCTCACCGCCCTCCAGCACCGACGCCCACATTCCCCACTATCATCAAAAAAAAAGAACTCTTTCCCCCGTCCCCATCCATCATCCCACCCGTGAAACATTCTTTACCTATATTTACAACCCTGTATACAGTCAACATCTTCCCCCACAACCACTGCCCCTCAGTTCGAGTCCAATTTTTCCATTTGGATAAAGGTCCAAGCCTCTTCTGGCGTTTCGCAATAGTGGTGTCGGTCCTGATAAGTGACCCACAGTCGCGCAGGCTGCAGCATTCCAAATCTCACTTTTTTTTTTATGCAGCACCGCCTTGGCCCGGTTGAAGCCAGCTCTCCTCTTTGCCACCTCCGCGCTCCAGTCCTGGTAGACTAGGATCACCGCATTCTCCCATCTACTGCTCCGCACCTTCTTGGCCCATCTCAGGACACTCTCTTTGGAACCTCGCCACTATCTCCCTTGGCGGCTCGCCAGCCTTGGGTCTCCTCGCCAGGACCCGGTGAGCCCCTTCTAGCTCCAGGGGGCTCGGAGAGACCTCCGCACCCATCAGCGAATGGAGCATCGTGCTCACATACGCCCCGGCATCAGCCCCCTCCACTCCTTCGGGGAGACCCAGAATCCGGAGATTCTTCCTCCTCGACCGGTTCGCCAGGACCTGAAGTCTCTTGGCCCACCTCTCGTGCACCGCCTTGTGCGCCTCCGTCTTTACCGCCAGGCCCAGGATCTCGTCCTCATTCTCATTAGTTTTATCCCTCACCTCACTGAGCTCCACCGCCTGGGCCTTCTGGGTCTCCTTCAGCCCCTCGATCGCCAACAGCATTGACGCCAGCACCTCCTTTTTAAGCTCCTCCACGCAGTGCCTGAGGAACTCCTGCCGGTCCGGCCCCCATGCTGCTCGATCTCCGTCCTCCGCCATCTTGGTTTTTCCCCCTAGTTTTTGCCGCTGCTCCAGAGCCTATTTCTCCGTCGCTCCACCGCCAATCCCCGCCATACGACGTAAGGGGGGACCTTACTTCACTTTCCCACACGGGATTCAATCAAAAAATTTCCGTTGGGGCTCCTCCGGAGAGCCCAAAAGTCCATTATAGCGGGAGCTGCCGAAATGTGTGGCTTAGCTCCGCATCGCCGCAACCGGAAGTCCTGATTAGTAAGTTTGCGGACGACACCAAGGTTGGTGGAATTGCGGATAGCGATGAGGACTGTCGGAGGATACATCAGGATTTAGATCGTTTGGAGACTTGGGTGGAGAGATGGCAGATGGAGTTTAATCCAGACAAATGTGAGGTGATGCATTTTGGAAGGTCTAATACAGGTAGGGAATATACAGTGGTAGAACCCTCGAGTATTGACAGTCCGAGAGATCTAGGTGTACAGGTCCAAGGGGCAACACTGGTGGAGGAGGTAGTCAAGAAGGCATACGGCATGCTTGCCTTCATTGGCCGGGGCATGGAGTATAAAAATTGGCAAGTCATGTTGCAGCTGTATAGAACCTTAGTTAGGCCACACTTGGAGTATAGTGTTCAATTCTGGTCGCCACACTACCAGAAGGATGTGTAGGCTTTAGAGAGGGTGCAGAAGAGATTTACCAGGATGTTGCCTGGTATGGAGGGCATTAGCTATGAGGCGAGGTTGAATAAACTTGGTTTGTTCTCACTGGAATGACGGAGGTTGAGGGGCGACCTGATAGAGATCTACAAAATTGAGGGGCATAGACAGAGTGGATAGTCAGTCTTTTTCCCAGGGTAGAGGGGTCAATTACTAGGAGGCATAGGATTAAGGTGCGAGGGGCAAGGTTTAGAGGAGATGTACGAGGCAAGATTTCTTTACACAGAGGGTAGTGGGTGCCTGGAACTCGCTGCCGGAGTAGGTTGTGGAAGCAGGGACGATAGTGACGTTTAAGGGGCATCTTGACAAATACATGAATAGGATGGGAATAGAGGGATACGGACCCCGGATGTGTAGAAGATTTTAGTTTGGACGGGCAGCATGGCCGGCACAGGCTTGGAGGGCCGAAGGGCCTGTTCCTGTGCTGCACTTTTCTTTGTTCTTTGCTCTTTGAAAGGATCATTGTTCATCTTGCAACATTGACAGAGTACTTTATTGTACTCCATTATGTTAGAGGTTTCAGAAATGTGAGCAGACCGTCTAATTGTTAACACCCGTGATGCTACATTGACTTGCAGATTGCTCTGCAGCTTTAGTTTGTGGGTAAAAATGTTAGTATTAACAATTGGTTTACCCCCTGTGGTCACTCATTTATCCTCCTGGATCATTTTTTTTTAAAAAAAGAGAGTTAAATTCTCCCATTTGCTCTTGCTTCACCAGAGCACACCACATCTCCAGTGCTTCTTACTGCTGCCTTCCAGACTGCCCTGTGCTCCCTCAAATGGATCTTACCACTACATTCTAGAATTGGGTGGAGCTACTCTACATGTGTTATGATTTTCTCCCAGGGGTCCCTGTCTGCATTCACATCCTCCAACCCCACTCTGACACTACATGTTGCTGCCTCCAGGAGATAAATAGCCAAAAGGAGATTGCGAAATAAGTGGACACAATTATGATAGATGTTTGTTTTGTTCCATCAAAATATTTATTTGACAAGCTTGATGATTCTTGCCCTACTCCCAATCTGCTGTCACTGATGGTGTAGGTCCTTCCTAATGTATTTTCAATTTCTTTTAAATTTTGTCTGTGATTGAACCGATGTGTGCAAATTCAGGCATTGAATTGCATTGTGAAATTCAAAGCCGCTAAGTATTATGTTTGCATATCAGTCTGTTCTCCAGAATAATGTATTCAGAAATGGGGGAACGAAGTACTATTTTAGAATTGTATACTGTTTAAAACTGTAAAGCCATTAATTTTGTTTATAAATTTGAATGCAGACAGTCAACAGAACTGAACAAACTGCGTCAGGACTATGCCAGATTAATGAATGAACTTACAGAGAAAACAAATCGCCTTCAACAGGAAGAGGTGCAAAAAAAGAACTTGGAGGTTTCCTGTGAACAGACTGTTCAACAACTCAAGGTATAAAAATACTTCATGCAAACAGGATTTTGAGACACCAGTGGTTTGATGGATTAGGTTAGTGGTTGTACCGATTATTGGAGGAAATTTCAGTTTTACCAAAATAAAAATTGAATGGTATGAACTTGTTGCCTCCCTGCCTGATTTAAATAGTAATCTCCAAGATCAGTAAGAAACTTAATTAAATGTTCAGACAAGCATTTTGTATATTTAACATTGTATGCTTCTGCAACATTCTGTAAGATGAACCAATAAACTGCAGCAGAGCAGTTATTTGGAGTGCTAGTTTTGAACATAATGCTATTACTTGGATTTTACCAAGTAGATTCTTTTCTGCAATAAAAACAGGAAATGACGGAGGAAATCTGTGGAGGGAGATAGTTAACTTGAATCCAAAGAGAAAATGCTGGAAAATCTCAGCAAGTCCGGCACAATCTGTAGGGAGAGAAAAGAGCTAACGTTTCGAGTCCAGGTGACCCTTTGTCAAAGCTCACTTGTTAAGTTAACTTGAATTATTTCCTACACTTGCAATTTATTAATTTCTATACCGTAACTCGTGGAGGGAGTTTTTCCTGAATAATTTTCTCTTGATCTCCTGGATTATGAAGAATTTGATAAAATCGTTTTTTCTTCCTTTGGCTTTTTTTTGGGTTAAATTTCAGGTGACAAGGTAAAACTGATATCGCTAGTTACGATTACTTCAATATTATTCAAACTAATCTTTATATCTTGCATCAGAAACTTTTCTGTTGCTGTCTTGTGTTCCCTTGTGCTATTTATGTAGAAACCTTGTTTCACTCCTCTTCTCCATACTCTTTCATTTTGTCTCAGACCTAACCCTGCTGCCTATATCCATTAAAATGCTGACTGCCCTGGTCTTCATGACAGCTGATTTTTATTGTTAGCAGTTCTCTCTTCAGGTATCGTCTCACTCTCTACACTTTCAATAATCACACACTGTTCAAACAAAATGCTTGACTGCAGTATCCTGGCAAACTACACTATCTTGGCAAACTCAGTCTCATTTCCAACCTCCTGTTCAAATACTTGAATGCCTCCATGCTTGCTACAATAAAAACAGCCTTTATCAAAGTCAGAAAGGTACAGATTCCCTTCATGTCCTTGTCAATATTTCTGCAATCTCTAACACAGTTGCCCACATAGTCCTCGTCCAATACTTCTCCACTGTTGTCCATCTAAGTTGCCCATCTCTCGCCTAGCTCCATTTTTAGCTATCTAATTGTATTGTGTCACTTGCAATGGCTCGTCTTGCCATTCTGCATTGTTCCCTCTGGTGTCCCCCAAGGATCTATCGTTAGCCCCCTCCTATTTCTCATCTATGTGCTGCTCCATAACAACCAAAAACAGTTAGTTTCATATGTATCTGCATACATGCAGCTCTATGTCACTACTACCTCTCTTGATTCCTCCACTCCACTGTTGCTAAATTATCAGACTGCTCATCTGACATCCAGTCTTAGATGGACAGAAATTTAATCCAGTTAAATATTGGGAAGACTGAAGCCATTGTTTTCAGTCCCTGCTCCAAGCTCTGTTCCCTCGCATCCCGCTCCATGGTGACGGTCTGAAACTAAAGCAATCTGTTCGCAACACTTGTGTCATATTTATCCCCTGGATGGTTTCCAGCTACAGACTCGTACCTTCACTAAGACCAGCACCTCTGTAACACGGCCTGACTTTGCCCCTGTACTTGTTCATCTGCAACTGAAGCCTTCATTTGTGCCTTTGTTGCCTTTAGACTGTTGTGTTATGTAATTTGGAATAACACAAGCTATCACTTGAAGCAGTTTTGAGTAAAAGATGCTCCAGACTTTGAAGTGAGTTCAAAGTGTTTTATTGAACTATTAGCACAGTTCTCAATGAGTTCGACTCTCTGCTAATCTAAATGTAGTTACTCAGTCTAACTGAACCAGCCTTACTCTCAGCCACGTGCTGGGGTGTGATGCTGAGGATACACCCTGTCTCACTCTGTAGATGTTGGTCTGTGGGAAGAGGCGGGGTGTGAGTGCCTCATCCCTTTTTATAATGAGATACCACCCCTGAGTGGCCTGACTGCTCATTGGTCATGTCCTATTCTATGTATTCATTAGCTGCAAGTTTGCATATCATGACATAGACTCTTCTTCCAAAGCATTCATGACTGATCTCCCACATTTTACACTCTATAACTGTGAAGTCATATAATTTCTATCCAGGTCTTGACTCGCAGCAAGTCTTTTTCCTCTTTCACCTTTGTGCCCCCTGACCTACATTGGTTCCCATTCAAGCAGTCATTTGTTTAAAATAAAACTCTTTATCCTTGTTCACACTCTAATTCTGGCCCGTTGAGCATCCTTGATTTTTACTGCTCCACTGGTGGTGCCAACATCTTCAGTTGCATCAACCCTTGTGTCTCTACCTCAATTTTCTCCTTTAAGACACTCTTTTTAATTAAAAAAGACAACTTACACCTGTGACCAAGTTTTTAGTCATTGGACCTAATATCTTTTGTGACTTGTGTCCTGTTTTGTTCTCTGATGAAGCTCCTTGGGATGTTTTATTAAGTTATAAATGTGCTGATATAAATAAAAATTGCTGCAGGGTAGGTGGATTGGCCACGCTAAATTGTCCCTTAATTGGGAAAAGAAAGAATTGGGTGCTCTAAATTTATTAATAAATGAAAATTGCTGCTTCATCTCATGTTGACTTGCTATCAAATCCATTGTAATTGAGCTGTGAAGGTTGTATAACACTTTATTACAGGAAGTCATTCAACCCATTGTGCACTGCACTGACTCTGGAAGAACCATCCACTTCCGTTTGCCTGCTCTTTCCATAGTCCCTGTGAAATTTCCTTATTACTTCAAATATTTATCCATTTCACGTTTTAATTTTCTTCAGTGGTTTCTGCTTCCATTGGTATTACGAGGAAATTCCATGCTGTATTAGATCACTGCATAAAGTGTGTCTCCTGTGCTCTCCCCTCACTTTTTTTCATTAAGTTCATGCCCCTTCATAATTGACTCGGGGATCAGTAGGAATAGTTTTCCCGGATTAACCTTTTATCAAAACCAATTACAATTTTGAACATTATCAGCTTCTTGTTGAGAACCCTACTCTATTGAATGTTGCCACAACTTCTCTCCTTTCCCCTGATCAACAAGTGTCTCATTGCTTGCATTAGCTAGTGACTCTCTTCAGCATCTTCTCCGTGGCCTTTTCATCCTTCCTAAAGTAGAATGCCCAAAACAGAATGCAGTCATCGAGTGAAAACCTAATCAATTATTTCCATATGTTTAGCATTCTCCTTAGTATTCAGTACCTAAATTGTAAAGCCAAGGATGTACATGTGTATTTTTATAGCTTTATCAAATTGTTCTGCTATGTAGCTGAACCCCTAAAGTATTTTCCGCTCTTTACTTTGAAAAGCAGTTTTTAAATTCCGTTCTTTATTCTTCTTTATTCCTCCCAAAGGGAGTACCTGTATGTTTTAATCTGCCCTTTATCTACCCAATCAATGTTCCCAAAGTTTTCTTTGATATATTCACAAATTGGATCTTAAAAGTAAATCCTGTCACATAAGAAATTTAGACGTATTGCAAGTCCAATGGGCAAGCTATCTTATTCTCATTCTTGTTTTGTGGAAATAAGTTGAGTATTGGTATTGTGTTAAGCAATAAAACAAATGCATCCACTGTTGAGGTTAATTAATCACATTTTACTATGGCTGAATAAATAATACCTAGATATTAATCATTCCTTTCCACTGATCGTAATGTACTGTGCCATGTAATGTGTTTGTCTTATCAAAGGTCTCATTTTTAAAACTAATTTCTATATTTATACCTTGAGTTGCAGGAAATAAGTTGTGTTGACAGTTTCAGCTTTGATTCACAGACTCAGCTGCAGGAGGAAGTTGAAAGAAGACAAGAGGATATGCAGAAATTTCTCAGGAACATAACTACAGAGCATGAGAAAAGGTTAACAGAGGTTCAGGGTGCAAAACAAGGTAATTTCCAGAGGCAGATATTTGATCATCTTTGGAGTATCACTTTTGTTTTTGGAAATGTTTTTTATTACATTTTTTTAACGTTTCATACAAAATTACAAAACATATGAACAAAAACTCTTAACCAAACAAACCCACCAAAAATGCCCACCGCAACCTTTTAATGCGTGAAACAACTTAAAAGAAAAGAAACCCCCTTACCTAATCACCCACCTCCCAAACAGCTAACAGTGACCAATTCTCTGAAATACAATATAAAAGGCAACCATCTCCGGTAGAACCCTTCAATCCACCCACTCACTCTGTATTTGACCTTCTAGGGGTTCCAAAACTCCATCAAAACCCCTAGCCACGTCGAGGCACACAGTGGTGTGGCTAACCTCCAGACCAGCAGGATGCACCTCCGCGCCCCCAATGAGGTGAAGGCAAGAGCACTTGCACCCACCCAAACCTTCGGCACTTCTGAAACGTCAAAACTAGCCACCAGAGGGCAGGACCTAGCTCAATATTTAGGATTGCCGACATGGTGTTGAAAAAGGACCTCCAGAAACCCACCAGCTGAGGACAGAACCAAAATGTGTGTATGGTGTGCGTGCTCCCTTGAGAAGCACTCGCACCTATCCTCCACCCCCTCACAAAAACGGCTAATCCTTGCCTTATTGAGGTGGACTCGAAACACACTCTTTCTTTGGATAAGGCTCAGACTTGCACACAACGATGTAGTACTCGCCCTTCGCATCCCCTCACTCTTCACTCCACACCACCTCTTCCAGTATTGGCGCCAACTCCTCCAGCCGTTAGCTTTTACCCCTTCCACCGAACTCAACTCTTGCCCTACTATCTGCTCATTCATGCTGGACGTATTGCCCTCCTATCCCGAGCAGGAGAGAATCCTCAAGATGGTGGATGCACCACTGGGAAATCTGAAGAAAAGAAACCTCTGAACAAAGCTCTGCACCTGGAGACACCTCAACATGTCTGAGCCTAACAGCAAACATTTCTCCTTCAGCTCCCCCAGGCTGGAATTCTGCCCCTCCAAGAATAAATCTCCCACTCTCCCCAGCCCTCTCTCAATGTACCAAATGTTGTATCCAACTGTGCTCCCAAGAGGTAGCTAGCACAAATGAGCCAGCCTTCAAGCTGCCCCAACTTAAAATGTTGGTGGAGTTGCCTCCATATTATTGGTGTGGACACTACCACTGGGTTCGTTGAGTGCCTTGCCGGCACCAATGGAAGTGGGCTCGACTCCATCTGAGCCCAGAGAGCTCCCGGGTCCCTGCACCAACCCAGCACCTTCTCCATGTTGGCCATCCAATAATAGTACAGTAAATTTGGCAATGCTGGACCCCCCTGCCTGTCCCACCCTCCTGCAGAATGTTTGAGGTGAGGGACGCCGACAGTGTCCCATCTGATTTCATCTGTGGGAAGTGCACCCATCTCCAGCTCCTCAGAAACCGCGTTAGGGAACTGGAGCTGGATCAACTTCGATTCATTCGGGAGGCAGAGGTGGTCATAGATAGAAGCTTTAGGAATGTAGTTACTCCGAAGAATAAAGATAGATGGGTGACGGTGAGAGGGGCTGGGAGGAAGCAGTCAGTACAGGGATTCCCTGTGGTTGTTCCCCTTAGTAACAAGTATACCGCTTTGGATACTGTTTGGGGGGGGGGGGGGAAGAGACTTACCAGGGGTAAGCCATGGGGTGCAGGTCTCTGGCACAGAGTCTGTCCCTGTTGCTCAGAAGGGAAGGGGGAGAGGAGTAGAGCATTAGTCATTGGAGACTCCATAGTTAGGGGGATAGATAAGAGATTCTGTGGGAACGAGAGAGTCTCGCGGTTGCCTCCCAGGTGCCAGGGTGCGTGATGTCTCGGATTGTGTTTTCGGGATCCTTAAGGGGGAGGGGGAGCAGCCCCAAGTAGTGGTCCACATAGGTACCAACGACATAGGTAGGAAAAGGGATAGGGATGTAAGGCAGGAATTCAGGGAGCTCGGGTGGAAACTTAGATCTAGGACAAACAGAGTTATCATCTCTGGGTTGTTACCCGTGCCACGTGATAGCGAGACGAGGAATAGGGAGAGAGAGGAGTTGAACGTGTGGCTACAGGGATGGTGCAGGAGGGAGGGTTTCAGATTTCTGGATAATTGGGGCTTATTCTGGGGTTGGGGGGACCGCTACAAACGGGATGGTCTACACCTGGACCAGAGGGGTACCAATATCCTGGGGGGGATATTTGCTAATGCTCTTCGGGAGGGTTCAAACTAGTTCAGCAGGGGCTTGGGAACCTGAATTGTAGCTCCAGTATACAGGAGGTTGAGAGCAGTGAGGTTATGAGTAAGGTTTTAAAGTTGCAGGAGTGTACCGGCAGGCAGGAAGGTGGTTTAAAGTGTCTTCTTCAGTGCCAGGAGCATCCGGAATAAGGTGGGTGAACTTGCGGCATGGGTTGGTACCTGGGACTTCGATGTTGTGGCCATTTCGGAGACATGGATATAGCAGGGACAGAAATGGTTGTTGCAGGTGCCGGGGTTTAGATATTTCAGTAAGCTCAGGGAAGGTGGTAAAAGAGGGGGCGGGGTGGCATTGTTAGTCAAGGACAGTATTATGGTGGCAGAAAGGACGTTTGATGAGGACTCGTCAATTGAGGTAGTATGGGCTGAGGTTAGAAACAGGAAAGGAGAGGTCACCCTGTTAGGGGTTTTCTATAGGCCTCCGAAAAGTTCCAGAGATGTAGAGGAAAGGATTGCAAAGATGATTCTGGATGGGAGCGAAAGCAACAGGGTAGTTGTTATGGGGGACTTTAACTTTCCAAATATTGACTGGAAATGCAATAGTTCGAGTACTTTAGATGGGTCCGTTTTTGTCCAATGTGTGCAGGAGGGTTTCCTGACACAGTATGTAGATAGGCCAACGAGAGGCGAGGCCGTATTGGATTTGGTACTGGGTAATGAACCAGGACAGGTGTTAGATTTGGAGGTAGGTGAGCACTTTGGTGATAGTGACCACAATTCGATTACGTTTACTTTAGTGATGGAAAGGGATAGGTATGTACCGCAGGGTAAGAGTTATATCTGGTGGAAAGGCAATTATGTTGCGATAAGGCAAGACTTAGGATGCATCGGATGGAGAGGAAAACTGCAGGGGATGGGCACAATGGAAATGTGGAGCTTGTTCAAGGAACAGCTACTGCGTGTCCTTGATAAGTATGTGCCTGTCAGGCAGGGAGGAAGTGGTCGAGCCAGGGAACCGTGATTTACTAAGGCAGTCAAAACACTTGTCAAGAGGAAGAAGAAGGCTGATGTAAAAATGAGACATGAAGGTTCAGTAACGGCGCTCGAGAGTTACAAGTTAGCTAGGAAGGACCTAAAGAGAGAGCTAAGGAGAGCCAGGTGGGGACACGAGAAGTCTTTGGCAGGTGGGATCAAGGATAACCCGAAAACTTTCTATAGATATGTCAGGAATAAACGAATGACTAGCGTAAGAGTAGGGCCAGTCAAGGACAGTAGTTGGAAGTTGTGCTTGGAGTCCAAAGAGATAGGAGAGGTGCTAAATGAATATTTTTCGTCAGTATTCACACAGGAAAAAGACAATGTTGTCGAGGAGAATACTGAGATTCAGGCTACTAGACTAGAAGGGCTTGAAGTTCATAAGGAGGAGGTGTTATCTATTTTCACTCTTTGCAGAATTGTTAAGTCCCCTGGGCCGGATGGGATTTATCCTAGGATTCTTTGGGAAGCTGGGGAGGAGATTGCTGAGCCTTTGCCTTTGATCTTTAAGTCATCTTTGTCAACAGGAATAGTGCCAGAAGACTGGAGGATAGCAAATGTTGTCCCCTTGTTCAAGAAGGGGAGTAGAGACAACCCCGGATAGACCAGTGAGCCTTACTTCTGTTGTGGCAAAATCTTGGAAAGGTTTATAAGAGATGAGGTGTATAATCATCTGGAAAGGAATAATTTGATTTGACATAGTCAACACGGTTTCGTGAAGGGTAGGTCGTGCCTCACAAACCTTATTGAGTTCTTTGAGAAGGTGACCAAACAGGTGGATGAGGGTAAAGCAGTTGATGAGGTGTATATGGATTTCAGTAAAGCGTTTGATAAGGTTCCCCATGGTAGGCTCCTGCAGAAAATACAGAAGCATGGGATTCAGGGAGATTTAGCAGTTTGGATCAGAAATTGGCTAGCTGGAAGAAGACAAAGGGTGGTGGTTGATGGGAAATGTTCTGACTGGAGTCCAGTTACTAGTGGTGCACCACAAGGATCTGTTTTGGGGCCACTGCTGTTTGTCATTTTTATAAATGACCTGGAGGAGGGCGTAGAAGGATGGGTGAGTAAATTTGCAGATGACACTAAAGTCGGTGGAGTTATGGACAATGCGGAAGGATGTTACAAGTTACAGAGGGACATAGATAAGCTGCAGCGCTGGGCTGAGAGGTGGCAAATGGAGTTTAATGCAGAAAAGTGTGAGATGATTCATTTTGGAAAGAATAACAAGAAGACAGAGTACTGGGCTAATGGTAAGATTCTTGGCAGTGTGGATGAGCAGAGAGATCTCGGTGTTCATGTACATAGATCCCTGAAAGTTGCCACTCAGGTTGAGAGGGTTGTTAAGAAGGCGTACGGTGTGTTAGCTTTTATTGGCAGAGGGATTGAGTTTCGGAGCCATGAGGTCATGTTGCAGCTGTACAAAACTCTGGTGCGGCCGCATTTAGAGTATTGCGTGCAATTCTGGTCACCGCATTATAGGAAGGATGTGGAAGCATTGGAAAGTGTGCAGAGGAGATTTACCAGAATGTTGCCTGGTATGGAGGGAAGATCTTATGAGGAAAGGCTGAGGGACTTGAGGCTGTTTTTGTTAGAGAGAAGAAGGTTAAGAGGTGACTTAATTGAGGCATACAAGATGATCAGAGGATTGGATAGGGTGGACAGTGCGAGCCTTTTTCGTCGGATGGTGATGTCTAGCACGAGGGGACATAGCTTTAAATTGAGGGGAGATAGATATAGGACAGATGTCAGAGGTAGATTCTTTATTCAGAGAGTAGTAAGGGCATGGAATGCCCTGCCTGCAACAGTAGTGGACTCGCCAACACTAAGGGTATTCAAATGGTCATTAGATAGACATATGGACGATAAGGGAGTAGTGTAAATGGGCTTTAGAGTGGTTTCACAGGTCGGCGCAACATTGAGGGCTGAAGGGCCTGTACTGCGCTATAATGTTCTATGTTCTATGTTCACCCTCTGGAGCACCCCTCCGAGTTCTTGGGGCTTTACCCGCCCAAATAAAGCCGGAAATAAGCTGCACCAGCCTTGGAAAAAAACATGGGCAGGAACACCGCGAGACATTGAAATACAGATCGAAGTCTCAGCAAAATGTTCATCTTAACTGATTGAACCCGGCCTGCCAACGATAACGGTGAACTATCCCACCTTTGCAAGTCCACCATAACTCTATTCACCAGGCTCATGTATTTCAACCTCCAAAACCGCCCCCAATCCCCCGCCACATGGCCTCCTAAGTATTGAAAAACCAAGCTGAAATATGGGCTTTTTGGAAAAAACACTTCATAGTTTTTTGTCCAAATCCAGTCATCTGGACAGCAACTACTGCAGATTAATCAAATTTCACACTTTCAGCAATTCCTACAATTCAAATTTTCTTGCTTCAGTATATACAAACTACCTTCCTTCTCCATCTAAATCTAGGGAATTAACAGCCACTGAAGTACTTTGAAAAGATCTGCAGCCATGTAAAGATTTCCCCCCTTAAATATTTATCCAGTTTTCTTCTGAAAGTATGAGTCCGCTTCTACCATTGTTTCGACGGTATTTGCAGTCGTCATAATTGTATTGTCACTGTGCATAATATTGCGCCCACACTCCAAAGAAACAATGCAGTCCAGTTGACTCATTACCTGATTTGTAAGTTGTTAGGTTGAGTGGGAAAGTTACATTAGGTTGGGTAGAGAAGGGGTGGGCAACAATTGGTTTGTAATCCCCAATGCACAGCATTATGAATCATGCTGCTGTTTTTGTATTTCTCAGCCCATGCCAAGTCATGTACCTTTTTAAATTCATGCACATTTTAATCTATATTGCTAATTCTAGATTTAACATAATAGCCTGGATTTTGTGGTCGATGGTGGATGAACAGCTGCAAGCGTAATGTATGGCAAATGCTGTCTATGGAGTTTTAGTGGACTTTTGTGTGACAATACAACATAGCTCCTTCTATTTAGGGTATCTGGGATCTGTGTGAACAGTTCAAGCAACAGTGTGCATCATCATGCCTTAGTAAAGATTGTTCAATCTGATTTGGTTGAAGCCCCCCCCCCCCCCCCCCGGGAAGTGTAAATTAGACTATTTAATTCATGGTAGAATAATATACAGAAAAAGAAAGTGATGGACCATGAGGACCATGGAGGGGGGGGGGATTAAAATTGGGTCTTCTCTTGGGGCTTGTGGAGTAAGAGTTTCTCTGGTAATGGACGGAGGCCTGCCCAGCTGGGACTTGTTAATTCAGCCCTTGAAATGCCAGCCCAAACTTGGACTCGCTAATCTAGCAGCCACGGGCTGGGGCTTTGTTGTTGTATGTCACGGTAGTGTGTTACTTCTTGAGTTACAAATAAACAAAGTTAACTTTCAAAGTCCTGTCTCTTGGATTACTGCAGAGGGAAAGAAAAATGTTGCAGCATATTGTCAACTTTCAGCCAATACTAAAATGGACCCTGCAAATCATGTGACCTGGAATTTCAAACTCCAGGAAATCTCTGATCTCCAGCAAATACCAAATGAAATATAGATATTAGGAATTTGCACATCCCTTTTAATGATGGACCATCAATAAAAGAACTCCAACTTTCTAGCTGGCTTGTCTTTTGTTTCACCATGAACAAAAGAAACATTACCACTCTTTTGTCAGATGAATGTGAATGGATCCCATCCATCTTCCATTGTTTCATAATGGACTCTCATCCAAATGAGTGGATGAGTTTCCTGGTGCCGAAAGACAACATGTGTAATCTGCACCATCTCTTTTTGTAAAAAGGATGTTGAACTTGGACAAGTCAGATGGTGAGTGAGGAAGCCATTTTATTGTCTTTTTAAAATACCAGCAAGAAACGATTTTGTAGACCGAGCTCCATCAGCAAGCCATTGAACCAGTTGCAGTAAAAGTAAAAACAGCAATACTTTGGATGTAGGAAAAGAAGCACCTCACATTCAAACTTTGAGTTCACCGAAAACCTGCTAGATATTTTCATGCAAGAAGAATCGGAGCTTACTGAGAATACACTGCTTTACAAAACCTGGGCCGGGATTAGTCTTCTACCCTGCGCCGGGTTGGAGAATCCCCGGGGGGAGGCGCGAATCCTGCCCCGACGCTGGCTGTCCTATTCTCCGGTGCTGTTTCTTGGGGGCCGGCGGGTTTCCTGCCACGCTGGTCGAGGGCCGTTGACAGCGCCCCCCTGCCTCCGGCGATTCTCCGGGCCCCAATGGGCTGAGTGGTCGTCCAGTTTTGGCCAGTCCCGCTGGCGTGAATTGCTCACCTCACGCATGGCGGGACCTGGCAGGTAAGTGTGTGGGGGCGGTCCTGGGAAGGGGGGGGCCCATGGTGGCCTGGTCAGCGATCGGGGTCTACCGATCCTGCGGGCGGGCTGTTTCCCGGGGGGGGGGGGGGGGCCTTCTTTCCTCCGTGCCGGGCCCCTGTAGGGCTGCGCCATATTGGCCAGGGCCCGGCGCGGAGAAGAAAAGCCCTGCGCATGCGCGGAAATATGCCAGCCGACCTGTACATGCGTGGAAATACGCCGGCCGTGCCGTGCACGCGCGAACCCGCGCCTGCCCTTCGCCGGCTGGAGTGGCGCCAACCATTCCGGCATCAGCCTAGCCCCCTAAAATTTGGAGAATTCCTCACTTTCGGGGCTGTTGACGCCGGAGTTGTTGACGCCGGTTTTCCCGCTGGCCTGGGGACTTAGTTCCCAGAAGGGAGAATCCCGCCCCTTCAGTTTAACAAGAGGATCAACTCATCTAAGAAACCACAGGCCTGTCATGAGCGGTTGAGACAAACCTAAATTGTAATTGTCTTGTTCTACCTTCATCTGTATCTAGACTTGTATGTGTGAAGGATTGACGATGTCATGATTTAAACATCTGGAATAAATGATCTTTTTAACAAATTCAACACTTGATATGGGGATTATTTGAACTGGACCAAATCACTCTTGTGTAGGAAAATACATATTTTTCTTTCAAACATATTGATCTCAGGCAATAAAAAGGAATTCAAATTCTGCCTGTGACAGGAATGAGAGAAGAGAAGTTAATGTTTTACTTTTTTAATATCTCCAGTGATAACACAAAGCTGAGGGAATGGTACTCCTCACTTTAAAGAAATATATATATACTTCCGTGCCAAAATAGATATTTGATAGTAATTTAAGATGCATCACACTATATTTAGAAAGTCACTTGCATGGATAAGACCATAAGACATAGGAGCAGAATTAGGCCACTTGGTCCATCGAGTCTGCTCTGCCATTCAATCATGGCTGATATTTTTATCATCCACATTCTCCTGTCTTCTCCCCATAACCCCTAATCCCCTTATTAATCAAGAACCTATGTATCTCTGTCTTAAAGACACTCCGTGATTTGGCTACCACAGCCATTTGTGGCAAAGAGTTCCATACATTCACTACCCTCTGGCTGAAGAAATTCCTCCTCACCTCTGTTTTAAAGGATCGTCCCTTTAGTCTGAGATTGTGTCCTCCGGTTCTAGTTTTTCCTACAAGTGGAAACAACATCCCCATGTCCACTCTATCCAGGTCTCGCAGTATTCTGTAAGTTTCAATAAGTTCCCCCCTGCACCCTTCTAAACTCCCAACCAGTACAGACCCAGAATCCTCAACCGTTCCTCATATGACA
Source organism: Scyliorhinus torazame (assembly GCF_047496885.1). Lineage (NCBI taxonomy): Eukaryota > Metazoa > Chordata > Chondrichthyes > Carcharhiniformes > Scyliorhinidae > Scyliorhinus > Scyliorhinus torazame. The sequence continues at coordinate 320,862,523 of NC_092708.1, read as the reverse complement.
AGCTCTTCATTCCAGGGATCAATCTTGTGAACCTCCTCTGGACCCTTTCCAAGGCCAGCACATCCTTCCTTGGATACAGGCCCCAAAACTGCTCCCAATAATCCAAATGGGGTCTGACCAGGGCATTATAAAACTTCAGAAGTACATCTCTGCTCTTGTATTCTAGCTGCCTCAACATGAGTGCTAACATTGCATTTGCCTTCCTAACTGCCAACTGAATCTGCAAGTTAACCGCAAGAGAATCTTGAACAAGGACTCCCAAGTCCCTTTGTGCTTCAGATTTCCTAAGCATTTCCCCATTTTAAAAAAAAAAGTCTGTGCCTCCATTTCTCCTTCCAAAGTGCATAACCCCACACTTTTCCACATTATGTTCGATCTGCCACTTTGCCCACTCTCCTAACCTGTCCCAAGTCCTTCTGTAGCCCCCCTGCCTCCTCAATACTACCTGCCCCTCTACATATCTTTGTATCATCTGCAAACGTAGCAATAATGCCTTCAGCTCCTTCTTCTGATAGTTAATGTATTTTGTGAAAAGTTGTGGTCCCAGCATTAACCCCCTGAGGCACACCAGTCACCAGCTGCCATCTGAAAAATGCCCCTTTATTTCCACTCTCTCTCTCTCTCTCTGCCTATTGCCAGTCAGCCAATCTTCTATCCATGCCAGGATCTTGCCTTTAACATCATGGCCTAACTTTTTTTTAGTATGTTTAAAGATCTCAACTTCTCTCTCTCTCTCTCTCTCTCTGTGTGAGTGCCAGATCTCTTCAAGTTATGAGTTTAGTGAGTTTTGTGGAGGAGCAATTCATCATGTGTGCACAGAAAGTGCAAGTTACTGTCCCAATCACTATGACACTGTGACAGCCTTGCCACAAAACCAGGCCATTGTATTCTCTGTGCACATGGTGATGCTAAATTGTGCATCAGTTAGCAATGGCAGTGATTGCTTGTAACATCTGGGGAGTTCTATGACATAAAAATTGCTGTACCTCTGCAGATATCTAAATTGGTGAACTAAACTGATGTGATTAGCTGACTATATATTTCAGTTGACCATGTGTGTGCTAGCAGTTTAACTGGCGGATATTAAACTGGGCAGTTAATGAAACAGCCTGGTGGTACCGCAAATAATGAGAAAATGCCTTTGAGCTGGTACCAAGTATTAATTCAAAAGAACATGTCTTTTAACTTGTTAATTGTGACTATATCGTAATCTTTTTTTCTAGATTTACAAAGTAAACTTCTGGTTGCTGAAAATGAAATTGGTAATAAAACCAAAGAGGTCCAGAGCTTGCACAGTAAACTCACTGATACCATGGTATCCAAACAACAAGTTGAACAAAAGATTATTCATCTGGTAACGGCAGAGCAAAAACGAGTTACTGCAGATGAGACCCTGAAGAAGCAAGTACAGGTACTGGCAGTCGTGGATCTAGGTGGCAAAACTACATTTGACATTGATTTTAGATTTTTCCTTCCAAAGACCATTAGTGTTATTACATTAGTGCTTCCACTCTTCCCATGCACCCCACCACCCACAAAACAATACAGAATTCAGCGCAAGGGTATTTTTGTCCTATGTTGTAACTTACTATACTTAGTGCTCTTGATGAGTCTCTTTTTAACCAAAAGTTTTCTATCTAGTGTATACGGATTAAACACACTGAAAACGCTATCTGTTTTTAAGATGTGGGGAATTCAGCCTATGTGGGGAATTCAGCCTTTGTTCCTGTGATATTTGATGTTCCAGTTGTCTTTAGTTCAGTTGTATAAGGGAAGAATTGAAGTTTGACTCCCTTTTGGCTGGGAATGGTGCATTGTGCAATTGTAACCCTCTGTCCCTGCCTACCCCCACCCTGCACACAGAACAAATTTTTTTTTTTTCAGCGAGCTTTCATGTTTACATGGGATAATTTAATCTTTACTAACTGGTACATAAGTTGATTTCCATTAAGTGAAATAAGAAACGTCACTACACAGCTGGGTTTGTTTTTGGCAAATTAAGACACAGTACATTTGATATGAAATGTATATCCTATATTGTAATGCACTCTTGTTTAACTATTCATCTTGGCACTTGTATAGAATGTTAAAGCTGTTTAGGTGGAAGTTCTCTAGTCTAGTAGACTTAAAAACAAATCTAGTCAGAGTCAAATTCAAGGAATCTTTGTCCCCCGCATCAACATCTGATTGTTTTTTTTTTACATAACTTGGAACAATTGCTGGAGAGAGTAAATTTTTAAGCAGTTTTTCATTTCCACAAACTGCTATTCTGCGTTCATACTGAAAGATTTTTAAAAATAAATTTTACATGGGAGCAAAGCAAAAGCTAGCCAGAATAGAACTGAATACTATTGTCCCCATCTTATGAATCAACAGGGCCAACACATCTGTTTACACCTCAGTTTACCTTGTTATAGAACACTTGAGATGTATCTTTTGTATTCCAAAATCTGTAGTCTTCTGTATAATTTTAAGTTCTCCACCTTTCCATAAATTACTTTCCAAAACATTCTAGAATTGACTAGTTGCCCTCTTGTGAAATCTGAAATTTTTGGTTTGGTTTATAATGGGTGGAAAACATGCTTTCAGAAAACTGCAAACTTATTTTTCCTGCTCACTCTGTACTTAACTGATCGAGTTAGGCTCAACCCTTCTGTATCTTTCTTGTATTACGGCCAGGTTGAAAGTGAACTGCTGGTGACCCCTAACCCCCTTTTTTGAACTGATCAGTGAATTTCAAGAATAGGAATGGTGTATGTATTTGTTTAACCCTCTGTGTGCAGTCAAGAAATTTTACAGCAGCAGAATTTTAGGAAATGTTTAAAGAAAATATTTTTTTATTTAAATAAAAAACTAACTCGGCAATGAATTCACACACACGCATTCGCTCACTAACACTTAACAGGGCTAAAATATAATGCACTGTTAAAACTTGGAAGGGAAAAAGGAAATGTTAATTTCCCACTTGCCTGGTCAAGTTTTCTAGGTCTGAGGCCTGGTGAGGGGTTACCTTTAGTTGGAATCGATTAACTGATTTCAGCAGCTGGGGTTGAAGAGATTTGAAGGGATATGTTTGAAAGGAGGAGGTTGGTTTCTGGTTGTTTATTCAATTTCTGAACTGTCAGTTCTCGTGTGGGTTGATGTCCAGGTAGACGATGATGCATTGTGCGGGCCGGAGAAAGTGCGAGCTTTGTTGGGGTAGATGGTGGAGGAATGTTATCCCCAGGTGTTACTTTCTTTTCTGTGTCTCTCTTCAGCAAACCGCATTTCTATTTAATGATGCAAAATGACAAACGTGGCTATTCCACCGTGTTAACTCCTCACAACTTGTTTCTTCCTTTAGATAGGGTGGTACCCTTTGACTGAGCCACATTCTGCTGTATTGTTTCTGGATTGCTGTCCCGTTTATTAAGATGTGCACCTTGATGGGTTAAAACAATTACTTTTTTCCCATAAGACCCATCTAATTCAGGGATACCTTCGGATGATTTCTCAGGTTATGCGTAATTAATGCTTTTTTCACTGGAACACTTTTATTTTTGTCCACTAGACAAGGGAGTCTGTTCCGTTACTGGGTTATGGAATCCACTCTGTAGTGTCACCTGATAAATGGCCACTTTGTGGACGCAGTGACCAATTAAACAATATTTTGAACAACTTCTTTGTTCTGTGTCCTATTGAATGAGGTCTGTACTTTAAATTATGAATATGCCATGCCTTACATGACACCTGTTTCTCCATCCTGGGGGAAAAAGTGTTTGCCTAATCTAGCCAAAATTCATGGCTTTTGAGGGTTTTTGGTGCAACTAGGCTGGGAAAGTGTAGGAGGACCCCTGAGCCGACCAAAAATAAAATAAGAATTCATAAATATGCTCATCAGTGCAGGGATTAACAAAACCATGTTCAGGAAGGGACATTAAAATTGGTTGTATGTATTTGATTATTTTCCTAAGTTTTGCCCGTTTCTCATTCCTGTTTCACCTATTTTTCTCTGCTGCGTATTGTTTAAAATAAAAGGACCTTTTGGAACAGAAACAAGCCATGAGTGTTCAGATGCAAAATCTTCATGCCCAATTGGCATCACAGGTAAAGTGATCTTTTTTGAACGTATTAGTTTCAATGTATCAAGATCTAAAAATGAGTTGTCTGGAAAGTAACCAGAGTTCTCCTTTCTGATCATATCGAAGAGATTTTCGAACAGAGGTTGGCCGTTTGGCCTATCCTGTGTGCTGAATCTTCAATTATGTCCGAAAAATGTTTATATGTGGATGTTAGAAGATAGTGAGGTCACTTCGGCTATGATTTTTCTACATCTGTATGTGGATATTGACAGCCTAAAGTCTTGCCTCCAGGGTATTGTGCTTGAAAGCTGTTGGTGGCTCCCTTAGGAGAGGGAGAGAAAGTTCTAGGGGTTTCTTGCACACATTATGGATGTTAACTGACCTTCACCTTCAAAACTTTGAAACTGCCTGAGAGAGGGATGTTTAGTTTATGGAAAAATGTGTTTAGCTGAGATTCAGGGACAAACATTCCAAGTTATGGATCAGTTTCTTAATGGTAACATTAAAGTGATGTTAATTTTGTCAGTGCAACTGGAAAAAATGAAAATGCTGATGTACATTTTAAGTTTGTTTTATTATTATCCACTAACATTAAGAAAAAAGCAATTGTATCATTTCAAGCTTTTTATTTCAAATGGAAAAATCCGGTTTGTTCGTGTGGTAATCTACAGTTTTTGTATCTCGTTCATGTTTCTTTAATTGGGAGAACCCACATTACTGGAATATTAGAAGCTTTGGCCTGTAAAGTACTTTTGAGTAGTACAATCTTTGCATAGCAATTTCAGTGCTTGTGTATTAATTCAACGCTGGCATTTATTTGTTTTTGTCTTACACTGGAGAAAATATGATAAATATTCAGAATGAACTTAATGTTCATTAAATGTTCAACTTTTCAGATTGTGGTCAAAATTACAATCTGCCAAATTATACATCTTCATCTTTTATATGTAGGCTTCTGCAGCATGTGTGGTGGATGAGTTGCAGAAAACGTAAGTCTAAATAACTATCTTGTTAATCTCCTGCTTGTATATGTAAAAATAGCATGCTCATCTGACCTTTTCAATTAGAGGTCCCTGCTTTTGCTTCTTAGACCTTGCCACCTGCACCGAGCAGGATAGCACAACTCATTGCTTTCTGCAGGAGGATGCATTCTGTTTTGAGGCCAAGTGCAGTTCTTGCTACAAATAATAGGTCATATCCCAGTCGAAGGTATTAAAGAAGTATTAAATGTAAACCTGTTGTGCTCAGCGTTGCTCAACTATTTTTTTCCCTATCACTTTTAAGTAAATATGCATTTCCAATCACTGTTTACTTTGCTGGTTTGATACCTGTGGGTGTTTGCCTGTGTTGGTCTGATATTTATTTGAAAGCTAGATTCAGATCGAAAATCTGGCTTTTAGCCAGTATAGTGATTGGGCATTAAAATCTCAGTGTAAGCTAGCCTGATGATGTAAGACAGTAAGTGGTACTATCATACAGACCAGTAAAATCCCAGCTTCAGACTCTGTGCTTCATGAATCAACCCTCACTGGGGTAGATATTTGTTGAAGGCAAGGGTGGGCTTGATTGGGGTCTTGCTGCAGGAGTCTTGTATGGAGAATGGTTACTTCTCTTATTTCCCTCCCATGGGTCTTCCAAACAAATCAAAAGCTTGGGAAGTTCCAATAAACACTGCTGAGCCTCTCTCCGTGTCCTGGAATGTCTGTGTTATTCACTGTGCAAATCCTGAGTGTGAGATACTGGATGATTATTCCTGTAGAGTCAAGTGCCTTGGGGAGGAAGGAAAGATATTAACCTGGGTGTGCTCATCATTTTAACTTGTTCAGCCATTACTTATTTTCCCTTTGGTTTACTGAATTTAAGGTATTTCAAGTCTGCAGATCTGGTTGCTGCTGCTTGAGTGATCAATGTCAATGAGATAGCCTGAGGGGTTTAATCTGTCACCTTATGTTGTATAATTAATGTACCATTAACTTAATTTGTTTCAATTCAAAGGATTTCGGGGAAAGACAAACAATTAAAGTTGATGGAGGAATCTTTAGAAGACCGGCATCTTCATGTAACAAGCAAAGAACAAGATATACAAGTAAATACTTAATTGTTTTAAAAATAGAACTAGTTTCCCAGTGTGCCCTTAGAATTTTCATATTTTGTGTAGGTTTGTGATCAGTTCAGAAAGGTTTAAACTAGTATGGCAGGGGGGTGGGCACGGGAGCAATAGGTCAGAAGGTGAGAGCATTGAGGGAGAACTAGGGAATAGGGACAGTGTGGCTCTGAGGCAGAGCAGACAGGGAGAAGTTGCTGAACACAGCGGGGCTGGTGGCCTGAAGTGCATATGTTTTAATGCAAGAAGTATTACGGGTAAGGCAGATGAACTTAGAGCTTGGATTACTACTTGGAACTATGATGTTGTTGCCATTACAGAGACCTGGTTGAGGGAAGGGCAGGATTGGCAGCTAAACGTTCCAGGATTTAGATGTTTCAGGCGGGATAGAGGGGGATGTAAAAGGGGTGGCGGAGTTGCGCTACTGGTTAGGGAGGATATCACAGCTGTACTACGGGAGGACACCTCCGAGGGCAGTGAGGCTATATGGGTAGAGATCAGGAATAAGAAGGGTGCAGTCACAATGTTGGGGGTTTACTACAGGCCTCTCAACAGCCAGCGGGAGATAAGAGGAGTGGATAGGTAGACAGATTTTGGAAAAGAGTAAAAACAACAGGGTTGTGCTGATGGGAGACTTCAACTTCCCCAATATTGACTGGGACTCACTTAGTGCCAGGGGCTTAGACGGGGAAGAGTTTGTAAGGAGCATCCAGGAGGGCTTCTTAAGACAATATGTAGACAGTCCAACTAGGGAAGGGGCGGTACTGGACCTGGTATTGGGGAATGAGCCCGGCCAGGTGGTAGAAGTTTCAGTAGGGGAGCATTTCGGGAACAGTGACCACAATTCAGTAAGTTTTAAAGTGCTGGTGGACAAGGATAAGAGTGGTCCTAGGGTGAATGTGCTAAATTGGGGGGGGAAGGCTAATTATAACAATATTAGGCGGGAACTGAAGAACCTAGATTGGGGGCGGATGTTTGAGGGCAAATCAACATCTGACATGTGGGAGGCTTTCAAGTGGCAGTTGAAAGGAATTCAGGACCGGCATGTTCCTGTGAGGAAGAAGGATAAAGACGGCAATTTTAGGGAACCTTGGATAACGAGAGATATTGTAGGCCTCGTCAAAAGGAAAAAGGAGGCATTTGTCAGGGCTAAAAGGCTGGGAACAGAGGACGCCTGCGTGGAATATAAGGAAAGTAGGAAGGAACTTAAGGAGTCAGGAGGGCTAGAAGGGGTCACGAAAAGTCATTGGCAAATAGGGTTAAGGAAAATCCCAAGGCTTTTTACACGTACATAAAAAGCAAGAGGGTAGCCAGGGAAAGGGTTGGTCCACTGAAGGATAGGCAAGGGAATCTATGTGTGGAGCCAGAGGAAATGGGCGAGGTATTAAATGAATACTTTGCATCAGTATTCACCAAAGAGAAGGAATTGGTAGATGTTGAGTCTGGAGAAGGGTGTGTAGATAGCCTGGGTCACATTGAGATCCAAAAAGATGAGGTGTTGGGGGTCTTAAAATATATTAGGGTAGATAAGTCCCCAGGGCCTGATGGAATCTACCCCAGAATACTGAAGGAGGCTGGAGAGGAAATTGCTGAGGCCTTGACAGAAATCTTTGGATCCTCACTGTCTTCAGGTGATGTCCCGGAGGACTGGAGAATAGCCAATGTTGTTCCTTTGTTTAAGAAGGGTAGCAAGAATAATCCAGGGAACTACAGGCCGGTGAGCCTTACTTCAGTGGTAGGGAAATTACTGGAGAGAATTCCTCGAGACAGGATCTACTCCCATTTGGAAGCAAATGGACATATTAGTGAGAGGCAGCATGGTTTTGTGAAGGGGAGGTCGTGTCTCACTAACTTGATAGAGTTTTTCGAGGAGGTCACTAAGATGATAGATGCAGGTAGGGCAGTGGATGTTGTCTATATGGACTTCAGTAAGACCTTTGACAAGGTCCCTCATGGTAGACTAGTACAAAAGGTGAAGTCACACGGGATCAGGGGTGAGCTGGCAAGGTGGATACAGAACTGGCTAGGTCATAGAAGGCAGAGAGTAGCAATGGAAAGATGCTCTTCTAATTGGAGGGCTGTGACCAGTGGTATTCCACAGGGATCAGTGCTGGGACTTTTGCTGTTTGTAGTATATATAAATGATTTGGAGGAAAATGTAACTGGTCTGATTAGTAAGTTTGCAGACGACACAAAGGTTAGTGGAATTGCGGATAGCGATGAGGACTGTCAGAGGATACACCAGGATTTAGATTGTTTGGAGACTTGTGCGGAGAGATGGTAGATGGAGTTTAATCCGGACAAATGTGAGGTAATGCATTTTGGAATGTCTAATGCAGGTAGGGAATATACAGTGAATGGTAGAACCCTCAAGAGTATTGAAAGTCAGAGAGATCTAGGTGTACAGGTCCACAGGTCACTGAAAGGGGCAACACAGGTGGAGAAGGTAGTCAAGAAGGCATACGGCATGCTTGCCTTCATTGGCCGGGGCATTGAGTATAAGAATTGGCAAGTCATGTTGCAGCTGCATAGAACCTTAGTTAGGCCACACTTGGAGTATAGTGTTCAATTCTGGCCGCCACACTACCAGAAGGATGTGGAGGCTTTAGAGAGGGTGCAGAAGAGATTTACCAGATGGTTGCCTGGTATGGAGGGCATTAGCTATGAGGAGCGGTTGAATAAACTCGGTTTGTTCTCACTGGAACGAAGGAGGTTGAGGGGAGACCTGATAGAGGTATACAAAATTATGAGGGGCATAGACAGAGTGGATAGTCAGAGGCTTTTCCCCAGGGTAGAGGGGTCAATTACTAGGGGGCATAGGTTTAAGGTGAGAGGGGCAAGGTTTAGAGTAGATGTACGAGGCAAGTTTTTTACGCAGAGGGTAGTGGGTGCCTGGAACACGCACGGAGGAGGTGGTGGAAGCAGGCACGATAGTGACATTTAAGGGGCATCTTGACAAATACATGAATAGGATGGGATAGAGGTATACGGACCCAGGAAGTGTAGAAGATTATAATTTAGTCGGGCAGCATGGTCGGCACGGGCTTGGAGGGCCGAAGGGCTTGTTCCTGTGCTGTACATTTCTTTGTTCTTTGTATCCCTTTACATACATAATAATGACCTTCACTTTAAATCATATAATTTTGCATCTATGTTGTCAAATCTCTTTAGCCCCACATCTTCACGTTCCTTTTGTGAGAAAAAATAAAAGTGTACAATGAGAAATTACATTTTTGTTCTGCAGTAATGTTTGAAAGGGGTAGGTCTCCCTGGCAGCGATTTGACAGGAGAGCTTTTTGGAATAATGCTCATACTTTAAAAAAAAAATAAAAAAATTTAGAGTGCCCAATTCATTTTTTCCAATTAAGGGGCAACTTAGCATGGCAATCCACCTACCCTGCACATCATTTGTGTTGTGGGGGTGAAACCCACGTACACTGGGAGAATGTGCAAACTCCACGCGGACAGTGACCCAGGGCTGGGATCGAACCTGGGATCTCAGAGTCGTGAGACAGCAGTGCTAAGCACTGCGCCACCGTGCTGCCCCGATAATGATCGCAGTTACCTGATGTACAAATAAGAGAAATGGTTTCCAGCAGATTTGTTTCTCGCCATTGTTATATTTTTGTGGCCTTACTGTGATCTGAAAATTAAGAGGCATCAATTTATCAACTGAAGTACAGGCCTTTAAGCCGTTAGAAAAAAATTGCCCCTTGCATGTTTTAAGGAAGAATGTACTTTTCTTCCTAAATTGTGGTTGAATTTGCCCGAAGGTTTATATTTCAGAATGTGTTCTACGAGCAATGTAGGAATGTTTTTGATATTTCAAGTTGCCAGAATTTGTATGCAGAAATGGTGTTTGTACATTTTACAAATTAAGAACCTATCACGATGTCAAAAGAAGTTATTCTGAGAAACCAATATCCAGAAGGAAATGAATAGTGACATTAAATGACACTGGTGAGAAGTGGTTAGATCAGCTGGAAGGACATCTTCTCTGGACCCCAAATGCTCAATAAATACAACATTTCTTTGATGTGCAATTAGGTTTTCTCTTCAATACATAATTTCTAGGTTTCATTAATTTGAGGCTTGATCAAATTAAAAAACAAGGAAAATGCCTGGGGGATCAGGTAACACATATTGGAACACTGATTAAAAAAAAATAGATTTCTATAATGACATTTAGAAACAAGTTAAACTTCCTGTTTGTCCCCATATACAGATTACACTCAGTCCTACTTGCTACTGAGCATAGAAATAGGAGAATATAGCAATTGAATACGTGACTGGAAAGCTGGTGTAGGAGGGAGGATGTCAGATTTCTGAGGGATATGGACTGGTTCTGGAGAAGGTGGTATCTTCTGTACAAGTCTGGTGGACTGCACCTAAACAGGACTAGGGTGAATATCTCCATGGGGAGGGTTGCTAGTACTGGTGAGGAGGGTTTAAACTAGATTGACAAGGCAGATTCATATAAGATTAATTCAGAGCATAGAACGGGTGAGTGGCTATGAACGATAGAGAATCAAAGGTTAAAAAGTATACAAGACAGGAATTTGGCAGTGGAGGTGTGTGTGTGTGTGTGTGTATATATATATATATGTGTATATATATGTATATGTGTATATATATGTATATATGTATATGTAAAGCAAATAAAGCTGATGAGCTGAGTGCACAGATGATGGCAACATGATGGCATTGCTGTCACGGAAACCTAACCTAGAGGGTCAAAAATGGCAGCTCAACGTTCTTGGATATAGAGTTTTCAGGCAGGATAGAGAAGGGATTTAAAAAAACAGTGAGTGTAGCATTATTGGTTAAGGCATCAATTACGGCTGCAAGGAGGGATGGTATACTAAATCAGTCATCAAATGAGGCCATATAGGTTGAACTCAGGCGCAGCAATCCTGCTAAGTGTGTACCATAGAACTTTAAATAGCGAAAGGGAGATGGAACAACAAATATGTAGACAAATTTCTGAGTGCAGGACCAATAGGGTAATAATAGTTGGGGAAGTATCCTAATATCAGCTGGGATGTGAACTGTGTGAGAGGCAGGGGCACAACGGAACTGCATTTAAGAGACCTTTAGCATGTATGTCACAAGCCCAATGAGAGCGGACGCAATTCCAGTTTTAGACTTGGGAAATCAAGCTGGACAAGTGGCTCAAGTAGTGGTGGGGAATCATTTTGGAGATGCTGTCCATAATGCAGTTATATTTAGCATCATTCTGGAAAAGGGCAAAGATAGAACAGGAATAAAAGTTCTAACCTGGTGGGAAACAAATTTTATGAAGCTGAGAAGTACTCTGGCTAAAGTGGACTGAATGCAGTTGCTTGAAGGAAAGTCAGTGGCAAATGGGTAGGTGACATTCAAAGGAACGATTCTACTGGCAGTGTAGACATTTTCCCATGGAAAATAAGGGTGGTACTACCAAATCTAGAGCTCCTTGGGTTGTTCAGAAGTACAGAGGGGAAGATGAAGCAGAAAAAGAAAGCTTATGATAGTCACAAAAAGCTTAATACTGTAGAAAGCCCAGAGTTATGTGTTTGCCTTGTTTGGCCCCTTGTTCCACACTGTAACCAAACACTGTTTGTCGATGTACCATTTGTCAATGTTCTCTGTTGATTATTCTTTTGTCTTCTGTGTACGTTCCCTCAGCCGCGGAAAAATAGTTTTCACTGTACTTCGGTACATGTGACAATAAATCAAATCAAATCAGGTGTCTTGTGGACACGAGAATAGGAAAACAAAGAGGATATTTTAAAAAGGGCTGGTTAAATCGAGGAAAATGCATGCATTAAGAGCAAAAGGATAACCATTGTTCGGGCCTAGGTTACGGCCTATCAGATGTGTACAAGGTAACTTCTGCATGGATGTACAATTCTTCACAAAGGTGAAGAATGAGGCAGACTTTCTAGTTCTAGTTTTGTCTCAGTATTTCACAATGAGCATAATGAGAGAGGAAGTACTGGAGGGACTGCCATCTTTGAAGGTGGATGAATCACCAGGGCCGAAGGGATTGTATCCCAGGTTGTTAAAGGATGTCAGTGAGGAAATGGCAGATGCTCGGAGGATTATTTTTCAATCCTCACTATAGATACAGGCGAGGTACCAGAGAATTGGGGGTCTACGTATGTTGTACCATTATTTCAAAAAGGTCTGAGGGATAGGCCAAATAATTATATGCCATTGGTGGTGGGCCAATATTAGAATTAATTCTGAGATGAGATAAACTGTCAGTTAGAAAGAAAATAATTGATCTGGGATAGTCAAAACTGTTTTGTTAGGGAAAGGTTGTGTCTCACTACTTAATCAATATCTTTGAGAAAGTAATCTGGGAGATTGAGGGTAGTGCAGTGGATGTTATCTACATGGATTTATGTAAGTTATTTAATAAGGGCTCGCATAGCAATCTAATCAGAAAAGTAAAAGCCCATGGGATGCAGAAGAATGTGGCAAGTTGGATTCAAAATTAGTTCAGCGACAAAGTAAAGGCAATGTTTGATGGATGCTTTTGTAAATGGTGTTCTACAGGGCTGTGTTCGGGCCCTTTGTTGTAATGATAATTTAAACTTCAATGTGGGAGGCATGATTGGGAAAATTGCAGATGGCACTGTCATGTGAGAGTACCTTTAAGAAATGGATGTGTAAGCAATGTACCTTTAAGAAAACAGTGATGTCAGAGAGTGGGTGGAGCTCAGCTCAGTTCAGCCATTTTGAGGTTTCAGTTTTGCTGAGAGCAGCTTCAAAGTGCCTGGCTGTTTTGCTGTGAGCTGATTAAAAGGAGAAAGCCAGTTTGAGACAGCAACTTGAGAAGTTCTGGTTTGCTGTGAGTTGCTTGAAGGGAGAAAGCCAGTTTGAAAAAGCAGCTTGTGTGTGTCTGTGTGTTTCCAGAGAGCTGCAGGAAGAAAGCAAGGTGCTGGAGCTGAAGTCAACCAAGCTAATATATCTCTGCCATTCTACAGAAAATATATATATTCTTTAACCTGATGTGTTTCTGTTTAAAGGTGTTAAGTCTCTCTTGGATGTTGAAAGGAATAACTGAGGGATTAGTTAGTGGTGTTTTATTTTCAGGGTTATCTTTGAAGTAAGGGGTGTTAAGGGATCCAATGTTTATTTAAAAGGTTAAGTTGAGTTCATAGAATAAACATTGTTTTGTGTTTAAAAACCACGTGTCCTTAATTGTAATATCACACCTGGGGAACAAGCCGCGTGCTCGGAAAAGCAACAAATCCATTAAAGGGAGAGGTTGGTTGAACTCCATGATACATCTTGGGAGTTTGAAAAAGCCTCGCCCATAACAGGACAAAGATTAACCGTGTAGTTGATTAGTAAAGAGGATAGCTGTCGACTCCAGAATAATAATGATGGTTTGTTGAGGCGGGTGGGAAAGTGACAAATTAAATTCCATCCAGAGAAGCGAGAGATAATGCATTTTAGGAGGACAAACAAAGTCAGGGAGTACACAATAAATGGAAGGATATTGAGTGGTGTAGAGGAAATGAGTTCATGTTCACAGGTCCTGAAAGTAGCAGGACATGTGGATAAAGTGGTGAAAAAAGCATATGGAATGCTTTCCTTTAGTGGACAAGGAATAGAATACAAAAGTGGGGAATGCAATGCTGCAACTGCATACAACATTCTAATTAAAAGGTGATAAATCCCCATGTCCCGACGGACTTCATTCTAGAGTCTTAAAAGAAGTAGCTGCTATGATAGTAGATCTGTGGGTTTTCATTTTCCAAAATCCCTTGATTCTCAAAAGGTCCTATTAGATTGGAAAAGAGTGAATGTAACTCCTCTATTAAATATAATAGGGAGGTGGAAAGCATGATACCACAGGCCAGTTAGCTTAACTGTCATCAAGAAAGTGATGGAATCTATTTTGAAGGAGGTTTTAGCAGGGGACATACAAAATCTCAATGCATTCAGGCAGAGTCAACATGGTTTTGTTGAAGGGAAATCCTGTTAGACTAATTTATTGGAGTTAATTGAGGAAGCAGCATGGATAAAGGGAACCATTGGATGTGGCGTACTTGGATTTCCATAACGTGCCACATCAAAGATCATTAACAAACTAAGACCTTGTGTTGTAGTGGGTGACATTAGCATGGGAAGAGGAATGATTAGCTAACTGGAGGCAGAGTGGGCATAAAAGAGTCATTTTTGAGTTGGTGAGATATAACGAGTGGAATTCCACTGGGATCAGTGCTGGGGCCTCCCCTATTTACAATCTATATCAATGATTTGGATGTCAGGATGATGGGACCGAATGTATGGTTGCTTAAGTTTCTGGTGACCCAAAGATAGGTAGGAAAGTAAATTTATGTAAAGAACACCAAGTGGCTGATGTCTGCAAAGGGATATAGAATAGGCAAAAATGTGACGGAAGGAGTGTAATATGTGAACTTGTCCACTTTGACAGGATTAATTACAAATAGCAGTATATTATTCAAGTGGCAAGAGATTTCTGAGCGGGGGATCTGGGTGTCCATGAGTCAAAAAATGTTAGTATGCAGGTACCGCAGGTGATTAGAAAGGCAAATGGAATGTTTGTTGCAAGACAAATGGAATATAATGGTGGAGATATATTGTTACTGTATAGGGTACTGCTGAGATCATACCTAGTGTACTGTTCCCAATTAACAGGGTGGATGCTGAAAGGATATTAACTTTTCAGGGAGAGACTAAAACTAGAGGACACAGCTTAAAAATAAGGGGTCCCCCATTTATGACATTGTTGAGACGTTTTGAGGGATGAAAATTTGTGGAGCTGTCTTTGCCAGAGAGCTGTGGAGGTTATTGAATATTTTTAAGGCTTTTAGATTCTTGATTGACAGGGGAGTCAAAGGGTATGGGGGGAGGGGAGCGGGGGGTGGAAAGGAAAGTGAAGTTGAGGCCACAAACCAATCCGTTGTGATCTTATTGTGATCTTATAACCGATACGAATCGTATAATTCGTATAAACGTATGAACTAGGGAGCAAATAGCTGCCTTTTGCTCCCTAGTTCATACGTTTATACGAATTAAGAACCGATCACGATGGCAAGTACCGTTATACCTCTGCATCCCAAATTTGAAACCTTGCCTGACTAGAATGGTCAAAAGGACCTGAGAAAAATTAGTTTCAAATCGAGGCTAAGAACATGCGGTCGAGCAGGTGGATCTTGCTTACATATTATGTAATTCCCGGGTTGTCAGCAGAATCGTGTATTCCCCCACCTTCACCCTCATTCCATCCTTTTCGCTTTCTCTTCCCCACCCATGAAAAGGTGTGCTCGTGAGGGCTTCTGGTGATGGCATGTGGGAAGAGGTCGTGCATTAGGTAGTTCCTGCCAGGGTACTTGATTCTTTTTTTTGGCTCTTTTTGCCTGGTTCCTATGGTTTAAGGTAGGCAATCTCTTCCTAATGAGAAAGTAGAGGGGTCCTAGAGGTGAAGTATATCAAAAAAGGCTACAACTAAGAAATCTGTGGCTGGAAAATCGTTCAATTGACTTGGAGGCTTTGCTTCGAGCCTCAGCAGGGATGATGGTGGCGGCAGGTGAGGCAGTCAGAGCCACTCCCATCATGGCAGACATGCTAACTGGGTTACTGGCCATCCAGTTCGAAAAACAGTTTGAAAAACATTTTGAGAGCCAATGCAGGGTGATGCTCGACACTAAGTCGATTGCGGAGATGCTGGGGCCTGTTCATGAGAAGTTGGAGAGGACTTTGGAGGTCAAGGAACATTGCGAAGTGCTGAAAGGGATGGTGGAGGCTTTGTCAAGGCACAGCAACCAAATTGCCTTGTTGGAGGCTGAGATCTCAATGGTGGGAGGGGAAAAGAGCAAGAATCTGAGGGTGAAGGTAGATGACTGGAGAATCGGTTGAGGAGGCAAAACCTCATGGTCGTTGAGGTGGAGGGCGTGGGGCCTGAATTCAACTGTGTACTTTTCACAGATGTTTGGTAAGATGGTGGGGGAGGGAGTATGGCGCCCCCTCCAGAGTTGGATAGAGCAACACTCTGGCAGAAGCCTCGTTCTTCTCCCCGGTAATTAAGGTGTACCCGAGGGTTGACTTATTTCAGGTGGGTAGCTCTCTTTTCCCTTGGGTGAGGAAGGCAGAATACCATTGCCATCTCTGGGCATGCCCCTTTATCGGGTAGATTTGGTTCTGGATTCGGGCCCCTCTCCGTGCCCATTGTGGAGTTTAGATGTAGGGTTATTGGCGGATTTGGGGTTTTGTGGGAACATGTGAGTATGTGGAATTGAATAAGAATGATTCGGTCTTGCCCTCCACACTTTGGGAGGCCTTGAAGGAAGTGATTAGAGGAGAGATTATATTGCACAAGGTGCATATGAAGTGGGAGGAAAGGGCAACATGGCAGAGGTTGGTTGATGAGATGTTTGAGCTGGACCGCAGCCACTCGTACGACCCTACCCCCAGAGCTTCTGGCGAGCAGGAAAAGACACAGTTTGATCTGTTGTCTATGGGGAAGGAGGTGAGACAGTTGCAGTGTTCGAGGGGGGGGTCTTTTATGAGTATAGGGATAAGGCTAGCCTCCTATTAGCTCATCAGCTGAGGTGGCAGGCGGCCTCCTGGGAGATTAGTCAGGTTAGGGATTCGAGTGGGGAGTTTGATTTCCACCCCAGATAAAGTTAATGTAGCATATGAGGCTTTTTATAAGAATTTTTTAAATTGGAACCCTCAGTAGTGGGAGGTGGACATGTTGACATTTTTAAGCGGATTTGAGTATCTGGTGGTCGGGGATGAGAGATGGGTTAGGTCCCGTTAGGTCCTGAGGAGATTTTGACTAGTACTGGACGGGTGTAAACGGGTATAATGCCTGGGCCTGATGGGTTGCCAATTGAATTCTATAAGACGTTTGCAGATCAGTTGGTTCCATTGTTGTTGGACATGTTCAATGACTCTATCCCAGGAGGTTCCTGCCTGCTACCCTCTCTCAAGCCTCCATTTCACTACTGTTGAAAAAGAATAAGGACCCAATGGAGTGTGGGTCATACTGGCCTATCATGCTGCTAAATGTAGATGCTAATGTTATGGGCCAAGGCGTAGAAACTCCAGAGTATATTATGAAGCTCACCTGACCTATAACTTTTATGTTGAATTTGTCTAGGATGAGCACAAGTGCCTTCCCTTTAGGTGTGATTCATCAGACTTCCTAGGTGCTTTTATCAAAACAAAGTTTATTCTAAGAATGTAGTTAACATATATAAAACACTTAGCAATGATTTGTTATCAATTACAAATATGAAAAAAACACAACAGCTACCTTGGCTGTTCCAATACAAAATCCAATAAAACCAAACCCCTTTCAAGGGTGTGGCCCAGCACACACAATCTCACTTAAATGGGACTGGTCATTTTCCTGAGATTCTGGTCCAATCTCCAACCAACAGATCCAAAACTCCTCCTGGAAAGCGCTCTAACTTTAAGTTTACCACAGCAGTTTGCCACACACGGTGTGCTATCAGTTCACTGGAACAGCTTTCAAATAAAACCGAGAAATACAGGAAACTTTCTGCAGTCCAAACGAACAAACTGAAAATGAAACCAAAACACTAAACCCCCTCTCACCTGACGCGTACAAATGACATCACTGAAGCCGTGCTACAAGCCATGTGATTAAAACAAAACCGTTCTTAAAGGGACACTCGCATGACACTAGGGTATTGGCGGTAAAGCTGAAGCCCTGTGTTCCTGATGATTGTGGAGAATTAGACGGGCTTTGTCAAGGGGCGGCAATTGTCAACCAATATCCTGAGGCTGTTGAATGTGGTTCTCTCCCTGTCTGAGGAGCCTGCGGCGGAGATGATAGTGTCTTTAGATGCCGAGAAGGCATTCGACCGAATGGCATGGAGCTACCTGTTCGAAGACCTAGAGATGTTCGGTCTTGGGCCAAAAATGATTTAATGGGTGCGCTTGCTATATGGAGCCCCCTGGGTTAGCATTCGTACTAACACCTTGAGTTCGGGGTACTTACATTTGAAAAGGGGGACCAGATATGGATGTCTGTCTCCCCTCTTATTTGCATTAGCGATTGCGAAGAGGGAGACTAATTCGTTCAGATACCAACAGTTAAGGAATTTTGTGCGGGTGCCCTTCCCAACATTTTCTGAGGCACTGTGGATGTCTCTGTTGGAAAGGATACTTTCATTGGTGGGGTCAGAAGAGGAAGCACACCTGTTTTTTTAATGGGCGACTTGTGTCCAAGAACTCTTGTTTGGTGGATGGAGTGAAGGTGAAGTGGGAATGGGAGCTGTCTAGAGCCTATAGTAAATGTTGAGATGTGGACTGAGGCCATTTGCAGGGTGAATTCCATGTCTTCAAATGCGTGGCTTGGTCTGATCCAGCTTAAGATGATTCACAGGGCGCACCTGACCAAAACTAAGTTGAGTGTTTTTTCCCCTGAGGTACAAGGCAGGTGCAAGCAGTGTTCCGGGGGGTTGGCCAATTACATGCATGTTCTGGTCGTGCCCCACATTGGTAAGCTTTAGGGTCCCCTTCTTCAAAACCATGTTGGCGATTCTGAATATTCACCTGGAGCCTTGTCCTTTGGTGGCCTTTTTTGGGGGTGAGGGACTCGCCAGGCTGCAGACAGGAGTGAAGGCGGATGTCTTTGCCTTTGCCGCACTGATTGCCTGGAGGCAAGTTCTGCTGAGGTGGAGGTCCTTTCTCCGCCCAGTGCCTCGGTATGGTTGGGGACCTAATGGAATTTTAGTATAAGGAGAAAGTTAAGTACACCATCAAGGGTCGGTTGAGGGATTCTACAGAAATAATCACTGTCAGTCGCTTGGGGGGTGGGGGGCTGGTGGGGGATGGGTTTGGAATTGTTTTGTTTGGTTGGTTGTAGTTTTTTTCATCTTGGTGGATGGGTTGCATCATCTACTGTTATGTTGGTTCTGTGTATCATCTACTATGAGAACAACGGGTTTTGATGTTAAATGTATTGTACAAATGGAACACTATTAAAAATACTTTTTTAACTTTTTTTTTAAAAAAAAAGGATGTTCATAGACCAAGAATATACCATATTTCTGTTTTCTTTAATACTTAGAGTTTGCAGAAAGAGAAAAAGACTTTAGCGGCTGAAGTACAAAAGTTGCAGGTTCAGACATCTGAACAGGTAAATTTTATGATTTTATATTTCAACTTGAGTTCTAATAATTTGAAGTTTAGAGTTTTTTGCGTTTAATTAACATTTGACTTTGGTAATCTGCTTTTGGAATAGTATGGTAGTTATGGTACTAGACTAGAACCTAGTGTTTGAGTGTGCATAAGGAAACATGAAAAATATCTGCTAAAGCTGCCAGATTGTCAGAGTAACCCATGGTTCAAGGGAAGGAATCTACCCCCCCTTCCCAACTTGGGGTTATAATGTCAATACAATCTGTGTTTATTGTTTTTATTCTTGGGGAACAAGTGATGGGCATACACAAATGGTTTCATTGCTCACATCCCAAGTGCCTCCTTTTAGATTTTTAAATTTGTCACAGGAGGGTATGGGGCTTTTATTCCTGTGTTCCAAATTTCCTATTGCTGGAAGGCTCTCGAGACAATGGACAAAATTCTGGAGCTGTAGTTCACAATTGCCATTATTTTACATTTTATTCCAGAACAGAAAAATATGGAAATGGGTTTATGGACTTGGTTTTTCTGAATGTAAAGTAACTAACTTTAACAGAAACTTCCTTAAGAGTGCAATGTGGAATTAAGCATAATAGTTTGAAGAAGCAGCTATATTGCAAAAATTCCTGTAATCACCTATAAGAACACACCAATCAGCGTAATTACTCCCTTTTGCAGCTTAGACTGAGATTCTTCAACACCAATTCGTATTCATTTTTTTTTGTATGCAGGCTTCAGCTTTATGCATGTTGGAACAGATGCAAAAAGGGTGAGTCACCTTTGCCGTTTAGTTTAAACCAGCATCGTTTTGTTACACTTGCATGAGTTTGATATGTCTTTTTAACCAGTCTTCAAGAACGGGATGAAAAAATAAAAACAGTTGAAGAGCTATTAGAAACTGGACTTATTCAAGTGGCAACCAAAGGGGAAGAAATTGAGGTAGGTCAACCACTTCAAATTATCCATTGCAGAGAACAACACTTTTGGCTGTAATTTGGTTTCTTGGTTGAATTTTTTTTTGCTGGGGTTAATGACTAATTGGATAGCCAATGTATCAATTATGGTCCTATTGTTACTTGCATGCCAGTTCTGAGTTAACCTTGTAAGCTTTAATCTGCACCTTTTCTTGAAACTTAAATGTGGCTCCTTTTACATCCTTATTTAGGATTTAAACCCCCTTTAATTTCATACATGAGAATATAAACTCAATTATCATTAATAGAAGAAACATTTAAACGCTATAACGCAATATCTTGTAGTTTGAACTCTTAGTGTTTGGGGTGGGCACATGGTACACAGAAGAGAGAAAGGGCCAAGAGGGGAAAATATGTTGTCTTACCAACATGATAATGAGTTAATTTCCAGACTTGTGTCTGTGATGATCTTAAACCAGCAATTAAAGGGGAAAGTGGTATCTATTTGGGACCCATCCAGTTAAAATTAAACGGTTAATCATAGCAGAAAATGCGCTTGATACTATTGAGTAATTGATACATGTTTATCCTGCTACTTTTAGCCATCTCTGGATCAAAAGAAATATTTTTCATGGAAGTTCTCAACTTTTCCCTAACCCGAGCAGAGAATTTATTATTTTCTTTACCAAAAACACAAGTGCCATTAAAACACCATTACTTAATGGTGTCAACCGTGGCTCAGTAATGGCACTCTTACAGTCAAAGGTTTGGTTCCAGTCCCATTCCAGAATTTTGAGCACATAATCCAGTCCAGGGGGACGTTTGTCCTGGGAGATTGAATTGCCAAAGCTGCCTTTCAGATTAATCATTAAACATAAATCTCGCCTACTCCCTCATGTGGACACAAGTTACTGTGGCACTGTTCAAAGATGGGCACAGGTGATGTGATTTCCTGGCCGATGTTTATCCCACGCTGAATGTTTCAAAGTACCTTTATAGCTATTTGAGCATCATTGCTGTGAGCAAATTGGCTGCCCTGTTTCCTACATTGCAACAGTGACTACACTTCAAAGTTCCAGATGATAAGGTGGTAAACACACCGTTAGTATTAATACATGTCCTTTTTATATTGTGGTGTGAACTATGGAGATTTGTTTTAGCATGTGCAGAAAAAAAGCCTCAAACAGAAAATGCTGGAAAAACTTGGGTCTGGCAGCATCTGTGGATAGAGAAAATAGAGTTAACGATTTGAGTCCGTATGACTCTTCAGAGACTCTGAAGAAGTCCTACAGATTTAAAACGTTGACTCTATTTTCTGCCTGCAGAGATGCTGCCAGGCCTGCTTGAGTTTTTTTCAGAATTTTCTGTTTTGGTTTCAGATTCCAGCATTTGCAGTATTTTACTTTCATTATCACACTATTTATATTTTTGTGGAAATGAAGAATGACCAATATATTAAACCCTGTGTAAGTACCCATCTGTTGGTTGAAGAATAATATTATAGAGTTAAAAGCTAGCAACAAAAACTAGTCAGTGTTTTGTTTTTTCTTTTTTTGACACTTTATATTCCCCTTCTCCATGTGCTTTGAGAGTCCAATTTCCCCATGTTGAACAACATTTTCATGTGTTCACATGTACCAGAATGATGCCTGCACTCAACAGTTAAATTACAAGGATAGATCATACAAGCTGAAGGATATGGGGTGACTTTTATTGAAATTTAGAATATATAACTTGATGAAGTAAATCCTTTTGGAGTGATATTATGGAACATTTCATAAAGGGTGATAGTGGTTTGGGACTCTTCTGCACTGGCAATTCATAGGTCAATTGTTAATTTTAAAATTCAGAGTATTAAGGATATGGGACAAAGGCAGGTAGGTGGAGTTTGGTAGCAGATCAGCGATAACCTCACTGAATGACAAACAGCCTCTGAGCTGTATGGTCTACACTTGTTGAGAACTATTTTGAGGCAAATAAAAGGTTTCCTATCCTTGCCCTGCATTCCTTCCAGGATTGCAAAAAAGCATTAATTTATACAAGACGGCATTTTATTATTGTGAAATGAAGTAGCTGGGGCTGGTTTAGCTCAATTGGCTACACAACTGGTTTATGATGCAGAGCGAGGCCAGCAGCGTGGGTTCAATTCCTATATCTGCTTGAGGTTATTCATGGAAGCCCCGCTTCTCAACCTAGCCCCTCGCCTGAGGTGTGTGGTGACCATCAGGTTAAATCACCACCAGTCAGCTCTCCTCCTCAAAGGGGAGAACAGCCAATGTTCGTCTGGGACTCTGGTGACTTTACCTTATGAAGTAAGTGTTTCTTGCTGTGATAATCTTGATTTTACTGGCAAGTTATGCTGAAATGGATGCACTTTTAAATCTTCATGGGACACTGGGTTGAGTGCACCACTCCTAATACCCTTCATTGTCAATATTATTTTAATAGGCAATTAGATATGTATTGCTTGAACCCAGACATTTCTGATTATGCAATTCTGAATTCAGCCAACCAAATTCTATATATTTTGTAGTAATTTGCACTTTTTTTAAGGACTTAAGGGATGAAAATAGAATTTTAAAACAAGAGATTCAAGAGCATCAAATTCAAAATGCTGAACAGGTAAAGTATAATTTATTTTCTTGGACAATTTCAAATATAGCGTGCTTAAAATGTTTTGAACAGGCAGGTGTCAGTCACAATAACTCCGATAACCCCTGTTCCTTACGGTTTCATTTGTATGCAAACAGATGGGATAAATTGCCAATCATGAGTTAATAGACGCACAATCAAAGTTACTAATTATGAACCAGCTATTTGCAGAATCTCCATTTGTTTTTTCAATTGCATTATATCACTCTCGCATTAGACATAGAACATACAGTGGAGAAGGAGGCCATTCGGCCCATCGAGTCTGCACCGACCTACTTAAGCCCTCACTTCCACCCGACCCCCCTAACCTAATAACTCCCCCTAACCTTTTGTTTTGGTCACTAAGGGCAATTTATCATGGCCAATCCACCTAACCTGCACGTCTTTGGACTGTGGGAGGAAACCGGAGCACCCGGAGGAAACCCACGCAGTCACAGGGAGAACTTGCAAACTCCACACAGACAGTGACCCGGTGGGGAATCGAACCTGGGACCCTGGCGCTCTGAAGCCACAGTGCTATCCACTTGTGCTGTTGTGCTGCCCATTAAATCACTCTCACTAATTTCAGCTACTAATTTTCTTCACTCCGGCAAGCATGCACAGAAAATTTATTGGAACACACCATTATAATTTGTAATGATTTCTTGATCAAAGTATTTCCAATAAGTTTACCCCACACAACAGAACAGAAAATATATAAATACTGAGATTTGTTTTTGACGGATAAACCGTGTCCATACCATGCTGATGGTATCCCAACTCAGAACATTGGTTCGTGGCATATGTTTTTTTGGAATGCGCTGAGAAGTAAAGTGAAGCCCCAGTGAGAATAACCAGCTCAGTCATCATGTAACAATTATTAAAGACTATTTATTAAATTGAAGAAAAGATAAATTCACACAAGCAAGACTACAACCATTAAGTATAGGAATCACTAAACATACACTTTATGTAGACCATACCCTTGTTCCTAAAATATATCTGCAATACTTGAACTCCTTAAGACTTCCCAATTCCCAAACAAAAAATCCAAATTAAACAAATCTATAATCAAATCCAGCTTGTATTTACCACACAATACAGTGCGAATAATCAAATCTGGGAAACTTCTTTTCCTGGATCAGCAAAGATGCTTAAACTGCCTTTATAAAGGTTTCTGCACAGCCTTGGCTCTAAGCCTTGGATGCTAGTTTATGCTCTTGGCTGTTGGATTTTAAACTCACCTCTCTGGCTTGGGTGTAAACTTCCTTGTGCTTCTGGGGATGCTGGCAATTGTATACCATTTGTCGAGACACCTGTATCTCATTACTTTTAAAACCTAATCTCATACTTTTTGAATGCTGGCTACTATCACTAGGCAGATTTCTACCTGTTTCTAGACCGACCCATGACACCTGTTGCTGGGTAGATAACATCCCATCATGTCTTGGGTTAGGCTCTTATCTGGGAGATGATTTAACCATTGGTTTAAATTTTCCAGTGCTTTTCATTGCCCAAACGTATTATAGGGATGTCACTGTCAGAAATTGACCCATCGTCTTCCTCCTGCTTCATTACTAACAAGATCACATGCTTGTCCTCATCTCTTCTAACCCAATACTTGCTTATCCCGTTCACATGACATGCGAGATTGGTGTCTATTCGGGGTGCATACCAGATAGTTACCTCGCTCAATTTTCTTTTAACGTGATATCGCTCAGTGAATCTAGCTTTTAGGGGATCGCCTGACACGGGTTAATAACACGAGCACTCTCTCCTTTTGTAAAACTAAGCATCTGGGCCTTCCAATCAGTCCTTGCTTTCATTTCCTGCTGAACTGTTTTAAATGTTTTCTCATCACTTCACAGGCCACAGTCAGTTGTCTCCTGAAATTTGAGACATCGTCTAAAAAGGTAGTCTTTGATTTTGTAACTTTTCCCAAATTAATTTTAATGGTCCTTTGACCTCGTATCTGTGGACCAATTTGAGACTACATTTGGTACGCCCCTAATAGCAAATAATAAAAATGGAATCCCTTTATCCCAATCATGAGGGCAGTCTTGGCAATAAGCTCTTAAGTGTGGTTTTCAAAGTTTAGTGCCACCTCTCCAGTGCTGATTTGTACTGTTGGACCTCCAGGCTATTCATGACTTCTTTTTAAAAAAATATATATTTATTAAAGTTTTTTAACACAATTTTTCTCCCTTACAAACAATAACCCCCCCCCCCCCCCCCCCCCCCCCCGTAACAAAAAAAAACGAGAAATTGTGCAGAGCAAGATATATACATGGCAAAATGATATATTTACACAGCTTTGTACACTGGCCCTCACCCGTACGTGCCAGTTTCCCCCACCCTTCATGGTATCTCTTGCTCATCCACCCTCCCAGGCAGTCCCCCCTTTCCCATTCATGACTTCTTCAAAGAGTCCTGACATACAATCAGGCCAAAGGTCAAGTATTATCTCCTTTGGTAAGCCATTTCTGGTAAAGAATTTGGTTAGCTCCTTTGCTACTCTCCAAGCAATAATGGTTCTTACGGGTGTGGCTTTCAGGAATCTGGTGGATATGTCCATGATAACATATTGATTCCAATTGTGTTCTTGGCAATGGCCCTATACAGTCGATCAGGACCTTGGTAAAAGGTTCTTCAAATGCTAAGGATCAGAGGTGCTGGCTTGATTACCACTTGCGGTTTCCATATTGCCTGATGAGAGGTGACTGGTTTGAAAAAAGGTGACTACATCCTTGTGTGGTCTGGGACAATAAACCTGTCTTAGAATTTTGGCTTAGGTTTTCTTATTTTTGAGGTGACCCCCCAATGGCATCTCATGAGCTATTCTCAGAATCTCCTTCCTATACTCCGAAGGCAATACAGTTTGGTGTACTTCAGCCCATTTGTCCTCTGCACTAACATGTGGTTGTTGCCATTTTCTCATAAGTTCTTCACGAAGTAATACTCGGGAATGCATTAAGCTCCCAATGCTAAATACAATGTTTGATAGAGTTGTTTTAATTTTGAGTCATTCTACTGCAATTCTTTGAATTGAACACATTGGTCTGTTTCATCCTCATTTAGCTTACTGAAGATGGTATCAGATAACAGCTTTATGACCTCATCCAGGGCTCGCAACTCCTTCCTCCTTTTTTGTGTCTTGGCTTATGCCCTGTGATTGTGTCACCATGCATTCTGGAAATACCCCAGGATGGTCTGTTTATAATTTCTCTGTGGCAGGATTCTCCATCAGCTGTTTGATTACAGTAGACATTACTATGATTTGGGATCCTGCTATATCATTCCCTGCCATGGGCAAGGTTTCTACCACACCTACCACTGCTTCCCCTGTCTCAAGCTGCTCTGTAAGCTTATTTTTACAAAAGGTATTTCTTTTGTTTCGTGGTGAGTGCTCCTGACCAGAGCCTTTTCCTTCAATATTAATTCTGGACAACTTATGTTTTTATCCCACAACATTGACTCGTGCCTGCATCTCGTAAAATTTTAATAGATTTTCCCATTCCATCCTGTCCACATGGAATAAAGATGTGCAGGTTGGAATAAAGATGTGCAGATTATGTCGATTGACCATAATCAAGTGTCCAAAAGGTTAGGTTAGGTGGGGTTACTGGGTTAAGGCGTAGGGTGGGAGCCTGACCCGAGGTAGGGTACCTCTTCAGTGGGTTGGTGCAGACTCGATGGGCCGAATGGCCCCCTCTGCACGACAGTGATTCTATGATTGTAGCCATAGGCAGATCCATAGCATTAGTTACTTCATCTTCATAGGCTGTTCTGTTTATTTAAAAAAAACCTATACTTGTATTTCTATAAAAAGCTATTTTTAAGAAAAATACATAATAGGACAACACAAGGTACACAATGTAAATACATGCATCGGGTGAAGCGTACAGGATTGTAGTATTAATCAGGTCAATCCATAAGAGGGTCGTTTAGGAGTCTGGTAACAGTGGGGAAGAAGCTGTTTTTGAGTCTGTTCGTGCGTGTTCTCAGACTTTTGCATCTCCTGTCCGATGGAAGAAGTTGGAAGAGTGAGTAATCCGAGTGGGAGAGGTCTTTGATTCTGCTGCCGCTTTCCCCAGGCAGTGGGAGGTGTAGATAGAGTCAGTGGATGGGAGACAGGTTTGTGTGTTCGACTGGGCTGTGTTCACAACTCTCTGTATTGCTAAACATTTCATAAGCTTTTCTACAACCTATTTGTAGGCAAAGTCTGTGTAGTGACAAAGGATGTACTAAAAGAAAACTTGCACTTCCTGTTTAATCATCAATTATTTTCTCCTACTACACTATTTCTGTCTCCTCTTGATTTATTTGGAATATATGGATGCTGGATAAGAACCCCACTATTTACAATTTGTAAAGCTGTGGAAAGGTTACTGCACTACAGGAGTGAAAACACTGACCAATAGGTATCTTTTATGTTAAAACTAACTTCAATCTAAACACAGAATTAATCATATTAACAACAAAGAAATAGCTTTACAGTTAAGTTACAACAGTTAAGTGAACGAAGAAAAAAAAATCATAACTTGTCCAGTATTCCAATTAAGCAAACCAATACAGTTCAAAGCAATTTATGAATCCGGTTTCTACTGAAGTTCTCTTTCCAAAGCTTCTGCACATAAAATCAAGACCAAAACTGAAACATCTTGGTTCAGATTAAAATCCTAGGAAGAACTAACTTTTTAGACAGACTTGGCCCCTCCCCTTAATTACATAATTTGTACCCAAAGCATTAGGCATTCTTCTGTCTCCTCCCACAAGATGTCCCATGACCTGTTTAGCCAGGACCAAACACAGTACCCCTTATAAATGTCCTACACCCCTGTTGTCCTTTAAACATGAACAATATTCCATGAGGGTAACTCTTTACCTGCAAAATCAATGATTAGCTCACTTTTACGACCTCTTAATCACAGCTTTAGCAGACCTATTGTCTGTATGCATCTCAACCGAGGTTTTAATAACTTTACTGCAAAAAATATTAAATATGACTTTCTTACATTCATCAAAAATATACTCATCTTACTTAAAAGGACAGGAGGCCATTAAGGTAATGTGGTGCTCTGTTCACCATCTCAGAACAGCCTTGTCCCTTGCCCTATCTGATTCCCTCTACCATCAACTTCCACTTTAATATCCTCAACTAGTGCCCAAATCTGAACTCCAATTAGAATATTCCTCTGGAACCTTTCTGGAAGATGGCATGTTCCCGCATTGGCTAGGAACTGGCTTTTGTTAGTTAAATACTCATACCTGCTTTTGGATGTTTTTCCTATCATTTCAGTGATGCTCAACCAATTTGGAGACTCTTCCAGGGAATTAGTGGAATTAAGGATTTTAAATTGCAGAGGTGGTATCTCTGCAGTATTTCCAGATAATATCAAGCACATATTATTTGAGTAATAAAATTGTCTAGATCCATGCTGGAGAAGCTTGAGTAATAAAATTATCTAGACCCACGATGGAGAAGCTTCCTAAACCTTCTGCATGATGATGATTCTTCCCCGACCTCTGAGTTTTTTTCCCCCCCCTTTACCCCATCCTTTCACCTGCACCTAATTGAAGTTTTGATCAGAAAATCCATGTAGCATTGTACACTGGGCTAAGTTAGTAGTTGCATTGGCATGATTGAACTAATTGGGAACAAATTCCCATAGCGAGTGGGTTTAGCCTCGTGGCTATGCCACATGGCTATACAAGTGACTTGCGTATAAGGGACCTTGACCGAGAACACGTGGCCTCTTTTTCCAATCTCTGTGGCTCCCCAAAGCGACCCCTGACACTGTTTCTCACCCCTCTCCCCCCGGCCGCCATCCCAAATGCATTATGGGAGGGTGGCTACCCGGCCTGATCGCGCATGCACAATGTCAGCTTGGCAGTGCCCATGCCAGCTGGCAGTCTCGCTTTAATATTGCATTAGACTTCGCAAGGCATTGCAAGCTGGGTAGATCCCAGGAGCAGGATCTCCAGGCTTTATCAGCCACACTGCGCCGCGGTGAACTGACTTTCAGGCGCAGTATGATAATTGGATCGTGCCCACTGTCAGTATTTCCTCTACCATACTAAGCTGAACACAGTTGTACATATATAATAATTAATCCTGCACATGGACAGTAATGTGAATTAACAATTGGGGTTCTTTGGCAGTGCAATATCAAAATCCTATTTTATTGCTGAGATATCAGATTCCAGCTGATGGTATTTCAAACTTGTGCTGGTCTTTTAAATGCATTGAATCAGATAATGGTTCATTTTGTGTTATAAACTGTTGCTTTGCAATTGACCTGGGAGCTTTCATGTGCTTTTTGTGACATGTTGGATTGATATTTGTGTGCTGTCAACTGAACCACAACTGACACGAGCAATTATATTTTTCTGTTCGCACTTTTAAGATAACTGTGGAAATAGTTATTGTTTAAACTGTTTTGTGACATGTTTTTAAATTAAATAAATTTACTTGAATGATATATCTTATTTGTCCAGGTTGTTGATTAGGGGCATCTGTTCGATTTTACTGTGAAATAATGCAGCATATTTTGCTACCTTGAACATTTTAGGTCGTTTCTGCATCCATGGTGATAGAACTTCAGAGAACGTAAGTACTTTGTTAATGAGCAGTCACAATATACTTTGGGGTGGGGGTTATTTTCTGACGATTGCTAATACTTATTTCTTCAACTGTAGGATTAATGAGAAGAATGAAAAAATTGACTCCATTCAAGGTCTGTTGGAGTCACAGTTGTGTGCAATAGAAAACCACGAGAAAATAATGCAGGTACTCTGTCTTTAACTATATTTGAAAAGTAATTTGTACCAATCACTATCTCTGCCCCGTCAGTCACCTCTTCCAATCTGTGTTTCAATCCCTCACCACATCTTTCCATCTGTTGTTAGGTTGCCGCCACCACCACCACCTTCTTGGCAATTCCATCTCCATTACTCTTCTCACCACATTTCTCTCTTCCCCCCCCCCCCCCCCCCCCCCCTCTCTCCACAACAGATGTGCATATTATAGCAAACCTAATCTCTTATTGTTACTTACTTCGATGCTCTCTCAATCTTGCCTGACCCCCCTCCCTGATGTGCTGGTTCCTGATTTTCTCTTTTCCAATTACTCCATACATTCATCTCCGCATCCTCATCTCCTATTAATATCCAATGATCATTCCTCTACTTGAAGCTGCCCAAGTTTCATCATTATATAACAAGGCCGGTCTCTCCTCTGTCTTGTGGAATCTTTCAGTTGTGCTTTTGTATCGCGTAATGCTCTGCTGTACTATTTCCAATTACTCCAATCAGAGCTAATCTGTTGCTTAATTTCCATCTCTGTGCTTCCATCTTCTACCACCACTGACCTCAGCCAGTAATTTCCATGTTCCTGTAAATTCCCCGTAGAGTGATTATAATTGTTTTATTCCCCAAGTTTCACGTGCTGTTTATGCAGCCCCATTTGTAAAATGTGTTTTGTCTTCAAAGGCTTTAAAAAAAGACAATGAGGTGCTTAGAGAGCAAGCAATGAACATTCAACAGGTAATGAATTACCTCAGTATTTTGTGCTTTGCTCCTATTTCAATGCAGATCTCCAATTAGGTGGATATTAAAGGAACCATGGTATACCGGAGTCTTGCATAAATGATCTGTCCTTGTGTCTACTAGCTTACTTAAAAATCCGCCAATTTATGCTGCATTTGGTGGTTAAATATTTTCTTTTTTTTGTTCAGGAATATTGCAATGATGTGAGTTTAGACCATAAGACATAGAAGCAGAATTAGGCCACTTGACCCATCGAGTCTGTTCCGCCATTCAATAATGGCTGATATTTTCTCATCCCCATTCTCCTGCCCCATAACCCCTGATCTCCTTATTAATCAAGAACCTATCTATCTCAGTCTTAAAGACACTTGATGAATTGACCTGCACAGCCTTCTGCGGCAAAGAGTTCCACAGATTCACCAAACTCTGGCTGAAGAAATTCCTCCTCATCTCTGTTTTAAAGGATCGTCCCTTTAATCTGAGATGGTGTCCTCTGGTTCTAGTTTTTCCTACAAGTGGGAACATCCTCTCACGTCCACTCTATCCAGGCCTCGCAGTATCTTGTACATTTCAATAAGATCCCCTCTCATCCTTCTAAACTCCAACGAGTACAGACCCAGAATCCTCAAACATTCCTCATACGACAAGTTCTTCATGTGAACCTCCTCTGGACTCTTTCCAAGGCCAGCACATCCTTCCTTAGATATGGGGCCCAAAACTGCTCACAATACTCCAAATGGGGTCTGATCATTTTAAGTTTGCATTTAAGAAAGCAACTTCTCCAAAATCTGGCTCTGAATTTTAATGTAACTTCATTCTGAATTCATAGGTTTCTACTTCAGCAAAACTGGAAAATCTTGAGAAAATGTAAGTTTTTTTTTTCAGTATGTTAAAGCATCAATTGATAAAGACTACTGCTTCTCTGACTTTAGTTTTCTTGTGTTTAAAGAATTGGAATGCGAGAACAAGAAGTTAATTCATTGAGTGCTGCATTGGCAGACAGTAGAGAAGCAGCTGCTTACAAGATGACTGAAATCCAGGTACCCTGAATTCATTATGGCAGAACCAGTAACCATCTAATTTTGGTGTCTACTTTATTTTTTTTGAAAGAAGAAACTAGAAAGCAGGACACAACAAATATCTTCATCTTCGTTCTTCCTTGTTCTGATCAGACTGAGAAAAGATAATCCTGGTGACTGACATTGGCGGTGGCCTTTTAACTGGCATGCACTAATGAGAAATCACCTCCTCATGCCCATGCTCTCTTTAGGGAGAATCTGAGATTATGAACTTTCAAGCAGAAAGTTTCAGTGCAAACCTACATCACATCTCTGACAGCATACTGGTTCTTCACTGCAGTACCTCACCACATTGACCTCATTGCTTTTTTTAAAGGTTAAAATTTTCTCTGTTAGATTCTTTCAATCAATAATGTAGAAACTGCATAAACTTGTTTATACATTCTTCACTAGATTGTTTATATATTAACTGAATGTTTTACATTCACCATTTTATCTGTCCAATTCCGATTAACCAGCTCCTTAATCAAAGTTTACCCAGGTGTCTTTATTTATGAGGAGAACAAAGTCCAGACACATATAATGCAACGCACTTTGTTAAATATAGTTAAACCCTTAAATTCCCACTATGTATAAGAAACACCAAGTATTCGACTATACTACCCACAAAGATAGTTTGATATGCTGTAGATTTGATCCCTGAGTCCCTCTAGTTCCTCTTTGCGAAGGTGATTCTCGCTGGCTGTTTCTTCCTTGGTTGTTTCCTTCCTTCCTTCCTGGTCTAGTCTCGATTTCCCCCCACCCTTTCGAGTCTTTGCTCCCTAGATGTCCGGAATGCCTATTTTTATTCCCCTGTCGCCACCCACCTCCTTCTCCACCTGCCCTTGGCCTTCTGCCAATGGAGTCTCAGGAGACAGGGTCTCAGTGCCCAATGGTCTAGTTGATGACCTGTTGACAGGGCACCTGAGCCTGCCCTGGGAAGAGCGGTGATTGCTTGATGGGTTACCAGGATCTGTGGATAATAGGTCAATGCATCTTAAGTAGGAGTGATAATCGCTTGATGGGTTATCAGGAACTGTGGCTTATCGGCCAATACATCTCAAGTAGGAGCGATATTTACTTGATGGGTTATCAGGGACTGCTCCAAACATGCCCTGGCAGCCTGTCTGAGTTCTGTATATTCAGATTCAAGTCTGATATTCTGCAGGCTTCTTGCTGGAGCGGACTGTGGTTTTAATTTAAAATGCCCAATTCTTTAATTTAGGATATCCAATTTAATCGGCCTTCAAACTAGGCCCTGATTATATTATCACACTTAATACGAAGCTAAAGCTCTTTTGAGGGTTGTAAATATTAACAATTATTGTATAATAGCTTAATTTCTTTTGTTCACTGGTATTTTAAATATGTCTGCTCTCCATATAGTTCAGGCACCATAGTTTTCATTTGGCTTTATGTGAAGACCACTTTTGGGGAAATTGTATTGGTCACTCCTGTGTACCTGGAAATAAATTGTAATTTATTAATTCTTCTGACTGAATAACCCCAAGTACATTTCCGATTTGGTGTTGCGGTGTTTACAGCCTAAGTTAGTTGCTTTGTCGCTATGCTATCCTGCTGATTCAAGAACTTGACTTCAAGATATTGCATTGGTCCTTTATAGTTCTCAAAGTTTGTGTGCATTTTTCCAGGAACTTTTCTTGTTGCTTTTGGTTTCAAATTTTCTTGTGGTTTTACTAGGATGTCCTGCAGGAAAATGAAGAATTGCAATTGCAGATTCGCAAGTTACATTTAGAAATCAATAAGCAAGTAAGTATTTGATCAGTATCTTCTGTAATTCTGATGCACCCAGTGGTGAACATCACAAAGATTAGCAGATATGAAGGAGGGCTTTTAAGGCTCAGGGTTTCATGGAAACCTAATGTAAGGAGCAACATGCAGCATTACTATCAACTTGTTTTCCCAGGCCCCTTTTTCTTAAGTGAAAAGTATATTTCTTGACCTTTCCTTATAACCTAGTTTTCTGAAACTGGCAATAAGCCTTGTGGTTCTTTTCTATGCTACGTCTAGGGCTTGAATGCAACCCGTAAATCTGTCGGCAGACTGAATGCAATACTCTGATTAGACAATTCTGAAGTTTCTGTGAAGAGTCTTTTACCTAGGCTCTGATTTTCTTTTTTATTACTGTTCCACAGTCGTTAGTCTTGTTACTGCTGATCTCACCAAGATTCTTTTCTGGCTAATTTAATACCATTTACTAAGTGAACCTGCTTTGTCTTGTTTCAGCATGAGAGTTTCATGATATAGTTTTCCTTGCAATATTTTTGTCCTCCTTTCCATTACTGTCGCTTGGCTCCTTTTTGTTGGCTCAAACCTGCTGTTTTCTTATCTCTGCTTTTGCTTTTGGTACATTTCATGATTTTAGAAAATAATTGGAACATACCAGTATAGGTGTAATAATAAGAATAGACTGAGGAAAACTCCGCCACATCTATTGGAATTATAATGTCTATACTGCATTATTATAAAATTAAAAGTACATTCAGAGGTAAGGCATATCTTTATTGGTCATCTGAATCAGGTAGCTCTCAGGAAATGTATGTAATTTTAGCATACAATACATGCTCTTTCCTCTAATCTTCTGACCTGTTAACCATTTTTGACTTTGAAGATTGCTTAATTGTGAGGTTTAAAAGACTGTTTTGGGACAGTACTTTTAAGGTAAAATGGGGCGGGGGGGGAGGGAAAGAAGAGAAAGAGAAAGAAGAAGAGAGTGCAGCCAGAAGCTGAACGTTTCTGTGGTTCACTCTGCAGGAATGTGGGTGAGAGTTTG
The DNA here is from genome assembly GCF_047496885.1 of Scyliorhinus torazame. Taxonomy (NCBI): domain Eukaryota; kingdom Metazoa; phylum Chordata; class Chondrichthyes; order Carcharhiniformes; family Scyliorhinidae; genus Scyliorhinus; species Scyliorhinus torazame. The sequence continues at coordinate 320,828,276 of NC_092708.1, read as the reverse complement.
TGCTTGGCTCGTAACTGAACATTTGTGATGAGTTTATTTTTAAAGCTTGAAGATTCACCTGATACCTGGAGAATTGAATGCCTACTTTAAGTGCAAGTGTAACATAAGGGGTGGGATTCTCCGAACCCCCGCGAGGTCGGAGAATCCCCAGGGGACGGCGCAAATCCCGCTCTGATGCCGGTTGCCGTATTCTCCGGCGCCAGTTTTTGGGCAGGGGCAGGGTTTACGCCACGCCAGTCGGGGGCCGTTGGCAGCGGACCCCCCCCCCCCCGGCAATTCTCTGGGCCCCGATGGGCCGAGTGGCCAGTCCTGCCGGCGTGAAATGGATATGGTCGATCACGGTGGGACCTGGCTTGTAGGCCGGCTGGGTGAGTCGTCGGGCGGGGGGGGGGGGGGGTGGGGTGGGGGGGAAGAGAGAGAGAATGGGAGAAGGAGGGAGGAGAAAGATCTGGCCCCGGGGGAGGCCCCCATGGTTGCCTGGCCCGCGATCGGGGCCCACCGATCTGCAGGCGGACCTGTGCCGTGGGAGCACTCTTTCCTTCTGCGCTGTCCTCTGTAGGGCTCAGCCATGGCCGGCGTGGAAAAGAACCACCCTGCGCATGTGCGGAACTACGCCGGCGATTCTGCGCACACGCCAACCCGCGCCGGCCCTTCGCCGATTGGCGCGGTGCCGGCCTATCCCCTGGAAGTGTTCGGTCGGCCCAATCCCGGAGTGGTTTGCGCCGCTCTTGGCACCGGCGTCGGGACATCCGGCCAGTTGCGGGAGAATCCCGCCCAAGGTGTCTGACCTCTTCGTATGGGGGCCCACATTTCAATATCCTTTCTCACTGCATAGCGATGTTGAGTAAATGTTAGAATGATAAGACACTAAAAATCTATCTGCTATTAATCAAAACAACAAAAAATGTACATTATGAACAAAATTCAAATGAGAAAGCTAATTTATTAGCTTAATGGGAATTTCTAAGTGTAGATGTTGTTTGAATGGGAATTTTTAAATGCAGATGTTGCTTGAATGGGAATCAATGTAGGTCATCTAGCTTGAGGTGATGGTTGAATGACTTTCATGCTCTGTCTTCTTTGTTCCCCCCTCACCCCCACCCTGTAGGAGTAAGGGACGAATGTGCTATTGGCTGATGGTTGCGAATTATCCCATAAACACACTGCACACCTTTGTTTGCAAAAATTGGAAAGAAAATAGAAGTAATAATGAGCGGAACACTAATTACAATGAGGAAGAGTGGAAATGAAAAGACAGATTTTCTTAGAGCAGTGGGGTAGAAGAATGATTCGAGGAGACCAAATTACTATTATCATAATCAGGACATATGAAGGAAGTTGCAAGTTAAGCTGATAGCCTTTATAGGAGTGTCTAATATTTCTCCTGAAAATGTTGTGCCAATGTGAAGCTTATGACAAACCAATGCTATCTAATGTATTTTCAGTGGTTTAAATAAAAACACAAGAGATTATGAATGTTTATATTTGAGGGTGATGTATTTTTGTCTGATAAAGGAGCCAAATTGATGTCGTATAGATATGAGTTTGGCTCAAAGTTTGATGTTAGCCGAGGACATATATTATCTCCAGATAGTTCATTAAATAAAATTATGTTTGGGGTATTGATATAAATTGTTCACCTGTTACATTGTATAGAATGAATTTAAACTGCGCTTTAATCAGTGGATCTCTAAATCTATTCCAAAAGACAATGGCCGGGATTCTCCGGTCCGCCATCTGCGTTTTCCAGCACGGTGCGTCCCCGCCAGCAGTGGGATTCTCCATTCCCGCAGCCAGCCAATTATGGCCACCCCATGCTGGCGGACCGGAGGATCCCCTCGACGGAGTGCCTGGAGAGTCAAAGTTCAAATTTCTGAAATTGAAAAGATATTGAGTCCTCGGACTGACAGTAAAGAGTTAAAACCAGCCGGAAATTGGGCCTGTCTCTATTAATCTAGCCTGAAGAACCCGAGTCTCGGGCGTCAAAACTGTAAACAGCAGCAGAATAGATGCAGGGATAGAATGTACTATAGCCAAATTTGCAGATGACACTAAAATAGCTGGGAAAGCAAGTTGCAGTGAGGAAATAAGAAATTTACAAATGGATATGGATAGATTAGGTGAATGGGCTAAAATCTGGCAGATGTAATTTAACATGGATAAATGTCAGATTATCCATTTTGGTTGGAGGAATAAAAAGACGACTTACTGTTAAATGGAGAGAAGTTTTAAAATGCTTCAGTGCTGAGGGATCTGGGTGTCCTCGTGCATGAATTTCAGAAGGTTAGTATGCGAGTGCAGCAGGTAACAAGGAAGACAAATGGAACTTTGGCATCCATTATTAATCGAATAAAGTATAAAAGTAGCAAAATGTTGTTGCAACTGTGTAGAGCATTGGTGAGAACTCATTTGGGGTACTAAGCACTGTTTGGCCCCCTTTCTTGAGGAAGGAGGTAAATTCATTAGAGGCAGTTCAGAGAAGGTTCACTAGATTGATTCCAAGGATAAAAGACTTATCAAGAGAGATTGAACCATTTAGGCTTATACTGGCTGGATTTTAGAAGAATGAGAGGATATCTAATTGAGGCAGAAAGATGCTAAAGGGGATTGACAGGATAGACGTAGAACAAATGTTTCCCCTTGTTGGGAATTCTAGAATGGGAGACCATAGTTTTAGGCTAAGGAATGGTGGATTTAAAACACATGCAGAGGAATTACTTCACTCAAAGGGTTGTGAATCTGTAGAATTCTCTACTCCAGTGCAGTGGACCCTGGAACACTGAACAAATTTGGGGATATAGGTTTTTAGTTAGTGCGGTGAAGGGTTATGGGGAGCAAGCAGGAAGGTTGAGATGAGGCAGAGATTAGATCAGCCACAATTGTATTGAATGGCAGAGCAGGCTTTGAAGATCTGAATTATCTGCTCCTCAGATTGTCTACTGGCAGATTGGCCTGAGTATGTTTAGAAAAAATGATGCAGTTTTTTTTTTTAAGGCACTAACAATTGTTTTGTGCGCCAACTTTTCCTTAACGCATTGATTCCTTGCTTGGCTATAATGCTTGTTAATATCTCACCCAAATGTTTCTTCCCACATGTACAGACTTCAGCAGAAATCACTAAATAATGATCACGAGCATAAACTGTAGGTTGGAGACTTTGCCAAAATTGTTAGTTTTGATGCTTTAGATAATGCCGTCTCTAATCCTCACCCTGAATATTATGTTTTACTATATTTATGACTACATATTTTACCTCTTGCTGCTGAATTAATCATTGCACTTTATGTCCTAAATTTACTTTCTTTCATAACATGAAGAACATTACTGCATACTCCAATTTTGAGATTATCTGTTTTGTTTTTGTTTGCTTAGGCTGATTCTGTATCTATCGTGGCTGAACTCCGGAAAGCGTAAGTCCTATTTTAAAGTAATTTAAGGAAGCCTTTTAAAAAAAAATATGTGGTCACTAACAGTAAATTTTACTTCTACAGTCTTGTTGAGAAGGATAGAGAGATCAAAAATGTTGAAGACCAGTTGGAAAAGGAGCTGCTTAAGTTAGAAGCTAATGAGAAAAGATGTCAGGTATTTGAATTTTTCTCATTGATTTGCGAGTGTCATGTTGCATTATTTTTAAATGTGGAGTGCTGTATTTGTGCCTTGGATGTGCTATTTAGTTGCTCTCGTGTCTTACTGTGGTTCATTACTACCATTTGAACAATACTGTCTTTTCTCATTATATAAAGAATTTGCAAGAAGATCATGACTTGCTCAAGAAGCAAGTAGAAAATGCCCAGCTTCAAACGACGGAGCAGGTAATTAGTCTATTGTAACAAGTAAAATTTGTGTTCTTGGTGTTTATATTTAGTAAAGTTTGGAGGCTTTATAATGGGTCTAGAGAACCTAACCTGCATTGTTTGAGCTTGCAACCTCTGTCCTTGTGACTGACTGCCTCCTCCCTCTGTTTTATTATCAGTGGTAAACTTTTACTTATCCTGCCCCTAAATTTTGTTGTTTTCTTGAGCACTTTTTCAGCTGGCTATATCATTCCCCATCAAAAATTACCTTGAAGCTTATCTTTGACCATCAGTCACTTTGATTTGCAGTCATATTCTGTAATTTCTGTGTTCATTCCACAAACTTGTGAAGGGCCTTGAAGATGTTCGCTATTTTAGAATTCTAAACCAGTTTAATTTGTTATTGGGTCAGTAGCCGATAAAATGAAACCATCTCTTTAAATTGTCCTTTTATGAAGAATCTGACAAAGAGCATGATATATTTATTTATTCTTTTTTGGTAATACCCGGGAAACTACATATCGAATTGGACTTTATATATGGGAGAATGATTACCGGTCTATTTAATAAACTCTATCTTTTTTTTAAACTTGTAATTTGAAATCAGGATAGTCAATTTTCTTAAAGCATTATCTGCATTATCCCAGTCCGTTATTAACTTCTTCTGTGCATTGATCTAGAAATACACATTATTTCACTTTTGAAAATAGTTCTTTGTGCAGCATTTCTCTATTAACAATATTAGGGCAAACTTAAACAGGCATGAGTTAGAAATACTGGCCCAGAATTTGGGAAAAGAATAACTGTGTCAACAATGCACACTGATTAATATACAATTTGGTCAGCAACTTGTAGAGAGCAGAGATTCACATGCCATGGAGTCCCACCTCCTTGCTGAAAATTGCAGGCTGATTTGTGTCCCCTGGTTGTTGCTTTTGCAGGGACAGCATCAAACCCTTAACTTAACCTTCTTCTGGTTTTCATGAAGTTACTGTATTTGCATGTTTTTGTGGCACACTTTGAGATATGTTTTATGTAAATTGTATTAAAAATGAATAGGGATAGCAAATGTTTAAATGGTTGGTGTTGCATGTCATGCAGATTTTTAAAAAAAATATATTTTATTGAAATTTTTTTCCAAACAACAATTTTTCCCTCTTACAAAGCAAACAAAACAATAACAAAACAGAAATTTTTAACAATACACAGGTAACAAAACCCCATTGTCTATTGACCTAAACTAAACTTAAACCCCCCCCTCCCCCTGGGTTGCTGCTGCTGGTCATCTGTCTTCCCTCTAACGTTCCCCTAGGTAGTCGAGAAATGGCTGCCACCGCCTGGTGAACCCTTGAGCCGATCCTCTCAGGGCAAACTTTATCTGCTCCAGTTTAATGAACCCCGCCATATCATTTACCCAGGCCTCCAGTCCGGGGGGTTTCGCCTCCTTCCACATGAGTAGGATCCTGCGCCGGGCTACTAGGGATGCAAAGGCCACGACATCGGCCTCTTTCGCCTCCTGCACTCCCGGCTCTTCCGCAACTCCAAATAGAGCTAACCCCCAGCCTGGTTTGACCCGGGCCTTCACCACCTGCGAAATCACTCCCGTCACTCCCTTCCAATACCCTTCCAGTGCCGGGCATGCCCAAAACATATGTGCGTGGTTTGCCGGGCTCCCGCCACACCTCCCACATTTGTCCTCCACTCCAAAGAACCTGCTCAACCTTGCCCCTGTTATGTGTGCTCTATGTAGCACCTTAAATTGAATCAGGCTAAGCCTGGCGCATGAGGAAGAGGAATTTACCCTGCTTAGGGCATCAGCCCACATACCCTCCTCTATCTCCTCCCCTAATTCTTCTTCCCACTTTCCTTTTAGTTCGCCCACTGACTCCTCCCCCTCTTCCCTCATCTCTCTATAAATCTCTGACACCTTGCCCTCTCCGACCCACACCCCTGAAAGCACCCTGTTCTGTATCCTCTGTGTCGGGAGCAACGGAAATTCCCTCACCTGTTGTCTAGTAAACGCCCTCACCTGCATATATCGCAAGAAATTTCCCCGGGGCAACTTATACTTTTCCTCCAATGCTCCCAAGCTCGCAAAAGTCCCATCTATAAATAAATCTCCCACCTTCCTAATTCCTAAATGTTACCAGCTCTGAAATCCTCCATCCATTCTTGAAGGTCTTGAACACCTCATTTATCTTTCCTGCCCTTCGCACCGTGTCGCCCCTTTCGTCTCTAATTCCTCCTATCTCCCTCGCTGCTGCCCTCTTTCGCAATTGATGAGCCAACAGGCGACTAGCCTTTTCCCCATATTAATACCTCTCCCCCCCCCCCCCCCCCCCGGTGCCTTCCTCCACAGTACCTCCGCCTTTCTGGTGGTCAGAAGGTCAAACTCTGTCTGGAGTCGTCTCCTCTCCCTGTACAATTACTCCTCCGGGGTCTCTGCAAATTCCCTGTCCACCCTTAAAATCTCCCCCAGTAATCTTTCCCTTTCCTTGGCCTCTGTTTTCCTTTTGTGGGCCCCAATAGAGATCAGCTCTCCTCTGACCACCGCTTTTAATGCTTCCCAGACCACTCCCACAGGGACCTCGCCGTCGTCATTGACCTCCAGGTATCTCTCAATACACCCCTGCACTCTTGCACACACTCCCTCATCCGCCATCAGTCCCACATCTAATCGCCAGAGTGTTCTCTGCTCCCTGTCCTCTCCTACTTCCAGGTCCACCCAATGTGGGGCATGATCCGAAACCGCTATGGCTGAGTACTCCGCTTCTTCCACCCTAGAGATCAACGACCTTCCCAACACAAAAAAATCTATCCGGGAGTACACTTTATGGACATGGGAGAAGAAGGAAAACTCCCTAGCCCTAGGTCTAAGAAGTCGCCATGGATCCACTCCCCCCATTTGGTCCATAAACCCCTTAAGTACCTTGGCCGCTGCCGGCCTTCTTCCGGTCCTTGAGCTGGATCTATCTAGCCCCGGGTCCAGCACCGTATTAAAGTCCCCTCCTAAAATCAAGTTTCCTACCTCCAGGTCCGGTATACGCCCCAGCATCCGTCTCATGAATCCCGCATCGTCCCAATTTGGGGCATACACATTAACCAACACGACCTCCATTCCCTCCAGCCTACCACTCACCATTACATATCTACCTCTGCTATCTGCTACGATGTTCTTTGCTTCAAATGCTACCCGTTTCCCCACCCAAATTGCCACCCCTCTGTTCTTTGCGTCCAGTCCTGAGTGGAACACCTGTCCCACCCATCCTTTCCTTAGCCTAACTTGGTCCGCCACCTTTATGTGCGTCTCTTGGAGCATACCCACGTCTGCCCTTAGTCCTTTCAAATGCGCGAGCACTCGGGCCCTTTTTATCGGTCCGTTCAGGCCTCTTACGTTCCACGTGATCAGCCTCACTTGGGGGCTACTTGCCCCCCTCCCGTGTCGACTAGCCATTACCTTCTCTAGGCCAGTCCCATATCCCGCCTCCGCGCTCCCGCTTGCTCCCCCAGCGTCGCACACCATCCCCGCCCACCCACTCTTTAGCCATTTCCTTTTGGATTTCCGCAGCAGCAACCCAGTTGTCCCCCCCCCCCCCCCCCCCCCCCCGGCTAGATCCCTATCTAGCATGATTGCTCCCCCCATATCACTTCCGTAAGTCAGCTGACTTCAACTGACCCCGGCTACTCCTGCTCACTCCTCGACCCCCCCCCGTGTGGGGGAACTCCCTTGCGCCTGTCTTCCCGCCTTATTCTTTCTGGCGCGGGAACATCCCATTACCTGACCCGCCTCTTATGGCGCAGCTCCCTTTCCCCTCCCCCTCTCCTTCCCCATTCTCCGACTATGTCCTGTCTTTCCCCCCTCACCGGCGCCCACATTTCCCCAATGTCTCCCCCCTTCCCTGTTTACTTCTCAATTAACTTCCACCGTAACATTAACAAAAACAATAACAATAACATTTCCTGCAGCATCAGTCCCTCAGTTCCGGTCCAATTTCTCTTCTTTGATGAAGGACCATGCTTCCTCCGCCATCTCGAAATAATAGTGTCTCTCCTGATACGTGACCCATAGTCTTGCCGGCTGCAGCATCCCAAACTTCACCTTCCTTTTATGCAACACCTCTTTGGCTCGGTTGAAGCTAGCCCTCCTTCTCGCCACCTCCGCACTCCAATCCTGGTATATCCGTACCACAGCATTCTCCCATCTGCTACTCCGCACCTTTTTAGCCCATCTCGGGACCTCCTTCTCTGACCGTAAGGCGGTAAAATCGCACGATTATCGCCCTTGGTGGTTCTCCCGCTTTTGGTCTTCTCGCCGGAATCCGATTTGCCCACTCTACCTCCATGGGGCCCGCAGGGGCCTCAGCACCCATCAGTGAGCTCAGCATCTTACTTGCGTACTCTCCACAGTCCACTGCTTCCACACCCTCAGGGAGACCTAGTATCCGAAGGTTCTTCCTTCGCGCTCCGTTTTCTAGGGCCTCGATCCTTTCAGTACACTTTTTATGAAGTGCCTCGTGCGTCTGAGTCTTAACCGCCAGGCCCAGGATCTCATCCTCAATATCTGTCACCTTCTGCTCCACCACGCGGAGCTCAGTCTCCTGGGTCTTTAATGTCTCCTTGAGCCCCTCAATTGCCTGTCGCATCGGGGTCAGCACCTCCCTCTTCAGCAGCTCCACGCACCGTCTCACGATTTCATCCTGCTCAGGCCCCCATGTCGCCTGCGCTTTCTCCGCCGCCATCTTGTACTTCTCTCTTTCTGACCCTTTGGTCGACGATTCCTCGCGCTGCAGCCGCCGCCGCCATTTTTTTCCTCCTTCGTTTGGGGGGGACTCCCTTCTCACACACCCCACACCGGGTTGCGTTGTCGAAAAATTCCCCGTTGGGGCTCTTAAAAGAGCCCGAAGGTCCGTCGGAGCTGGAGCCGCCGAAGCGTGCGGCTAGCTAGGCATCACCGGAACCGGAAGTCCCTTCAGTGGCCTTGATGAGATCTTTTCACAGTTGTTCCCTCTGCTGCTAGAATTCACCTTTGATACAGGCCCTCAGGTCAGCTTGCAGCTTTAAGCTTGCCCTTCCCCCGCCTGCATGCTGGAAGAGGCCCTGTTTATCCTGCAGTTGCAGCCAAATCTTTTACGGTTTCTGCCGTGTCTGGCAACCCAGAGACATACCCTTCCTGGGGGACACTGTCGGGGGAATGTTGCAGCCTTCTTCCCACACCGGGAAATGGCAAACAAATGCCGTGGGGGCCCTGTAACGAGCCCAAAAGTCCGTTCCAAGCAGGAGCTACCGAATATGCGACCTAGCTCTGCATAGCCGCACCCGGAAGTCCATGTCATGCAGATTTAATAGTATTTAATTTCTTGCTGAAAACTTTGAAGATCAGACAAATGTATTTTGATCGTTGAGCATTGCTCCCTTTATTTTGCCGGAAATACAATGTTATTTTAGTTTGTAAATTATTCCGAGAATAATTATTTTCTGACCTAGGAAGGTTCTCAATATTAGAGTTTAATTTCAACATGTGTTTTGTGAATTTTTGCATCTTTAGGTTTCCACTAAAACAAATCTGATAAAGGAATCTCAAATTATGTAAGTATACATCAAAATTGTTAATTTTTAAGACAGTAATATACAGATTACCTGACTGATTTTACTTGCAGAATTGAAAATCAAGACCAAGAAATTAATAACTTGAAGGCTACGTTGACAAATAGCAGAGAAGAAGTTGCTACCTATTTTACAACATTGCAGGTAATCTGAGCATGCTTCACTGACTGCATTTTCTAGCATACAAGTTTACAAGTTTGTATTTCTCAAACTAAATTTCCCTTCACTTTTTAAAAAAGGATCTTCAGCATGAAAATGCAGGACTGAAAATTCAAATTCAACAGTTGTACGATAAAACCAATGAACAGGTATGATTTTAGATCAGGTGGTGATGAGCTTTATTTGTTTCCCTTGTGGATTTTATCATTTTATGAAATATGTGTTTGAAGTATTGAAAATCTTGAACTATGTCATTTCCATTTTCCTACTTGGCAGTAGTCACTGATCAAAAACGATTAAACTATTGAATGGGCAAGATCTTTAATACTAACGGTATCCCAATCCCACATGTCCGAAGAAGAGTGTTTCTCTCCTTTTGAAGTGTTCCACTCCACACGTACATGCTCAAAAACAAAATGCTCACCCAACTTGTACATATCTGGGCTTATAACCCCAAAATGTGAATATATTTGCCTGTAACTTCCCAGATTTGGGGGGAATCCCTCTGGGAGGTTCCCAGCTTAAGTGGTTATTTGGCAATTGTCCAGAAGCACCGACTTCCCCTGACAATTGTGTTGGGAACCATCCGACAAAGCAATTTAAACTACTGACTTTAGATGGTACTACCAGTGTGATGCTAGTAGTCACTCTGAAAAGGTTATAATAAATAAAACCACTTCCATCTTCAACATAACTATTTTGAAGGCCCCCTCCCCTTCCAACCCATCCATTTAGCTGAGGCACTTAGCTCAGGCACTTACCTTCTCCCCGGCTTGTTACTTTCAATGGGACCTTTAAACTCACTCGCTTAGTAGAAGCTAGTGCCATAAAAAAGGGGACATGTTTCCTGATGTTTTTAGACACCAGCACGGACTCCAGGCACCCACTGAGCTGCCTGGATCTCGTCCACCCTGAGTCAGTAAGGTCGGACAAGACAGTCACGGATGAAATTTTGCACGGTTAAGTGGGTACGGAGTGGCAAAGCTATTCTGTTTGCCACTCTTGAGGTCATTATGGTCCTGTTAGTCCCATGTGACATGTTGTCTAAATTTTTATTTTACATGAATGCAAGTTTATTTGAAGATATTGTTCATTCGAGCATGAACATCTGTTAATTATATGCTGGTTAAATTGCTTTCACCAAATATTTGTTCTGATATGAAAGTTATTAACTTGTTCTGGCAGTATGTTTTACCTTGTACATACAACTTCATGTTTTGATTTGAAATCACTTTTATTGTCTTGAATCAGGACTCTGCGCTGCTCAAGAGTGAAGTACTGCTGAATGTGTAAGTAAGCCATCGGACACCATTTTGTTTTTTCTCTCATCGATTTTTATTTGCCACAAAGATAACTGCACGATCAGTTAATAAACAATAGCTACATTTTCATACACTACAGATGTTGGAAATCTGAAGAAAATAAACAATGCTGGGAAAACTGTGGGTTTGGCAGCATCTGTGGGGATTCAAATAGAATATGACTCTTAATTCTGTTTCCCCCTCTCCATAGATGCTGCCAAATGTTGACATTTTCCAACTCGTCCCATTTTTACCTTTTTGTTTTCAGTTGCTGGTTTAGTTTTTTTCCATGCATGTGCGAAATGCAAACAGATGGCCACAAATTGTGTCCTAATTAAATAATGCACAACCTAATTGCGCACAATGTGCTATTCGGTTGCGCAGTTCTGTCAGTTGATGGGCTCCTTATACAAATATATTCTTCACTTGTTTCACTACATAATGGACTAATTGAATGAGCTGGTGGGACTACGTTGAAGTTAAATGTAAAAGCACCAAATGTGAACAATCATTTGGAGAAGGGTCAGCATTCTGTGCCATCATTTTAATTGTAATTATTTTTAGGCTTTCTGAAAAAGACCAGGAAATTGATTCGCTGCATCGAGAAGCTGAGTCACTAAAGGCAGATGTTAATCAACAAAGGAAAAAAAACAACGTGAGTGCAATATTAAATAATGTGTGCCAGTTATTGGTAATAAGGATCTTAAATATTCCTGACTTGGGAGCTATTGTTTTTACTTTCTAAAAATATGCAGCACAATTTGTGAACTGCAGGAATTAGCATTATTGTTCATCGATAGAGGAGTAAGACCTGTGATTTATTCTCTCTCTCGCTCTCTCTCTCCCCATTTCGAGACCCTTGGGTTAGGGTTAAAGACACCAGCAAGATTAAAATGATACAAATAGTCCCTGAAAGTAGCTGAGCAGGGGATGCCAAGCCTGTTTTTGGTATTCAATGTATTTACATTGTAGAAGGGAGGGAGATGAGTTGCAAATGTGAATTCCTGCTGAATTTGAATTTTGCAAGGAGACAAATTTGTGTGTTGGATGGAAGATTTGGGGACTTGGACTTTTCGGGTAGAGTGACCATTATGATGAAACCGAAATGATCATGTACCCTGTCCAAGTAAAGAGCAAGACCCTTCCTTGATGTGGGAGAGCAGCGTTCAAGCTGTGGATAGTTTGGAATTATAAGGAGATATGGAATTGCTTAAAGTCTCTCAATTGCTAAAGCATTGCTGTCAGTAGCTTGAGAAAAGTAATTTATGTCGATGGGTTTTGTTTGCATTCCTTTGTAGTCTAGAGTTGCATTCTGTTGTTGGTAAATCCTCATTCTATCAATAGTTGCTCAATATTACTGCCAACCCTGCCAACACACTAACTCGGTTCACCTCTCGTAAAACTTGTGCTGGTGGATTTTCAAAAAGGTTGTTCACCTTCATCCTAAATTTTTTCTACTTTGGCCATGATTTGTCATGCTGCTGCTTGTATATCCTCTCTGTAATTTAACAGTATTATCATATTACAGTTGTATTATATTGCAACCAATGTGTCTATAGATGTGTATCAACACATAGGCCTTCAGGTCACCTACAGAGGGTGTTAAGATGCATACCAGAATTGATGGAAAGTTGTTCAGCCTTGTTCACCTGAGATCCAAGATAAAGGTATGTTTAGTCCTCTGTCCCTTTTTGTTGACTATGCACTAACATTCAGCCAAGGAACACTGAGCGGGAAATGGACACAATCTTTCTTTGGTTTGACTATCTGCATCAGCAAGACAAATTTCATGGTTCAAGATGTTGCCATGCCACCATTCATCAGCATTGACAGTATGACACTGGAGATTTCGATAGCTTCACATATCCAGGCTGCACAGCTGCCATCAATCTGTCCCTTGATGTTGAAATCAATACCCACTTCACAAAAAACTGCAGTTGTTCAAGCTGAGTGGAATAACAGCAACCTGATTACATCCTCAGCGCACTCCTCTACAGTGGCCAGACATGGACAACATATGCTAGACAGGAGAAAACTGTTTCCACCTTTGCTGTCCCAGACACGCCCTGCCATGAGATGCTGAAGGCAAGATCACAGAGTTCGAAGTCCTGGTGTGTACTAATTCCATCAGCATACACTCATTGCTAAGCCAATGAAGTCTGCACTGGCTCAGCTATGTTCACCGGATGGATAACTGCCTGTACGGTGAGCTGACCGCTTGAGTTACAACCTCGTGGGCATCCATGCATTTGCTACAGGACATCTGCATGCGAGATATGAAGATGGCGCATATTGGCACTGATTGCTTGGGAGACCATTCTGGCAGCCATGGCCTCTGGAAGGCTGCGACATGTTTGGAAGTCCATGGGAAGAGGGGAGCAGAAGCTAAAAACTCAGCCAGCTGAAAAGCCAGTGAATTTTCTCAACGCACTGTCTTCCTCTGCAGAGTGCCATGTTAGTGGGAGACCGGAGTTGTTTTCAAACCAAGATGTCCTTGCATTCTTACTTTTGTCCTGGCAATAGAGGCAGCTATACCAGCCATCACAATGAACCTCCTAGAACAAATTACCAAACAGTTCTACTCTCCTTATTGAAAATCAAGTAAAATTACTGCCCTTAATCTCTTTATTTTTTATTTTTAAATAAATTTAGAGTACCCAATTCATTTTTTCCAATTAAGGGGCAATTTAGCATGGCCAATCCACCTCCTCTGCACATCTTTGGGTTGTGGGGGCGAAACCCACGCAAACACTGGGAGAATGTGCAAACTCCACACGGACAGTGACCCAGAGCCGGGATCGAACCTGGGACCTCAGCGCCGTGAGGCTGCAGTGCTACCACTGCGCCACCGTGTTGCCCTCCTTAATCTCTTTATAACTGCAAGCCTTTCTCTTTCTGGAGCACGTTGCCATTGATCTTCCACTAATTATTCACTCATTGGAAGCAAATAGAGCTACAGAAGTTGGTAAAGCAGCAAACGACGAGAGTCAGAAAATTTGACCTTCAGTAATACTCTTCCTTTTGCTCTTAACTGACATGTTCTTTTTTTTAAAAATTGAGAGTACTCCATTTTGTTTTCCAATTAAGGGGCAATTTAGCATGGCCAATCCACCTACCCTGCACATTTTTGAGTTGTGGAGGTGAAACCCCATGTAGACACTGGGAGAATGTCAAACTCCCCACAGACAGTGACTCGGGGCCGGGTTTCTAACCCGGGTCCTCGGTGCCGTAGGCCACAGTGCTAACCACCCAACTGACGTGTTCTTGAATATAAACATCCCAAAGTGAATCTAAAATTAAATAAAACCAGAACACTGAGCCACATAAGGAAACAGCAGGTCAGATGACTGAAAGCTTCATTGGAGGGATAGGTTTTAAGGAGTTTAAAGGAGAAAAGTGAGGTGGAGAGGTGTTGAAGGAATTTGGAGAGTAAGGCTTAGGTGAATTAATTAAAATCAGGGATACTCGAGGCCTTAATTAGATGAGTGCTGGATTGTGGAGATGGAGGAGCTTATAGAGATGGGGAAGGATTTGAAAATGAGATTAAAATTTATAAAACAAGTCTTTTCTTGCAATATATGATGGAAATAAAGATATGATAGGTGAGGACCTTGAGATGATTGTAATCACTAAGGAGGCAGTATTGGGCAAGCTAATGGGGTTAAAGGTAGACAAGTCTCCTGGCCCTGATGGGATGCATCCCAGTGTGTTACAAGAGATGGCTAGGGAAATTGTAAACGCACTAGTGATAATTTATCAAAATTCACTAGACTCTGGGGTGGTCCCAGAGGATTGGAAAGTAGCAAACGTGACACCACTGTTTAAAAAAGGAGGTCGGCAGAAAGCGGGTAATTATAGGCCGGTAAGCTTAAATTTGGTTGGAGGGAAAATGCTGGAATCTATCATTAAGGAGGAAATAGCGGGGCACCTGGAGGGAAATTGTCCCATTGGGCAGACGCAGCATTGGTTCATAAAGGGTAGGTCGTGTCTGACTAATTTGGTAGAATTTTTTGAGGACGTTACCAGTGCAGTAGATAACGGGGAGCCAATGGATGTGGTATATCTGGATTTCCAGAAAGCTTTTGACAAGGTGCCAAACAAAAGGTTGCTGCATAAACTAAAGATGCATGGCATTGAGGGTAAAGTGGTAGCATGGGTAGAGGATTGGTTAACTAACAGAAAGCAGAGAGTGGGGATAAATGGGTGTTTCTCTGGTTGGCAACCTGTAACTAGTGGGGTCCCTCAAGGATCAGTGTTGGGCCCGCAGTTGTTCACAATTTACATAGACGATTTGGAGTTGGGGACCAAGTGCAATGTGGCAAAGTTTGCAGACGACACTAAGATGAGCGGTAAAGCAAAAAGTGCAGAGGATACCGGAAGTCTGCAGAAGGATTTGGATAGGTTAGGTGAATGGGCTAGGGTCTGGCAGATGGAATTCAATGTTGCCAAGTGTGAGGCTATCCATTTTGGGAGGAATAACAGCAGAATGGATTATTATTTAAACGGTAAGATGTTAAAACATGCTGCTGTGCAGAGGGACCTGGGTGTGCTGGTGCACGAGTCGCAAAAAGTTGGTATGCAGGTGCAACAGGTGATTAAGAAGGCTAATCGAGTTTTGTCTTTCATTGCTAGAGGGATGGAGTTCAAGACTAGTGAGGTTATGCTGCAATTGTATAGGGTGTTGGTGAGGCCGCATCTGGAATATTGTGTTCAGTTTTGGTCTCCTTACCTGAGAAAGGACATATTGGCACTGGATGGAGTGCAGAGGAGATTCACTAGGTTGATCCCAGAGTTGAGGGGGTTAGATTATGACGAGAGGTTGAGTAGACTGGGACTGTACTCATTGGAGTTTAGAAGGATGCGGGGGATCTTATTGAAACATATAAAATTATGAACGGAATAGATAGGATAGATGCGGGCAGGTTGTTTCCACTGGTCGGGGAAAGCAGAACGAGGGGGCAGAGCCTCAAAATAAGGGGAAGTAGATTTAGGACCTAGTTTAGGAGGAACTTCTTCACCCAAAGGGTTGTGAATCTCTGGAATTCCTTGCCCAGTGAAGCAGTTGAGGCTCCTTCTTTAAACATTTTTAAGAAAAAGATAGATGCCTTTCTAAAGAATAAAGGGATTTGGGGATATGGTGTACGGGCCGGAGAGTGGAGCTGAGTGCACAAAGATCAGCCATGATCTCATTGAATGGCGGAGCAGGCTCGAGGGGCCAGATGGCCTACTCCTGTTCCTAGTTCTTATGTTCTTATAAGTCAGCAAGCACAGGGGTGATGAGGGACCAGGGCTTGGCGCGAGTTAAGGCACAGACAGAAAATTTCTTAGATCACGGACATAGAGGATAAAATATGGGAGATGAGACTACACGACGCAGGTATGAATTAGGGTTCAGCAGCAAACCAGACTAATAGTCTCTAATGTTTTGTTGCTTCCCAGGTGTGAGGTTAAGAATCATCTGAAGTGGGGGAAAACATTTGTAGGGAAGGGAAGATTAGTCATTGTGGTCAGTATGGGAGCTAATAAAGCATAAAAACCTAAAGTCCTGCAAAATGAATTGAGTTCAGGAACTTTCTCGGAACAAGACTTCATGGTTGGTAACCTCAAGACTACTTTTGTCAACCAAGCATTAGAAGAGAGAGGATAAGATCATTTGGGACATCATTACATTGCTAAAGGTGCAAAGTAAGGATCTGGGGTTTCACTTTGACTACAGTTCTGGACTGACAGGAACTTCTACAAGGATGGTCTACATCTGAATAAGGAAAATGGGACAAAATAGCTTGTTAGTGATAATGTTCTTTAACTAGGAAGGAAGGGGGTGATGGAGAAAATGGAGCCAATCTAGGTCAGAAGGGATAATTGGAAAAGGGTAATCGTGCAGATAAATGTAGCGTGCAATGTATTAAGTAGAGGGACAAAATCAAATGGACTGTCATTAATGGAGCAAAGGCTGATGTAATGACAGAGGATAGCTTAAGATGAAAAACAATCAAATGAAGAAAAAGGACTCTTCAAATTTCCCAAAAAAAATTAAAATGTAACAATTGTGTGCAGAGTATCCAACATAGACTTGAGAACTGTGTATTGGGATTGGGGGGGGGGGGGGGCGGGGGAGTGAAAAGGAATTTCATAAAACATAGAACTCTCAGTATATTGGTAGTCCTAGAGAGATGGTGTTGATGAAGCTGGATATGAGAAACTAAATAAGCTAAATATGGGTGTAATGGCTGCAAGTTTAAAATATTTTAAGTACAATTTTAAAACTTCTGTAGACTCCGTGGTTTGATTTCAGGTAATTAGGGGAGGATACAAAACTTGAGTTTAAAAATGACTTGGAAGGCAGAAAACCGCAAGAATTGAGGGCCTGTGTGTGCGTATGTGTGTGTGTGTGTACGTGTACGTATGTGTATGTGTGTACGTATGTGTATGTGTGTACGTATGTGTGTGTGTGTGTGTGTGTGTGTGTGTGTGTGTACGTATGTGTGTGTACGTACACTTATGTGTGTGTGTGTACACTTATGTGTGTGTGTGTACACTGTGTGTGTACACGTGTGTGTGTGTGTGTACGTATGTGTGTGTATGTGCGCGCTTGACCGTCTCAAACGCAAGAATGACATGAGGTCACCCAACCAAGCCGAGGCACTGCACGGAGCTCCACCCAAGCAGAATTCGTCTCCGGCTATTAATGAGGCAAAGGCGAGGGCATCTGCCTTCACCCCCACCGACAGCACTGGCGAGTCTGACACGCTGAAAATGGCCACCATTGGATATGGCCCCAGATGAATATTAAGAATCTCCAAAAAGAACTCCACTTTAATGCAGGGTGCCTTTGGTATTGTTGAATGCTTCCCGCTTCTTTGCCAGCTTTGCTCTCAATCCTGATAGTGTGGCCTTTCCATTTGTCGTCGCAATGCTCCTTTGCCCATCTCGGGACCCGTTCTTTTTCCTGGAAACTGTGAAACTTCACAATTGTTGCTCGCGCTGGTTCATTGGGACGGGGCTTTTGTCTGAGTATCCGGTGGGCTCGATCCAGATCAGACGGGGACGCGAGTCCTACCCCCACCATCTTCCCAAACATCTTCACAAATACTCTGAGAGTTGGGCCTTCCATCCCCTCTGGCGACCTAGCAACATGGATATTTTGTCTCCTGGAACGATTCTCCACATCATTCAATTTCGTCTTCAGTGCTTTACTCACCTCAGCCATCAGCGACATCGCTGCTTCCAGAGAGGCTGTGTCTCCAAAACCACTGCCCCCATGACTTGCATTGCAGTGCCATGCGTTTTTACTATCTTACAGGTGTTCTCCAACACCAACCGAATAAGAGCTGGGGCCTCTTCTTAACTTGCGGAGGTGCCCTGACACTACCCACCTTTTCTTCTCTAATGCCACCTGTAAGCATATCGGCTGCTAATTGAGTGGGCGGAAACAAAGAAGCTGCCTCCTTTTCTCCACCAATGAGCCCAGAGAAGCCTCTGATTCAGTTGACGAATTATCGCTATCGGGTTCTTCCCCCAATCTTCCTGGGCATATCTCCAATGTAGGCACCTTATTTCCTTAAAACAGATGGGTTTTTGAACACACACACTCCCAGAAACTGGGTGAAAAGGCTAGTAAAGATAATGTACCTTAGTGGGAGCCATCTTGTGTGTGTCTTCCCCTACATACCACCACCAGAAGTTTCAAAATAGGAGATATGATTGGTTCTTTCGAAAAACCAAAAGAATATTGATGAGACATGAGAATAGATTTGGAAAATGACAGGTGGAATTCATTGTCACCAAGTGTGCCATGATAGTGACCTTTTTTAAATGGTGCAGTAATAGTCCTAATTTGAGGTGGGTGCAATGTTGTGGAAGAGTTAAAAGATTTGGGAATATAGGTTCATTGCAAGGAGAATTGAATATACAAGTAAGAAGGTTATGCTTCAGTTACACAGGACACTTGGAACCATATCTGGAGTGCAGTATTGGTCTTTTAAGGAAGGATGTAAACGCATTAAAATCAGTTTGGAGAAGATTTATTAAACTAATATCAAGTATGGTTGGGTTTCTTGTGAGGAAAGATTGGACAGGCTTGGCGAAAGGTTATTGGGTACTAGGCGGGGGGGTTACAATCATATCAGCTATGATCCTATTGAATGGAGGAGCAGGCTTGAAGGGCCATGTGCTCTATTCCTGCTCCTAGCCCGTATGTTCCCAGCACATCATTAATGGCAATGTCTTGAGTTGGTAAGGCTGTAACAGAAAAACACTAACGCGATCCCAAGTATGGGGTATAAAAACCAAAAGGTAATGAACCTATAGAATGCTTGTACCTTAATTGGAGTTGGAGTACTGCGTGCAATATTGGCTTCAAGCTGTAGAAACAATATTAGTTTTGCAGCGTGTAACACTGGCAGAAGGGAGAGTGGGGATAGAGGGGTCTTTTTCAGGATGGCAGCCGGTGACCAGTGTACTTCAGGGGTCTGTGCTGGGACCACAACTTTTCACAATATACATTAACGATCTGGAAGAAGGTACTGAAGGCACTGTTGCTAAGTGTGCAGATGATGCAAAGATCTGTAGAGGGACAGGTAGTATTGAGGAAGCAAGAGGGCTGCAGAAGGACTTGGACAAGCTAGGAGAGTGGGCAATGACGTGGCAAATGAAATACAATGTGGAAAAGTGTGAGGTTATGCACTTTGGAAGGAGGAATTTAGGCATAGACTATTTTCTAAATGGTGAAATGCTTCAGAAATCAGAAACACAAAGGGACTTGGGAGTCCTTGTTCACGATTCTCTTAAGGTTAATGTGCAGGTTCAGTCAGCAGTTAAGAGGGCAAATGCAATGTTAGCATTCGTGTCAAGAGAGCTAGAATACAAGCCCAGGAATGTACTTCTGAGGCTGTATAAGGCTCTGGTCAGACCCCATTTGGAGTATTGTGAGCAGTTTTGGGCCCCATATCTAAGGAAGGATGTGCTGGCCTTGGAAAGGGTCCAGAGGAGGTTCACAAGAATGATCCCTGGAATGAAGAGCTTGTCGTATGAGGAACGGTTGAGAACTCTGGGTCTGTACTCGGAGTTTAGAAGGATGAAAGGGGATCTTATTGAAAAGTACAAGATACTGCGAGGCCTGGATAGAGTGGACGTGAAGAGGATGTTTCCACTTGTAGGAAAAACTAGAACCAGAGGACACAATCTCAGACTAAAGGGACGATCCTTTAAAACAGATGAGGAGGAATTTCTTCAGCCAGAGGGTGGTGAATCTGTGGAACTCTTTGTCGCAGAAGGCTGTGGAGGCCAATTCATTGAGTGCCTTTAAGACAGAGATAGAAAGGTTCATGATTAATAAGGGGCTCAGGGGTTATGGGGAGAAGGCAGGAGAATGGGGATGAGAAAATATCAGCCATGATTGAATGGCGGAGCAGACTTGATGGGCCGAGTGGCCTAATTCTGCTCCTATGTCTTATGGCCTAACACATTCACTTGAGATGGGTGTGGAAAAACAAAAAATGAAGAAAGACTTGAAAGTTGGTTCTATTTGTAAGAAAAATCCAACAATATGATGGCAGCATTAAAAATTTGAGATGAGACTGGTCGTGAAGCAGAGTGAACCATAATAGTTTTATGGTCCAGAATGAGGAATCTTAGATATAAGACGAAATGAAAGACATGCGATTGAGGGGAGGATACCCATTTCCTGAGTTAATTATCGAGGAATGAATTATTAGCATTCAAGAATAGATTGGGTAGATGGATGAATGAGAAGAGATAATGTGATTCGAGAACAGAGCAGTGAAATATGAATATGATCGGTGGAGGGCAAGTACAGATGCTTTGGCCAAATATTCTGTTTCCACCCTGTAAATCTCTATGTATGATTCCATGTGTAATTAAGTTGTATAGACTAAGAATTCCTCTGGTTCAGTCATAGGGCTACTACAATTGGTAGTGGCATCCTGGATTTGGAAGGGGAATTTCAATTCTGAACATTATCCATGTACTCCACCACAGGATCTGTTCCAGCAAGGTTGACTACCTCCTCTCCCGACACCCCCCCCCCCCCCCCCCCCCCCCCCCCCCCCCCGGCCCCAAATAGCGGTTTACACATAAATAATGGACACTTTGGAAAGGTACTGAAGACCAGATTGTCTTTTCCACAAAGGTGCCACTCTTTCAGGAAAATGGGAGAAAGAAAAAAGTTGGTTAAGTGGTTTGTTTTCTTTAATTGTTTGCCATAATAACTTGTTTGCATTTAATGGTTTCTAAAGATTCCATTCACACTTTTTGGATTACCTTTCATCACAGAATAACTATTTTGCCTACCTTTCAGCTTGTTGCAGGGGACCATTCATCCCACCCCCTCATCATGCATTCCTTCACAGGTCTACTGTGCAATCTTTTGGTATTTTTTCCTGTCTTAATTACTGTACCTATATTCTAGTATCTTCCTTGAAATAAAACTCTTAATGCTGGAAAGGCAACGGTTACTTGGCTTCTGAAAGAGAAAGATGGGTGAAATGTTAACGTGTCTTTTTTCAGATGCTTGTGTGTATTTCTAGCATTCTTGCAGCTTTGTTTTTCTATTCTGTTCTGTATTGCAGTCCTGTTGCCTTGGATTTAGCTAACATTTGTGTAAAATTCTTTGAAAATCTGTTTCCTTCATTTAAAAAAATATATATATATTTTATTAAAGTTTTTCGATCAAACAAAAATTTCCCATTTTACAACTTTGTAATAATATATACATTTTTAAAAATAAATAATATGCTAACTAACGGCAACTGCCAACAACAAAATAAGAAACAACAGAAATAGTAACTTCGTAACATCTAATATAAATAACTAATATATAAACACACACAAAACCCCTGAGGACCCAAATGAGCCCTCCCCCCTGGGTTGCTGCTGCTACCTTTCCTATTTTCCCTTATCGCTCTGCGAGATAGTCGAGGAACGGTTGCCACCGCCTGGTGAACCCTTGAGCTGAACCTCTTAGTGCGTACTTTATCCGCTCCAATTTTATGAACCCTGCCATGTCATTGATCCAGGCCTCCACACCCGGGGGCTTAGTTTCTTTCCACAAGTAGAATCCTTCGCCGGGCTACTAGGGACGCAAAGGCCAAAACATCGGCCTCTCTCGCCTCCTGCACTCCCGGCTCATCTGCAACCCCAAATATAGCCAACCCCCAGCCTGGTTCGACCCAGACCCCCACCACCTTTGAAATCACTTTTGCCACACCCACCCAGAACCCATGCAATACAGGACAGGACCAAAACATGTGGGTGTGGTTCGACGGGCTTCCCGCGCATCTCCCGCACCTATCCTCCACTCCAAAAAATCTACTCAGCCTTGCTCCAGTCATATGCGCCCTGTGTAGAACCTTGAATTGTATCAGGCTGAGCCTGGCACACAAGGACGAAGAGTTTACCCTACTTAGGGCATCTGCCCACAGCCCCTCCTCAATCTCTTCCCCCAGCTCCTCCTCCCATTTTTCCTTCAGCTCCTCTACCATCGTCTTCCCCTCGTTTCTCATTTCCCTATATATATCTGACACCCTACCATCACCCACCCATTACCCCAAAATCACTCTGTCCTGGATCTCTTGCGCTGGGAGCTGCGGCAATTCCCTCACCTGTTGCCTCACAAATGCCCTCACTTGCATATAGCGAAATGCATTCCCAGGTGGCAACCCATATTTTTCTGTCAGTGCTCCCAGACTTGCGAACGTCCCGTCTAAGAACAAGTCCTTCAATTTCGCAATTCCTGCTCGCTGCCAAGATTTAAATCCCCCATCTATCCTTCCCGGGACAAACCTATGGTTGTTCCTTATCGGGGACCACACTGAGGCACCCGTCACTTCCTTATGTCGTCTCCACTGCCCCCAAATTTTCAGAGTTGCCACCACCACTGGGTTTGTGGTGTATTTTTTCGGGGAGAACGGTAATGGCGCCGTCGCCAGTGCTTTTAGACTAGTTCCCCTACGGGACGCCATCTCCAGTCTTTTCCACGCCACTCCTTCCCCTTCCCTCATCCACTTACATATCATTGACACGTTGGCGGCCCAATAATAATCACTTAGACTCGGCAGTGCCAGTCCCCCTCTGTCCCTACTGCGCTGCAGGAACCCCCTCTTTACTCTTGGGGTCTTTCCAGCCCACACAAAGCTCATAATACTCTTGTCCACCTTCTTAAATAAGGCCTTTGTAATCAGTACAGGGAGGCACTGGAACACAAAAAGAAACCTCAGATGGACCACCATTTTATCAGCCTGCACCCTGCCCGCCAATGATAGGGATGCCATGTCCCACCTCCTAAAGTCCTCTTCCATCTGCTCTACCAGTCGTGCCAAGTTAAGCTTATGCAAGGTTCCCCAGTTCCTGGCCACCTGGATCCCTAAATACCGGAAATCCCTTGTTACCCTCCTCAACGGTAAATCGTCTATTCCCCTGCCCTGTTCCCTGGGGTGCATCACAAACAGTTCACTTTCCCATATTCAATTTATATCCTGAAAATTCTCCAAACTCCCTGAGTGTCTGCATTATCTCAGGCATCCCCTCCACTGGGTCCGCGACATACAACAACAAATCATCCGCGTATAATGACACCCGATGCTCTTCTCCTCCTCTAAGTACCCCCCTCCACTCCCTAGAGCCCCTCAGCGCTATGGCCAGTGGCTCAATTGCCAACGCAAACAGTAACGGGGACAGGGGACATCCCTGTCTTGTACCCCTATATAGTCGGAAGTGGTCAGATCGTTGCCTATTTGTAATCACACTTGCCACCGGGGCCCTGTACAGGAGCTGAACCCATCTAATGAACCCCTCTCCAAATCCAAATCTCCTCCGTACTTCCCACAGGTAGTCCCACTCCACTCTCAAATGCTTTCTCTGCATCCATCGCCACCACTATCTCCGCCTCCCCCTCCGGTGGGGGCATCATCATCACCCCCAGCAGCCTCCGTATATTAGCATTCTATTGCCTCCCTTTAACAAACCCCGTTTGATCATCATGCACCACCCCAGGGACACAGTCCTCTATCCTCATCGCCATCACCTTGGCCAAAAGCTTGGCATCTACGTTCAAGAGGGAAATAGGCCTGTATGACCTGCACTGCAGCGGGTCATTGTCTCTTTTCAGGTTCAGCGACATCGTTGCCTCCGACATCGTCGGGGGTAGTGCCCCCCTTTCCCTAGCCTCATTAAAGGTTCTCGTCAGAAGTGGGGCCAGCAGGTCCACGTATTTCCTATAGAACTCCACCGGGAACCCATCCGGTCCTGGGGTCTTCCCTGCCTGCATGTTCCCAATTCCTTTTAACACCTCCTCCACCTCAATCTGCGCTCCCAGTCCTGTCATCTCCTGTTCCTCAACCTTCGGGAACTCCAGCTGGTCTAGGAAACGCATCATTCCCTCTTTCCCTTCCGGGGGTTGAGCCTTATATAGCCTCTCGTAAAATACCTTAAACACCCCGTTCACCCTCTCCGCTCCCCGTTCCATCTTTCCCCTCCTCGTCTCTAACCCCTCCGATCTTTCTCGCCACCCTCCTCTTCCTAAGTTGTTGGGCCAGCAGCCGGCTCGCCTTCTCTCCATATTCATACTGCACTCCCTGTGCCTTCCTCCATTGTGCCTCCGCCTTACCCGTGGTCAACAAGTCAAAGTCCGACTTCCGGGTGCGGCGATGACCAGCTGAGTCGCACGTTTCGGCAGCTCCCTGTGAAACGGACTTTTGGGCTCTTGATAGGAGCCCCAACGGCAATTTTGACGGCTGAAAACACCGTGCGGTAAACCAGAAGGGTGTTCCCCCTGGACACGGATGGAAAAAGGAGAGGAAAGTGGCCGGATTGCAGCGGATCCTTTGGAACAACGGCAAGGAAGGCAAGCAGAAACCAAGATGGCGTCGGAAGGTGGCAGTTTCATATGGGGCCCTGAACAACAAGAGTTCTTGAAACGCTGCGTGGAGGAGATAAAAAAGGAAATGAAGAAAGAGTTGTTGGCCCCGATATTACAGGCGATTGAAGGGCTGAAAGAGGAACAAAAGACCCAGGAGCAGGAGCTTCGGGTCGTGAAGGCGAAAGCAGCAGAGAATGAAAACGACATACAGGGCCTGGTGGTGAAGTCGGAGATACAGGAGGCACACCAGAAACGATCTGTGGAGAGGTTGGAGGCACTGGAAAATAACGCAAGGAGGAACAACTTGAGGATTCTTGGCCTTCCTGAAGGTGTGGAGGGGGCGGACGTCGGGGCATATGTGAGCACGATGCTGCACTCGTTAATGGGAGTGGAGGCCCCGACGGGTCCGTTGGAGGTGGAGGGAGCATACCGAGTTATGGTGCGAGGATCGAGAGCAGGAGAAGCTCCCAGAGCCATAGTGGTGAGATTTCTCCGTTTTAAGGATAGAGAAATGGTCCTTAGATGGGCGAAGAAAACTCGGTGTAGTAAATGGGAGAACGCGGTGATCCGCGTCTATCAAGATTGGAGTGCGGAGATGGCGAGAAGGAGGGCGAGCTTTAATCGGGCCAAAGCGGTACTTCACAAAAAAAAGATAAAGTTTGGAATGCTGCAACCGGCAAGACTGTGGGTCACATATCAAGGGAGGCACCACTACTTTGAGACGGCGGATGAAGCGTGGACTTTTATTGTAGAAGAAAAATTGGAATGATTGGACTACGAAAATGAACGTTTGGACAAAGTGGTGGGACGAGTGGGGGGGGTGGGGGCGAAGAGGGATTGTATGATTAATCTGCGGTATGGTAACTTTTCTTTCTCCCACAGGTGGTGATGGGGGGAGGTGGGGAGGGAGAGGAGATGGGGCGTTGGCCATGGGAGGCGGGGCCGAGGGAGAGGCGCGGGCTTGGTTCCCGCGCTATGATAATTATGGCGGGAATAGAGAAGCAGGAAGGAGGGGGCGCCGCACGGGGCGAGCCGTGATCACGGGGGGAAAGCCGAGGTCAGCCAGAGTTTGCTGACTTCTGCGAGCAACATGGGGGGAGTAATTACGCTAGCGAGGGGTCTAGCGGGGTGGGGGGGGGGAGGGGGGAATTACTGGGTTGCTGCTGCTGGGGAAAGGGGGGAGTGGGTGCGGGAAAGGATGGGCGGGGGGGGGCACCGTCTGGGAGAAATACAGCCGCGTGGGAAACTGGGCGAGAGGCTGGAAAAAGATGATGGCTAACCAGCAAGGGGGGGGGGTGGGAAGCCCCCCAACTCGGCTGATCACGTGGAACGTGAGGGGGCTTAACGGGCCGATAAAGAGGGCACGAGTACTCGCACACCTTAACCACATCTGCCTTAAGTTTCTTATGTTACAGGAAACGCACCTGAAACTGATAGATCAGGTTAGGTTGCGCAAAGGATGGGTAGGGCAGGTGTTCCATTCGGGGCTGGATGCGAAAAACAGGGGGGTGGCTATATTAGTGGGGAAGCGGGTAATGTTCGAGGCAAAGACTATAGTGGCGGATAACGGGGGGCAGATACGTGATGGTGAGTGGCAAATTACAGGGAGAGATGGTGGTGTTGGTAAACGTGTATGCCCCGAATTGGGACGATGCCAATTTTATGAGGCGAATGCTAGGACGCATCCCAGACCTAGAGACCGGAAAGCTGATAATGGGGGGAGACTTTAACACGGTGTTGGATCCAAGGCTGGATAGGTCGAAGTCCAGGACTGGTAGGAGGCCGGCAGCAGCCAAGGTGCTTAAGGATTTTATGGAGCAGATGGGAGGGGTGGACCCGTGGAGATTCAGTAGACCTAGGAGTAAGGAGTTCTCGTTTTTCTCCTATGTCCATAAAGTCTATTCACACATAGACTTTTTTGTGTTGGGTAGGGCATTGATCCCGAGGGTGAGGGGAACGGAATATACGGCTATAGCCATTTCGGATCATGCCCCACACTGGGTAGACTTGGAGATAGGGGAGGAAACAAGAGGGCGTCCACCCTGGAGAATGGACATGGGACTAATGGCGGATGAGGGGGTGTGCTTCAGGGTGAGGGGATGCATTGAAAAGTACTTGGAACTCAATGACAATGGGGAGGTTCAGGTGGGAGTGGTCTGGGAGGCGTTGAAGGCGGTGGTTAGGGGGGAGCTGATATCAATAAGGACACATAAAGGGAAGCAGGAAAGTAAGGAACGGGAGCGGTTGTTGCAAGAACTTTTGAGGGTGGGCAGACAGTATGCGGAAGCACCGGAGGAGGGACTGTATAGGGAAAGGCAAAGGCTGCATGTGGAATTTGACTTGCTGACCACAGGCACTGCAGAGGCACAATGGAGGAAGGCGCAGGGTGTACAGTATGAATATGGAGAGAAGGCGAGCAGATTGCTGGCACACCAATTGAGGAAAAGGGGAGCAGCGAGGGAAATCGGGGGGGTGAGAGACGAAGATGGAGAGACGGAGCGGGCAGCGGAGAGAGTGAATGAAGTGTTTAAGACATTTTATAAAAAATTGTATGAAGCTCAACCCCCGGATGGGAGGGAGAGAATGATGGAGTTTTTGGATCGGCTGGAAATTCCCAAGGTGGAAGAGCAGGAAAGGATGGGATTGGGAGTACAGATCACGGTAGAAGAAGTGGTGAAAGGAATCAGGAACATGCAGACGGGAAAGGCCCCGGGACCGGACGGATTCCCAGTTGAATTTTACAGAAAATATTTGGACTTGCTCGCCCCGCTACTGACGAGAACCTTCAACGAGGCAAAGGAAAGGGGACAACTGCCCCTGACTATCTCAGAAGCAACGATATCGCTTCTTTTAAAGAAGGAAAAGGATCCGCTACAATGCGGGTCCTACAGACCAATCTCCCTCCTCAATGTAGATGCCAAGGTCTTGGCCAAGGTAATGGCAATGAGAATAGAGGAATGTGTCCCGGGGGTGGTTCATGAGGACCAAACTGGGTTTGTGAAGGGGAGACAGCTGAACACGAACATACGGAGGTTGTTAGGGGTAATGATGATGGCCCCACCAGAGGGTGAAACGGAGATAGTAGTGGCGATGGATGCCGAGAAAGCATTTGATAGAGTGGAGTGGGATTATCTGTGGGAGGTGTTGAGGAGATTTGGGTTCGGAGAGGGGTATGTTAGATGGGTGCAGCTGTTGTATAGGGCCCCAGTGGCGAGTGTGGTCACGAATGGACGGGGATCGGCATATTTTCGGCTCCATAGAGGGACAAGGCAGGGATGTCCTCTGTCCCCATTACTGTTTGCACTGGCGATTGAGCCTCTGGCGATAGCGCTGAGAGGTTCCAAGGGATGGAGGGGAATACTTAGGGGAGGAGAAGAACACCGGGTATCTTTATATGCGGATGATCTGCTACTATATGTGGCGGATCCAGCGGAGGGGATGCCAGAAATAATGCGGATACTTGGGGAGTTTGGGGATTTTTCAGGGTATAAATTGAACATGGGAAAGAGTGAGCTGTTTGTGGTGCATCCAGGGGAGCAGAGTAGAGAAATAGAAGACCTACCGTTGAGGAAGGTAACAAGAGACTTTCGTTACCTGGGGATCCAGATAGCTAAGAATTGGGGCACATTGCACAGGCTAAATTTGACGCGGTTGGTGGAACAGATGGAGGAAGATTTCAAGAGATGGGATATGGTAGCATTGTCAATGGCAGGGAGGGTGCAGGCGGTTAAGATGGTGGTCCTCCCGAGATTCCTTTTTGTGTTTCAGTGTCTCCTGGTGGTGATCACGAAGGCTTTTTTCAAAAGGATAGAAAAGAGTATCATGGGTTTTGTTTGGGCCGGGAAGACTCCGAGAGTGAGGAAGGGATTCTTACAGCGTAGTAGGGATAGGGGGGGGGCTGGCACTACCGAGCCTAAGTGAGTATTATTGGGCCGCTAATATTTCAATGGTGAGTAAGTGGATGGGAGAGGAGGAAGGAGCGGCGTGGAAGAGATTAGAGAGGGCGTCCTGTAGGGGGACCAGCCTGCAGGCTATGGTGACAGCCCCATTGCCGTTCTCACCAAGGAACTATACCACGAGTCCGGTGGTGGTAGCTACACTGAAGATTTGGGGACAGTGGAGACGACATAGGGGAAAGACCGGAGCACTGGGGGGGTCCCCGATAAGAAACAACCATAGGTTTGCCCCGGGGGGAATGGATGGGGGATATGGAATGTGGCAAAGAGCAGGTATAACGCAATTGAAAGATCTATTTGTGGATGGGAAGTTTGCGAGTCTGGGAGCGCTGACCGAAAAATATGGGTTGCCCCAAGGGAATGCATTCAGGTACATGCAATTGAGGGCTTTTGCGAGGCAGCAGGTGAGGGAATTCCCGCAGCTCCCGACACGAGGTGCAGGACAGAGTCATCTCAAAGAAATGGGTGGGGGACGGTAAGGTGTCGGATATATATAGGGAAATGAGAGACGAAGGGGAGACTATGATGGACGAACTAAAAGGGAAATGGGAAGAAGAGCTAGGGGAGGAGATTGAGGAGGGGATGTGGGCAGATGCCCTAAACAGGGTAAACTCGTCGTCCTCGTGCGCCAGGCTAAGCCTGATTCAGTTTAAGGTATTACACAGGGCACATATGACTGGAACACGGCTCAGTAAATTTTTTGGGGTGGAGGATAGGTGTGCGAGGTGCTCGAGAAGCCCAGTGAATCATACCCATATGTTTTGGTCATGCCCGGCACTACAGGGGTTTTGGATGGGGGTGACAAAGGTGCTTTCGAAAGTAGTAGGAGTCCGGGTCGAACCAAGCTGGGGGTTGGCTATATTTGGGGTTGCACAAGAGCCGGGAGTGCAGGAGGCGAAAGAGGCCGATGTTTTGGCCTTTGCGTCCCTAGTAGCCCGGCGCAGAATATTGCTAATGTGGAAAGAAGCCAAGCCCCCGGGGGTGGAGACCTGGATAAATGATATGGCGGGGTTCATAAAGTTAGAGCGGATTAAGTTCGTCCTAAGGGGGTCGGCTCAAGGGTTTACTAGGCGGTGGCAACCGTTCGTCGAATATCTTGCGGAAAGATAGATAAACAAAGAAGGCAGCAGCAGCGGCCCAGGACTTGGGGGGGGGGGGGGGGGATGGGGGGGGGGGGGGGGGTGGCCTGAGACAAGGCAGTTGCCAATTAGGGCTAGTTTTTATTTTTTGTTATTTAATATTTATTTATTTGTTGTTGTTTTTGTTCAAATTTAAAAAGGTCATTATTATCTGTATTGTTACAATGTTGTGTAAAGGATGCACAATGTACTGTGTTGGTTGACCAAAAATTTTCAATAAAATATTATTTAAAAAAAAAAAAAACATGTCAAAGTCCTTGTGCAATCTCCGTCTTTCCCTGTATAGCCCTTCATCTGGAGCCTCCGCATATTGCCTATCCACCCTCAAAATCTCCCTCAACAATCTCTCCCTTTCTTTACCCTCTTGTTTCCCCTTATGGGCCCTTATGGAGATCAGTTCCCCTCTAACCACCGCCTTCAGCGCCTCCCAGACCACTCCCACCTGGACCTCTCCGTCATCATTAATCTCTAGGTACCTTTCAATGCATCCCCTCACCCTTACACATACCCCTTCGTCCGCCAACAGTCCCATATCTAATCTCCAGAGTGGGCGCTGTTCCTTTTCCTCTCCTACTTCCAGATCTACCCAATGTGGGGCGTGATCTGAAATGGCTATAGCCGAATACTCCGTTCCTGCCACCTTCGGGATCAGCGCCCTTCCCAGGACAAAGAAGTCTATCCGGGGGTACACTTTGTGGACAAGGGAGAAGAAGGAAAACTCTTTACTCCTTGGCCTAGTAAATCTCCAGGGATCCACTCCTCCCATCTGCTCCATAAAGCCCTTAAGCACCTTGGCCGCTGCCGGCCTCCTCCTAGTCCTAGATCTGGACCGGTCCAGCACCGTGTTGAAGTGCCACCCCCCCCCCCCCCCCCCCCATTACCAACTTTCCCATCTCCAGGTCCGGGATGCGCCCCAACATACGCTTCAT
The DNA here is from genome assembly GCF_047496885.1 of Scyliorhinus torazame. Taxonomy (NCBI): domain Eukaryota; kingdom Metazoa; phylum Chordata; class Chondrichthyes; order Carcharhiniformes; family Scyliorhinidae; genus Scyliorhinus; species Scyliorhinus torazame. The sequence goes on along the minus strand of NC_092708.1, from coordinate 320,797,518 downwards.
AAAGTTTGCGTCATCCCAGTTCGGGGCATATACATTCACCAGCACCACTGCCTCACCTTGCAAGCTGCCACTCACCATCACGTATCTATCCCCACTGTCCGCCACTATGGTCTTCGCCCCAAACAATACCCGTTACCCCACCAGTATTGCCACCCCTCTATTTTTCGCATCCAAGCCCGAGTGGAATACCTGTTCCACCCATCCTTTTCTTAATCTGACCTCATCCGCCAGTTTCAGGTGCGTCTCCTGAAGCATGACCACGTCTGCCTTTAGCTTCTTTAGGTGCGCAAGTACCCTTGCCCTCTTAATCGGCCCATTCAACCCTCTCATGTTCCACGTGATCAACCGGGTTGGGGGGCTCTTTACCCCCCCCCCCCCTCGTTGACTAGCCATCCCCTTTTTTAGACCAGCTCCTCACCCGGTTCCCGCGCACCCGCTTATCCCCCCGACGGCGCCCTCCCATCCCATCCCGTAACAGCTCCCCCTTCCCCTTAGCAGCAGCAGCAACCCAATTACCCCCCCCCCCCCCCCGCCCCCCCTAGATCCCTCTCTAGCTTAGTTGCTCCCCCCATATTGCTTCCGGAAGTCAGCAAACTCTGGCTGACCTCGGCTTCCCCCGTTTATCCTTAGCCTCCCATTATGTGAGGCCCCCTCCTTCCTGCGCCCCCTTTTCCCGCCACAATTTCCATAGCGCGGGAACAAAGCCCGCGCTTCCCTCTCGGGCCCCGCCCCTGATGGCGCAGCTCCCCTTCTCCATCCCCCTCCCGTTCCCCACCGTCGCCCACATTTCTTTGTGTGTCCCCCCTTCGAGGGGAAAGAAAATTTTCCCCCATCTGATTCACAGTCCCTTGCCACCACCTCACTACTTCATTTCAAACACACTTTCTCCAATCGAGTCCAACTTCTCCTCTTCAATAAATGTCCATGCCTCTTCTGCCGTCTCAAAGTAGTGGTGTTTACCCTGGTATGTAACCCACAGTCTTGCCGGCTGCAACATTCCGAACTTCACTTTCCTCTTTTGTGGAGCACCGCCTTGGCCCGATTGAAACTCGCCCTCCTTCTCGCCACCTCCGCACTCCAATCCTGATATACGCGGATCACCGCGTTCTCCCACCTGCTGCTCCGTGTCTTTTTCGCCCATCTCAGGACCATCTCCCTGTCCTTGTAGCGGTGGAACCTCACCACTATTGCTCGAGGTATTTCTCCTGCCTTTGGTCTTCTCACGAGGACTCGAGACGCTCCCTCCACTTCCAGGCGGCCCGTCGGGGCCTCAGCTCCCATAATGGTATGGAGCATCGTGCTCACATACGCCGCAACGTCCGCTCCCTCTGCCCCTTCGGGAAGACCTAAGATTCTTAAGTTCTTCCTCCTCGAGCTATTTTCCAGGGCTTCTAGTCTCTCCATACACCTCTTATGCAGTGCCTCGTGCGTCTCCGTCTTCACCACCAAGCCCTGTAGCTCGTCCTCATTTTCGGCAGCTTTTGCCTTCACTCCATGGAGCTCCATCTCTTGGGTCTTCTGCGCCTCCTTTAACCCCTCAATCGCCTGCAGCATCGGCGCCAGCACCTCCTTCTTGAGCTCCTCCACACATCGCCGGAGGAGCTCCTGATGTTCCAGGCCCTATACCAACTGGCCTCCCTCCACCGCCATCTTGCTTCTCACTTCCCTTCTTTGCCGCTGCTCCAGAGGATCCTCCACAATCTGGCCACTATTATCTCTTCTGTCCATTCACATCAGGGGGACTCCTTTCTATGTCGCCTCACAGTGGGTTTAGCCTTCGCAAATTGCCGTTGGGGCTCCCGATAAGAGCCCAAAAGTCCGTTAAAACGGGAGGTGCCGAAACGTGCGACTTAGCTGGTCATTGCCGCACCCGGAAGTCTGTTTCCTTCATTTTTGACGACAAAACTCTTCAAGAGTAGATGTTTTTTTCCAGCTTTGTCTTTCTGACGAATGGTGCAAAGTACTTCATATACATTTAGCCATTTACATTTTAAATTCACAATTGTTAATCCCCAGATTTTTTTTTTTGTTTTTTGAAAGTAATCATTTACAAAATTTCTTGGCTGAACTGAAATAGTTCTTTCTAAAAATAATTAGGAACTTCGAGAGAAAAACTGGAAAGCAATGGAAGCATTGACATCAACTGAAAAAATGTTGCAGGACAAAGTGAACAAGACAGCCAAGGTTGTAATAAATGTGAAAATGTTTACAGTAGATCATTTCTGCTGTAATCTGAAAATCAGAATAACTTTAAATTTACGACACTTGTACCTAACCATTCCGCACTCTGCTTGTTCTGCTCCTTTCCTGGATATTTGATTTCATGTATGCATGTCTGTTTTGTTGATCTCGTTTTAAATTTAGCGTGTAGGATCTTATGCTGTTTTGCTTGCCAGTTTTTTTGTTTGTTGCCCTGCTTGGGCTCATTCTTCCTTATCTTTTTTTGTCTTTTTCCCATTCTCCCCTTCTGCCACCCCATCCTCCTCCTAAGACAGTCAGCTAGCGAGCGTGCTTCCAGGCCTCTGCCAATATTGCTCTGTAACTGACTGCTTGGAGGTGTATGAAGGAAACTCCCCTTGCTTTTTGTCCCCTTTCCTCTCACTGGGCAAACATCTCCCTAAAATACTTCCCCAGTGCACAGCTGAGGAAAGAAAAGGTTGAGGGTGAAAATAGCACCCCTGTCATTGTGGCATGGTGTACTGGTATACCAGTGTGCTGTGCCACTGCTTGCTTGCTTGCTAGCCACTTCAGGCAGAGAAAGTAATGAATTATTATGTAACCTCCAAATGTATTTATCTTTTGGAACAGGAGAAAGATCAACAAGTTGTTGCTGTGCAGTCATTGACTAGAGATGTTCTGAAAAAACTGTTTCCCAGGGTGTTGGTGGCTTCTACCTCGGTAATTGTTATTTATTTAACATGTATAAAACGCTCGTGCTTTGTCACACACCTCTGATTCCTGCCAACCGGTCTGTGCATGTCAAAAATCCAATGTTGTCACTGTTGCTCCCAGTACCCTCTTGCCAGTACCCTCCTGGATATGTGCAGAAACACCAGTACACCCTCAGGTGATCCTCCTTGGAGGCACAGTGTAACTATGTTCTATAAATATTGTACACACATTTTCAAACTGTAGAATATCCATATGTAGAAAAAGTAATACATTTAATGAAATGGATTGCAATATAGGGCTTTTCTCCAAATAGTCTCTTTAATATACTTCTGCCCCATTGGGGTTATGCATGTGATCCTGTAATTTTAAATAATTGGTTGAATATATATTCATATAGTTTTAAGTTTAGGTATTTTCTGTCTGGTGGATTTGCAAGTGTTGTGCTAACTTTATGGAGCCGTTAAGGGCAGGTAACATAATGCTGTCGCCTAAATCAGAACTGTGATGATTTGAGTAGTGCCATCTTTGGTCCTGGCTGCTGCCTACTCTGCTGCGCTCAATGAGGCCATGGAGTAATACACACCAATTGCGCATGCATGGAGTTGGCAGCAAATGTAACCTTTGTCAAATGAACAAGAATAATTTCAGTCCAATAATATTCTGGTGGTTTGTCTTTTTTTGTTTTGCTTTTCTCTTTTGAGCTTTTTTAGGATATTTTGTTTCTGGCATATGTGCTTTTATGTTCTTAAATGAGCTGTAAGGAAATGCTCTTTTGCCTTGAAATGTTGGTCATTTGTAAGCGCCATCATTTGTTTTCTGTCTAGATTTAGAGTGCAACAAAATTAAAATTTCTGTTAAGACAATTTCAAGACCGTGCTCAAAACTAGCCACCTTTGAAATAAAGTTTTTATAAGAGATTATTAGAAAAACTGTAGTATATTCAATTTCATCATGAATTCCGACCTGCACTCCGTTAGGCAGAATAATTAATTTCTCCCCCAATATGAAAAGCAACTGTTCTTTATGCTTATAGGAATATTCTGAGTGGCTGCAAGAGTTTGAGATTTCAGCACAAAAGACTTTGTCTTCACTGCTGGCAGAGCAAGGAAAGGTTTGCATATTTAAAAATTATATTCTGGGAAAAGTTACAGTATTGCAGCAAAATATGTCCAGCAGTTGAGCTAGAAATTGGAATTATGTTGGAATGTTCATTGGTGGTATCAAAATTAGTATGGAAAATATGAAGTTGAATGATGGAAGTGTTATATTCCCTGGATATATGTGGGATGTGGGAATTGAGCAACTTCATTCACTGTTATTTGGAATTATCTCAATTTTTAAAGCATTTTTAGATTATTTGTTTGACCTTCTGAGGAGCACTATTAAATACCTTTCAAGTCAGCAGTTTGGCGATCTGATGCAGCTGGCAGAGAGATCGTCGATGCCCCTACCCTTTCAGATGGGGAACCGTTATGAGGCTTGTGCAGAAATGTCCCTTTCGTCTCCTGTTCAACAGGTGATTGCTGACAAACCAGTAATGCTGGCTGCCTTTGTGAAGCTCCCTGAATGATTGTTTAAAAATGAAGATTATTTAATTAAAAATATGAACAGAAAGGAACTTGGTCAATAGTTCAACTGCCAACAAAGCTACCCATCTTTGAAGCAGAAAGAGACTTAATTTGGGGCACGATAAAATAATGAAATTTGGTGAGATTAGAACAATGTTTGCATTCATATGCTTAAAATGTCCAATGAGCTGCTACAGTTGCTTGGGGCGGCACGGTAGCACAGTGGTGAGCACTGTTGCTTCACAGTGCCAGGGTCCCGAGTTTTATTCCCGCTTGGGTCACTGTCTGGGCGGCGTCTGCACGTTCCCCCATGTCTGCGTGGGTTCCCTTCGGATGCTCGGGTTTCCTCCCACAAGTCCCGAAAGACGTACTGTTAGGTGTTATATTCCGAATTCTCCCTGTGTACACGAACAGGCGCCGGAGTGTGGTGACTAGGGGATTTTCACCGTAACTTCATTGCAGTGTTAATGTAAGCCTACTTGTGACGATAATAAATATTATTATTTTTGATGTCTGCTGTATGAAAATGAAGGACTTATTCCACCCTAACCTTGTCACAAAAGATGGTAGAAATAAGGAAGGATGTGTCTCCAATTTGAGAAAAATTGGTAGTGTTACAAATTAAATTTCATCTGCCATATTGTTCTATAGTATTGGGAAGTCTAATAACAAATTCTGACTGTAAATATCTTTAAATTCTCATGATATATTATCTCTGTTTGACTCTTTGCAGTAGAATTAACCCCACAGTCCGTCTCCAATGTTTTCCCTTCATTTACCAGCTCTTTGGTACAAGATAGGTACTCCTTTGTTTGGTTTCACCTTGAACTAGTGAATTGTAGCCAGAGAATTAAGTCAGCAGTACCTTCTCTTCCCACTTGTCACCATCAATTTTTGGAGCCTTCGTGTTACATCCTTGCTCTCTTCCTCTTTTCCATGTTGCTCCTTGGTGACACCTGCAGACATTGGAAAGCTCAACTCTTAATCCTTCTGCTGACACTCCGTTCATTCAGCATTCAAACTTGGATAAGTCTTTGTTTCATCAGCTAAACGTTGGGAAGGCTGAAGCCATTCTATTTCATCCTAAGACCTGTACACTCTGCGCTGACTGAAAAAGCCCCCCAACCCCTGAATCATAGAATCCCTACAGTGCAGAGGAGGCCATTCGGCTCATCTGGTCTGCACTGACCCTCTGAAAGAACCCACCCCCGACATATCCCTGTATCCCAATATATCCTGCACTCTTTGGACTGTGGGAGGAAACCAGAGCAAACCCACGCAGACACTGGAAGAACGTGCAAACTCCACACAGATAATCACCCAAGGCTGGAATTATAACCAGGTCCCTGCCGATGTGAGGCAGCAGTGCTCTTTCATGCAGTTTCTCCTTTCACTTTTTAACTTATTGAAAGGGTAGATACAAACTATCCATGTCCCACTCTCGGGGACATTCCTCAAACACCTCTAACTGCTCACCTTTTTGACATCCTTTATAAAATTCACATTTTTGATATAACTTTCCTAAATCCTGCTCCTTTGACTTGGCATCTGTTTTTCCTCTCATCTATTTGAAGCACCTTAAAATGTTTATCTGTTTTAAAGGTGTATATGAGTCAAGTTATTGCTGTTATTTGTTGTTTCAAAATCTAGGTCATAGAACACAAAGAAAAGGAAGGTGAGGAGGTGCATGCAATGTTGCAGTTAGAGTGCGAAAAGTACAAGACGGTACTTGCTGAAACAGTAAGTTTAATAGTTTTCTTTCCAGTTTGGTCTTAAATATTTTTTTTCTTAAAAGTTAAAATTCCTAATTGTATTACCCCCAGGAAGGAATTTTGCAGAGGTTGCAAAATAGTGTTGAAGAGGAGGAAGGCAAATGGAAATTGAAACTGGAAGAATCTCAGAAGGCACTGATGCAGGTAGCCAGCTTATGCAATTGTGCGGCATTTCCTAGACTCTGATTATTCACTGGGGCGAAGAACTAATAAATTGGCAAATGTTCAGAGTTGTTTTACACCGATCCTTTTTCACTTGAGTTAAGACAGTAACACACAATTAATATTAGGTCAGTCTTCATGTGCTGCTCTTATGTCAAGGAAAGTACTAGAGCTGAGAAAGTGTATACAAATAGTCAGGCTGTGACATATAATTTTTCCCATTTCAACTAAGTAGAAAAGTCTCCTTCAGAAAGTTTTCTCTGGTGGTTTTCCCCTCTGTTGTAGAAAGCTTTTTTCAGTACTGCAGTCTGACTTCAATTTTAACATCCAGATTTTTTGGTAGCATATAGATATACCGATTCCTTGTTTCAGAATCTGGGACTTTTTGAAAGGGAAAGAGGAAATTAGAAGGAAAGAATGTCTTTCCTGACAGGGCTACGTGGACCTGCAAATATCCTGCATCTGTCAGAAAAATGCAAGCAGCTTGGGAAGCAGGAACAGCACGGACAAGATTACCCAATGACCAGTGTAATTTTGCTTGTAATCATTATTTATTTTTTTCTAGAATTTAAGAAAATCATTGAGATAGATTTCAGAAACCTTTAAGATAATCTGGAAAGCAAAACAAAGCTGAGGATTGTGTTCCTACTTGCCTGTGCAGGAAATTTGTCTTTTGACGATGCAAGTAAAAGAGCACTGAGCAAATTGTTGAGAAATATGCATTTTCCCCTCCTAGTTTTTAATGTTCTGTATATTACGTTCCAGGTGCAGTCATCAGCCCGCATGTTGGAACAAGAATTGGAAAAGGTGAAACGTGAAAACACAGAAGCTGAAAGTGTAGGTGAATTGTTGTTGTATGCATAAGAACCGAAAGCAGTTGCCCACATTGAATTCTTGTACGTGGAGACATTTCCGTCAGCGTTGTACTAAACAAAGAGGATCGGGGCTTTACTGGGGGCAAGGTAATCAATGATGGAGATGCGGGAGTTATTGAGGAAATCGGTGACTGCTGACATACGCCAACACATTAAGTCGGGCAGTTGAGTTTGAAAGTATCGCTGTAAATGGTTTTGATGAGGATTTGTTCTAGGGACAGGTTCAGAAAGAAGGCAGCAAAATCTGCAGGAGAGAAGCCAATGTGAATTTAATTGGAAAGTAAAGTTTTTCATTTATAGCAAATGTAATATTAACATAGAAAGCAGATATTACATAATGTAATATAAAATCACAACCAACCATATAAATCTTACCCAAAAGAAAAGCTCCCTTTCCCCAACAATAAAAAACAAATCTCTACCTTCCCCTTCCCCATAACAGCTGATGGTGACTAACTAAAGTAGGAAATGAATGGCTGCTACCTCGGGTAGAACCCCTCAGCCAACATCCTGACGGTGTACTTGACCTTCTCCATGTGCAAAAGTTCCATGAGGTCACCCAACCAGACAAAGGCACTGGGTGGGGTCGGAGGTCTCCATCCCAGCAGAATTTGCCTCTGGCCTATTAACGAGGCAAAAAGTGAGAGCATCTGCCTTCACCCCGTCTGCAACCCCACCAAGTCCGACACCCCGAAAATGGCCACCAAAGGACAAGGCTCCAGATTAATTTTAGGAATTGCTGATATGGTGCTAAGAAGGAGACCCAAAAGCTAGGGACATGACCCGAACATATGGGTATGATTAGCCTGACCCAGAGGGCACCGCTCACACATGTCCTCCACTCGCAAAAAGAAACCACTTCTCCTACCTTTAGGTAGGTGAGCCCTATGTGCCACCGTGAGCTGAATTGGGCTGAGTCGTGCGCAGGAGGGCATGAGGTTTGCCCTGCGAAGGGCCTCTCACCACACGTCCTCATCTAAAGTAGGTCCCAGCTCCTCCCATTTTGCTCGCACCTCGTGCAGTGGGACCACCCTCTATTTACAGGCTCTGCCCGTAGATACCTGACATGCTCCTCCCACCAGACCCTGCTCATGATAGGATCCTCTTCAACAAGGCGGGCTGCAGAGCCAAGGGAAATGTATGAAAGGTTTTCGGACTGAATCATGTATTTGGAGGCAATGGAGCAAGTTCGCCCCTGAAAGTTGGAACTTCGTTGATAGCTCCTCCAAACTTGCAAACTGTCCCTCCACAAATAAATCCCCAAAACTCTCCAGGCCTTTCCCTCCCAAGACCTGAACGTCGCGTCTAATCCCAACAGTACAAATAGGTGGGTGCCACAGTTAGGGGCCTGCAATGACATGGAGCTGAATTTATAATACTGCCTACATTCCCTCCTTATAAGTGGACACTGCAGAGAAGAGAAGCGAGGCCGTTGCCAAAATCCTTGAACTAAAGCCCCAACAAGAGCTCGCTTCCATCTGTCCCCATATGGATCAACTCCCCAGCCACCCCAGCATCATCTCGATGTGGCCGCCCAACAGTAAAAAAGCAAGTTGGGTAATGCTAGACCCCACTACTGCCGGTCCCTCTGAAGGAATGGCCTGGGGATTCTTGGGGTCTTACCGACCCAAATGAAGGAGGCCACTAACTTGCTAATCCTAACAAAAAAAGAGTGCGGGAGAAAAATGGGAGACACTGAAAAAGAAATACAAACCTTGGGAAGATATTCATTTTTATAGTCTGAATCCTGCCCGCCAAGCCTTATGTCTCTCCATTTACCCGACGATCTCCGCACCATGCAAAAGGCTCAAATGCCAATGCTGGTGATAGCGGGGACACCCTTGCCTTGGACCCCTACTCAGTAAAAAAATACCCACAGTTTGATGCGTTAGTGCGTACACTGGCCATGTGGCCCCTATACAGTGGCCAAGCCCACAAAATGAACTTCTGGTGTTACGACACCCTGGGTTAGTGTCAATTCCGGCCCCAGAGTCCCAATAATTGTATAGCTTCTTCTGAGAACTGCTCCAGTGACTTTTGGCCACCAGATTTGTGAGTAAAACACACGATAACAAGAAAAGAGATAAACATGTAATAGTGATCTATGTCTATGATACTAGAATAACGGCCTGCTAATCTAATTAATTCCCCTTTTACCGTCCCACCCTCTACCCAAACACAAACAAGACAGACGTGATGGGTAAGGAACCCTGTAACAAAGAATCATTAAACATAAGGAACCCTGTAACAAGGAATCATTAAACATATTCATTAATCATTGTGTTAACTGGCCCATAGACTCCTTCTATAATTTGATGGGAACCCATCAGGGGTTGCAGTAACCTGGTTGCATTTTTCCAGTGCCTTTCAATACTTTCTCGGGGCTCAACAGGGCCTCTAACCCCTCCATTCTCTCTCTCTCGCTCTCTCCACCACCGGGAAGGGCAACCCATCTAGGAAATCCAGCATGACGAATCCATTCTCAGGGGCTCTGACCTATAGAGATTACTGCAAATGCCTCAAAGCCACATTAACCTCACTCTGGGTGGAAACCAAGCTACTGCATGGGTTCTTGATCTGTATGATCTGGGAAACCACCTGCTGACCCAGCTGGTGGGCTAAACATGACTAGCCTTCTCCCTGTACTAGTAAAATACCCCCCTCGAGCGCTGCAACTGACTCACTGCCTTCCCTGTGAACAACGGATCAACCTGCGTTTGCAGCTGCATCCTATTTGCCAGCAACCCTGGGGTAGGATCACACAAATATCAGCGATCCATCTCAAGAATTGCACCCACCAATCGTTGACGCTCCGCGCCATCAGTCCTCACAAAATGTGCCTTATAGGAGATTACCTCCCCTCTAACAACCGGCTTAAGGGCTCCCCACAGCGTGGAGGGGGAGAAGTTGTTCTTGTTGGACTTTATATACTCCTCGGTGGCCATGAAACTGTGCCCACAAAGCCCTTTATCTGCTAACAGTGCTACACCTAACCTCTGCAGCAGGTGTTGAATGGGATCCGTCTCCACGACCAAGTCCACAATATGTGGAGCATGGTCCGAGATTACAATTGACGAGTACTCCACCCTCCTCACTCAAAGGAGGAGGGACCTACCCAGCGGAAGAAGTGGATCCTGGAATAAACCTTGTGGGTTCCTTAACCTGTGGGTGTAGACCTCCGGTAGCGTCCATTGAGTGAGTGGTCGCACATTTGGCAACTCCTGCTCGAGGCAGTGTTTTTTTTTTTTCTTTTGGTCCTGTCCTTTCTTTTGGTCCATTTCCCCATTTGTTGGGCTGAAGTTTTGGTGGGAAATGGTGTAGAAGTGGTGAAGGAAAGTTAAACTCCACTGGTGGTGCTGGTAGATGGTTCCACTGACCAGAAGTTGGTCGAGTAGAAGGGAGCTGTTGGAGCAAGAAATTCTTTGTGCGCCACAGGTGAAGATGGCGGATTGTAAAAGGCCAGCCCTGCCTGCCCAGTGGTCAACGGGACAGCTGGTGGACTTCTTCAATGGTATGTTCACCCAGCAGAGGAGGGAAGCCCAGGAGAACCTAGCCAAGCTGGAATTCATCGAGTGGAACAGAGGCTGGAGTCCCAGGACAAGGCTATTCGGAAAGTGGAGGAGTCGGTGGGGGAGCACGAGGAGCAGCTTACCTCATTGGCGGCCGAGATCGGGATGATGCAGGAAACCCAGAAGGGGCTGAAGGCGGTGGAGGGTTGGAGAACAGTTCCTGAAGGCAAAACCTAAGAATTGTGCGGATGCCCAAGGACATTCAGGAAGCGGATGCTGGCTCATATGTAGCCAAGTTGTTGGAGAAGCTGATAGGGGAGGGGGCCATTGATCAGCCCTGGAGGTCGACAAGGTGCACAGGACACTGATATGGAAACCGCAGGCGAATGAGCCGCTGAAGGCAATGGTGATGCGGCTCCACTAATTCCTCAACAAGGAGAAAATATTGCGGTGGGCAAGGCAGATGAGCTGCACCGGGGAAGGTAATGAGCCCTGGGTGTACCAGGACCTGAGTGCAGAACCAGCAAAGAGGAGAGCCGGGTTTAATCGAGTGAAGGCTGCCCTCTTTAAGAAGGGGGTGAAGTTTGGGATGCTGTACCGGCCCGCCTCTGGCTGACTTACAACAGTCAAGAACATTATTTTGGGACATCAGAGGAGGCAATAGAGTTTTTAAGGGACAATGGACTGGCAGGAGATGATGGACTCTGAACTATGGAGGAGTTGTGAGGAGATGTTGGGTTTTTTTTCCTACCCTTGTCGCCTCTTTGTTGATTATGGGAAAATCTTTTTTTTTTTTTTTTGAGGGGCCTTGTTGGGTTCTGTGGCGTGGTATTTGGGAAACGTAGAGGGTGAGTGCACCGTTTTCTTATTTCATTGTTTGTGAGGTGTGCAAGCGGGGGGAGGGGGATCAGCAGGGGGTGGGAGGTTTTACACCATGAGCAGGGGCTGTCAGGCTAGCCAGGCGGGGTAGTTAACGGGCGAGCAGTAGGGGTGAGCAGGTGGTTGGTGTAGCAGAGGGGGATGCAATTGTTTTGATTAGGTGAGTGGGGGTTGCTGACAAAGGTGTGGTTGCTGTAGTGAAGCAAGGGAGCTGGCGATGGCGGACATCGGAGGGTGGGCTGGGAGAGTCGTGTGACCCGGGCCAGGGGCTGATGGTTGATCGTGGGGGGGGTTCCGGGTGTCATTCACATGGAATGTAAGAAGGTTGAATGGGCCAGTCAAACGGTTGCACGTGTTCATGCATTTGAAGAGCTTGAAGGTGGACGTGGCCTTTTTGCAAGAAATGCACCAGGAGATCGGGGATCAGACTAGGCGAAGGAAAGGGTGGGTCGGGCAAGTCTTTCATTCGGGACTAGATATGAAATCGCGGGGGTTGGCGGTGCTGATAAACATACCGGTGGCCTTTGAGGTGGGGAAAATTGTGGCAGATTCGTGAGGGAGGTTCGTGATGGTGAATGAGAAGCTGGAGAGGCTGCCATGGTCTTGGTGAATGAGGTGAGTGCTGTGGAAGATCCTGGACCTGGAATCACACCGGTTGATCATGGGAGGGGATTTTAACACTGTCAATGAATTGGGGTTGGACCAGTCAAGCCCGAAGCTGGGGAGGGTGTCGGGGATGGCGAAGTAGCTGAAGGGGTTCATGGAGCCATGGAGGGGGTATATCCGTGGAGGTTTGGGAGGCCGAGAGCGAAGGACTACTCTTATTTCCCCCATGTGCACAGTGTGTATGCGCGGATTGATTATTTTGTGGTGAACAACGGGGTTGCAGGCGGGGGTTTAGACCACGCGCTGCACTGGGTGGACTTACAAGTGGATTTTGGGGGGGGGGGGGGCAGCGCCTGCAGTGGAGACTGGATGTAGGGCTGTTAGCGGATGAGGAGGTGTGCGAGCGGGTGAGGGCTGCCATTCTAGGGTACGTGGGACTGAATGATGTAGGTGAGGTGTCGGCCGGCACGCTATGGGGGGCGCTCAAGGCAGATTTGGATGCAGAAGGAAAAGGTGGAGCGAGCAGAGATGTCAAGGCTGGTGGCCAAGATCCTGTGGGTTTCTAGGAGGTATTCAGAGGCCCCGGAGGCGGTATTGTTGAAGGAGAGGCAGAAGCTCCAGATGAAGTTTGGGTTGGTGTCCGCGAGGAAGGCAGAGGGGCAGTGTACGAGTACGGGAGAAGGCGAGCAGGAGGCTGGCCCACCAACTTAGGAAGCAGGTGGCGGCAAGGGAGATCGGCAGGGTGAATGACGGAAGGGGAAGGGTGGTGCTGGACACAGTGTGGATTAATGGGGTTTTTGAGGAATTTTATAGGAGGCTATGCAAATCCGAGTCCCCAGCCAAGGGGGAGGGAATGCAGTGGTTCTTGGACGGGTTGGAGTTCTCCAGGGTGGAGGAGGACTTGGTGGAGAGGCTTTGGGCCCCCATTGGACTGGTTGAGGTGCTGAGGGCGATGCAGGCAGGGAAGGCCCTGGCCTGGATGAGTTCCCTGTAGAATTTTAAAAGACGCTTGCTGGGTATCTGGGGTCCCTGCTGGTGAGGGCATATAATGAGGTGAGGGATAAGGGGATCCCCTCCTACATTACAGCAGGCGTCCATATCCCTAATATTAAAGAAGGAAAAAGATCCAGAGCAGTATGAGTCCTACCGCCCAATTTCGTTGTTAAATGTGGACGCCAAATTGTTGGCCCTGCGGATTGAAGACTGTGTGCAAGGGGTGTTGGGGGAAGACCAGACTGGGTTCATAAAGGGGAGGCAACTGTCGGCGAATGTCAGGAGATTACTGAACATGGTAATGATGCCCTCCGGAGGGACAGGATGTGGACGTGGCAGTTGCTATGGACGCGGAGAAGTTGTTTGATCGGGTGGAGCGGGATAGCTGTGGGATGTGTTAGGACGGTTTGGGTTCATGCAGGGATTTGTAGCCTGGGTCCGATTGTTATATCGGGTGCCGGTAGCGAGCGTACCATCGAGTTCGGGGTACTTTGGGCTACACCGTGGGACGGCAGGGGTGCCCACTCTCTCAGTTGCTCTTTGCCTTGGCAATAGAGCCTTTGGCAGTAGCGTCAAGAAGTTGGAGAGGGATTGTGCGGGGGCCGGGGGGGAATTGAGCACGGTCTCGCTATATGTGGATGACCTGTTGCTTTATATTTCGGACCCACTGGGTGACATTGGGTGAATTATGTGTAAACAAGGGGAAGAGTGAGGTCTTCCCGGTTGAGGCCAGGGAGCAGCAGGGAAGCTTGGGTGAGCTGCCGTTTAATGTGGTGGGTGCGAGCTTCAGATAAAATACTCAGTGGGATTCAGACCCTCCATCTCCCCCCGGCAAACCCACGACTGTCAATCTCCTCGAACGATTTTAGAGATCGCCGGCTTTAGCCTTCTAACTTCTTGTCTCCGAAAACCCTGGCAAAAAAAGACTTTAAAACCAGGATCCTGACTGGAGCTGTAAGCAACCTCGCTTACGCCACCGCTGAAAGTCCTTCAGGTTTTCTACTTTAAGGGGACAATGATGATTTTTCCTTTTGAATGATGGGAGAGTGCAGGGTAGAGTTGTGACTTTATCAAAGGGGAATCCAAGCTTCGGACTTTGGATCAATGCTTAAGACAGTGGCAGAAGAGGGGGAATACAAAAAGACAGAAGCAGATTTGAGGTAGGAGCTATTGGGACAATTTGTCAGAGGGGAGGTGGTAGAAAAGATGGAGATGCAGTAGGAAGACTGAGGAAATGATGGGGAGAGTGTTGGCAAAAGAGACCAAAGGTGCTTTCCAAACAAGTTTTTGTACAACTTATTGGGACTATATTAAATGAATTGAGTGGTAGAAAGATTCTGTTTTGCAGTAATTACAAGAATACAATGTGTGCTTGGAGGTTTGAGAAATAAACTCTGAAAATAACTTTCCCTGCCAGAATCCTATCAACAAAGCAATGATAAACAGAGCAACTAAAAGCACAGAAATTGGAAATTTAAAACTATGCCACGTTGTGCCAAGTGTCCAGTGGACCAGGGAACAGAATGCAGTTAAAGTTTGAGGACTGGGGAATATAAATGGATTGACAGATAAATGCAATTATGACCAATCAAAAAGGGTTGGCCTTTACTAGTTGCTCTTTTTTTGGATTTTAGTTGAGCTACAGGGATAGACCAGGGGAATGAGATTGACTGGAGTTTCCTGCAAAGAGCTGGCATGGATTTGATTGTCTGAAATACCTCATTCTGTGCCATTACTGTGTCATTTTAAGTGGGATGTCATTATCTGAAAGGTCCTGATTTAATTGATAATTTGTCTCCTTGCCTATTGGTCTCAGACAGGTCGACATAGTTTGCCCTCGATGTTAGTTCTCAGTCCTGTGTTCAACATCTGGTTTTCCAGACTAGCCACCACTTGAAATAAATTACAAAATTGTTTTTCAGTGAATTGAACTGCTACAAAGGTTATTTGGCATTGGCCACTCTGAACTGCTGTAAGTAAAGCACCATAAAATGAATGCTGTTAATATTAAAACTAATCTAATTTACTTTTTGCAGTTTAGAAAACAAAGCATTCATCTTGAGTCCGAGTTGGAGAAGGTGGAATCGGAAAGAGCTACTTGTGTGACTGAAGTCAGAGAAGTAGGTCTTATTTTAATTGGCTGTCTTGGCATTCTGCTATTTTTCACAACTTTACAATAATCCTTAAAATTATGGGTTGTAGTTGCAGAAAGTAAACCAAACTGAATGAGAGTAGCCTCAGATTTTTTTTTTTAAAAAGTTTTTTGGATTTAGAAGTTACTTTCATCACACAACAATCAGGAAGTTTTTAGCCTTTAACAATATATCAGCCTAATTTAAACATTTGCGTAACCGTCCCAGGAACAGTTTAAATTGGATTGTAAACTTCATTTCAGCTCAAAGTTCTGTTGACTGAATTGCAGAAAAAGCTTGATGATTCTTGTGCTGAAGCAGTAAAACAGAATGAAGAACTAAATTTGGTAAGACATTCATTCCTTGTAACCGTTTTCAAATTCTTTCCAAAGGTTGCTCATTAAATTTTATGGCAGCCAATCATGCACTGTGTCCTGCACTAACCTGCCTCATAATTAATATACCCATGCCACTTTCTAACTTCTAGCATAAACTTGTATTGTAATTCACGAGGCTTCAGGACATCCTGTGACATCTGTTTAAACTTTTTATTTAAAAGAAGCAGTATTCACACCTCTAACATTCTCTAAAGTTAATCCATTTCATATCGCCAAGATGTTTAATGTTTAAGCAAAATGAGAGCTTTTGCTTGTGTGGGGAAGAAGATAATTCGGAGAATTTCAAAAAGAACTGGAATTTGGCAATCAATTTGAGTCTGGGCAGAAATGAAGTGACATTGCTCTCTGGTTCAACAATTCATTCTAAAGTATAACTAGAATTTAAGAATTGCACAAGTAACATTAGCTGATTTTTTTTTTTTAAACTGTCAAATGTGGCATTAAAGAATTCAATAGGATTCTCCATTTGCTTGACAATGTCTCCTTGAGATTGCTCCCCTTTCTGGCTTAGCTTTTTACAAGCTGTAGCTGAAGAGAGTCATGCACAGCAGAAAGGCCCCAGTTTAAACCGTCTTTCTTGCCCCTTAATTCATTCACTGGCTGCAGGTGTCACTGGCTAGGCTAGCATTTATTGCCCATGGAAGGTGGTAATGAGCTGTTGTAATCTGTGTGTAGATACACCTACTGGTGGTGTGAGGAATGGAATCTGTCTGATTTTGATCTCTATTGGGAATGGATAACAATATAACAGTTAAAAGTTTTTTCGATCGAGTTACAGTGGGAAATATTAGACGAGGTTTCCACTATTGCTTTTTAGGAACTCCTGTTTGAGGTACATAAGTGAACCAGCATGAGCAGACCAGGTTTGCCTTTTCCCCCTGGTTTGAATATACTGATACTTGCTGTCGATGGTCACTTGGTGAAGTATTGAATGTTGTTGGGCAACCAGATACCTTCCTTCAGCAGGGGGTCAATGCCTTCTGGCAGGGAGACGGAGAAAATTGTCAGAAAATAAAACAAATTAACAATTAACTTGTGTCTTGTTTTAATTTGCAGCTTAAAGCTCAATTATCTGAAACCTCAGCGAAACTGAAGACTGAACAGAATGAGGCTCAGAATATGGTTTCCAATCTGCACCAGGTAAAATACTGTATTTGCTGCATCAGGAATGCTGCATGGTGTACATCGTTAAGACCAACCTCCCATATATAAATCTCAAGCATTTTTGTTGAGCCTACCCAAACATTTGTTTTTTTTGTTAAATCAGTTTTTAACATTTATTCCAAAACAAATTTTCATTGCAATTTATGTTCCTAAACTGTAATCTTCATTGCAATTTAAGTAACATTTAAATGAAAGAAGAGAGAAAATATGCAAACAAAGCACTGTCACTATGGTTCATTTCTGGAAGAATAGATTTGAAAAACCGGGAAATCGTGTTAAACGCGTGTAAGCTTGGTTAGAACAGATTTGTGTTTGGGTCTGGACTGAATGTTACAAAAATAGAAACCCTGAGGATGGTGCAAAAAAGATTTGGATGGATGGTACTAAAACTGAGATTATAACTTTTAGGCTTGGTGCTCTTTTCAAGAGATGAGTAATCTAACCAAGATCATTAAAATGTAATTTTTACAGGGTAGATGTAAAATTGATTTATGGGAGAGTCAAAAACCAGGGGTTGTAAGTAATAAATCCAGTAAAGGGTTCAGGAGAAACCTCTTGGGGTTAGAATGTGGAACTGGTTCGCAGGATACAGGTAATTGAGGCAAATAACATAGATTCTTTAAGGGGTCCGTGAATAAGTACATAAGAGAGAAAGGAATAAGACCATAAGACATAGGAGCGGAAGTAAGGCCATTCGGCCCATCGAGTCCACTCCACCATTCAATCATGGCTGATTTCAACTCCATTTACGCGCTCTCCATAGACCTTAATTCCTCGAGAAATCAAGAATTTATCAACTTCTGTCTTAAAGACACTCAACGTCCCGGCCTCCACCGCCCTCTGTGGCAATGAATTCCACAGACCCACCATTCTCTGGCTGAAGAAATTTCTCCTCATCTCTGTTCTAAAGTGACTCCCTTTTATTCTAAGGCTGTGCCTCCGGGTCCTAGTCTCCCCTGCTAATGGAAACAACTTCCCTACGTCCAACCTATCTAAGCCATTCATTATCTTGTAAGTTTCTATTAGATCTCCCCTCAACCTCCTAAACTCCAATGAATATAATCCCAGGATCCTCAGACGTTCATCGTATGTTAGGCCTCCATTCCTGGGATCATCCGTGTGAATCTCCGCTGGACCCGCTCCAGTGCCAGTATGTCCTTCCTGAGGTGTGGGGCCCAAAATTGCTCACCGTATTCTAAATGGGGCCTAACTAATGCTTTATAAAGCTTCAGAAGTACATCCCTGCTTTTATATTCCAAGCCTCTTGAGATGACTGACAACATTGCATTTGCTTTCTTAATTACGGACTCAACCTGCAAGTTTACCTTTAGAGAATCCTGGACTAGGACTCCCAAGTCCCTTTGCACTTCAGCATTATGAATTTTGTCACCGTTTAGAAAATAGTCCATGCCTCTATTCTTTTTTCCAAAGTGCAAGACCTCGCACTTGCCCACGTTGAATTTCATCAGCCATTTCTTGGACCACTCTCCTAAACTGTCTAAATCTTTCTGCAGCCTCTCCACCTCTCCCATACTACCTGCCCCTCCACCTATCTTTGTATCATCGGCAAACTTAGCCAGAATGCCCCCAGTCCTGTCATCTAGATCGTTAATATATAAAGAGAACAGCTGTGGCCCCAACACTGAACCCTGCGGGACACCGGTTGCCATTCCGAAAAAGAACCTTTTATCCCAACTCTCTGCCTTCTGCCTGACAGCCAATCGTCAATCCATGTTAGTACCTTGCCTCGAATACCATGGGCCCTTATTTTACTCAGCAGTCTCCCGTGAGGCACCTTATCAAAGGCCTTTTGGAAGTCAAGATAGAGAACATCCATTGGCTCTCCTTGGTCTAACCTATTTGTTATCTCTTCAAAGAACTCTAACAGGTTTGTCAGGCACGACCTCCCCTTACTAAATCCATGCTGACTTGTCCTAATCCGACCCTGCACTTCCAAGAATTTAGAAATCTCATCCTTAACAATGGATTCTAGAATCTTGCCAACAACCGAGGTTAGGCTAATTGGCCTATAATTTTCCATCTTTTTCCTTGTTCCCTTCTTGAAAAGGGGGGTTACAACAGCAATTTTCCAATCCTCTGGGACTTTCCCTGACTCCAGTGACTTTTGAAAGATCATAACTAACGCCTCCACTATTTCTTCAGCCATCTCCTTTAGAACTCTAGGATGTAGCCCATCTGGGCCCGGAGATTTATCAATTTTTAGACCTCTTAGTTTCTCTAGCACTTTCTCCTTTGTGATGGCTACCATATTCAACTCTGCCCCCTGACTCTCTGGAATTGTTGGGATATTACTCATGTCTTCTACTGTGAAGACTGACGCAAAGTACTTATTTAGTTCCTCCGCTATTTCCTTGTCTCCCATCACTAGATTACCAGCGTCATTTTGGAGCGGCCCAATGTCAACATTTGCCTCCCGTTTGTTTTTAATGTATTTAAAGAAACTTTTACTCTCATTCCTAATGTTACTGGCTAGCCTACCTTCATATTTGATCCTCTCTTTCCTTATTTCTCTCTTTGTTATCCTCTGTTTGTTTTTGTAGCCTTCCCAATCTTCTGACTTCCCACTACTCTTTGCCACATTATAGGCTTTCTCTTTTGCTTTGATGCATTCCCTAACTTCCTTTGTCAGCCATGGCTGCCTAATTCCCCCTCTGATAACCTTTCTTTTCTTTGGGATGAACCTCTGTACTGTGTCCTCAATTACTCCCAGAAACTCCTGCCATTGCTGTTCTACTGTCTTTCCCACTAGGCTCTGCTCCCAGTCGATTTTCGTCAGTTCCTCCCTCATGGCCCTGTAGTTACCTTTATTTAACTGTGACACCTTTACATCTGATTCTACCTTCTTTCTTTCAAATTGGAGATTGAATTCTACCATATTATGATCACTGCCTCCTAAGTGCTCCCTTACTTTAAGATCTTTAATCAAGTCTGGCTCATTACATAACACTAAGTCCAGAATGGCCTGTTCCCTCGTGGGCTCCATCGCAAGCTGTTCCAAAAAGCCCTCCTGTAAACATTCAATGAATTCCCTTTCCTTGGGTCCACTGGCAGCATTATTTACCCAGACCACCTGCATATTGAAGTCCCCCAGGATCACTGTGACCTTGCCTTTCTGACATGCACTTTCTATTTTGTGGTGCATTTTGTGCCCCCGGTCCTGACCACTGTTAGGAGGCCTGTACATAACTCCCATTCTGGTTTTTTTGTCTTTGTGGTTCCTCAACTCTACCCACACAGACTCCACATCATCTGACCCTATGTCGTTTAGTGCTATTGATTTAATTTCATTCCTAATTAACAAGGCAACCCCGCCCCCTCTGCCCACCTCTGTCTTTTCGATAGGTTGTGAATCCCTGGATGTTTAAATGCCAGTCCTGAACCCCCTGCAACCATGTCTCTGTGATGCCTACCACATCGTACCTGCCAGTCACAATCTGGGCCACAAGCTCATCTACCTTGTTCCGTACACTGCGCGCATTTAAATATAGCACCTTTAATTCTCTATTGACCGTCCCTTTTTGTTTTCTTAGTGTGGTGGACCTTGGTTTACTGAGCCTTTCCATACACTATGTCATATTTTGTGGGATGGGGACTATCGTAACCTCTCCTGAGTTTTGTCTTTTCGTGCTTTTTTTGTATTCCTAAGCAGCTACGCTTCCCACTGATTACTTCACCTCTTGGTTCCCTGACTTTCCCTTCCCCCCCCCCCAATCTTTAGTTTAAAGTCCTATTGACCACCCTATTTACTCTGGTCAGAACACTGGTCCCAGCTCGGTTCAGGTGGAGACCATCTCAATGGTATAGGTCCCCCCCTGTCCCAAAACTGATGCCAGTGTCCCATGAAAAGGAACCCCTCTTTCCGACACCACTCTTTCAGCCACGTGTTAACTTCCCTTATTCTTGCCTCCCTATGCCAATTTGCACGTGGCTCGGGCAGTAATCCGGAGATTATGACCCTTGAGGACCTGTTTTTTAAAATTTGAATCCTAGCTCTTTATAATCTCTAAACAGGTCCTCTTTCCTAGACTTGCCTATGTTGTTGGTACCGACATGGACCACAACAACTGGATCCTCCCCCTCCCTCTCCTGTATCCTTTCAAGCCGGTCAGAGATGTCCCGCACCCTAGCACCGGGCAGGCAACATACCATGCGGGACTCTTTATCCTGCTCACAAAGGATACTATCTATCCCCATGATAATAGAATCCCCTACAACTACAACTTGCCTATTTACTCCCTCCCCTTGAATGGCCTGCTGAACCATGGTGCCTTGGTCAGCTGACTCATCCTTCCTGCAGCCCTGTTCGCCATCCACACAGGGAGCAAGTTCCTCATACCTGTTGGACAGGGTCAAGGGCTGAGGCTCCTGAGTTCCTGACTGCTGGTTCCCTTTACCTGCCTGACTTGCAGTCACACCCTGCTGTCCCTGGCCACTGGCAGGATTTAAACTACTTACTCTGACAGGTGTGACTGCCTCCTGAAACAGTGTCCAGGCAAGTCTCCCCCTCCCGGATGTGCCTCAGTGTTTGAAGCTCAGACTCTAGCTCATCAACTCTGAGCCGGAGCTCTTCGAGCAGCCAACACTTACTGCAGATGTGGTCGCTGCAGCTCGCAATGGGATCTGCCAGCTCCCACATCAAGCAGCTCAAGCACATCACCTGACCAGCCATCACTAATTAATTAATTAGTTTAATTTAAGTTTACGAGTTTAGCTGTGTTTTTAAAAAAAATTTGGGTCAGATTTGCTATCAACCAATCAGATCACAGCTTCCCTCTGACGTCACTTTTGGGGAAAAAAACCTGGAAAACAGGAAGTTACCGTTAGGTTTTTATACTCACAGAGACTGCTCCTCCTCCTCCGAACGGCTCCCAAAATTAGGCCCGAAGAAAGAGAGAGAACAAAACAATAGATGGCCATATACCTGAGAGTTGGTAATGTAGAGAAGGGGATGGGCTCATTTGTAGTGTAAATACTGGCCAGACTGGCATGTTGCTGTTCTATAAATTCTATGCCGAGAGGACATTTTTTAACACTACTTGGAAGTGATAAAGGAGAAGGGAAGAATCATAAGAGCACTTCTAATTTCTATATTTCACTATACCAGAAACGTACCCCACAATTCAAGTTTTTGCAGTGCTGTTGCAGCTTGAAAACATTACTTGGCATGTATAACAGAGCAGGCTTAATCTTAAACTGTTGATTCACATTCTGTAACTGCACCTTTTCCTTTCAATATTGCTTCAAAATATGAAAAACATTGAGCTTTCTTGCATATTAAAGTTTTATAATATTCTAATTCGCAGGCTCAAGAATCTCTGAAAGTTATTCAGGCAGAAATAGCAAGAACCCAAAGAGACGACAACGCCATAGATAATAGCGATGTTTCAGAAGTGAAGGTGTGTATTTTTAAAACAAATTGACACTTGACATACCAGTCCCCCAACTGCATGTTTCTCAGCAGTGTGTTGTTCACATGCAGCAGGATTCTCTACTCGCGTCGCTTGTCAATGGGATTTCCCATTGAAGTCGCCCCAACCTGCTGGGAAACCCGCGAGTGGCGGGGCAGGGGGGGGGGCTCTACCACTGGGAACAGAGAATCCCAGCGGCCGAAGAATTATGGCCCAAATAAATTACATCAACGGTCCAGTCCGTACTGTTGGTAAAGCTAATAAGTAACCAGCCAAGTTGGCCCTTCTCCGAATTAAATTCCAGTTAAGCTCATGCCTTGTGAAGTTTTCTTGATTATAGTTCACATCAAGATTTATCTCTGCTTGGATCAGACATTCCACTGTTAGCTTTTATAGATATCGAAACATTTTTGTCAGGAAAATGTCCCCCTTTCTGAATTGACATCAGCATTGTTTAATTCTTTGAAAGCAGTTATAATCACAAATAACTATATTTGATTTATCATTTAAAATATCTGTTCAATATCCCATAGAGAAATTATATTTATAACAATTATTTTGTATGAAGAAATCATAGTAGTGCTGGTGATAAATTAACAATCATTGTTTCAACTGAATTGTCTTATTTGGGATTGATCTTTAGAAGAAGTGATTTATAAGTAAGTGGGCATCTTGTTTAGTTGCTCATAGTAATCACAAAATCAGATTTGTTACAGTGCAGACATAGGTCATTCGGCCAATCATAAGTAAAAGGATATGATATTTGGGATAATTTTGTTGCAATTTGGGATGTGGTGGTGTTTTAGGGGATTAGAGATTTGTGGTGCAAGATTGGAGACTAATTAATGGAGGGTAGTAAATTACAGGGTTGCTGGATACTGGAGTTTAATTTGCGGCTGTTCTAAAGTTTAAAAGCTGCACTAATTAGATGTTAATATAACCATGGTGTAGTTTGAAATGCAGTTCTTCCACTATAAATAGTACTGTAAGGTAGGCATGTGTTTGTAGGTTTAAACAAGCATAACTCAGGCGTGAGAAAATGTTACAAAATTGTGAAATAAAATTCAGTTGATGGTTGGGAGAACAAATTATAAATTTTACTGCAAGTGAAAGGAATAGAGAGAAAGTTACCAACGTAAATGTTGGGAGGCTTGCGAATGACTGAAATTCCCAATACATGTGGTGGGATAGAATGGAACTTCCTGGGATTGTAGGGAAAGAGACTTTTGGAGGAAGAGAAAGGCTTGTACAAAAGGCTGTGTTGCGGAAAAATACTTTGTTGAAGGAGGCGTGTAGTGAGAAACAGATGTGTGCAGGGGCGGGGATGGATTAAGAAATGCTCCCTGGGCAAGGATAAAGAATGCAACACTGGATTAGAACAGTGGAGGCACACAGTATTTGTTGAATGTGGGTTGAGAGCCCTCTTGAGGAAAGAGTGTCGGAGCCCCCCCCCCCCCCCACCACCATTTCCTGTTTCATCACAGAGGAATTATGCTGAAACTTAAATAATTATAACAGTGATCAAGGCATAAAGATACACAAAGGAAATACCATGATACAGTATAGCAGTTTTGTGCAATATCTTGATGTCTTCATTATTTAGTCAGTAAGTTGGTTTACTTTGATTGCTGCTCAGGCAATACGGTTCTAATATTTTGGTGAACAGTCCTGTTGTATAACTTTTAATAATATGTAACTTTAAATTGCCAGGCAATTTTGTTGTGTTTTTTAAAGACACTTCATTTCCAGCTAGTTACACAGCTTCAGATATGTTGCCATTGATGGGAAATGGTCTGCCATTGTTATTCTCTCTGAGTCGCTCTTCATGGTCAAGGGCGCACAAATCCTGTCGACTGGCAAAACATGTGTATGTAAACCAGCTGCCTGTCTACCCCTTTGGCCAGCGATTGGTCAGACCAAGTGATATGTTACAGAAAATGTTTTTAAGAACCGTTTCACTCCTTACAGCCCGTTTTATACAAAATTGTAGTGTTTGGATGGAAAATCATGTTGCTTATTCTAGTGTGGAAATTTGAGGGATTTTGCACAAAACTATTTGCTTAAGAATAATGCAGGGTACCTAATGAGAGATAAGGGGAGGAAAAACTTCTGATGATTAACTGTGTATATGTTGATCTTAAATTTTGTGCAACAGTAATTGTTAACTGAGTTTATGCAGCTGAGTTACTTCTGTACTCTGAATTTGAATATGTAACCAGGAATATTTGACTGGAAATGAGCTTATTGTGTATTCATAGTTTAATAACTTTGGCTAATTATAGCTTGTTTTTTCTTGAACAGTTAGATATCAAGAAAACATCTGTGGATCTTGATCAGAATATAATTCAACTACATCAACTACTAAAAACTTTGATTCTTCAGTTCTCAAAAGGAAGGGAAAACTCTCAACCTGTTACTTTACAGCTTGGGCAAAAGGTACGAAATAAAAACTTTTGCGTTCTTTCCATATTTGACTTGGTTTTCAAGTCTCCTGACTTGATGTCCTCCACAGTTATCATTTAGCATACCAAAGAGGAAACCAATGGTAACTTCCATTTTTTAGGGTGCCCCTGTGAAGTGGAGGATAAGAGAAAGTATCACATGCATCTAGGTTGAAGAAATACCAAGTCAATAATGTGAGCTTATATTAATTTGTAGTGTAGCCATACAGTAACATTTCATTCCAATATCTTCCAGCATTGCTTCACTACTAATGGTTGGATGGAATATATTTGAATTTTCAAAAAGTATTCAGTAAGGAGCCACAAAGTTGTTGAACAAGATAACGGTTCATGAGTTGGTAATAGATTAGTTGCAACTGAGGTTTGGCTATTGGACAGAACACAGATTAGGAATAAATGGGTCATTTTTATAGGTTGTAACTAGTTGGGATGATGTGACGCCAACTCTTGGGCCTCCGCTATTTTCAATCTAACGTCATATTAAATCAAGGGATCAAATCTAATGTATCCAATTTTGCTGACAATACAAAGTTAGGAGGGAAAATAAGCAGCAAAGAAAGCTGCAAGGGGGGTCAGAGACCTCTTTTGAGTGAGGAAGACGGATGGAGGCTAATGCGGGGAAATGTGAAATAATCCACTTTTGTAGGATAAATGGAAAAGCAGATTTTTTACGAAATTAGTAAGATATTCAGGGTTTCTATACACAATACAACATGCACGGAAAATAAGCAATTAGGAAGACAAATGGAATATTATATTTCAGCCCTTTTGCAATAAAGGTCAAGACTAAGGAAATCTTGCTGCAATTTTATTAGACCAAAGCAGTACTGTGTACAGATTTGGTCTCTCTACCTAAAGAGGGACACACTTGCCCTTAGAGGGTGTGCAGCAAAGATTTGCTAGATTGATTTCTGAGATGAGAGGCAGTCCTGTGAAGAGCGAGTGTATATTTCCTGGAACTTGAGAAAAAGAGAGGTGATCAAATTGAAATGTATAAAATTCTTGGAGGGCTTGAGAATGTAGATGTAAAGATTGTTTTGTTTTCCTTAACTGGAGAGTCTCAACCTAGGGGTCATTGTCTCAGGATAAGGGATCAATTATTTCAGACTGAGATGACATTTCTTCACTTGTGTATCTTTGGAAAGCCTTAATCAAAGTCTGTGGATACACAATCATTAACTGTGTGCCAGACTGAAATCAGTAGATATTTTGACTCTTAAGGGAATCAAGAAATATGGGGGTCAGGTGGAAAAGGTGGATTCATTTAGAAGATCAGCTCTAACGATTTAAAATGCTCAAGGGAGTCACATGGCCAAATGATATTTTTATAGCTCACCTTTATGCTGACTGTAGTCTGCTGCATAACGCTTTAGACTTGTACGTTACTTCACAGAATCATAATGATTACAGCACACCAGCTCTTGAATGAGCAGTTCACCAAGTTCCATTCCCCTGCCTTCTCCCTGTAACCTTGCATATCCTTCCTTTTACAGATAATAATCCAATTCCCTCTTGAATGCCTAAACTAGCTTCCACTGCACTGTCTCAGCACATTCCAGATTGTAACTACTCACTGCATGGAAGTTTCTCCTTGTGGCTCCATTGCCAATTTTGCCAATTACCTTCCCTTTGTCCCCTCATTCCTCACCCTACCACCAATGGGAACAGTCTACTCTGTTTAATCACCTCATAATTTTGAATGACCTCTTATCAAATTACCTCAACGTCTCTTCTCCAAGCAAAATAGTCCCAACTCCTCCAATCCATATTTGTGACTTAAGTTCCTCATTCCTGGAGCCATTTTTGTGAATCCTTTCAGCACTCTATCTCTTGGGTTTTCCATTCCTAAAGTGTGTCAGCCAGAACTGGGCGCAGCAGTATGCCAATTGAGGCTAAACCAGTGATTTCTTTGATCCAAACTTATATTTACACCCCTTTGAACAAAACTTGTTCCTTCCTTTTCTTCATGTTTACAACCATGCTTATCATATGCAGTCAACTAATGAAGTTTCATATTTGAGAAATAGTTTTATAAGGATGTTTAAAATCATTGTATCCTTTCTCATTGCCTTTTCCCATAGCAGAAAGGGAATTATGGCAGTTCATCTGTTTATTTCCTTCAATTTTATTTCCATTGTCTTATTTGAAATTTAGCATCTGTTCTTGTGCTGGAATCCGAGCATCACTTTTGCTAATTAAAGAATGTGACTTAACATTTCAATTATATTTTCATTGGCTCGGGCGGCATGGTGGTGCCTCACGGCGCCAAGGACCTGGGTTTGGTCCCGGCCCGGTCACTGTCCGTGTGGAGTTTGCACATTCTCCCATGTCTGAGTGGATCTCACCCTCACAACCAAAGATGTGCAGGGTATGTGGATTGGCCACGCTAAATTGCCCCTTAATAAACCAAAAGAATAAAAATATTTTAATTGGCTCGTAGAAATTAAGCAAAATTATTCATATCTTCAAACATGGTTGAAGATAACCTTATCAAAACATTTCTGTACCCTGGCACTTAACAACTGAGCTTACGACAGCAGCATTTGAAATCAACTTCCTTATTGACGCTGTATCTTTGGTTTAGGATCTTTTTTATTTCATCCAAGCTCTGCCAGATCCATTGCCTTGGGTGCTCTTGGCAGCCACTGTCAGGAAGAATTCTTAAAAATATCAGGCCCATATACCAAACTTGCTGACACAGTATCAGTCCGTTCATCCCAAGTCATTTATATAGATTCTAAATAGCTGAGGCCCCAGCACTGCTCCCTGTGACACTCCACCAGTTAGTTTGCCAACCTGAAAATGAATTATTTCTTCCCACTGTTTCCTCTTTGTTGGCCAATCCTCTATCCATGCTAATATATATCACCCCCAATATCCCTACCTTTTGTATATTGAGATTAAAATCTCCCCTGATTATTATAGTACCTTGCTTACAAGACCCCATTATTTCTTGAGTAATACTCTGATATATTAAAACAAACTTTATTGTTAATACCATATTAAAATCTTTAAAATTGCACCTGGAAATAATCTACAATTACCCTTAAACAATTCTACTCAATACAGTGAATACAATTCCCTTAATTGCGATCTTTATTCCAACTTAAACAACAAGGAAAAAAAACATCTCCGCTCTCAATTCTCTGTCTAATTTTTCCCACCGTCGTAAATTACAACAGGTACTTACCGGCGGGACCTGGCTGCGCAGGCGGCCTCGGCGGGGGGGGGGGGGGGGGGGCACGGGGGGGATCTGGCCTTGGGAGGTGCCCCCACGGTGGCCTGGCCCGTGATCGGGGCCCACTGATCCGCGGACGGACCTGTGCCGTGGGGGCACTCTATTCCTCCACGTCGTCTGGTGTGGACGTCCGAGATGGCTGAATTGGAGATGAACCCCTCCCTGCGCATGTGCTGGGACGCGCCAGCACATGCTGGCGTTCCCGCACTTGCGCCGATTGGCGTGGCGCCAAGCCCCTTCCGCAGCGGCCGGCGCGGCGCAAACCACTCTGGCGCAGGCCTAGCCCCTGATGGTGCGGAGGATTCCGCCCTTTTGGGGCGGCCCGACGCCAGAGTGGCTCACGCCACTCCTTCACGCCGGCGTTGCCTGCCCCGTCGATTCCCGCAGAATCCCGCCCCATGTCTTCAATGGCAATCCTATACTCATTTATTTCTATTTGTGTTATCAATTAACACATCTTGTTACAAATGCCAAGTACATTCAGATTTAAAAAGCTGGGACCTCTTCAGAATCTGGGGGATTTTGATAGATCACAACCAATGCGGCCATCATCTGCCGTCCCATCCTGTAAGACCTTAAGATTCAGGCCATCCGCTTCCGGGGAGTTTTCAGCCTCTAGGTTTCCTTGCATTTTTTTCTCTAGTGATTTTTGTTTTAAGTTCTGTTGTTTTGCTATTCTCCCGTACAGTGACGCTTGTGCACACATGTTTGATTTGCCGGTATACTGGTCCTTGGTCAGGCGAAGGTCCTCCCAATTGCTCCCTCTTTTACCCGGTACTGGTAGCAGTGCCCCATTCCTTCCGCACCAATCTTTGAGCCACACATTCAACATGCTGCAGTCATGAGCTACTATGCAATGTGGCGAACTTCTTTTGAAGAGTAATTGATCTTGACCTGAAATTACTTCTTCGCTTCTAAAATGGAACAAATTTGTCTATTTTGGGTCAGATGGTGAATTCTTTTATGCCTAATGAGGACTCAAACCCATGACGTTGTTTCCTTTTGA
This sequence comes from Scyliorhinus torazame, assembly GCF_047496885.1. Classification (NCBI taxonomy): domain Eukaryota; kingdom Metazoa; phylum Chordata; class Chondrichthyes; order Carcharhiniformes; family Scyliorhinidae; genus Scyliorhinus; species Scyliorhinus torazame. The sequence goes on along the minus strand of NC_092708.1, from coordinate 320,768,433 downwards.
CCAAATAAGGGACCAAGTGTTTGGAGAGGGCAGTGGAAGGAGAGAGGAAGGGAAGTCTCTTTAGGGTTGCAGCGGTCCCAGATTACATACTGGTGATGAATGTTTAGAACAAAGTTAACCCTTTGGGTTGGGCGAAGCTGTGTAATCTGATACCTGAACTGGAGAGACCTGGAGTGGCAATTGACGAGCAACCTGGCCCACCAATGGAGCCTGGAGTAATAAAGCGATCACTGAATCTGAGATCCTTTGAACTCCAGATAATCCCATAGGTGAATTGGCTGGTCAACTGACAGGAAACCCACCAGTCCTCTGTGCTGGTAGACTGGAGTTGCTAGCAAAAGTCTTCTACTTATGTCTGTTTCTAAGCATTGTCTTCAAATCATCTGTGCCACGTTGTTGGGACTCGGGATACATGGGCTAAGTCCCAACGTGATGGGGGAATGCACCCATTTGGTGAAGCTGTCTCGATTTCTTAGTAACTTTGCTTAGAAATTTTAAATATGTGGTTCTGCGGCTGTCTGTCCCCTAAATAATTGTGAAATCAAGGCTTTGACACTTCACCAGGTACATAAAATAATGGGCTGAGTCTTCCACTTTATTGATATATCATGTGTAAACCAAATTGTGCTATAAAACTTCAAGAAGTAACTGTTAACATCCTATTTTTATTTTTAGGCAACTGGAGTGCTGAAGGAAGGAGCATCTGTTTGAAGATGGTGCTCTGGTTTGCACCTTGATTTGCCAAATTAAAGCCTTATTTATGTTTTTCACCCTTTTGTCAAACACTGAATAGAGCTTTACTTTTGTGGGGGTTTTTTTTTTAAATATTGGATTAAACTACTGATTCAAAAATATTGTAGGCAGCTTGAAAGTTTTTAGTTTTATAAAACATGGTATCCTGTCTGTACATTCCTAAACGCAAATAAATTGTTTAAATTTTTTGCTAAATGTCAATGTTGACTACCAGCAAATATAATTTGGGCAAAGCCAAGAGCTAAAATAATAATTCTAGCAGCACCTTTACTTTTGGGTTTCAAATTAAGATTTTCAGGGTTATCTGCTAATTTTCAGCATTACACACTCCATGTTGTCGCTTAGCATAGAAAATCTGAAGGATTTTGTAAGAGTGAGTCTGAGTCTAAATAAAGGGATGCTTGTTTCTCAGCCAAAAGACTGAAGCTCCATTCAGTAAAGCACTACTGTTTTTACTGCTGTGTGGCCTAATGAAATGTTAATGTAGACAGTATGTCAGTTGATTACATGTCCCCCTTTGAGGGTTGAATAGTAACATTCTACAATAAATGTTGAATATTCAGTTATTGCTGACTTAACGGTGCAAACTGTTTTTCTGTTAAGTGGGCTTGAAATACAGTTGACCTGTGATGCATTGGAGGCATTTGTGGCTACATACCCAAGCTGCTAGTTTAAAAAGAAATGGTTTATAGAAAAAAAGGGGTAAACAGTTCAAATTGATGCTGCTTTGATATTTTACTGTTTTCTTTAATGTAGAATTGAAACTCTTTACATTTAAGGAGCTGCCATTTTAATAGAAAGTTATGAACTGTAAATAAGTCCAGTGTACAAATGAGGGAAAAAATAAAATCTCCTTTGCATCTTGTTTTCATGAAATGGTTACTTTGTTCTTTAGTGCAGTGAGGGGGTTTGTGTCTCAGTCTGAAATGCAACAGTAGGCTTGGGCAATTTCTGGTTCAGAATATATTATTGATGCTTGGTAGACTGGGATTACGAGCATTGGCATCCAAAGTATTAATCTGCACCAAATGGTGAAGGGTTGGAGGAAGACTGGGGTGAAAAGGGCTAAATGGTGAGGTGCTGTGGATGAATTGAAATTTTGCCACAGCTACTTAATTTGGAATATGGTACAATCATAAAATCCCTACAGTGTATAAGGAGACCATTTTACCCATCGAGTCTGCACCTACCCTCAAAGTGCACCCTCCTGGGCCCACTCCTCACCCTATCTCTATAACCCACTTAACCTTTGTAAGTCGCAATTTCATGGCCAATCCACTTCACCTGCACAGCTTTGGACTGTGGGAGGAAACCGGAGCACCTGGAGGATACCCATGAAGACACGTGGAGAATGCGCAAACTCCACACGGACAGTCTCCCAAGGTCGGAATCAAACCCAGGTCCCTGGCGCTGTGAGGCAGCAGTGCTGGCCACTGCTGCTAATGGAGATGTGTCCAGCATTTCAGAGCAATAATAGACAATGTATTCTGATTATTTTATTAAAAAAAAACAAATTGCTACTCCATTATTAGCTTAATGTCATTTTCAGCAGGATTGAGCATTTAAGGAATTTTGCAGTCAGGAAGTGCCACCTGAACATTATCCGAGTTGCTTTGTATGGTAACCTATGGGTTAAAAAGGAAACCTAAGATTGCATAGATGCTACTATTTAAGGAAATGGAGGAGACAACAAGTTGGAAAAATATGCAAACTTGAAAGCACTTGATGAGAAGCACTACAGTGGAGTGAGCAAATATTTGAAGTAGCGGAAAATATTCCTTCCTGAGACAAAATGTGCTCTCTTCCTACGGCATAAATATTTTGCTGAGCTCTGATGTTTTGGATCGGCAATGCAGAAAGGATCCTCTTTGGGAGATTTACATGGGTCGGTCTATTTTTGATTTTTACACATCTGAATGGAATTTGTCATCCTCCGCCAAAATGATGACCATTGTTCTAAATCTTGGGTCTGCTTGTTGGGTTTGGTGACATTTGTCACTCCTACAAAGCTGTCTCTGCATTTTGTGTTCCATGTCTGTGCCAATACTATCCAAAATGTAATTCATACAGTGTAATCTAGACCATAAATAGTACTCCATACAATTTAAACTGGGTAGTGATTTGTTATGTTCTAGGTGTAACATAAGCGGTTTCCTTGTGGTGCACTTGACAAAGGAAGGTTCAGACGTGGAGATAACTTCAACACTTTTATTAAACTATTTACACTTCTATTACTCGGGTTCGACACTACTGCTAATCCTACTATAGCTACCCAGACTGACTAACCAGTTGCTGCAATCCACGTGGTGGGTGTAATATTGAATCAACCCTGTGTCTCTACTCACTGACTGTCTCCACTGGAAAGAGGCAGATCATGTGTGTGGTGTCCTTTATATATGGGTTGGTGTAATTCCCTCCTGTGGTTGTGTCACCTCTGTGTGTATCGTGAATGTCCATTGGTCGTGTCCTATCTAACTGACCTATTGGTTGAGTGTGTGATGTCTTTGGTACTTCCTCTAGTGTCTAGCTAGCCTACATGCATTTACATTGATGCACATCACCACAGGTAGCACCTCTTTCACAAGTGTTGACGTGTGCTTCACTATTCCTTCAGCAGATAGACTAGGTATTACCTGAGAATGAAAGGCCAGATTTGGATAATTAAGCTGTTTATTAACTGCTACTGAAAGTTTGTCCAAGTGAATTCACTTTTTAACTTTTAAAACAAAATACTTGAATGTAGAAATGAAAAGGGCCCTCCATCATTTTGGAGTTGGTTGTGGCTGGCTATCCAGACCTTGGTGCCAGAAACACAACCGAAAGGATATTCATGAAGTTAGTTTTGCAAAATAAATACACGAAAGGAGGCCAACTTTCATTTCTATGGAAAGATACGCGTCGTGATTCTATTATGTTATACAGTTGGCTGTTGGATAAACCTGTGCTCCTGGTCTCCACCACATCAATTTTAATATACATTTGTCAAGGGTGCTTGCGCATCTTAAGAGTTTGAAAGCCGATGTAGCAATGCTGCAGGAGACTCACTTGAGGGTGAAGGACCAAGTGAGACTTAGAAAGGGCTGGGTTAGTCAGGTGTTTCACTCTGGATTTGACGGAAGGGCTCGAGGGGTAGCGGTAATGGTCAGCAAAAGAGTACGCTTCCAGATGGAGAAGGCGATGGCAGATCAGGGGGATAGATACGTGATTGTGACGGGGTGCTGGAGGGGAGGTTAGTGGCGCTGTTAAGTGTATACGGTCCCAATTGGGACGATGTGGGATTTGCAAAGAAGGTGTTTGGGGCCATCCCCGACTTGGACACACACGACTGATAGTGGAGGGGGGGGACTGGAATTTGGTGCAGGAGCCAAGGTTGGACAGGTCACGGCTGCGCTCGCTGGTCCCATCGGGGGGGCGACGGCGTTGGCTGGGCTAATGGTGGAAATGGGAGGGTGGACCCTTGGAGGTTTCTTCACCCGAGGGAACGGGAGTACTCGTTTTTCTCAGTCCATAAGGTATACTCGCGGATCGACTTTTTCGTGGTGGGGAAGGCTTTGCTGGCTCGGGTTAAGGGGTCGGAATACTTGGCAATTGCAGTGTCAGATCATGCTCTGCATTGGGTGAATACGGTACTGGAGAAGGGGCTAGCGCAGAAGTTGGGGTGGAAATTAGATGTGGGACTTTTGGGCGACCAAGGGTTCTGTGACAAAATTGAAAAGGTAATTGAGGAATATGTAGGTTTCAACTGTACGGGTGAGGTGTCGAAGGCAGTTGTTTGGGAGGCTCTAAAGGTGGTGGTGAGGGGCGAGGTGATTTTGTTTAAGGCCAGGGTGGATAAAGAGGAGAGGTTGGAGCGGCAGAGGGTAATAGATGAGATGTTGGAGGTAGATAGGAGTTATGCAGAAGATGGGGACCCAGCGAAGCTGGAAAAGAGGAAGGAAAAGAGGAAGGCGAGCTTTGACCGACTGTCCACCAGGAAGGCGGTGCGCCAACTGAGTCGAGCAAGGGGTGCAGTTTATGAACATGGAGATAAGGCCATGTATGTTAGCAGGTCAGCTCTGGAGGGAGGCAGCGGTAAGGGAAATTGTTCAGGTGAGGGATAGGGCAGGGAAGTTGGTGGTGGCTCTGGATCTGATTAACAAGGTTTTTGAGAAATGTTAGAGTTTCTACAGGTCAGAGCCACCTGGGGGAAACCGTGCGATGCAGGAATTTCTCGATGGGTTGGAGTACCCGAGGTTAGGGGAGGGGGACAGGGCTACATTAGAAGGAGCGATAGTGGAGCAGGAGATAAAGGATGTGATTGGGAGGATGCAGTCGGCGAAGGCGGCAGGGTTTCTGGTGGAATATTATAAAAAATTCAAGGATAAGCTGGCACCCTTGATGGTGGGGATGTTTGAAGAGGCGATAGGGAAGGGGATGTTGCCACAAATTTTGGGGCAGGCATCGATTTCCCTGTTGCTAAAAAAAGATAAGGATCCGACGGAGTGGATTGTACAGGCCTCTATCACTTCTGAATGTGGTCGCAAAAGTATTGGCGAAGGTACTGGCGGGTAGGCTGGAGGAGTGCCTCCTGAAGGTGATAGGTGAAGATCAGACTGGGTTCGTGAGAGGGAGGCAGCTCTTTTCAAACGTTAGAAGCGTATTGAACGTTATGGCACCGGCAGAGGGGAAGGAAACAAAGTGGTTGTGGCATTGGACGCTGAGAAGGCGTTTGACCGGGTAGAATGGGGGTACTTGATGGCAGTTCTGGAGCGGTTTGGGATTGGACCAAGATTTGTGAACTGGGTAAAGCCACTCTAAGCAGCCAAGAGCAAGTGTCTGCACAAACAACATCAGCTTGAGATACTTTTCTCTCCACCGTGAGACTACGCGGGGATTTCCTATGTCCCCCCTGCTGTTTGCACTCGATTGAGCCATTGGCCATCGCATTAAGAAGTCCGGGGGTATGGAAAGGATTAGTGCGGGGGGGGGGGAATAGAACATAGGGTGTCGTATGCCGATGATTTGGTGTTATACGTGTCGGAACCGAGTGTGTCGATAGGGGGAATATTGGAGCTGCTTCGAGTGTTTGGGTCTTTCTCGGGGTACAAACTAAATCTAGACGAGTATTTTGTGGTGCCTCGGCCGAGGGTGGGGGCAGGAGTCCCTTCCGTAGCGCAGGGACTCACTTTAGGTACCTGGGGGTGCAGGTTGCCCGGGAGTGGGGGGCGGGGGGGGGGGGGGGGGGGCTTCGCAGGTACAGCATTTCTAGTTTGGTGGGGAGAGTGAAGGCTGATATGCCCTGGGACAGTCTCCCTCTGTCACTGGTGGGTCGGGTACAGGCGGTTAAAATGAACGTGTTGCCGCGATTTCTGTTTATTTTTCAATGCCTGCAGACTTTCCTGCCTGAGGCTTTTTTTAATAGAGATTGAAGGAATGATTACCTCGTTCATATGGGGAGGGAAGATGGCCAGAGTTAGAAAGGTGCTGCTACAGAGGGGAAGGCAGGCAGGTGGTTTGGGTCTTCCGAACCTGATGTACTACTACTGGGCAGCGAGTGTGGAGCTGCGTCAGAGGGGTTGATTCCCAGTGGGGCAGAATGGAGGAGAATTTGTGCAGGGGGTCGAGATTGAAAGCACTAGCAACAGCGCCGCTCCTGATAGCCCTGGGGAAATACTCGGAGTCCGGATATAATAGCTTCATTGAGAGTTTGGAGGCAGTTTCGCCAACACTTCGGGTTGGGGGCAGGGTCAAGGGAAATGCCGATTCGGGTGAACCACATATTTGAGCCAGGGAGGTGGGATGGAAATTTTTGGAACTGGGAGGAGAAGGGGATTAAGACACTAAAAGATTTGTTTCTTAGGGGTCGGTTTGCAGGATTGAAGGAGCTGGAAGCGAAGTATGGGCTGGAGCAGGGGGAAATGTTTAGATCCATGCAGGTTCGAGATTTTGCCAGAAAGGAGATCCAGAGCTTCCCGGTGGAGCCGGCCTCCACATTGCTGGAGGAGGTGCTGACAACAGGAGGACTGGAGAAGGGGGTAGTGTCAGTGGTTTACGGAGCTATTTTGGAAGAGGAGAAGGCACCACTGGAAGGGATCAAAGCAAAATGGGAGGAAGAGTTGGGAGAGGATATGGAGATGGGGTTCTGGTTCCGGAGAGTGAAACACTCCACCTCGTGTGCTGCGGCCATCGGAGCCTGGCAGAACAGGGTCCGAGTGGTCTAGCCGGGGTGGAAAGTTTGGGGGAGAAGGAACCGAGGGTAGGGGGAGGAGTTTTACAAGAGGCAGTGGACGGGAGGAGCTGGAGACCTGGGGTGGGGGGTGGGAGCTGTGTAAGATTAAGGGTGACTACGGGTAATCCCTGATTTATTTTTGTCATTTGTTTATGTAAACATGCGGGTTGAGGTTTGGGGGTTGGTGGGTAGATGGGATCGTTGTTGTTATTATGGGGACTGACATATCTTGCTGATTATTGATTATCGTTGATGGATGTAAATGTGGGAGAAAATGTGAAAATGGAGGAGAATTTAAAAAAAATAAAAAAAATTTAAAAATGATTTGGATGTGGGGATCATGTGTAATATTTCCAAATTTGCTGATGAGATAAAACTAGGTGGGAACGGGAGTTGAGAAGGAGGAGGATGATAGGCTTCAAGGGGACTTTAATAGACTAAATGAATGGACAAGAACGCGGTAGATGGAATATAATGTAAATGTGTGAAGTTATCCACTTTATAGAAAAAATAGCAAGCAGCACGGTGATCCTGGAAATTGGATCTGCTTGCTACTTTTAGATGGCTCCAGAGTCGTTCTGACTTTGCTAAAATTTGTTCAATGAGAGACAAATGTTCAGTAGTTTGACAGCAGCAATATCAGGAGTCCTACTGTAGATGTACTGGTGAGAGTTGCAATGAAAATGGGAGATATTTGTGACCATTTCCCGAAATCAATCGTAATTTTCTCGATGCCAGTAGGGCACAGACACCAGGTGGTCTTCGGCAACAGAGGGAGAAAAGGCAACTCTCCAGTCAAATGTGGGAGAGTTCAAAACCCTGCTTTCTCACCCTTCTACACTGAGACATAAAATAAAAAATGAAAGCGACTCTTCAAGGATGCTAGTTTTCAATATGTAAGGATTGGAGTAAAATTGTGAATAGATCAGTTCAAAACTTTTTACCTATTGATTCTTAATGTTTCTGAAGAACCTGCAAGCTTTACATTTCCAAATTCATTTGGAAACTATAGAAGGTGTATTTTTTCAAGTTTGTTGTGATTTTATTGAACATTTGATGTTATGATCAATTTTTATTAGACAAAAATTAATTTTGCAGGAACACTACCACAATATATTTTCTGTATATCTTGATGTCTAATCATGTATATTACTGACATCTTTGTCATTCATAACTTTTATACTCTAATCAATGGAGAACACATGTTTCCAGTGTTGAAGGTCCGTTGCTGGATGTGCTTATACTGTATGTAATGCTGCTGGAGACAAATATGGAAATGTCCAAATAAAGTTTAACTTTTTGCTACTTTTTTTTCGAAAATCAATTGTTGTAACCAAAATCAGTCTTGATTCTAGCAGTATGTTTATTTTTAGATAATCTACATTTTCAAATGGAATACAGAACAGACTTGTCTCATTTCATTATGACCAGTACTCATCTGTTCAAAGTACTGTCGGAATCTTTCACGGCAACTTTTATTTATGCAGCTCCTTTAACATAAATGACCCAAGGCACTTCATGGGGCATAACGAAACATAATATGACACTGAGCTACTTGAGATATTAGGATAGATGACCAAAAGAGTGATCAAAGGAGGTAGCTTTTGAGAAATATCGTAAATGAGGAAAGAAATATAACGATAGAGTTTTAGATAGGGAATTCCAACCCTTGGGGCCCAGGCAGCTGGAGGCATAGCCACTAATAATGGAGCGATTGAAATCCGGTTGTGTTCACGAGGCCTGACTCAGGGGAGTGAGAGGTTTATGGGGCCTCAGGAGCTCACAGAGAGGGGGGACATGAGGCATGGAGGGAATTGAACATTTTAAAATCTGGGTGTAGCATAACCAGGAACCGGTGTAGATCAGCAAGCGTGTGAATGTAACTTGGTGCAAGTTGGGACATGGGCAGCAGTTTTGGATCATCTTAAATGCTGCCTCTTACTCCGAAGGCATGTCACCATAACACATCACTGAACACACCAGCTCACATCCTTACACTTGACAGTTTCAAACTCTGTAAAAGTGTGGGTGTAGCTACAGAGAGGAATAGAAGAAAATGCATAAAGAAAGCACAATAAGAGGTGTAGAGTGCAAATGACAGAAGCAAGATAGCTAAAAATCGTTACTGAACTTTGGGGGGTGGGTGGGGGGCGGGGGGGGGGGGGGGGATGGTGGCATCTCTCTTGTGGGGGGGAAGAACCTTTTTCTCCAAACGAGGGACAAGTGCACAATCTTCCTTTTCTTTGTTATCCAGTGGGTTGGGGACTTGTCTCCCAAATCTGTAAATGCTCTGCACACCAACACTTAATATTGCTTAGTGATGGTTGAAAGCCTGAAGCATGGCTGTGATCTTTAACAGCTAACTTAGCCCATTCCTTTAAACCCACTGCTCTGATACTCTGTGAATGAATAGCCCAAATCGGGACTTGGATTAATTAGATTTCTATTATTAATATTGTTTGGAACTGCATTCAACTCACAGCTGTATATTTCCTTTCCTTGGAGAGGCCAGATTTGTCCTGAGCAGGAAATGGGCAGATTTCTCTTCTTTAAACAGATCTTTTTTTTAAATTGGATATGGCTTTGATCTACTGTTTTATACAGTAAATCAATTCTGCAATTAAATAGATTGTTATTGAAGGAAAATTTATCTGGATCAAGAAGGCACCACACTAACATATATTCACTCACCCATCTTGAAACTCCGTACAGGGCTATTTTGGGCTGGATTTTGCGGACAGCACTGAAAGCAATGGTGCTAGCTGCTGACTCCAAAGAAAAAGGTGTCCACAAAGATCTAGTGATCTGCTGTCATATGTTTTTCCTCCTCTCCCAACAGCAGTTTAAATCGAAAGTGATGTCTGACTGTGGAGAAAATGATATCAGTAAGCACAATAAGCAGCCAATCACATGGAAGTATTCTCACAGACCGCAAATCAGCGTGTTAAAATCATTGATTATGCTCATGTAAATTTTTGGGTAGTGAAATAAATTCTGATTGGAAAAATATAAATAATTTAAGAAAATGACTGAATTTTATCAAGATGGAGAAACCTGATATTCCACAAACATAAGTTAGTTTTTTTCAAGAAAATAGGGGTGTTTAGCAGTAATTATCAAGTTGCCACACTATTAAAAGCAGTTTTACCTCATTCAACAAGATGTAACTTTTCCAAACATTTTTCAGTGAGACTCACATAAAAGTTAATGTTTTCATGAATTGACTTGCTTAGAGATTGCGCTCTAGGCGACCTCAACAATGCATTCTTTGGAGGAACGTGGAATCACTGATGAGAGCTTATGGATTTCTATTGCTCTGCGAATGTGCAGACTCCAGGAATTGCTAACAATTTCATTGGAGTAATGATGCAGGTCATGACAGTTTTGCAATCAGTACCACTACAATGTGGGTCAATATTTAACATGCAACAATGAATCTGCTGTGACATTGCTCCCAGGATGATGAGGATAGGCTCCTTCAAAACAACTGAGACATTGTACCATATGGAAAAACAAATGCATTCCTTTTCATAGAGCATTTCCTGAGGAACCAAGGCAAATATGTCATATGATTGGTGGGGGAAAACATGCAAAATAATCTTGTTTCCTTTTGTTTCAAGGTTGAGAGAGCAGAGTTGAATTTCAAAAATGAACAGAGAAAAAAAGTGATCATATTAGACCATAAGACATAGGAGCAGAATTAGGCCACTCGGCCCATCGAGCCTGCTCCACCATTCAATCATGGCTGATATTTTCTCACCCCCATTCTCCTGCCTTCTCTCCATATTTTAGCTCTCATCCCTGTCCCGAACAACCTGTTCTACTCATAACTGCGCCTCCTATGACTACCAATCCTCTATTGAAATGAGTTCAGAGCCTCTTGCCACTCTCCACACACTCAGAAAATGTTATTGTACATAAACGCTCCATTGGGCCTGTGCTGGTGTATTTCTCGACATCAGCCCCCTGGTTTAATCTCTCACTCTTGCTTATTCCACCTACCCTTCAATATTCCTGTTTGTTAAACAACCAAACTTGCAATTTTAAAGGCCTTTTTAAAATTAAGTTCTTGGTGATGGATGTTTGCGTTTTAAAAATGTATAATATAGAATATTTGGTTACTGGTACATTCACATAGATAATGAGGTTTGCTATATAAAAACTCCCTGAATTTTTATTTGCATACCTGGATGTCACTATACAGCTGGATTGGGTAGTGCCTGCGTGAGGCATTCATTGATGCTTCTAGTTTGCTCACAATGGGAATAATGAAAGTGCGGAACTGGGGCACTGTTATGGTGTTTATTGGGGCAGGTTTTCCCCATTGGTTGAGGTTTATACACTGCGCTCTAGGATAGATTAAATGCTTCAGCTGTGGACCCTTTTCCAGGATCCGATTATGATGAATGATCCACAAGTGAACTGCTAACTTCCCTCTCTCGGCTCTACCTCACCTGCTGAGTGTTTCCAGCATTTTCAGTTTGGGCAACAGATATATTGAAGTCTGCATTTCTTTGTTAGTTTGAAGCTGGTTGTATGGAGGCCTGTGAAATAGCAAGATTCAAGCTTCCCCTGAAAGAGGAAACATAAAGTATCCTGTTAAAAACATGTTGACTTGTTGCAAAAAAATCGTGAGCCAACTGGAACGCTTTCTACTTTGTAAATCAATCAAAAGTCTCTAATGGTCACTGGGTCTTTTTTTGTCCATGCACTGACAATACTTTAATGGGCTAGATTTGGTGGTCAACTTAAGCAATGGTGTTGACTGCTCACCCTGAAGAAAGCTGGCCACAAAGAACCAGTGACTGCTTAGGGATGTGGGTTTCCACTTTCCTCCTCAGTTTGAGCCTGGTGCCAAGTTAAGGGGATCTCCAGATGCCCAGCAACAATGATGTCCTCAAACTGTCAGCAGCCAATCACATTAACCTATTCTCACAAACAACAAACCAGGAAGTAAAAACCACTGAATCCCTTCACTTTAACTTTTAAATTGAATAGGCAGTGAAATAAATGATTGAAACATTAAACTAAAATATAACAACATTTAAAAAAAAAAAACTGACATTCAACAAATATCAATTCATCCTTTTGGGGCAAGTGCGGATTTTTAGCAGTAACTAGAAACGTACAACATTAAAAACTTTTATACTAAGAGTATAAGTTCTCATCAGTTCAATGATTTCTAATTGATTGCACTCTGGGAGGACTGAAGCAGGACAATCTCTAAAAGTGTAGCTTTCCGTATTTTAACAGGGGCGGGGGGGCGGGGGGGGGAGGAGGAAATTGTGCGGATGCAGGAGGAGGAGGAGGAGGAAATTGTGCGGATGCAGGAGGAGGAGGAGGAGGAGGAAATTGTGCGGATTCAGGAGGAGGAGGAGGAAATTGTGCGGATGCAGGATGAGGAGGAGGAGGAAATTGTGCAGATGCAGGAGGAGGAGAGGGAGGAGGAGGAGGAAATTGTGCGGATGCAGGAGGAGGAGGAGGAAATTGTGCGGATGCAGGAGGAGGAGGAGAAAATTGTGCGGATGCAGGAGGAGGAGGAGGAAATTGTGCGGATGCAGGAGGAGGAGGAGGAGGAAATTGTGCGGATGCAGGAGGAGGAGGAGGAGGAAATTGTGCGGATTCAGGAGGAGGAGGAGGAAATTGTGCGGATGCAGGAGGAGGAGGAAATTGTGCGGATGCAGGAGGAGGAGGAGGAGGAAATTGTGCGGATGCAGGAGGAGGAGGAAATTGTGCGGATGCAGGAGGAGGAGGATGAGGAGGAGGAAATTGTGCGGATGCAGGAGGAGGAGGAGGAGGAGGAGGAAATTGTGCGGATGCAGGAGGAGGAGGAGGAAATTGTGCGGATGCAGGAGGAGGAGGAAATTGTGCGGATGCAGGAGGAGGAGGAGGAGGAAATTGTGCGGATGCAGGAGGAGGAGGAAATTGTGCGGATGCAGGATGAGGAGGAGGAAATTGTGCGGATGCAGGAGGAGGAGGAGGAAACTGTGCGGATGCAGGAGGAGGAGGAGGAAATTGTGCGGATGCAGGAGGAGGAGGAGGAAATTGTGCGGATGCAGGAGGAGGAGGAGGAAATTGTGCGGATGCAGGAGGAGGAGGAAATTGTGCGGATGCAGGAGGAGGAGGAGGAGGAAATTGTGCGGATGCAGGAGAAGGAGGAAATTGTGCGGATGCAGGAGGAGGAGGAGGAAATTGTGCGGATGCAGGAGGAGGAGGAGGAAATTGTGCGGATGCAGGAGGAGGAGGAGGAAATTGTGCGGATGCAGGAGGAGGAGGATGAGGAGGAGGAAATTGTGCGGATGCAGGAGGAGGAGGAGGAGGAGGAGGAAATTGTGCGGATGCAGGAGGAGGAGGAGGAAATTGTGCGGATGCAGGAGGAGGAGGAAATTGTGCGGATGCAGGAGGAGGAGGAGGAGGAAATTGTGCGGATGCAGGAGGAGGAGGAAATTGTGCGGATGCAGGATGAGGAGGAGGAAATTGTGCGGATGCAGGAGCAGGAGGAGGAAATTGTGCGGATGCAGGAGGAGGAGGAGGAAACTGTGCGGATGCAGGAGGAGGAGGAGGAAATTGTGCGGATGCAGGAGGAGGAGGAGGAAATTGTGCGGATGCAGGAGGAGGAGGAGGAAATTGTGCGGATGCAGGAGGAGGAGGAAATTGTGCGGATGCAGGAGGAGGAGGAGGAGGAAATTGTGCGGATGCAGGAGGAGGAGGAGGAGGAAATTGTGCGGATGCAGGAGAAGGAGGAAATTGTGCGGATGCAGGAGGAGGAGGAGGAAATTGTGCGGATGCAGGAGGAGGAGGAGGAAATTGTGCGGATGCAGGAGGAGGAGGAGGAAACTGTGCGGATGCAGGAGGAGGAGGAGGAAATTGTGCGGATGCAGGAGGAGGAGGAGGAAATTGTGCGGATGCAGGAGGAGGAGGAGGAAATTGTGCGGATGCAGGAGGAGGAGGAGGAGGAAATTGCGGATGCAGGAGGAGGAGGAAGAGGAAATTGTGCGGATGCAGGAGGAGGAGGAGGAAATTGTGTGGATGCAGGAGGAGGAGGAGGAGGAAATTGCGGATGCAGGAGGAGGAGGAAGAGGAAATTGTGCGGATGCAGGAGGAGGAGGAGGAGGAAATTGTGCGGATGCAGGAGGAGGAGGAGGAGGAAATTCTGCGGACGCAGGAGGAGGAGGAGGAGGAGGAAATTGTGCGGATGCAGGAGGAGGAGGAGGAAATTGTGCGGATGCAGGAGGAGGAGGAAATAGTGCGGATGCAGGAGGAGGAGGAGGAGGAAATTGTGCGGATGCAGGAGGAGGAGGAGGAAATTGTGCGGATGCAGGAGGAGGAGGAGGAAATTGTGCGGATGCAGGAGGAGGAGGAGGAAATTGTTCGGATGCAGGAGGAAGAGGAAATTGTGCGGATACAGGAGGAGGAGGAGGAAATTGTGAGGAGGAGGAGGAGGAAATTGTGCGGATGCAGGAGGAGGAGGAGGAGGAAATTGTGCGGATGCAGGAGGAGGAGGAGGAGGAAATTGTGCGGATGCAGGAGGAGGAGGAGGAGGAAATTGTGCGGATGCAGGAGGAGGAGGAGGAAATTGTGCGGATGCAGGAGGAGGAGGAGGAAATTGTGCGGATGCAGGAGGAGGAGGAGGAAATTGTGCGGATGCAGGAGGAGGAGGAGGAAATTGTGCGGATGCAGGAGGAAGAGGGAATTGTGCGGATGCAGGAGGAGGAGGAGGAAATTGTGCGGATGCAGGAGGAGGAGGAGGAGGAGGAGGAAATTGTGCGGATGAAGGAGGAGGAGGAAATTGTGCGGATGCAGGAGGAGGAGGAGGAAATTGTGCGGATGCAGGAGGAGGAGGAGGAGGAAATTGCGGATGTAGGAGGAGGAGGAGGAGGAGGAAATTGTGCGGATGCAGGAGGAGGAGGAGGAAATAGTGCGGATGCAGGAGGAGGAGGAGGAGGAAATTGTGCGGATGCAGGAGGAGAAGGAGGAAATTGTGCGGATGCAGGAGGAGGAGGAGGAAATTGTGCGGATGCAGGAGGAGGAGGAGGAGGAGGAGGAAATTGTGCGGATGCAGGAGGAGGAGGAGGAAATAGTGCGGATGCAGGAGGAGGAGGAGGAAATTGTGCGGATGCAGGAGGAGAAGGAGGAAATTGTGCGGATGCAGGAGGAGGAGGAGGAAATTGTGCGGATGCAGGAGGAGGAGGAAATTGTGCGGATGCAGGAGGAGGAGGAGGAAATTGTGCGGATGCAGGAGGAGGAGGAGGAAATTGTGCGGATGCAGGAGGAGGAGGAAATTGTGTGGATGCAGGAGGAGGAGGAGGAAATTGTGCGGATGCAGGAGGAGAAGGAAATTGTGCGGATGCAGGAGGAGGAGGAGGAGGAGGAGGAAATTGTGCGGATGCAGGAGGAGGAGGAAATTGTGCGGATGCAGGAGGAAGAGGAGGAAATTGTGCGGATGCAGGAGGAGGAGGAGGAGGAAATTATGCGGATGCAGGAGGAGGAGGAGGAGGAGGAAATTGTGCGGATGCAGGAGGAGGAGGAGGAAATTGTGCGGATGTAGGAGGAGAAGGAAATTGTGCGGATGCAGGAGGAGGAGGAGGAAATTGTGCGGATGCAGGAGGAGGAGGAAATTGTGCGGATGCAGGAGGAAGAGGAGGAAATTGTGCGGATGCAGGAGGAGGAGGAGGAGGAAATTATGCGGATGCAGGAGGAGGAGGAAATTGTGCGGATGCAGGAGGAGGAGGAGGAATTCGTGCGGATGCAGGAGGAGGAGGAAATTGTGCGGATGCAGGAGGAGGAGGAGGAAATTGTGCGGATGCAGGAGGAGGGGGAAATTGTGCGGATGCAGGCAGGGAAGGGGGCGGGCCCCATGGATTCCCAGTTGAATTTTATAAGAACTTTAAGGACAAGCTGGCACCGTTGATGGGCGGGGGGGGGGGGGGCAGGGGGGAATGTTTGAAGATGCGATAGGTAGGGGTGTCTTGCTGCAAACGATGGGGCAGGCTTCCATCTTGTTGCCACTAAAGAAGGACAAGGAACTGGTGGAGTGTGGGTTGTATCAGCCCATACATCTGTTCAATGTAGATGCCAAGATACTGGCAAAGGTATTGGTGTTAAGATTGGAAGGTGGTTGGGGAGGACCAGACTGGGTTCGTGGAGGGAGGGCAGCTGTTTTCGAACGTGGAGAGGTTGCTGAATGTGGTCCTTTCTCCGGCAGTGGGAAGGGAGACGGAGATGGTGGTGGCACTGGACACAAAGAAGGCATTTGAGCAGATGAATGGGGTTACTGAATGGCGGTATTGGAGAGATTTGGAATTGGGTCGAAGTTTGCGGCATGGGTGTGGCTGGTGTAAGGAACCGATGGCGAGTGTTCGCACTAACAGCTTGAACTTGGGGTACTTTGCACTGCACCGGGGTACGAGGCAAGGGTACTCTATGTTCCCCCTATTGTTTACATTGACTATAGGGCCCTTGGCCATTGAGCTAAGGAGCTCGGGGGTGTGGAAGGGGATAGTGAGGGGGGTGGAGCATAGGGTGTCCCTATATGTCGAGGATCTGCTGCTGTACATCTCAGAGTCGAGCACGTTGAGCACGCCAGTGGGAAATGCAATGGAGCTGCTCCAGAGATTCGAGAAGTTCTCGGGGTATAAATTGAAATGAGGAAAAAGTGAGAAAAGTGAGTATTTTATGGTCTCCCCGCCGGGAGCTGGGGGGGGGGGGGGGGGGGCGGGCTGCCACTCCGCTTGCCGGCGGGGCTGCCACTCCGCTTGCCGGCGGGCTGCCACTCCGCTTGCCGGCGGGGCTGCCAGTCCGCTTGCCGGCGGGGCTGCCACTCCGCTTGCCGGCGGGGCTGCCATTCCGCTTGCCGGCGGGGCTGCCATTCCGCTTGCCGGCGGGGCTGTCACTCCGCTTGCCGGCGGGGCTGTCACTCCGCTTGCCGGCGGGGCTGCCACTCCGCTTGCCGGCGGGGCTGCCACTCCGCTTGCCGGCGGGGCTGCCAGTCCGCTTGCCGGCGGGGCTGCCACTCCGCTTGCCGGCGGGGCTGCCACTCCGCTTGCCGGCGGGGCTGCCACTCCGCTTGCCGGCGGGGCTGCCATTCCGCTTGCCGGCGGGGCTGTCATTCCGCTTGCCGGCGGGGCTGTCACTCCGCTTGCCGGCGGGGCTGCCACTCCGCTTGCCGGCGGGGCTGCCACTCCGCTTGCCGGCGGGGCTGCCAGTCCGCTTGCCGGCGGGGCTGCCACTCCGCTTGCCGGCGGGGCTGCCAGTCCGCTTGCCGGCGGGGCTGCCACTCCGCTTGCCGGCGGGCTGCCACTCCACTTGCCGGCGGGGCTGCCAGTCCGCTTGCCGGCGGGGCTGCCACTCCGCTTGCCGGCGGGGCTGCCAGTCCGCTTGCCGGCGGGGCTGCCACTCCGCTTGCCGGCGGGCTGCCACTCCGCTTGCCGGCGGGGCTGCCAGTCCGCTTGCCGGCGGGGCTGCCACTCCGCTTGCCGGCGGGGCTGCCATTCCGCTTGCCGGCGGGGCTGCCATTCCGCTTGCCGGCGGGGCTGTCACTCCGCTTGCCGGCGGGGCTGTCACTCCGCTTGCCGGCGGGGCTGCCACTCCGCTTGCCGGCGGGGCTGCCACTCCGCTTGCCGGCGGGGCTGCCACTCCGCTTGCCGGCGGGGCTGCCACTCCGCTTGCCGGCGGGGCTGCCACTCCGCTTGCCGGCGGGGCTGCCACTCCGCTTGCCGGCGGGGCTGCCACTCCGCTTGCCGGCGGGGCTGCCACTCCGCTTGCCGGCGGGGCTGCCACTCCGCTTGCCGGCGGGGCTGCCACTCCGCTTGCCGGCGGGGCTGCCACTCCGCTTGCCGGCGGGGCTGCCACTCCGCTTGCCGGCGGGGCTGCCACTCCGCTTGCCGGCGGGGCTGCCACTCCGCTTGCCGGCGGGGCTGCCATTCCGCTTGCCGGCGGGGCTGCCACTCCGCTTGCCGGCGGGGCTGCCACTCCGCTTGCCGGCGGGGCTGCCACTCCGCTTGCCGGCGGGGCTGTCATTCCGCTTGCCGGAGAGCCTGCCACTCCGCTTGCCGGCGGGGCTGCCACTCCGCTTGCCGGAGGGGCTGCCACTCCGCTTGCCGGCGGGGCTGCCACTCCGCTTGCCGGCGGGGCTGCCACTCCGCATGCCGGCGTGGCTGCCACTCCGCTTTCCGGCGGGGCTGCCACTCCGCTTTCCGGCGGGGCTGCCAATCCTCTTGCCGGCGGGGCTGCCACTCCGCTTGCCGGCGGGGCTGCCATTCCGCTTTCTGGCGGGGCTGCCACTCCGCTTGCCGGCGGGGCTGCCACTCCGCTTTCCGGCGGGGCTGCCACTCCGCTTGCCGGCGGGGCTGCCAGTCCGCTTGCCGCCGGGGCTGCCACTCCGCTTGCCGGCGGGGCTGCCACTCCGCTTGCCGGCGGGGCTGCCACTCCGCTTGCCGGCGGGGCTGCCACTCCGCTTGCCGGCGGGGCTGTCATTCCGCTTGCCGGCGGGGCTGTCACTCCGCTTGCCGGCGGGGCTGCCACTCCGCTTGCCGGCGGGGCTGCCACTCCGCTTGCCGGCGGGGCTGCCACTCTGCTTGCCGGCGGGGCTGCCACTCCGCTTGCCGGCGGGGCTGCCACTCCGCTTGCCGGTGACCCACTTTAGGTATTGGGGGTGCTCGGGACTAGGCAGGGCTTCGGAAGTTTAATTTCACGAGCTTGGTGGGGAGGGTGAAGACTGATTGGGCAAGGTGGGACAATGTCCTTTTGTTGTTGGCAGGCCGGGTACAGGCAGTTAAAATGAATATTTCGCCGGGGTTCCTGTTTTCATTTCAATGCCTGGCGATCTTTTTACCAAAGTCCTTCTTCAGGGGGGTGGACAAGTTGACCTCCTCGTTCATTTGGAGGGTGGGGGCTGGAGGTGGCCAGGATTAGGAGGGTGGTACTGCAGAGAGGATGGCTGGCAGGGGGCTAGGCCTCCCAAACTTGCTGTATTATTATTTGCTGGCGACTGCGGAGAGGGTGCGGAACAGTGGGCTAAACAGCTGGCTTGTAAAGCAGAACAAGGCCAGCAGTGCGGTCTCAATTCCCGCACCAGCCTCCCCGAACAGGAGCCGGAATGTGGCGACTAGGGGCTTTTCACAGTAACTTCATTTGAAGCCTACTTGTGACAATAAGCGATGTTCATTTCATTTCAACTGGAGCAAGGAGGGGGGAGATTCTGTGGGTAAAGATGGAGGCGGCTCTTGTGAGGGATCAGGGCTGCGCTCCCGATGGCCCCAGGAAGGTTCTCGGTCAGTCCGATGGCGGTGGCCACTTTGGAGATTTGGAGGCACTTTAAGCTGGGACGGGTCAGGGGGGATGCCGTTTAGGGAAAATCATGGATTTGATCCAGGGAGGGTGGATGTGAGGTTTCAGGGATATGAAGAGAGGGGGATTAAGGAAATGAAGGATTTGTTCCTTGGGGGCGATTTGCGAGATTTGAGGAACTGGGAGAGAAGTATGGGTTGGCCAGGGGGAAGGGTTTAGGTACGTGCAGGTGCGGGACTTTGCAAGGAAGGTTTTCCCGACCTTCCCGATAGCACCCACCTCCTCGTTGTTGGAGGTGGTGCTGTCAGCCGGGAAGGGGGTCGGGTGGAGGGGAGAGGGGGATAATTTCCTTGAACTAAGGGAGGATCCTGGAGGAGGACGTGGTGTCCACGGAGGGGATTAAGGCGAAGTGGAAGGAGGAACTGGGCAGCGCAGGAAGGGGGACTGGTGTAAGGTGCTGTGGAGGGTGAATGCCTTGACTTCATGTTCGAGGTTGGGGCTGATGCAGCTGAAGGTTGTGTACCGGACGCACCTCACAAAATCAAGGATGAGCCGGCTGTTCGAGGAGGTGGAGGATGTCTGTGAGCGGTGTGGGAGGGGCCCCGCGAACCATGTTCATATATTTTGGTCCGAAGCTGGAAACGTTTTGGAGGACGGTGTTTAGTACAACGTCGGGGGTCCTACATGTGGATGGGGAGCTCGGTCCCCTAGAAGCCATATTCGGGGTGTCGGACCGTCCCGAGCTGCAGGCGGGTGCGGGGGCAGATATCTTAGCCTTCACCTCACTGGTCACTCATAGCGGGTCTTGTTGGGGTGGAGGTCACCTTCTCCATTCTGTGCCTTGGCGAGGCGGGTGGACCTGCTGGAGTTCTTGGCCTGGAGAAGGTGAAATTTGAGATGAAGAAGGGGTGAAGGCGGGGTTCTACAATTGTTGGGGTTTGTTCATCATGCACTTTCGGAGTTGGTTGCCGTTTATTTTTGAGGTGGGGGTTGTGGGGATCTTGGTGGGGGGGGGGGGGGGGGGGGGGGGTGTCCAGGGATTGTTTTTTGTTGTTGTTTGGTTGGGGTTGTTTTTGGTTTCGTAATGTGAAAATGTGAAACTCTGTCGAATAAAAATACTTTTTTTAAAAAGCTTCCCGTATTTAGCTATGCACATACAGGGCTCCAGGCGTTGCTGACAATTTCAGTAGCAGTGAACAGTTTCACGATTATTGCTACCACAGAATCCAGGCTATTAAAACACTTGCTGTCCAGTACATACATAGAACATAGAACATTACAGCGCAGTACAGGCCCTTCGGCCTTCGATGTTGCGCCAACCTGTGAAACCACTCTAAAGCCCATCTACACTATTCCCTTATCGTCCATATGTCTATCCAATGACCATTTCAATGCCCTTAGTGTTGGCGAGTCCACTACTGTTGCAGGCAGGGCATTCCACGCCCTTACTACTCTCTGAGTAAAGAACCTACCTCTGACATCTGTCTTATATCTATCTTCCCTCAATTTAAAGCTATGTCCCCTTGTGCTAGACATCACCATCTGAGGAAAAAGGCTCTCACTGTCCACCATATCCAATCCTCTGATCATCTTGTATGCCTCAATTAAGTCACCTCTTAACCTTCTTCTCTCTAACGAAAACAGCCTCAAGTCCCTCAGCCTTTCCTCATAAGATCTTCCCTCCATACCAGGCAACATTCTGGTAAATCTCCTCTGCACCCTTTCCAATGCTTCCACATCCTTCCTATAATGCGGCGACCAGAATTGCACGCAATACTCCAAATGCGGCCGCACCAGAGTTTTGTACAGCTGCAACATGACCTCATGGCTCCGAAACTCAATCCCTCTACCAATAAAAGCTAACACACCGTACGCCTTCTAAACAACCCTCTCAACCTGGGTGGCAACTTTCAGGGATCTATGTACATGGACACCGAAATCTCTCTGCTCATCCACACTGCCAAGAATCTTACCATTAGCCCAGTACTCTGTCTTCTTGTTATTCTTTCCAAAATGAATCACCTCACGCTTTTCTGCATTAAACTCCATTTGCCACCTCTCAGCCCAGCGCTGCAGCTTATCTATGTCCCTCTGTAACTTGTAACATCCTTCCGCACTGTCCACAACTCCACCGACTTTAGTGTCATCTGCAAATTTACTCACCCATCCTTCTACGCCCTCCTCCAGGTCATTTATAGAAATTACAAACAGCAGTGGCCCCAAAACAGATCCTTGTGGTACACCACTAGTAACTGAACTCCAGGCTGAACATTTCCCATCAACCACCACCCTTTGTCTTCTTCCAGCTAGCCAATTTCTGATCCAAACTGCTAATTCACCCTGAATCCCATGCCTCCGTATTTTCTGCAGTAGCCTACCGTGGGGAACCTTATCAAATGCTTTACTGAAATCCATATACACCACATCAACTGCTTTACCCTCATCCACCTGTTTGGTCACCTTCTCAAAGAACTCAATAAGGTTTGTGAGGCACGACCTACCCTTCACAAACCCGTGTTGACTATCTCTAATCAAATTATCCTTTCCAGATGATTATACATCCTATCTCTTATAAACCTTTCCAAGGTTTTGCCCACAACAGAAGTAAGGCTCACTGGTCTATAGTTAACCGGGGTTGTCTCTACTCCCCTTCTTGAACAAGGGGACAACATTTGCTATCCTCCAGTCTTCTGGCATTATTCCTGTAGACAAAGATGAC
Source organism: Scyliorhinus torazame (assembly GCF_047496885.1). Taxonomy (NCBI): domain Eukaryota; kingdom Metazoa; phylum Chordata; class Chondrichthyes; order Carcharhiniformes; family Scyliorhinidae; genus Scyliorhinus; species Scyliorhinus torazame. Next base: position 320,746,465 of record NC_092708.1, on the reverse strand, counting down.
TTAAAGATCAAAGCCAAAGGCTCAGCAATTTCCTCCCTAGCTTCCCAGAGAATCCTAGGATAAATCCCATCCGGCCCAGGGGACTTATCTATTTTCACACTTTCCAGAATTGCTAACACCTCCTCCTTATGAACTTCAAGCCCTTCTAGTCTAGTAGCCTGAATCTCAGTATTCTCCTCGACAACATTGTCTTTTTCCTGTGTGAATACTGACGAAAAATATTCATTTAGCACCTCTCCTATCTCTTTGGACTCCAAGCACAACTTCCCACTACTGTCCTTGACTGGCCCTACTCTTACGCTAGTCATTCGTTTATTCCTGACATATCTATAGAAAGCTTTAGGGTTATCCTTGATCCTACCTGCCAAAGACTTCTCATGTCCCCTCTTGGCTCTTCTTAGCTCTCTCTTTAGGTCCTTCCTAGCTAACTTGTAACTCTATGGCGCCCTAACTGAACCTTCATGTCTCATCTTTACATATGCCTCCTTCTTCCTCTTGACAAGTGTTTCGACAGCTTTAGTAAACCACGGTTCTCTTGCTCGACCACTTCCTCCCTGCCTGACAGGTACATACTTATCAAGGACACGCAGTAACTGTTCCTTGAACAAGCTCCACATTTCCATTGTGCCCATCCCCTGCAGTTTTCCTCTCCACCCGATGCATCCTACGTCTTGCCTCATCGCATCATAATTGCCTTTCCCCCAGATATAATTCTTGCCCTGCGGTATATACCTATCCCTTTCCATCACTAAAGTAAACGTAATCGAATTGTGGTCACTATCACCAAAGTGTTCACCAACCTCCAAATCTAACACCTGTCCTGGTTCATTACCCAGTACCAAATCCAATATGGCCTCGCCTCTCATTGGCCTATCTACATACTGTGTCAGGAAACCCTCCTGCACACATTGGACAAAAACAGACCCATCTAAAGTACTCAAACTATAGCGTTTCCAGTCAATATTTGGAAAGTTAAAGTCCCCCATAACAACTACCCTGTTGCTTTCGCTCCTATCCAGAATCATCTTTGCAATCCTTTCCTCTACATCTCTAGAACTTTTTGGAGGCCTATAGAAAACCCCTAACAGGGTGACCTCTCCTTTCCTGTTTCTAACCTCAGCCCATACTACCTCAGTAGACGAGTCCTCATCAAACGTCCTTTCTGCCACCGTAATACTGTCCTTGACTAACAATCCCACCCCTCCCCCTCTTTTACCACCTTCCCTGAGCTTACTGAAATATTTAAACCCCGGCACCTGCAACAACCATTCCTGTCCCTGCTCTATCCATGTCTCCGAAATGGCCACAACATCGAAGTCCCAGGCACCAACCCATGCCGCAAGTTCACCCACCTTATTCCGGATGCTCCTGGCATTGAAGAAGACACACTTTAAACCACCTTCCTGCCTGCCGGTACACTCCTGCAACCTTGAAACCTTATTCATGACCTCACTACTCTCAACCTCCTGTATACTGGAGCTACAATTCAGGTTCCCAAGCCCCTGCTGAACTACTTTAAACCCACCCGAAGAGCATTGACAAATTTCCCCCCCAGGATATTGGTACCCCTCTGGTCCAGGTGTAGACCATCCCGTTTGTAGAGGTCTGGAAAACATCACTGGAGGAGTTCCTCAGGGTAGTGTTCGGGGCCCAACCACCTTCAGCTGCTTCATCAAAGCCATCCCTCCATCAGAAGGTCAGAAGTGGGATGTTCACTGATGATTGCACAATGTACTGGAAAACGTAATTTTGCCTGAGAATCCGTTGTTGTACGTTCCTGTCATGCCGGAGTGTCTCCCCTGCGAGCAGTGCTGTCAGTCAGCTAAGTGTACTTTTCAAAATACATTTCACTCTTCTCAACACCAGGTGGTGCTGCTGCTCCTCCAAACTCTCCCGAGTCCATTCCTTCAGATAGTAAGTACTGCTTCTAAGTTTTATTTATTTTTAGATTTTTTTCTTTCTTGCGTTGTGCTTCCTGCGGGTAAGTTTTATTTTATATTTCTTCTCCTTGTAACTTTTATTTGGTTCCTTGCTATTTTTTATTTGTCGCTATGCTAGCCACTCACCCTTCCAATTGGGCTGGCTTTATTCGTCTTCTCTGAACCCACTTTCTTTTGCCACATGGCATTTCCAGCAGTCTGCTGTGGAGCATCATGTTGTCTCTGAGCCTTCTTTGGTACTGGAGCCTGTTGCCTCAACCTCCTCACTATGAATGGCTCAGTTATCTCTGGCCGCAGCTGCTGGGCTAAGCCCTACTTCATTCTTCCTGGCCTAATGTCTGATCTTAAAATGGGAAGCTAGCAGCTGGAACAGTTTTCCAAGTCCTCGGTGGTGGTAAATGTAACTTCTGATAGTATAACGTGGGTGGCTGTCGATTGACTGCCTGGTACACACCCCTCCTGAGGAGTCACGAATGGTGCTGGTCATTGTGCAGTCATCAGTGAACATCCCCACTTCTGACCTTATGATGGAGGGATGGCTTTGATGAAGCAGCTGAAGATGGCTGGGCCCAGAACACTACCCTGAGGAACTCCTCCAGTGATGTCCTAGAGCTGAGATGATTGACCTCCAACAACCACAACCATCTTCCTTTGTACTAGATATGACCAACCAGCGGAGAGTTTTCCCCCTGATACCCATTGACTCCAGTTTAGCTGAGGTTCTTTGATGCCATACTCAAATACTGCCTTGATGTCAAGGGCAGTCACTCTCACCTCACCTCTGGCATTCAGCTCTTTTGTCTATGTTTAGACCAAGGCCTGTAATAAGGTCAATAGCTGAGTGACCCTGGTGGAACTCATTGAACATCAGTGAACAGGTCATTGCCGAATAAGTGCCGCTTGATTGCACTTTCGATGTCTCCTATCAATTTGCTGGCGAATGTGAGTAGATGATGGGGTGGTGATTGGCTGGGTTGAATTTGTCCTACTTTTTGTGGACAGGACGTACCTGGGCAACCTTTCACATTTCCTCGGTAGATTCCAGTGTTGTAGCTGTACAGCTTGGCTGGAGGTATGGCAGGTTCTGGAGCAAACGTCTTCAGTACAATTGCCAGAATATTGTCAGGGCCCATAGCCTTCGCAGTATCCAGTGCCTTCAGCTGTTTCCTGATATCGCGTGCAGTGAATCGTATTGGCATCTGTGATGCTGGGGACCTCCGGAGGAGGCAGAGATGGATCATCCCCTCTGCACTTCTGGCTGAAGATTGTTGCAATTGCTTCAGTCTTTTGCACAAACCTGCTGGGCTCCTCCATCATTGCGGACGGGGATATTTGTGCCACCTCCTCCAGTGAGTTTTTTAATTGTCCACCACCATTCACGGCTGGATGTGGCAGGACTGCAGAGCTTAAATCCGATCTGTTGGCTGTGGAATTGATTAGTTCTGTCTAACGCATATGCTGTTTTCACTATTTGACATGCAAGTAGTCCTGTGTTGTAGCTTCACCAGGTTAACACCTCATTTTTAGATGTTGCTCCTGGCATGCACTTTTACACATTTCGTTGAACCAGGGTTGATGCTTTGGCTTGATGGTAATGGTAGAGGGAGGGATGTGGCAGGCCATGGGATGACAGTTTGTGGTTGAAATCTGCTGCTCCTGATGACCCACAGCTCCTCGTGGATGACCAGTCTTGAGTTAGATATTTTTGAAATCCATCCCAGGTAGCACAGTGGTAGTGCCACCCAACATGATGGAGGATTACCTTAATGTGAAAACAGGTCTTTGTCTCCACAAGGACTGTGCAATGGTCATTCCTACCAATACTGTCTTGGACAGATCCACCTGCAGCAGCAGGAGATTTCCTTGTCCATGCGGAATTCATGGAGGCCAGAGACAATATTGAACATTCCCAAGTCACCTCCCTCCTGACTGTATACCACTGTCCCTCTGTGTTGCTGGTGGGACCGGACATAACAAGGGTTGGTGGTGTTTAGGGTATTGTCTGTTAGCTATGATTCCATGAGTAGAACCATAGAAGCCCTACAGTGCAGAAGGAGGCCATTCGGCCTATCTAGTCTGCACTGACCCTCTGAAAAAGCACCCTCCCTGGGCCCATGTCCCCACTCTATCCCTGTAATCCTGGACACTAAGGGGCAATTTTAGCATAGGCAATCCACCTAACCTGCATCTTTGGAGTATGACTATGTCAAGCTGACAGTTCTCCCAATTTTGGCACAAGCCCCCAGATGTTAGTAACGAGGACTTTGGGGGGGTCGACAGGGCTATTGGGTGTGCTGTTGTCGTTTCCGGTGCATAGATCAATGCCTGGTGGTCTGCCAATTTCATTCCTTTTTAAATTTTCTTTAATAGTTTAATACAACTGAGTGGCTTCGTACTTCGTACCTGTTCAGGGGTCAATTAAAAGTCAACCACATTGCTGCTGATCTGTAGTCACATGTAGCCAGAACAGGTAGGACTGGCAGATTTCCTTCTCTAAAGAACAGTGGTGAATCAGATGGATTCTGACAATCAATGGCACGGTAGCACAGTGGTTAGCACTGTTGTTTCTCAGCGGCTGGGACCCAGATTTGATTCCTGACTTGGGTCACCGTCTGTGCGGAATCTGCACGTTCTCCCCGTGTCTGCGTGGGTTTCCTCCGGGTGCTCCGGTTTCCTCCCACAAGTCCCGAAAGACGTGCTTGTTAGGTGAATTAGACATTCTGAATTCTCCGTCAGTGTACCTGAACAGGCACCGGAATGTGGCGACTAGGGGATTTTCACAGTTACTTCATTGCAGTGATAATGTAAGCCTACTTGTGACACTAATAAAGATTATTACTGAGACGAGCTTTGCGTTGCAGATTTTTAAATAATTGTATTTAAATTCCACCAGCTGCCATGGGATTTGAACCCGTGTCCCAAAGCATTAGCCTGAGATTCTAGATTGCTAGTCCAGTGACATTTGCCGGACGATCCCCGGAGACCGATAACTTAAAATAATTGATTTGCCAGTGACCAACCTGAAGGAATCGTGTGACAGGTTTCAGGTTTTAAGACCTTTACTGTAAAACACAAACTAAAATCAACATCAACGAAACATAGTGGGCAACTAATACTCTAACTCTGGAACAGAGAATCCTTATTACAGTCAATTTTGTGTTGTTAGGCACTTTACCAAACTAAATTCTCTAACTAGAATTTCTGACTGCTCAATATATTTTTAAAGACTTTTTAAAACACCCTGTTCAGATAATTCATTCTTTAAAAAAAAACTAACAATTACAATAGATTGTAAATATGCACAGTTCTTAAATGTAACATTAAAATTATTAAATTATTGGGTCAGTTTCGGTTATTGTGCCTGAACAAAGATATGCTGCATTTGACTGAGATAATGTAGCTCCTTATTAACTACAATTTAGATTAACCACAACCAATCACTTTCTGACCATGCTAGAGAGCAAATATTTTCCTGCTGTACCGTAAACACGACCTATAACCCAGTGGCATACATATTGGTTACATCATGCTCTCTGCTGAACTGCTGTCTTTACATGGACCAATCCAAAGTTATTGTCAATTTCCAAATGGGATCATTTCTCCTTATTTTATTTAATCATAACATAGTGACCCTTGAAGGTCATGTCCCTCAGTTTCTGAAATTCCCTAACAATCTTTTAACAGCGAGGTTCACTCTGGTTATTTCTTCTCCCAGCCTTGCCAGTGTCTTTCAGTGACCTTAAATCTCCGCGGGGTCCTTTTCTTCATTCAGAGGACAACCTCTAACTAATATTCTGCCTGGTAGCTAGCAGAGAACAGCTTTTTCTCTGATGCTTGCAATGGCTGTTACCGCTCTCTTCCCCCCTCTCTTCCACCCTCTCTTCCCCCCCTCTCTTTCCCCTCTCTTCCCCCTCTCTCCCTCTCTTTCCCTTCTCTTTGCCTCTCTCTCTCTCCCCTTCTCTCCCTCTCTGTCTTTCTCCCCTTCTCTCACCCTCTCTTCCCCCTCTCCCTCTCTCCACCCTCTCTCTCTGCCCCTCTCTCCCCCCACTCTCTCACCTCTGACTCTTCCCTCTCTCGCTCCCTCTGTCTCTGCCCCTCTCTCTTTCTCTTCCCCTCTCTATCCCCCTCTGTCTCCTCTCTCGCCCTCTCTCTCTGTCCCACACTCTCTCCCCTTTTCCCTTCTCTCTCCTCCTCACCATCTTGCCCCCTCTCTGTCCCCCTCTCTCTCACCTCTCCCTCTCTCTCCCCTCTCTCACTCCCCTCTCCCCCTCACTCCCCTCTCCCCCTCAATCCCCTCTCCCCCTCTCTCACCCTCTCCCTCCTCCTCTCTCTCCCCTCTCTACTCCTCTCTCTTCTCTCTCTTCCACTCCCATTTTCTCTCTCCCCATTTCTCCCTATCCCCTCACCCCCTCTCTCCCTCCCTCTCTCCCTCTCCCGAACCCCTCTCCTCCTCCTCACTCTTTGCCCTTCTTCCCCCTTACCCTCTTTAACTCTCTCTTTCTCTCTCCCTCCCCTCTCTCCCCCTCTCTCTTTCTCTCTCCCTCTCTCTTTCTCCACTCTCTCTCCCCATTTCTTCCCCCCTCTCCCTCTCTCCACACCCTCTCTCTGCCCCTTTCTCACCCCTCTCCCCTTCCTCTGCCCCTCTCTCTCCCTCTGCCTTTGCCCCTTCTCTCCCTCTCTCTATCTCTCTCTCTCTCCCCTCTGTCGCCTCTTGCCCCCCTCTCCCCCCCATTCCACCTCTCCACCTCTCCCCCTCTCTCTCTATCTCCCCTCTCTCCTTCCCCTCTCTCCCTCCTCTCTCTCCCCCTCTCCTCTCCCCTCTCTCCCCCTCTCTCTCTCCCCTCTCTGCCCCTCTCTCTCTGTCCCCCTCTCTCTCTGTCCCACTCTCTCTCTTCCCCTCTCTCTCCCCTTCTCTCTCTCCCCCTCTCTCTCCTCTCTCCTCTCTCCCCCCTCTCTCTCTCCCCTCTCTCTCTCCCCCTCTCTCTCTCTCCCCTTCTCTCTCTCCCCCCCTCTCTCCTCTCCCCTCTCTCCCCCCTCTCTCTCTCCCCTCTCTCTCCCCTCTTTGCCCCTCTCTCTCTGCCCCACTCTCCCCCTCTCCCTCTATCTCTCCCACTCCCTTTCTCCCCCTATCTCTCTCAACCCTCTCTCCCCCCTCTCTCCCCTTCTCTCTCTTCCACCTCCATTTTATCTCTCCCCTCTTTCCCCCCTCTCTTCCCCCTCCCTCTTCACTCGCCCTCATCTCTCCCCCTCCCTCTCCCCTTTCCCCCTCTCTCTGTCTCCCTCCCTCTCACCAACCCCTCTCTCACTCTACCCCTCTCTCTTCCCCCCCCATTCTTCTCCCTTTCCCCCTCTAGCTCTCTCTCACTCTCTCTCTTTCTCTCTCCCTCCCCTGCTCCCTCTCTCCTCTCTGTCTCCTCCTCTATTCCCCTTTCACTACACCCTCTCTCTCTTCTCATCCCTCTCTCCCCCTCTCCCCTTTCCCTCCTCACTCTCTCTCTACCCCTCTCTCTCCCCCTCTCTTCCGCTCTCTCTCCCTCCTCTCTTGCCCTCTCTCTCTCTTCCCCTTTCTCACTCCCTCTCTCCCCTCTCTCTCCCCCTCTCTGCACTCCCCTCTGCCCCCCTCTTTCTCCCCTCTCTCTCCCCATCTCCCTCCCCTTTCCACCTCTGTCTCACTCACTCGCCCTCTCCCCATCCCCTTTCTCTCCCCTTTCCCCCTCGCCCTCTCTCTCTCTATTTCTCACCCCCTCCACTCTCTCTCTGTCTCCATCTCCCTCTATCCCCCTCTCTTTATCCCCCTCCCTCTCTCTCTCCCCTTCTTCCTCTCTCTACCCCCTCTCTCTCCCCATTCTCTTCCTCTCTCCCCTCCCTTCCCCCTCTCTCTCCCATCTCTCTTCTCTTTCTCCCCCCTCTCTCTCTCTCTCCCTCCCTCTGTCTCTCCCCCTCTGTCTCTTCTCTCGTCTCCCTCTCTCCCCCTCTCTTTTCTATTTCTCTCTCTCTCTCCCCTCTCTCTCTCATCCTCTCTCCCCCACTCTCTCCCCCCTCCCTCTCTTCCCCCCCTCTCTCCTCTCCATTGTCTCCCCTGCCGCTCTCCCCCTTTCTCTACCCCTCCCTTTCCCCCTTCCGCTCTTCCCCCTTCCTCTCCCCCTCTCTCTCTCTCTCTCTCCCTCTCCCCCCTCACTCTCTCTCCCCATCTCTCACTCTTCCCCCCCCCATTTTCTCTTTCCCCTCTGTCTCCTCTCTCTCTTCCCCTCACCCTCTTCCCTTTCCCCCCCCTCTCTCTCTCTCGCTCCCCACTCTCCCGCCTCTTTCTTGTCATGATATGCAGACGAGGAGATAATGATATACAGACAGGTACAGACAGGCAGCTAATGAACACAGAGAACAAGACATGACCAATGAGCAGGCAGGACACGCAGGGGTGGTATCTCATTATAAAAGGCATGAGGCACTCACACTCCGCCTCTTTCCACTGATGAACATCTACAGAGTGAGGCAGGGTGTATTTTCAGTATCACACCCCAGCACGTGGCTAAGAGCTAGTCTGGTTCAGTCAGACAGAGTAACCACACTTAGGTTAGCAGAGAGTCAAACTCATAGAGAACTGTGCTGACTGTGCAACTGATTCAATAAATCAGATTGAACTAACTTCAAGGTCTGGAGTATCTTTTGGTTAAAGCTGCATCCAGTTGCAGCCTGTGTTATCCCAGAGTACATAACACAACATTTCTCTCTCCCCTTCTTACTTCTTCCCCCTGGCTCTCTCCCCCTCTCTCTCCCCCTCTCCTCACTCTCTTTCCCATTTTTCCCATCCCTCTCCCCTCTCGCTTCGTCTCTCTCCCCTCTCTCTCCCCTCTCTCTGCCCTCTCTCTCCCTTCTCTCCCCCTCCCTCTGCCTTTCTCTTCCCCCCTCACCCCTCTCCTCCTCTCTCTCCCCCTCTCCCGCCCGCTCTCTTCTCCCTCCCCTCTCTCCCCCACTCTCTCCCCTTTCCCCCCTCTCCCCTTCTCTCTCCACCTCTCCCCCCTTCTCCCTCCCTCCTTCCCTCTCTCCATCTCTCTGTTTCCCCCTCCCTCTTTCCCCCTCTCTCTCTCTTCCCGTCTCTCTCCTCTTCTCTCTCCTCTCTCCCCCTCTCTCTCTTCCTCCCCCATTGTCTCGCTCCCCTCTCTCTTCCCCGCTCTCTCTCTCCCCCTCTCTCCCTTTTCCCCACTCTCTTTCTCGCTCTGTCTCTCTCTCCCTCCCTCTCTCCCCCCTCTCACCACCCCCTATCTTTCTCTCTGTCCCCCTCTCTCCATTTTTTCTCTCCCCCTCTTTCTCTCTGCCTTCCCCTCTTTCTTTCCCCCTCTCTCTATTTCTGTTCAAAGTTTCTGAGATAGTAAGTCCACAAGAACAAAACCATTTGCCTCTCCCTCTAGTATTCAGGAGGTAAACCTGGTATGTGCATTTCAATAGCAATTGGCCTGGGCCCCAGCCTCCATGGTAACGAGGTCATATAGGCCATCAGGCAGAACTCCCCACAAAGCACATGTTGCTCTTCATTACTCCTTTTTATCTTAAATTAAGAGAGGCAACCCAAAACCTAACCATCCGATAAAATCTCACTTTCATGACATATTGTCAAGCTGTACTTTGAGACTGTGACTTACATTCGATCTCCATATATACGACTGTAGTGCTCACAAAACCAATACACCTGATGCGTCCATCAATTCACACAAATCCAGAAGTAGAAGTAAACTGTGGCTTTAATCAACTAGAACAGTGCCTGCCTGCGACTGATCTATTAGTGGGAGCCGCCTACAGGGCGGCTGCTCTATATACCTCCCCACAAGGGGTGGAGCCAGGGGCGGAGCCCACACAGGCCCCAACATGCTACATCATAGGTAATACCTTACAATGGTCGATAGGTGGAGCCCACATGGGCAACAGCGTAATACAGATATGTACATGGTGAATTGTTACAGAAATACATTCACCACAACGCCTACAGCTCTGGAAAACCGTCACTTCTCGAGTGAATCGTGTTACCTCTGTGTACTCTCATTGATTGCACTACCTTATAGTTATTCGAGCTTTGCTTTGGTAAGGCTGTCCGCAGTTTCAATCAAATCCTCGATGTCATCTTTAAAGTTCAGATTTTGGCTGCATAGAGTTGTTGCTGATGCTGGTCCCATATCCATTACTTTCTGTTGTTGGCTTCATGGCAAAGTCAATAGAGGAATTGTGTGGGGATGGGAACACAGCCCTCCTGACATACGCCTATATTAAACTTGACAAGTTCAGAAGGCTTTCTATCAATACACACCACGTTTCAGTGAACAGAAACCTTGCTGAGTTGTGTTGTAAGGGTGCAGGAATATCTGGAAATTGGAATTGGATTCAGGCATTTTTAGTCAGAGTTAAAAGCTTTTTTTGGGTGAATTTTATTTGTGTTGTATGATTGCCAAATGCCACAGTATAAATATGCTTATAGAGTGTCAGTGGGGCCTTCAGCGGCCAGTGTTCGGCCTTGCCGAGGAACAAGCACTGGTGGAAATCCTGTCCCCAGAGAGATGCCAGTTTGAGTTGAAGTTATTTGTTTAGATGTTTCATAGGGAGGAGGGAGTTCCTCAGGTGGCGGTGAAGGGGCGTCTGGCTCTTTCCCTGCTGAGTGGAAAGGGTGCCCTCCTTCTGAGGTGAGCTTGGAGGCGGTGGGGGATTTAATCGGACAGGAGGGTGCTGGCGAGGGACCCCACCTCATTCTTGCCTCTGCCGATGAACGCCACCTCCTATCCTTTCTTCCACATCCCTCCCACCACCAAGCCAGCCTCCCCTCGGCCTCAATCCAAACTTCACACCTGTGGCCGGGGCCCCTCAGTCATCCCCTGCTCCTTGTGGACAGGCCTTGATCACCATTTCTCTGGGAGTGGGGTTAAATGCCTCATTGGCACTCAATACGGCAGGCCTTCCCGAAAGGAGTTTTTAAAAAAATTACGGCATTTATAAATAAACATCAAATAAAACCACAACCACGATAAAAAAGATTTAACTGTTAATGAACGGTTTCCATCTCCGGGCAAACCCTTCCATCGACCCCCTTAAGGCAAATTTAATGTTCCCAGACTAAGGAAATCCGCGAGGTTGCTCACTCGAACCCCGGCTCGGAGGCTATGAGTCCCTCCACCCCAACAGGATCCGGCTCCGGGCTACCAGAGAAGCAAAGGCCAGAACATCGGCCTCTCTCACCCCCTGGACTCCCGGGTCCTCTGACACTCCAAACACTACCAGTTCAGGATTGGGACTACCTTCACCCCCAGCGCCTCCGACATCACGCCGGCGAACCCCTGCCAAAATCACTGCAACCTTGGGCAGGCCCGAAACATGTGAACGTGATCCCCCCACGCACATCGCCCACACTTATCCTCCACCCACTCAAAGAACCTGCTCATTCTGGCCATCGTCATATGTGCCCTATGGACTACCTTAAATTGGATGAGACTCAACCTGGGGCACGAGGTTAACCCATTCACCCTCCTCAAAGATTCATCCTATAACCCAGCCTCCAGATCTCCCCCAGCTCCTCCTCCCACTTTTGCTTAACTACTCCTATCGGGGAGCCCTCCCAATCCATCAGTTCCTTATACATCCCTGACACCCTGCCTTCTCCAACCCCTGTTCTCGACACCACCTTGTCCTGAAACCCCAGGGGCTGCAGATCAGGAAAGGACGGCACCTGGTTCCTCACATAGTTCCGCACCTGTAAGCATCGGAACCCGTTTCCGCTGAGCAACTCATGCTCCTCCGCCAGTCCTTCCAAGCTCGGGAAGCTGCCCTCCATGAACAAATCACCAAACCGCTCAATTTCCAACCCTGAGCCCCCGCAAGCCTCAGGTGCTGCCTTCACTGTCCCCACACCTCAGGGCCGCCACTACTACCGGACTTGTGGAGTGCCTGGCCGGTGCGAACAGCAGAGGCGCCGTCAAAACGTTCCCAAGCTAGTGCCCTTACACGAGGCTGGCTCCAGCTGCTCCCAAACCGACCACTCCCCCACTACCCATTTCCTTCTCATGGCTATATTTGCTGCCCAATAATAATTCATTAAATTTGGCAAGGCCAGCCTGCGCCCTCTCCCCTCACCCCTGCTCCAACAGCACATTCTTTATCCGAGGGGCCTTCCCGGCCCACACAAATCCCAATATCAACGAGTTAACCTTCTTGAAGGCCTTGGGGATAAAAATCGGGAGGTTCTGGAATGCAAACAAAAACTTCGGGAGCACAATCATCTTCACGGACTGCAGCCGCCTCGCCAATGACAACGGAAGCTCCTCCCACCTTTTAAATTTGCCCTTCATTTTCTCGACCAGCCAAGCCAGATTCAATTTGTGTAATTGCTCTCACTCCCGTGCTACCTGAACACCCAGATACCTAAAATCCTCCTCCACTGCCTTGAACGGGAGCTCCACCAGCCTCCTCTCCTGTCCCCTCGCCTGAATCGGGAAGACCTCACTCTTTTCCATGTTTAATTTGTACCCCGAAAACCGGCTGTATTTCACCAAAATGTCCTTGACACCCCCTATGCTTTACAGTGGGTCCGATATATACAACAACTGGTCATCCGCATATCGGGACGCCCTATGCTCCACCCCCGCACCCCCCCCCCCCCCCCAATCCCTCCGCACAATCCCTTTCCAATCCCTTGACGCTCTAAGCACTATAGAAAGTGGCTCTTTCACCAAGGCGAAAAGCAACGGGGAGAGTGGACAAGCCTACCTCATCCCCCAGTACAATCTAAAGTATCCCAAACTCACCCGATTCATTCTTACACTCGCCACCGGCGCCAGGTACAGCAATCAAATCCAATCCACAAACCCCTGCCCAAACCCAAACCGCCCCAGTACCTCCCACAAATACTCCCACTTTACCCGATCAAAGGCCTTCTCCGCGTCCATTGCGACCTCCACATTCCGTCCCTCCGGGGGCATCATTGTCACATTTAGCAGGGGCCTGATGTTGACGGACATATGCCTCCCTTTTACGAATCCCGTCTGATCCCCCACTATCACCTCCGGCACACAATCCTCAATCTGCGAGGCCAGAATCTTAGCCAGCAACTTGGCATCCACGTTCAATAGTGATATTGGGCGGGAGGACCCACACTGCTCCGGGTCCTTATCTTTCTTCAGGAACAGAGATATTGAGGCCTGCGATAATGTAGGGGGAAGCCCATCTTTCTCCCTCGCCTCATTAAATGCCCTCACCAACAGGGGCCCCAGGTCACCCAAAACCTTGCGTAAAACTCTACTGGGAAGCATTTCCCTCATACCCTCCAGCACTTCCACCAATCCAATGGAAGCTCCCAGCCTCTCTACCAGGCCCTCCTCCACCCTGGGGAATTCCAGCCCATCCAAAAAACACTGCATTCCCTCCCCCCGATCGGTTGCTCCGATTCATAAAGCCTCCTATAGAACTCCTCAAACTCCCCATTCACCCCCACCGGGTCCACTACCACTCCACCCTTGCTGTCCTCCACCCTACCAACCTCCCTCGCCGCCTCTTGCTCCCTGAGCTGGTGGGCCAGTATCCTGCTAGCCTTCTCCTTGTACTCTGCCTCCTGGCCCTCCGCAACTGTCCCACTGCCTTCCCTGTGGCCACCAACCCAAACTCCATCTGAAGTTTCTGCCTCTCCTTCAACAATCCCGCTTCCAGGGTCTCTGCGTACCTTCTGTCCACCTGCATAATCCCGTCCACCAACCTTGACATCTCTGCTCGCTCCTCTTTCTCCCTGTGAACCTGAATTGATATGAACTCCCCCATGACCACTGCCTTGAGTACCTCCCATAGCGCAGCGGCCGAGACATCACCTGTGTTGTACCCACGTACCCCGGGATGGCGGCCCTCACCTGCTCACACACCTCCTCCTCCGCTCCCAGCCTCATGTCCAACCTCCACTGTGGTCGCTGAGCACCTCCCCAATCCACTCGCAAGTCCACCCAATGCGGCGCGTGGTCCGAGACCACAATCGTCAAATATCCCAAGTCCACCACCTCTGCCAGCAACGACTTACCTACCACAAGAAAATCAATCCGTGAGTAGACCTTATGCACATGGGAGAAGTATGAAAACTCCTTCGCCCTCAGCCTCCCAAACCTCCACGGGTCCAATCCCCCCACGCGCTCCGTAAACACCTTCAGCTCCTTCGCCACTGCCGACACCCTCCCCGATCTCGAACCCGACCGGTCCACCTCCATGTCAATGACCGTGTTAACCACAAATCCCTGTAATCAGCCGGTGCGAGTCCAGGTCCATAATCTTCCGCAATACTTGCCTCATAATCTCCACATAATCCCACTTTGGGGCATAAACATTAACCAGGACCACTGGCATCCCCTCCAATTTCCCGCTTACCATCACAAACCTCTCCCCCGCCCCTGAATCCATTACGATATTTCCCCCCTCAAACGCCGCCCATTTATTGACCAGCACCGCCACTCCACGCCTCTTCATATCCAACCCCGAATGGAAACTTGCCCAACCCACCCTTTCCTTAGCATTGTCTGGACCCCAGTCTTCAGATGCGTCTCATGCAAAAAGGCCACATCCGCCTTCAAACTCCTCAGATGCGTGAAAACATGCGACCGTTTGACTGGCCCATTCAGCCCCCTCACGTTCCATGTGACCAGCCTGGTCGGAGGATGTCCACTGTCACCACTCCCTACCATATAACGCCACAGCAACAACTTCATCAGCAGCCTCCCCCCTCCCCTAAACACAACAACAACCCCATCCCCCACTGCCACACAACCCACCTGATTTTCCCAAAGGAGGTGACGTGGGGCTCTCACTGGCTCTCCAGCCAATGGACAGGAACTCTGTTGCCCGTATTAAATTCTACCCTTTGTTTCTACATCGTAAGTGGAGGATACTATTCTGCTACCTAATGATATAATGCTTGCTAATTTAACACACTGCTGAATTTAGAATATGCTGGGATGTGTGGAATAGTCATGGATCAGGAACTATAAGTGAAATAATTTTAAAGGATAATGGAGCAAAAGCAGTATGCCTGCAGGGGAATTGAAGAGGAAACAATGGTCACGATGCAAACATGGCAAGAAATGGAGAATCACTTGTTAAATCGACACTGAATCTTTGAAGTGAGGAAAGAAGAAGCTCCTGGTGCTCATTTGTGAGAACGCCTGGTTGTCTCTGGAACAGAGGAAAGTTACAGATATTTTCTGTGCTGCTAATGCTTGAGGCAGTTATGACTGAAGTGTTTATGTCACTGCTGTTCTTAGCATTGTAATATTTTTCTGCAAATACCAATTACTTTTATTTGGCTGCCCCGTTATCTCAGAACATGGAAATTCATATAAAATGATCAGACAGATGTAAAGATTAAGAAGTGTCCAGTCAAAAGATGTGCAGATTAGGTGGGTTGGCCATGCTAAATTGCCCTTAGTGTCCAAAAAAGGTTAGGTGGGGTTACTGGGTTACGGGGATAGGGTGAAGATGTGGGCTTAAGTGGAGTGCTCTTTCCAAGGGCCAGTGCAGAATCAATGGGCCGAATGGCCTCCTTCTGCACTGTAAATTCTATGATTCTATGGAATCAAACTGTAGAGCCAGATGATATTGTTCACCATACATACAACCAGCCTTTAAATATATTATCTTCAATGATTAAAATATGCATATAAACACATACATGTATATAACATATATACTATGGATACCCAGCATGCATGATGTAGAAGTGTTTAATACAATTAAAATGTAATACAATTCTAATTAAGTTATCAATTATCTTTTGCGAAAAGTATGCTTCACTACTGGAAGCTCTCTTACAGAGGAATTGAAACCATTTGGTTTATAAAAGCTTTTCAACGTCCAGATGATGTAATGTTTGCCTCTGAAAATGTTTCTGTTGCCAGCAGCACCTGAGCAGGTCCACATATGATGCAGCTGCCGTTAGCTGAAAGGCTCCTTCATTGGTCAGATGAATCAGACTAAAGTGTTATTGAATTATACTGGGCTTTTTATAGACAAGTTTGGAAACGGGGTTGTGCCTGTTGCCATGGCAACATGTTATTAAATACTTTTAAGCAGCAGGAGTCAGAAGGTCTCGCAAAAAAATCCTTATTTTTATGCCTGATATTGAATGGGATCAATTGTTTGAAATTCTGGAGATTTAATGTCCAAACATGTGATATGTGCTGACTTATAATTATTGGGTTGAATGGATGTTTTCAAGCCACTGATTCAAATTTCTTCATACAAATTTCTTCAACTATTCAGCTCAGCGTAGTCGATTTCATACATTTAACTCCTTAAGTGCAACAACCAGGCACTGTGACAAGCTCCAGGGACTAGTACTGAGTACTTATTCAAAAGCCTTTGTAGACTGGGTGGTCACGTGGATGCTGGGATTATTTCCCAACCCTCTGTAGACACGGGGGGAGGTACCAGAGGGCTGGAAAAATGCAAACGTAATTCCATTGTTTAAAAATGGATTGAAGGAAATGCCAAACAGTTATAGGCCAGTTAGTCTTACGTCAGTGGTGGGCAAATTAGTTGAATCAATCCTGAGAGATAGGATTAACACTCAGGGAGAAAGGCATGGACTAGTCAGGGATAGTCAGCATGGATTTGTTAAAGGAAGTTCTTGCCTCACAAATTTGATTGAATTCTTTGAGGAAGTGACAAAAAGGGTTGATGAATGTAAGGCAGTGGATGTTGTGTACATGGATTTTAGCAAGGCATTTGACAAGGTCCCACATGGCAGATTGGTCAAAAATGTCAAAGCCCATGGGATACAGGGCAATGTGGCAAACTGGACAAAAAGTTGGCTTAATAACAGGAAACAAAGGATGACCTTGCGAATGGAAAATTGTTTCAAGTGGTGTCCCACAGGGCTTGGTGTTGGGACCCTTACTGTTTGTGTTATATATTAATGATTTGGACATGAACGTGGGGAGCACGATTGGGATATTTGCAGACGACACAAAGATTGGCCGAGTAGTGTATAGTGTAGAGGATAGCAATAATCTCCTAAACGATATAGATGGGTTGGTGGAGTGGGAAATAAAGTGGCAGGTGGATTTTAACACACAGAGGTGTGAGGTCATGCATTTAGGGAGGTCAAGCAGTTATAGGGAGCACACAATAAATGGGAATATACTAAGAGGGACAGATGAAGTGGGATATCTTGGTGTACAAGTACACAGGTCCCGAAAGACAGTTCCTCTAAAGTAGACAATGTTGTAAAGAAGGCATATGGAATGCTCTCCTTCATCGGCAGACGTATAGAATATAAAGGTAAGGATATCAGGCATAATTTAAAGGAAACATTTCAAAGTTAATTTGTGGCAGGGTTATTAGGATTGGATAGTTTGGGGTTATTTTCCTTCGAACAAAGAAGGCTGAGGGAGGACTTGATTTAGGTGTCCAAACTTATGAGGGGAAGAGGTGGAGTGGACAGGGTAAATTTGTTTCCCTTGCCGGAGAATTATAGAACCAGGGAACATAGATTCAAGATAAGTGGCAGAAGATGTAGAGGGGACATGAGGAAGAACTTTTTTTACGCAGAGGGTAGTGGGAGTCTGGAATTCACTGCCCGAGTTGGTGGTGGAGGAAGAGACCTGCGTTCAATACAACCAACCAAAAGCTTGACATGTCTATTCAGTCATATGCTGCAGCTTCAAAAATCCTAGCAAAGAAATGCGAGTTTAGCACACTCATGGACTCCCTAGTACGAGATGACATTGTGTGGCAGCTCCTTTTAAATTTCAGGTGTTTAAATTAATTTATATTAAGCTAGTATTGTGCAGTGTAGGTTAACAAGGGCTGTCCCACCCACTCACATAACTGGTTGGCAGTTAAGTGTCAGTCACTTTAATCTACTTTGATCTGAAAGCAGGTGGGGGAGGGGAGTCAATTCAGGACAGTTTAAAAAGAGCCACTTGTGACTCACTCCCAGTGAGTTCTCCCAGTGAGCCAGAGAGAAGACCGAGCCAGGAGTCAGACACAGCAAAGAGTAAGTTTAGGAATTTGAATCGAGGTGGGAATTCGAAGCTGGGTGGGGAGGAAGTGCTTTTTATCCCTGGTAAGTGACTGGTAAGTAGTGTTTCTGTTTCTTTTCATTGGTATATTTACTTATTTTTTCTTCATTGTTTATTTGTTTATTTAATTTTTTGGGGGGGGGGAAATTGAAATTGTTGAAGTTAACCGAAGGTTTAAGATATGGCAGGAGATCTCAGACCCGTGTCATGCTCCTCGTGTGCGATGTGGGAGCTCAGGGACACGTCCACTGTCCCTGGCTCCTTCATGTGCATGAAGTGTGTCCAGTTGCAGCTCCTGTTAGACCACTTGACGGCTCTGGAGCTGCGGATGGACTCACTTTGGAGCGTCCGCGATGCTGAGGACGTTGTGGATAGCACATTTAGCGAGTTGGTCACACCGCAGGTGAAAGGTACTGAGGGAGATAGTAAATGGGTGACCAAAAGACAGAGCAAGAGTAGGAAGGCAGTGCAGGTGTCCTCTGCGGTCATCTCCCTGCAAAACAGATATACCGCTTTGGATACTGTTGAGGGAGATGGCTCACCAGGGGAAGGTGGCAGCAGCCAGGTTCATGGCACCGTGGCTGGCACTGCTGCGCAGCTGGGCAGGAAGAAGAATGGCAGGGCTATAGTGATAGGGGACTCAATTGTAAGGGGAATAGACAGGCGGTTCTGCGGACAAAATCGAGACTCCAGGATGGTATGTTGCCTCCCTGGTGCAAGGGTCAAGGATGTCTCGGAGCGGCTGCAGGACATTCTGGGGGGGGAGGGTGAACAGCCAGCTGTCGTGGTGCACATAGGCACCAACGATATAGGTAAAAAACGGGACGAGGTCCTACAAGCTGAATTTAGGGAGCTAGGAGTTAAACTAAAAAGTAGGACCTCAAAGGTAGTAATCTCAGGATTGCTACCAGTGCCACGAGCTAGTCAGAGTAGGAATGTCAGGATAGAAAGGATGAATACGTGGCTCGAGAGATGGTGCAAGAGGGAGGGATTCAAATTCCTGGGACATTGGAACCGATTCTGGGGGAGGTGGGACCAGTACAAACCGGACGGTCTGCACCTGGGCAGGACTGGAACCGATGTCCTGGGGGGGTGTTTGCTAGAGCTGTTGGGGAGAGTTTAAACTAATGTGGCAGGGGGATGGGAACCGATGCAGGAAGTTGGAAGGTAGTAAAACAGGGACAGAAATAAAAGGCAGTAAGGGGGAAAGTGTAAGGCAGAGAAGCCATAGTCAAAAATCAAAAAGGGCGACAGTACAAGGTACAGTGACTGAGGGGAGCTCAGTGAATAGGACCAGGAATACTAAAAGAAATAAAACGGGAAGTGAAAACATTAATGGTAAGCGATGCGGCAGGTTGTTACAGGAAGATGTGGGTTCGACGACAAGGAAAATTAGGAGAAAGGTTAAGAGGAAATATAACTTAGGAGAGGTTACTGATCGAGGTGTTAAGATTCAGAACAGAGGTAAAAAAGCCAACATAAGTGTACTTTACCTGAATGCTCGTAGTATTCGGAATAAGGTAAATGAGTTGATGGCGCAAATCATCGTGAATGACTATGATTTAGTGGCCATTACTGAAACATGGTTAAAGGATGGTCACGACTGGGAGTTAAATATCCTAGGGTATCAAACTTTTCGGAAGGACAGAGTGGATGGTAAGGGAGGTGGTGTAGGTCTGTTATTTAAGGATGACATCCGGGCAACAGTAAGGGATGACATCGGTGCTATGGAGGATAAGGTTGAATCCATTTGGGTGGAAATCAGGAATAGTAAGGCGAAAAAGTCACTGATAGGAGTAATCTATAGGCCACCAAATAGTAACATTATGGTGGGGCAGGCAATAAACAAAGAAATAACAGATGCATGTAGAAATGGTACAGCAGTTATCATGGGGGATTTTAATCTACATGTTGATTGGTTTAACCAGGTCGGTCAAGGCAGCCTTGAGGAGGAGTTTATAGAATGTATCCGCGATAGTTTCCTCGAACAGTATGTAATGGAACCTACGAGGGAACAAGCGGTCCTAGATCTGGTCCTGTGTAATGAGACAGGATTGATTCAGGATCTCATAGTTAGGGATCCTCTCGGAAGGAGCGATCACAATATGGTGGAATTTAAAATACAGATGGAGGGTGAGAAGGTAAAATCAAGCACTAGTGTTTTGTGCTTAAACAAAGGAGATTACAATGGGATGAGAGAAGAACTAGCTAAGGTAGACTGGGAGCAAAGACTTTATGGTGAAACAGTTGAGGAACAGTGGAGAACCTTCCAAGTGATTTTTCACCCAGCAAAGGTTTATACCAACAAAAAGGAAGGATGGTAAAAAGAGGGAAAATCGACCGTGGATATCTAAGGAAATAAGGGAGAGTATCAAATTGAAGGAAAAAACATACAAAGTAGCAAAGATCAGTGGGAGACTAGAGGACTGGGAAATCTTTAGGGGGCAACAGAAAGCTACTAAAAAAGCTATAAAGAAGAGTAAGATAGATTATGAGAGTAAACTTGCTCAGAATATAAAAACAGATAGTAAAAGTTTCTACAAATACATAAAACAAAAAAGAGTGGCTAAGGTAAATATTGGTCCTTTAGAGGATGAGAAGGGAGATTTAATAATGGGAGATGAGGAAATGGCTGAGGAACTGAACAGGTTTTTTGGGTCGGTCTTCACAGTGGAAGACACAAATAACATGCCAGTGACTGATGGAAATGAGGCTATGACAGGTGAGGACCTTGAGAGGATTGATATCACCAAGGGGGTAGTGATGGGCAAGCTAATGGGGCTAAAGGTAGACAAGTCTCCTGGCCCTGATGGAATGCATCCCAGAGTGCTAAAAGAGATGGCTAGGGAAATTGCAAATGCACTAGTGATAATTTACCAAAATTCACTAGACTCTGGGGTGGTCCCGGCGGATTGGAAATGAGCAAACGTGACACCACTGTTTAAAAAAGGAGGTAGGCAGAAAGTGGGTAATTATAGGCCAGTGAGCTTAACTTCGGTAGTAGGGAAGATGCTGGAATCTATCATCAAGGAAGAAATAGCGAGGCATCTGGATGGAAATTGTCCCATTGGACAGACGCAGCATGGGTTCATAAAGGGCAGGTCGTGCCTAACTAATTTAGTGGAATTTTTTGAGGACATTAACAGTGCGGTAGACAACGGGGAGCCAATGGATGTGGTATATCTGGATTTCCAGAAAGCCTTTGACAAGGTGCCACACAAAAGGTTGTTGCATAAGATAAAGATGCATGGCATTAAGGGGAAAGTAGGAGCATGGATAGAGGATTGGTTAATTAATAGAAAGCAAAGTGTGGGGATTAATGGGTGTTTCTCTGGTTGGCAATCAGTAGCTAGTGGTGTCCCTCAGGGATCAGTGTTGGGCCCACAACTGTTCACAATTTACATAGATGATTTGGAGTTGGGGACCAAGGGCAATGTGTCCAAGTTTGCAGACGACACTAAGATAAGTGGTAAAGCAAAAGGTGCAGAGGATACTGGAAGTCTGCAGAGGGATTTGGACAGGCTAAGTGAATGGGCTAGGGTCTGGCAGATGGAATACAATGTTCACAAATGTGAGGTTATCCATTTTGGTAAGAATAACGGCAAAAGGGATTATTATTTAAATGATAAAAAATTAAAACATGCTGCTGTGCAGAGAGATCTGGGTGTGCTAGTGCATGAGTCACAGAAAGTTGGTTTTCAGGTGCAACAGGTGATTAAGAAGGCAAATGGAATTTTGTCCTTCATTGCTAGAGGGATGGAGTTTAAGACTAGGGAGGTTATGCTGCAATTGTATAAGGTGTTAGTGAGGCCACACCTGGAGTATTGTGTTCAGTTTTGGTCTCCTTACTTGAGAAAGGACGTACTGGCACTGGAGGGTGTGCAGAGGAGATTCACTAGGTTAATCCCAGAGCTGAAGGGGTTGGATTACGAGGAGAGGTTGAGTAGACTGGGACTGTACTCGTTGGAATTTAGAAGGATGAGGGGGGATCTTATAGAAACATATAAGATTATGAAGGGAATAGATAGGATAGATGCGGGCAGGTTGTTTCCACTGGCGGGTGAAAGCAGAACTAGGGGGCATAGCCTCAAAATAAGGGGAAGTAGATTTAGGACTGAGTTTAGGAGGAACTTCTTCACCCAAAGGGTTGTGAATCTATGGAATTCCTTGCCCAGTGAAGCAGTAGAGGCTCCTTCATTAAATGGTTTTAAGATAAAGATAGATAGTTTTTTGAAGAATAAAGGGATTAAGGGTTATGGTGTTCGGGCCGGAAAGTGGAGCTGAGTCCACAAAAGATCAGCCATGATCTCATTGAATGGCGGAGCAGGCTCGAGGGGCCAGATGGCCTACACCTGCTCCTAGTTCTTATGTTCTTATGTTCTTATGTGTGTCGGTCCATGGTGATGTTGTCCACAAGCAGCTTCCTCACAAGCCATCAATGTATGCGGACATGGAAGCGATGTATCCAGCTGAGTGCTATGCAATGCACTCAAGCCCCATCAAACAAGGAACCACTGAAACTTCTTGAGGTCCTGGAACGCCAATGGTCGTTCTCTACAGCTGGTATTTTCAAATGGAGTGGTAAGCAGCACTTGATCATAGTCGACTTGTACTTTGGTTGGTTTGAAAAGAAAACACCTCCCAGGCGTGAAGAGCAACATGATTATAAGGAAGCTCAAGAGACTCTCGCCACACATGGCACTCTGCAGCACATACTGGCAGACAACGCTTGTCAGTTCATTTCCAGAGAGTTCAGGAAATTTGTGAATGCATGGGACTTTGATCACATCATGTGTCGTCCACTGTATCCAGAGTCCAATGTCGTGGCAGAAAGGACAGTGCATTCAGCCAAGCACCCCCTTGAGAAATGTGCCCCACCACACAGATTTCTATGCTACGTTCCTCAGTCTGCAAGATGTGCTGAGATAGGGTCTGCCATTGTCCGCACAGCGCATGTACTCTAGGCGCACCAGGACCATGATTCCCACTGCCAAATCCGTCTTGCGACCATTGTCGAAACCAAAGTGAGTGGTGGCCTTATGAAGTGCCGATGAAGGGAAAGAGGTATTACAACTAAAATGTTTGCACATTTGTCCTCTAGAACAAGGTCAAATGATCAGGATCCAGACCACACATGGCTACAATTGGTGATAGTACACGGTCATGCTCCAAGGCCAAACGGCATTGTGGTAGCCTCGGACGGTGCTCAGAACATACAAAACCACCACCATCAACCACCACTGTACCCAATGCTCCCAGCCTGCAATCCAGGTCCTCTGCACCAATTGAACTGGAGGCCCCTCCAGCAGCCAATGCAGCAAGCTCTGTATCCTCAGGGTACACCACAAGGCCACCTTATGCCATTCACACTTAAAATACCAAGCCCAGGGCATGTCAAACACCGCCAACTGGCACAATCACACTCTCAAATTCCAAGGTTCAAGGACTATGTGTTCAACTAACCTACAAATGAACTTTATTTTAAAAAGGGAGGAAAGGAGAAGTGATGGGCAATGAACCAGCCATAGTAGCCCAATCAGTATTTTGCACCTTGTAAATAGTTATGTACTGTCAGCCCTGTTTAATTTTATGTGTGTAAATAGTTGATACTTGTGACTGTTCTCCGACACTGTTACCGCTCAATACTCTTGGTTGTCCCAACTTAAACGGGGGAAGATGTAGACCGGGTGGTCATGTGCATATTGGGATGACGCATGGACAAAAGGAGTCACGTGTCGGGAGCGCGCAAGTTCTCCTGGAATGCGGGCAGGGACACAGCGGGTAAAAGCAGAATAGTAACTGTTCATACACATCGACTGTTGTTAGTCCCTGCTCGCCAGTTATTGAACCCGATACTTCCATAACCTTCTTAAAAATAAATCAAAGGCTGTTCTTGTCATATTTATGGTGCAACCAAAATCAATAATCTAAACCTGGCTTTTTGACAGAAAAAAGTGTTTGGAGTTGGCTTCCAATCAATGAAAAGCCAATTTTGCCAAACTTACATAAAGCTCCAAAACATATGCTGGGGTCTAGGACCCCCCAAAATTTAAGTAATGAATGTGCAATGACAGAATACAGGGACAATGGATAATGATAGAGGACAATATAAACTACTTTTTGATTATTAATCAAAAGGATTTAATGCAGGTAAATATTAGCATTAAAATATTGATTGTTTGATGTTTGAGTACCTTCATTGCTGCAACAACGGCAGTTTTAGATCTTAGTGCTGAATGTTTCCAAACAGCTGAGGAGAGAGAGATGATGTACGGGAAGGCAAGGTTGTATGAGAGCCTGCCACTCGGCAACTTTATTTCGCCAAGAATGTTGCAGTACGTAAGTAGGCCTGGGTGGTTAAACTTGAGGATAATGTGGCCATTTTCCAAAATAAATTTTAGAGTACCCAATTATCTCTTTTTCCGATTCAGGGACAATTTAGCGTGACCAATCCACCTATCATGCACATGTTTGGGTTGTGGGGGTGAAACCCACGCAGACATGGGGAGAATGTGCAAACTCCACACGGACAGTGACCCAGGGACGGGATTCAAACCCGGGTCCTCAGCGCCGCTGTCCCAGTGCTAATGGCCTCATGCCACCCAACTTGACCATTTTTTATACTGTATTACTATTGTTGCTAACTTTTGGTTGGCTCTTAATTTGGTTCTGTTTAATAGCGTTTGCTCAAGAGTCGCCAGGTATTTTCGACACCGCCACAAGGTTCAGAACCGAATACTGATCAATGACTCGATACACCAGTTAGTAAGTTCAAAAGCAATGCTCATTTATTTACACACAGTTAAATCTACTCATGCATAAACTCTACAAACTAAACTACCACAAGACTCATGCCTTGACTTGGGACTTACTTGGTCTGATGTAGCTGCTAGGCTGGTCTCTCTCTTCGGTGAGAGCCAAAGCCAAAGGAGGAGGATTCTCCCTTGGGGAGATACCTTTTATACTCAAAAGGGCTTTGCGCGCTTTTGGGTGGGCCTTGAACTTGGCCTCAACTAATTGGGTCTTTCCCAATCATCTGTATTGATTTTCCTCCAATAGAGGGGTGGTTCCCTGATCGCTGGGCGTGTCCTGGTGACTGTCAGTCTGCTTTGTCTTAGCTTCTTCTGGCGCCGGGGAGTCTGCCTTAACATTGTGTATCTAAATGTTTCCCCTTTTGTCCCTGGAGATGGCTCATTAGTATGTAGATTGTTTGGTAATTTCTGTCCTGTCTGAGAGGTTACGGTTCTAATCAACAGACAGAGCTTGCACCTGCTTGTTTCTTAGCATTGTCCAATTTTCCCTGCAATCTTTGCGGGTGTCCATTTTGTAATCGGGACGTGGCCATCCCAGATGGCTACACTCCCTCCTTGTGATCCTCAATGCGAAGCGTGAAGGATCACATTACTATGTCGTCTTCATCTTCTGACCACCGGGGCACCCATACTTAGGCTCTACACTGTCCTATCCTATGCAACACAATTTTACCTTAACCATTTTAAATACATTCATTATCAAAAATTCTACGGGGCGCTATGACATTAATACATGCATTACAGAAAAATAAAAAACTGGAACGTCTAACTATCCTCAATAAGCTATCCTCATTCAAACAATCCAAAAATACAAACAATCCAAAAATAATCTATTCATCTCAAACTGTACAAAATAGCAGCACACAAATTTCTCTGGCCTGGCAGTCAGACACAGAGGTTTACATCTCTTTATTCCATCGAATACATTAAACAAAATGGATGCTCTTTAATCCGTCCCAATGGGTTCGGGGGTCTGGTGAAATCCGAAAATGGGGGACCTAAATCTATATACCGGGGTGCGAGAGCGATATGCTCTCTTTCGCCATTTCTTGACTCTGAACGTTTGCACGACACTGCAAAGTATCGCCAGCACTAAGAGTGCTTCGACTACATACGAGAGTGAGTACCAGGTGATAAACTTATCACACCAGGTCGGGGTATTGCTCGCTGTCGCTGGGCTAGTTATCTCGGGGTTCCGTGTATTACAGGGGTGAGAGTCATTTACGGTTTGTGTGGTAGGGGTCGGGGGGGTGGGTAGCGTCTGCGCGCAACTGAAGGGATCCTGCTAAGATCCATGTGAACACGAAGGATGTCTTCATCTTTGTCGGACTTCTTTGTCTTCCTCTGGGGTTCCTGGGTTTCTGGAGTTCTGTGAACACAAGCATAATCTCTGTGATTATCTTGCTTAAGATCTCGTATGTCTGTCTGTCTGTCCTTTATTGCCAATTTCTCTTTATAATTGGTCACCATCTGTGACTCCCTCATTTTTAAAAAAAAAACCGAATATTTGGACTGGACATCTAAGAAAAATACTGCCGTACTGCGAGCCGTCTCGCAGCCTGTGTGATTTACCATCCCAGCGTTTGAGCATGGCGGGGGCTCGTGCTGCCTTTGCCATTTTCCAAACACACTTGTTAACTGGATCAAAAGAAAGGTTATGGCAGCTCATGAAATCGATCCCAAGGATATGTTCTGCTGTCTGGGGCAGATCAACTAAAACTATGAGGCGCTCAGTCGTGATGTTCCCGATTTGTATTGCTACAGGGGCTGTGATGTGTCCCTGTTGTAAATGGCCTGTAAAACCGCTGAGTGTGATGGTGTCTGTTGTGAGCCACGTGTCTCTCTGGAACATCGTGGCGGAATTGAGTGTGGTACGGGACCCTCCTGTGTCCCAAAGAAATTCTACGGGTTGTTCCCGGACTTTGCCTGCTACTACCGGTCTACCGGACTTGTCCCAAAGGGTGTCGCAGACCCAAGTTGTGGAGCTCGAACACCGTCAGTCGGTGCCGTTCATGTCTGCATTCTCTGAACGGGCGCTAACACTATGGATCGGCTTTGCCCGATTCTTGTTTAGGGTGCCTGTCTGTTGGTTTCTCTGTTGCTTCTGGGGCGCGTTGCACTCTCGTGCAAAGTGTCCTAGCTGTCCACAATTATAATATTCTTGAGGTTTTGGCTGGGGTTGGCTGTTCCTGCCCTCATTTACCCATGCGGGGTTCTGGTGTGCCTTAACTGGGTTCATTTCTACCTGCTCTTCATCGGGTGTTATAAATGCGGTTTTGCCTGCAATTGATTGCTCCCAAGCGTGGGACAATCTCTTCAAAACCCATTTTTCATTGTGGGCCTCATCTGAGGGATCATAATTTGCGCAAGCTTTTCGTCCTGCTTCTGTGGCATGGGGGACTAGAATCCGGGTCCATTTGGCCATATTATCTGGGGACAAATGGGAGCGGGCTAACTCTCCGAAAACTGTGGTAAAGTGAATCCACAAACGTCCAGCAAACGCTGTGGGGTGCTCTGCCTTCTTTTGCCTACACTTATTTAGGCCTTCTACGGGGTCTCCTCTGTTGAAGCCGATCGCATTATGGATGGCTGTGTACAGCTCTTGGAGTGTGCCTCCTCCTACATTCTGTGGGTCGGGAAGGGCTACTACGACTGAAGGGTCGAGGCTTAAAACTGTGAGCTTCACTTGCTCCTTTTCGTCCAGGCCGTACATGGTAGCCTGTTGTTTGACTTTCGCAAAAAATTGGTGGGGGTCTGAAGTGGGAAGGAACGGTGTAATTTCTCCACACGCGTCCTGTAATTGGGTCACGGTTAACGGGGTTGTGTAAAGGAAGTCTGCTTCTCCTTCTCCTGCGGCCCTGCGGTGTTTGGTCACAGGATTCATGGGGGTGTGTTCTGCCTGTTTGGTTGGGGGTTGGGCACTTTCATTTTCTGGGGGTTTTCCTGCGTACATGTCCCATGTACGTATCTGTGGGCAATCTCGTTCAATTCCTGCCAATCGGGGCTGTTTTCTTGATCTAATTGGGGTCCGAATGTACTCTGAAATCCATTTTGCACGGACAGCAGAGATTGCAATTCTGCAATTTGCTTCCGGCACTTGGCATGGTCTACTGAGCTCTGCCTTTGTTCCGTCTTGGAAGTATGGAGTGCTCGTAGGGCTGCTTTTAAATCATTGCACTGTTTCTGCAATTTCTCAACTTGCTGTTCTGTTTCTTGTCTTACCAAGACCGCACGTTGCGTGTCCTGGTAGGCCTTATCATATTGTGTCTGAAAGCTGTTCAAATGCGCGAGACAAGACTGATGTGCCATCTTAGCATCATCCACCTCTTTGTCCCTTGCTGCTAACTGCTCTTTCAGATCTCGATTCTCTTTCTCTACCTCACTCATGTCTACCTCACTACTTCTGTCTCTCTCCTCTAACTCTCTACGGGGCATCCTAACGACCTCCTCTGTGCCTCGCAATTGTGCCAAACAGGACACGATTGCCATCGGCATGCGAGCTTTTCCCAAGCTCTTCTTGTGGATCTCTGACAGCTTCTTCTCCCACTCTATCTACAAACTAAACTACCACTATTACTAAAGCCTATACTTAGCTTCGGGTGCCCACTCAGTCAGAGGAACAATGGCCGTTGCTCGGTTCTGAGGCTGCTGAGTTGAGCTGTTTACAGGGTAGCAACTAGGAGCGTCTATCTCGTAGCGTGCGTTGACTTGGGACTTACTTGGTCTGGTGCAGCTGCTAGGCTGGTCTCTCTCTTCGGTGAGAGCCAAAGCCAAAGGAGGGCATTTCTCCCTTGGGGGATACCTTTTATACTCAAAAGGGCTTCGCGTGCTTTTGGGCGGGCCTTGAACTTGGCCTCAACTGATTGGGTCTTTCCCAATCATCTGTATTGATTTTCCTCCAATAGAGGGGTGGTTCCCTGATCGCTGGGCGTGTCCTGGTGACTGTCAGTCTGCTTTGTCTTAGCTTCTTCTGCCGCCGGGGAGTCTGTCCTAACATTGTGTATCTAAATGTTTACCTTTTGTCCCTGGAGATGGCTCATTAGTATGTAGATTGTTTGGTAATTTCTGTCCTGTCTGAGAGTTTAAGGATCTAATCAACAGACAGAGCTTGCACCTGCTTGTTTCTTAGCATTGTCCAATTTTCCCTGCATTCTTTGCGGGTGTCCATTTTGTAATCGGGACGTGGCCATCCCAGATGACTACACTATAATAACTAATTAACAAGATTAAGGGAGCCACTTTAATGCTAACACGAGGCTGAAGAAGCTATTTTGTATTTTGCATTAGTCACGTGTATTAATCAAGTTACTAAATTAAGATAGTAATCGGTCATGAAAGAGATGACTGTAGACGTACTGCGCCTTGATTGAGTTATAATTAATGAATCAACAATCATATTAGAAAGACTATATTTTCATTTTAAACTTATTAAGTTAAATTGTTGTAGATCCTTTTGTTTGTGTGAGAAAATGCCATTCCAAACAAATTGTTAAAGCAATAAAGCCTTTTGAATCCTTTATATAGATCCCTGGGAAAGGCTCATCGTGACCTTGTGGAGTTTGGCCCAGTGAATAGGGAAATTGTTTGAAATCAGATTAAAAACAATGTGAAACAACTCCATTATATTCTTATCTGAGGCACTTAGGCCAATCAAATTAACCTAGCAACAACAACAGCCAATGATTAAATTGGAAAAAGCCCAACTTTGATGTCGGGTGATAGCCACTAGGGGTTAAAATCTGGGGTTTGGTAAGTACTGAAGACTCTCGAGGCAAGAACCACATGTCCATCTCTGCAAGTGGAATGATGTCCAAGATGGAGCCTTGAGAGGGTTATGCTTCAGTGCACCAATCACCCAGATGAGGTAAAAATCATCGCCCTGAATTATTAAGTATACTTTTTCCTTTAATAAACTCCCTATGATTTAGTTTCCAAAGTGTCCTGTTTTTGGTTAAGTCTTGTATGAACAAAAGTAAATTAATGAAGTCACAAATATTTTGGCACATCCACGTGGTTGGAATCCATAGTACTACAGTTAACAAAATCAGATAATAACTGGTGTAGGTCCCAAGAATATTTCGTTCCCTCAGGCTAAAGTTCTCTCCTTTTTAGCCCCCTCCCATCATCATCACCTTTCCAAAACTATATCCAACAAACTACTGTCTATGTTATGGATAAATAAAAAGATCAGGATTTATTACTATTTACTGCTAACATGTGGTAGGCCGTCCATTTGGGCCTCACCTTGGTGATCCAAGAAAGTGTGCATGTTTTATTTTGTGAGTCCCAGCTTAGTGGGATTGAAGTGGAATGCCGTGGCCTCCAGGGATACTACCGCCACATCCCGCCCCACACCCCCAGCTGGAGGTCCCGCAAGCTTTGTCTGTTTTTATACCTCTTCATGGTCCATTAACTTTGAAGTGCTCCCTCTTTTGAACAGGTGCTGTTTCTAAACATACGTTTTTAATAGAAACTGTTTCTTTGTTCTTGCTAGCTTCTGCAAGGTTCCATGGCGTGAATCTCTCCTCGCTGATCCAATGGTAATCGCACCTCGTTTACTTCTGGAGACCACACTAAGAAATGTTTTGGGAGAATTGTGCCTTTTGTGTAAATGTTTCCTGAACAGGGGGAACAAATATGTTAGATGTTTGATCACCCAATCATCAGTGTGGTCCTATTAGGATGGTAGTGACCTTGGGGGATTCTCCGTCCCGCCGCACTCATTTTCTGGTGCGCACATTCCCACCAGGAGCGGGATCCTCCGTACCGGCAGCCGGCCAATGGGGTTTCCCATTGTGGCAACCTCCACACCGTCGGGAAATCCGTGGGTGCGAGTGTGCTGCCGGCGAAATGGAGGTTCCCGTCGATAGAGAATTAAGCCCAGGTTCTTCTGAATGCACAGTCACGCGATATCCCTGCAACAGCGGGAACCATGCAGTGACTGACTGTGCCTTCCTGCTCTCTGGCATTTCTCATGATTTTGAGGGGTCTGACTGGAGTGTGAGAAAAGTGAGCCATCTTGAGAGGAGGCCACATTCTTCCATCATTTTTATTCCATCCCCTGGTTCTGGCCATTCCACCGAGTTGCCCAGCTGCATGATAGTGACACAACTCCAAGCTTGACCTTATTAATCCATGGAATTGTAGAGGATATTTGGAATATCTAATTTTATGATTCATGCATTTTTGGGAGTGTAACTTTTTGTTTTGTAGTTGACATTTTTAAATGTTAGATAAATGAAAACAGCTGGTTCGAGAAGCGAGTAACCAAACCTATTTAACTGCCTACCAAAGGGTAGCTTATGTTTGTTTAATATGGTCAGTTGGAACCTTAAAACAATGGGTGATGTCTGGATTTCTTTGTGGAGCCAGAGTGTCTACGTTTCTCTTAATAAGAGGTTCAAATTGTTCATAACGTTTCCCAGGACAACTGGAAGATTTGGAAATTGGGGATAATTAGCTTGAACCTTTATCCAGGACATTGCAGGTTTGCAATGTTGCCGTGGGGATATATTGAAGGGAGGTTTTTGTTTGTTTTGGGTTTTTCACTGTTCGATTACTCACAGAAACAGGCATTCAGCCTGGGAACAACTTTGCGACAGGCAGTTGAAAACTGTGTCGGGAGTTGTGAAACAGCTGGAAACAGTAGTAGAAAGCTATCAGAAATCTCAGGGGTGTTTCTGATTTGTGGACACTGAATAAAGATGCAGTGATACCCAACTCTGGTCAGTCCACAATTATGAGGGGTTGGAGGGTTCGCCTTGCTGGACGCCAGTGGAAGGGCCACAAGAAATCCCATATCTCGAAGAATAGCAGGAACACTGAGAAGTGAATTCCTGAAAGCTGTGTCACCTGTTGCTTTGGTCCCAGGAGAAATGAAGGAACCTCCAAGATCCTGTAGAGTGTAGGGAAACTCTTGGGTGGAAGGTGATGGGGAACTCTTGGATGGAAGTAAGAGCAGAAGGGGGAATGTTCTGTTGAGACTTTTGGGTTTCAAGTCTAAACGTTTATAAAATCTAGTGTTGTTAGTGGTAGTTGTTTTGCTTAACTTTTTGATAGTAAAAACTTTTGTTTTAAATGTCAAACATTGCGGGATAGTTCTTTGTTAATAATTGGGAATTCAAATGTCCTTTTATCAAGTTACTAGTTCCTAACAAGTTTTTTAACACAGAAGGAATTTATTCAATCTATTGTGTTTATACTGGCTCTTCAGGGGAGTGCACCAAAACTTATTTCACTGTCCTGCACCCTCCCTAGAGCCCTGTATCTTTCTCTGATTCTAATGTTTATCCACTGCTCTCTTTTACGAGACAATAGCCTCTGCTTCACTTCCCCCTGTGGCAAAACAATTTGTGATCTAATAACTCACTGAATAAAGATATTTCTCTCCAACTCTATTTTTACAAAGCAATTTTAATTGATGGCCCCTCATCAGAAATTCCCCAACCGCTTTTCCAAAACTCTTCATAGTTTTAAAAACCTCGATTCATTCTCCTCTTGTGGAAATAGTCCCACTAACTCGAGTGCTTCTCTTAACCTGACCCTACTTGTTTGCTTTCTACGCCCAGTCATGACAAGTGGTGTTGACTGGGATGTTTTCAGATATTCTCCCCCAGAAACTTTGAAAAAAAATCTTTTTTTAAAGGAAACACAAAACGGATTACGAGTAAGTGGATTGTCCCATTGATTGTCATTTTGTAGTAGTCAAGGAGGATTCCGGAAAGTAGAGTCAAACGAGTGTTTTGTTTCCAACAGTAAAGTATTTCCATGCAGCAGTGCCAGTCCCAGCAGGGACTACTCTGCTGCTTGGCTCCCACCTAGGCCGGGTTTTATGACAATCAATTAACGATCTCGCTGATGGACATTCGCTCCTCAGTGGAGGAGCTCGTACTCCATGAGGCTCACGGGGAGATAAATCGGGTCATCCCCAGGGGCAGCACGGTGGCCCAGTGGTTAGCATTGCTGCCTCATGGCACCGAGGACCCGGTTCGATCCCGGCTCCGACCACGAGTCACTGTCAGTACCATACTAAATTGCCCCTTAAGTAGAAAAATTAGAAAAAATATGAATAAAACAATTATGTCACCCTCGTGAGTATCGTGGGCGATATAACATCCCCCCCCGCCCCCCGCCACGAAGTCCTGAAGTCTCTCTGAAGAAGGAAGTGGAGGAGGACGTCTACTCCTCTTTCCCTGTGGCTGCAGCGCTGGACTGGAGGCTATGTAGCGTGCTGGTGAACATCTTTTCCACAATGACCGTTTGGAGGTATCGCTGACGACTGATCCCTGGTAAGGATGCCGTCGGAAGTCTCGGATGCTGACGTCTCCAACTCCGAGTCCGAGCCCACCACTTCGGGCCCACAGGGAGTGACACCCCAGGCCCCCATGTGCTGGGCGACCTGGCTAGAAGACTGTTCCTCTGGTCAGATGTGTCCTAACTCTGGCCCCTTTCTCCTGAGGTGATCAAGGTGCTTCCGCGCTGCCCATTTGCTGTTTTTTCCTTTACTTGGTACGAGATTGATGCAGTCTGTTTTACCGCTGTCCCTGGAATCCACCAGGCACAGATCCCGAAGTTTTGGACGTACACCAAGTCCCCGAGTTGTAAACCATTGGTCCACACCCATCTGCTTTGGCCTCGCTTCTGCAGGGTCTGACCACGTTGCTGTCTCCCGCCAATATCGGGGAATGTGAGGCTGAGTCAGGTCCTGAGCCTCCGTCCCATCAACAGTTCCGCCGGTGCTACATTGGTCATGGCATGAGGCGTGGTCCCGTAGGTAAACCAAGATTGTGCTAATCTCGTTTCCACGGATCCCATGATCTGTTCCTTCATCCCTCACTTGAAGGTCTGCGCCATTCGCTCAGCCAGCCCATTCGAGGAAGAGTGACATAGGGCCATGCAGATGTGCCTCACGCCCGTTTGACTTCACAAAGCGTTCAAACTCGTCATTGCTGAACATGGTACCATTGTCCATAACTAGCACCTCCAGGATTCCGTGGGTACTAAAGGAGCTTCTCAACAGTAGCCTTCAATGTGGTGGAAGACATCCGATGGACTTCCAGCCAGATGGAATGGGCCTCTATTACGAGTAGGAACATGGACCCTTGGAAAGACCCCGAAAAACCGGCGTGCAGGCACACCCAAGGCTGGCCTGGCCATTCCCATGGGGGCAGCAGGGTGGCTGGCGGGAGCTTCTGATGCTTCTGGCATGTGGCACATTGTTGGGCCAGTCTTTCGATCATGCCGTCCAAGCTTGGCCACCACACATAGCTTCTGGCCAGCATCTTCATTTTCTACATCCCTGGGTGTTTGTTGAGTAGAGTCTGGAGTATGGCCTGTCTGCCCTGGCTTGGGACCATGAAGCGAGTTCCCCACAGGAGGATACCGTCTTCCAAGCTAAGTGCCTGCATATTGGCTTCAAAGGCCCACAGTTCTTCAGGCAGCTTTCCTTGCTGGGCCCCTTGTACGACAATGTGCCGTCCTTTCACTAATCCCACCTAATTTGGTATCATCTGCAAACTTTGAGATGTTACATTTTGTTCCCTAATCCAAATCATTAATATATATTGTGAATAGCTGGGATCCCAGCACCGATCCCTGTGGTACCCCACTGGTTACTGCCTGCCAATTTGAAAAGGACCCATTCATCCCTACTCTTTGTTTCCTCTCTGCCAACTAGTTTTCTATCCACCTTAATACATTTCCCCAATCCCATGCGCTTTAATTTTGCACAATAATCTCTTATGCGGGACTTTGTCAAACGCCTTCTGAAAGTCCAAATATACCACATCGACTGGCTCCCCCTTGTCGACTGTACTGGTTACCTCTTCAAAGAATTCCAACAGATTTGTCAAATACGATTTTCCCTTCATAAATCCATGCTGACTCTGACTGATCCTGCCACTGCATTCTAAATGTTCCGCTATAAAGTCCTTGATAATCGATTCACAAATTTTCCCCACTGCTGTGTTAGGCTGACTGGTCTATAATTCCCTGCTTTCTCTCTACCTCCCTTTTTTAATATTGGAGTGACGTGAGCTACCCTCCAATCTGCAGGGACAGTTCCAGAGTCTATAGAATCCTGGGAGATGACCACCAATGCATCCACTATTTCCAGAGCCACCTCCTTAAGCACTCTGGGATGCAGATTCTCAGGCCCTGGGGTTTTATCCGCCTTCAATCCCATCAATTTTCCCAGCACCATTTCTCTACTAATGCTGATCTCCCTCAGTTCTTCCCTCTCACTGAACCTTTCATTCTCCAACATTTCTGGATTCTGATTTGTGTCCTCATTTGTGAAGACAGAACCAAAGTATGTATTTAATTGCTCAGCCATTTCTTTGTCCCTTATTATGCATTCCCCTGTTTCTGTCTGCAGTGGGCCTACATTTTTCTTTACCAATCTCTTTTTCGTCACATATCTGTAGACACTCTAGTGTCAGTCTTTATGTTCCCTGCAAGCTTCCTTTCATACTGTACTTTCCCCTTCTTAATCAATCCCTTCGTCCTTCTTTGCTGAACTTCTGTGTTCCACGAAATTAAGTGTCGAAATGACTTTGTCAGCCTTTGGTGGGGATTGGAGGGCGTGTTGGCAACGGGAACGGCTCAGCACATCCACATTTGTGATCTGTGTGCCTAGGCAATGCTCGAAAATGTACTTGTACGCCGCTAGCAATGGGGCTCATTGCTGTATCCAGGCAAGTGCTATTGGTGGGATCACCTTGTCCTCTTTAAAAAGCCCTAGCAAAGACTGGTGGTCCATCACAATGGTGAATTGACGTCCATACACATATTGATGAAATTTGCTCACCATGTATACAACGGCCAACTTTTCCTTTTCGAATGGGAAGTTCGTGATGCGTATACTATCAGCCTTTCCCATCTGTCAGACATGCAGTGGGGTAACACTGCCCTGATTCCGTAAGGTAAGGTGTACTAAGTCACCAAAAGGGGCTTGGAGGGAGCATAATGGGTCAGCAACCCCAACGACGTTAGTTGCTGCTTTACCCTGGTGAAGGCTTCCGCTTGAGGCGTTCTCCACGCCCATTGTTTGTGCTTCTTCAGCAATGCATGCAGTGGAGCGAGGTTGTCGTTAGGCCAGGAATAAATTTCCTGTGGTAGTTTATGAGACCTACGAATTACCACAACTCTGTCACATTTTCCAGAGTGGGGGCTTGCTTTAGTGCCCACACATTCTTCTTAACCGGCTGTAGGCCGTCTCGGTCAACTCAATGCCTCAAGTAGATGACTTCCTTGGCATACTTAAAAGCCTTTCCTCTGATGTGTTGGAACCCTTTGACATCTTTTCTGGGAAACCAAGTAGAAAGATGTGTCAGATGAAGGTAAAAGTCTCTGCTTTGATGTGTTGGAAACCTTTGAAGTGTTTTATCAGTCAATTTCATTCCCCTTTGCCTCTGGGCATGCTGAGAAGCCAAAAAGCTTTGAACTGCATTGTTTACATTCAATTTCACCGTTATCTTTTACAATCCTCCAGAGCACATCTGAAAGATCTGTTGCCCGTTCAGCTGGAGGCGCTGTAGCCAATCACAGCCCAGCAGACTTGGGCGAGGCCCTTCATTATTATTAATGGCAGTCTAATGGACTACTGTCCATAAGTAACTGGGGTCATTGTCGTGGTTAGGGGTTCCCCCATATAGGTCGCTAGCCTTGCCTTGGTGTCCCGCAAATCAAGCTGTTGAATTAAAGTCCTGATTTTCTCGGAGGTATGCACCCGTGTCCAATTCCATCTCCAACAGGTGGCCATTCACCTGGACAGTAATCCTGATGGGGGCAATTCATGGTGCGGCAATGGATGCAATTGCATACTCTAGTTGTCATCAGGCTGTTCTAAATGGAGGTTCCTGGCTCTGGGCTGGCATCTCCCTCGAGTGGGGCAGCGAGTTTGCTGGCAGGCCTGTGGTTTCCTATACCTACAGTTTTACCGGCTACATGTGCCGCACCACCTTTGATCATCCTCCATCGATTCGGGGGAGGTGTTCCCCTGGTTGCAGCAGTGCCTTGCCAACGGACATGATCCCAATGGTGTTCAGGCCAGTGTGGGGTTCCAGGGGTCCCGCTCCGAGGGGGTGCTGTTTGTCTGAATTGGGGGGGGGGGGGGCATCCTATGCTGTTTACCTCCATCCTCTGGATTTCCTAGATTCACTTCTCAGTGCTCTCCCGTGAAAGGGAGATCTCAATGATCTTTTTTCCCACTGGGTTACCATATAATTTACTCCGCGTGAAAGGAAGTCCCATAGCATTTCAGCTAGGGATGGCCAGTAGTCGCAAAACTCCGGCTGTTTGCCCAATCATGCCAAAAGCTTGGTAACAGACTCCTCTGGGGTTCTCTTGCCATATTAAATTCGTACCTCTGTAAGATAACTGACAGCTTGGGGTCATAGTGTTTTATCACGAGCGCTACTAGCTCTTCGAACATCTTGGATTCTGGGGCCGCGGGGTATGTTAGGCTCTTTATGACGCTAAAGGTGGGGGTATCACAGGCGGCCAGAGAATTACCGTCTGGTGATCATCCCCAACGATAGTCTTTGCCTTAAAAAAAATAGCACATATGCACAAGTCCATTCCTCTACACCCTCACTGAATACAAAGAACAAAGAACAAAGAAATGTACAGCACAGGAACAGGCCCTTTGGCCCTCCAAGCCCGTGCCGACCATGCTGCCCGACTAAACTACAATCTACTACACTCCCTGGGTCCGTATCCCTCTATTCCCATCCTATTCATGTATTTGTCAAGATGCCCCTTAAATGTCACTATCGTCCCTGCTTCCACCACCTCCTCCGGTAGCGAGTTCCAGGCACCCACTACCCTCTGCGTAAAAACTTGCCTCGTACATCTACTCTAAACCTTGCCCCTCTCACCTTAAACCTATGCCCCCTAGTAATTGACCCCTCTACCCTGGGGAAAAGCCTCTGACTATCCACTCTGTCTATGCCCCTCATAATTTTGTATACCTCTATCAGGTCTCCCCTCAACCTCCTTCGTTCCAGTGAGAACAAACTGAGTTTATTCAACCGCTCCTCATAGCTAATGCCCTCCATACCAGGCAACATTCTGGTAAATCTCTTCTGCACCCTCTCTAAAGCCTCCACATCCTTCTGGTAGTGTGGCGACCAGAATTGAACACTATACTCCAAGTGTGGCCTAACTAAGGTTCTATACAGCTGCAACATGACTTGCCAATTCTTATACTCAATGCCCCGGCCAATGAAGGCAAACATGCCGTATGCCTTCTTGACTACCTTCTCCACCTGTGTTGCCCCTTTCAATGACCTGTGGACCTGTACTCCTAGATCTCTTTGACTTTCAATACTCTTGAGGGTTCTACCATTCACTGTATATTCCCTACCTGCATTAGACCTTCCAAAATGCATTACCTCACATTTGTCCGGATTAAACTCCATCTGCCATCTCTCCGCCCAAGTCTCCAAACAATCTAAATCCTGCTGTATCCTCCGACAGTCCTCATCGCTATCCGCAATTCCACCAACCTTTGTGTCATCTGCAAACTTACTAATCAGACCAGTTACATTTTCCTCCAAATCATTTATATATACTACAAAGAGCAAAGGTCCCAGCACTGATCCCTGTGGAACACCACTGGTCACAGCCCTCAATTAGAAAAGCATCCTTCCAATGCATCAAGTCTGCCAAAGAGCGGCATTTTCATAATGGTACAAACCTCATTCCTTCGTGAAGAGAGGTGGATGTGCTCCAAATGGCTAGCAGTACCAACTGAAGGTCTGCTTTATCCTCATCGCCAATTTAGTAGTCAAGGAGGAGTCTGGAAAGGAGAGTCAAACAATGAAACCAAAAAGAAAATGCTGGAAAACCTCAGCAGGTCTGGCAGCATCTGAAGGGAGAGAAAAGAGCTAACATTTCATCCAGATGACTCTTTGTCAAAGCTTTGACAAAGAGTCATTTGGACTCGAAACGTTTGCTCTTTTCTCTCCCTACAGATGCTGCTAGACCTGCTGAGGTTTTCCAGCATTTTCTTTTTGGTTTCAGATTCCAGCATCCGCAGTAATTTGCTTTTATCCAGAGTCAAACAATGATTTATTTCCAAAAGGAAAGTATTTACATGCGACAGTCCAAGTCCCAGCCATGGTACACTGCAGTTCGACTCCTACCTGGGCCGGCTTTTATGGCAATGAATTACCAAGCACACCAATTGGCCTCTGCGGGGATCCCCCTCAGTGGGGGAACCCATACTCCACGAGGTTTATGGGGAGATTAAATGGGTTGACCCCGTGGATCTTGTGGGGGTTTAACACCTTTGTTTATTAATGTTTTTATTGGTTTTATAATTATTTATAGTGACATTTGTTGAGGTTTAACACACAATAATCAAAATAAAGAAGAAAAAATCCCAGGAATCTACAAAATGGGTATACAAATGGAAATATTGAACAATCGCGTGAATGGACCTATGTACAGGAATGGGGGTCCCTGTTTTTGAGCCTGGGAATTGATTGTCACAACTGTACTTCCTTATTTACACTCCTGCTGTCCCCTTGGGAATTGTAGACTAGACAGTAAAAGTCAATGAAAGAATTTGTGTTAGAAAATATTTCCGGACATGGAAACCATATAGTCAATTATTGTGGCATTAAATACATTTTACGGTTTTACTCTAAATGGGCCACGTGGGGGAGGATGGAATAATTATACCTGTCTTTACAGTTTTTCATAAAATCCCATTCTTAAATATATTGTGGCTGTCATTTTGTTTTACTTCATTTAACAAAGCTAATCAAAATTAACATCCTCCCTGCTCTCAAAACGCAATTCGTGGATGTCGCTGGCTTGGGGCTTTGTTTCCTCATTTCAACTGTTGAATGTATCGTGTTGCGGCATTTACTGCACACTTGGGATTTCAGTCAGTTCACAGCCATTGCAGTGAAATGCCTATTGCAGTGAAGCAGCAAAACTGCAGAACAGCTGTTCCTTCAGGAGTCTCAGTCCTGTGAAGGTTTGACTTGCCCTGGGTCCTGGATCATCAATGTGTTCAGCAGCTATCAAATAGATTGGAATGCAACACTGCTTACACTTCCCTTCTTCTTCCTGTACCTGTTGTGGTTGCTTACATTACAGCCCCTCTTAAAGAACTCAAAACATTTTACAAGATGCAATTTAGGTACGCACATGCAGGCTGGAAATCGGAAATTGGCATAATTAACAGAAACAAAATGAGAATGTAAAGTGTATTAGAAGCGTTGGCCCTCCCTTTGGATGTCAATACTTCATGCTTATCTCCAAATTGAAAGATCATGGGCAGGAGTCTCCAGTCGGCGACGCCAAAATCAGGTTCACGATCGGCCGCAGAATCCCCGTTTCCGATGAAATCGGGGGTGGTGCCGCTTCCGTGATGCGCTGCCCCCTCCAAAGCAGCATACTCTAGGAATACGCCGCACGCCGTATCGACGGCCTCAGGCAGCCCCCCGATGCTCGAGTCCTGACCGGCCGAGTTCCCGACAGCGTGTGGTCTTGCCTATCAGGAACTCGGCGTGGCGGCTGCGGACTCAGTCCAGCGCTGCCACAGTCGGGGGAGGGCCGATCCTCTGGCATGGGGGCCTTTGGCAGGGGCTGGGGCCACTGTTGGGGGTGGTCCGGGGGTTGCGGGCCGGCAAATACAACGATTGCCTGGCTCTCCTCTGACACTTTTCGATGCCTTGATGACCCTCGTGAATATGTTGCAGAATCCCTGAATGTAAACTGGCAGGTATCACTATCCTGTCTCCCTTGAGCAGGAAACCATTTACTGCAGAAAGATCGTCTCTTATATCTCGAAAGGCTGATTTGCATCCAGCAGGCATCTTTCTTTTAGACATTGTTTTGTCGTCTGGAGTGTCAAGTCCTTTTCAGTTTTGGCTTCTATGGTCTGTAATTTGGGGTCAGATCCTGGTAGTATTTCGGAAATTTAACGACCTTGAGGTTCCACTCTTTATACTAACTCGGGTTCTGATGTTTCAGCATCAGTGGTTCGATTGGATTGGATTTGTTTCTTGTCATGTGTACCGAGGTACAGTGAAAAGTATTTTTCTGCGAGCAGCTCAAACAGATCATTAAGTACATGAAAAGAAAAGAAAAAGAAAATACATAATAGGGCAACACCAGATCAACAATGTAAATACATAGACACCAGCGTCGGGTGAAGCATACAGAAGTGTAGTATTAATCAGGTCAGTCCATAAGAGGGTCATTTAGGAGTCTGGTAACAGCAGGGAAGAAGCTGTTTTTGAGTTCGTTCGTTGGTGTTCTCAGACTTTTGTATCTCCTGCCCGATGGAAGAAGTTGGAAGAGTGAGTACGCCGGGTGGGAGGGGTCTTTGATTATGCTGCCCGCTTTCCCCAGGCAGCGGGAGGTGTAGATGGAGTCAATGGATGGGAGGCAGGTTCGTGTGATGGACTGGGCTGTGGTCACGACTCTCTGAAGTTTCTTGCCTCATATTCTGATTCAGGTTGCCCTGTATCCTGATGTGTCAGCATCAGTGGTAGCTTTGGAGATGCCATTCACAATACCTAAGTCTTCCCCGGACTCTTCATCTTGCTCATCTGAAGTACTGGTTGAGTGAATCCTTTCAACTAGCTGCAATCTTTTACAAACACCAACTCCAATCAATGAAGATTTCTCACCCTCTACCACCTCAAAGTCAATGGGTATCTCAAATTTACCATTCTTGACAACAAGACAGCAGGACCCTCCTGTGACTATCTTGTTACCATTGTAATCTGTGAGCCTACTTTATCAGTGGTTTTACAATTGCTTGCGGTAAAGATCGGTACGTGGTAATATTTGTGTGCATTCATGTGTCAATCTAAAATGGGATCAATTCTCCATTTATTTCTAATGAGATAGTCCACTCCTTAATTATCTTTGAGCGTGCTTTTATTGGTCTTTCCTTCTGATCCAGTAAATCAATCCTAGTGATAGCTTCTATCATGAAGGTATCTGAAAGTGAATATGGTGAGCAATCCTCTCTGTCCGCCAAAATGTTGGATTTGTTTCTCTATACACTGTACACTTTGGATCCATCTGAAAACACTATAGGATTTTAAAAATTTGGTTACTGGAACAGTTGCTGATAAACGACACTGTGCTGTGAAATGGTTCAGTTTGCCACAGTTGGAATAATGTTTCCCTTTTGGCGGACAGTTTGTTTGACTGTGGGCGTGTCCACAGCGTGTGCACGTCATCACGCTCGTGACGTCGCTTTCAAAAATGACCGCCATCCATTGTATGCCGTTTTCTTTGCTGCGACACAGCATTAATGGAGTCAGCCACATTTTCCCATTTTTAGCTTTTTCCCTTTGCCACAAATTTGGATAATTCGCTCGATGCCTGTTCGCTGGCCTTGCACATATTTATAGTGCCTCCAATCGATAAAAACGGCCCTCTTGACATTTTCTCGCCCAACCGTTCATCGTTTATTCCGAACACAACGTTATCTTACAGCATAGACTTAGAGGCTGAGGAAAAATTACTGGACTTCGCTCGGAGCTTTAGAGCTGTGATGAATGAGTCTACAGACTCTCCTCTGAACTGCAGCCGCTTTCTTAACATGTAGCGCTGGTAGAATCGTTTCAGGATTGGTAATCTTTGTAGCACCATGCTATACTTATTTTTATCCTCTCCTGCATTGAATTCAAACGAATTAACAAGCTCCAATGCTTGCGGTGTAGCCAAATTTAGTAGGAGTGCTATTTTCCATTGGTTTGAGTCATTTTCAAGCGTGTAAGCAGAAAGAAAAACTTCAAACTGTTGCTCAAAGAAAGCCCAGTCTTGGCCTAGTTTACCAAGTGTCTTGAAGTGGTCAGGCCTCTTGACACCTTCCATTTCCTGATCAGTCTTTCCCGTAGATTTTTTCTGAGTTGTAGTTCTGGATTGCTTCTTCAATCTCCAATGCTATTCTAATCTAATCTAACTTTGAACTTAAACAAAGCTCTGATTTTATTTACACCACTGAACTGGGATTCAACACTTAATCCTTAAGAATATACAACTGAT
The DNA here is from genome assembly GCF_047496885.1 of Scyliorhinus torazame. NCBI lineage: Eukaryota > Metazoa > Chordata > Chondrichthyes > Carcharhiniformes > Scyliorhinidae > Scyliorhinus > Scyliorhinus torazame. Next base: position 320,703,661 of record NC_092708.1, on the reverse strand, counting down.
CAAAACATCTAATTACACTTATCTACTGCTAATCTCACTACTGGTATAAACTATAATCTAACCTTACTCACGCTATCTGCTCTTATGATCTGCACTAGCTATCTCCTACATACACTCCTCCCTTAAGGCATCGCTGCCTTATATAGTTGTATCTTAGCTCCCTCAAGTGGCTACTCTCGATACAACATTAACCCTTGCAATGCTGGGAGTTATGATAATACCACAGGGGCCACTGTGGGCGTTGCCCTTGGGCGGGCCACGTGATGCTCCGCTGGCGGATGGCAGCCGGTTGGGGCGGAGGATGGGGTGCGGAGATGGGAGCTGGGGTGCGGGGGTGGGTGAGTGGGGGCTGGTGTGTGGGGGTGATGGGTGGGTGAGTGGGGGTTGGGATGCTGGGGTGGTACAGTGGAGGATGAGCTGGGGTGGACGGGGTGGTGGGCTGGAAAAGTGGGGGCTGGGGTCAGGGGGTGGGGGCACCCATACGGCTGGTGTCACTCTGCAGAACCAGGGGCCAAGGTGGGTGGTCAGTGGGGTGCGCAGCAAGATGGCTGCCTTGCAGGCTGCAGAAATGGATGGTCCGAGCCTGTACACCACCCCAGTCCCATGGGGGGCCACTCCGGCCCTTCGCCCTATCACCCCGCCCCCCCCGGCCCTGGCAGGGCACCACCCCAGCTAGCCCGGCCAGTGTAAGGCCAGCAGCCCACGGTCGCGCCTCTCCGTGTCCTACCTTCTCTCTCAACCTCTTCAGCCACGGCACCTTCTTCTCCATTTTTAAAAGCACAAGTGAATCTCGCCATCGGTGGAGGCGGAGAATCGCAGAGGCTCCAAAGACCATAAGACATAGGAGCGCAAGTAAGGCCATTCGGCCCATCGAGTCCACTCCACCATTCAATCATGGCTGATTTCAACTCGATTTACCCGCTCTCTCTCCATAGCCCTTAATTCCTCAAGAAATCAAGAATTTATCAACTTCTGTCTTAAAGACACTCAACGTCCCGGCCTCCACCGCCCTCTGTGGCAATGAATTCCACAGACCCACCACTCTCTGGCTGAAGAAATTTCTCCCCATCTCTGTTCTAAAGTGACTACCTTTTATTCTAAGGCTGTGCCCCCGGGTCCTAGTCTCCCCTGCTAATGGAAGCAACTTCCTTACGTCCACCCTATCTAAGCCATTCATTATCTTGTAAGTTTCTATTAGATCTCCCTTCAACCTCCTAAACTCCAATGAATATAATCCCAGGATCCTCAGACGTTCATCGTATGTTAGGCCTATCATTCCTGGGATCATCCGTGTGAATCTCCGCTGGACCCGCTCCAGTGCCAGTATGTCCTTCCTGAGGTGTGGGGCCCAAAATTGCTCTCAGTATTCTAAATGGGGCCTAACTAATGCTTTATAAAGCTTCAGAAGTACATCCCTGCTTTTATATTCCAAGCCTCTTGAGATAAATGACAACATTGCATTTGCTTTCTTAATTACGGACTCAACCTGCAAGTTTACTTTTAGAGAATCCTGGACTAGGACTCCCAAGTCCCTTTGCACTTCAGCATTATGAATTTTGTCACCGTTTAGAAAATAGTCCATGCCTCTATTCTTTTTTCCAAAGTGCAAGACCTCGCACTTGCCCACGTTGAATATCATCAGCCATTTCTTGGACCACTCTCCTAAACTGTCTAAATCTTTCTGCAGCCTCCCCACCTCCTCCATACTACCTGCCCCTCCACCTATCTTTGTATCATCGGCAAACTTAGCCAGAATGCCCCCAGTCTTGTCATCTAGATCGTTAATATATAAAGAGAACAGCTGTGGCCCCAACACTGAACCCTGCGGGACACCGGTTGCCATTCCGAAAAATAACCTTTTATCCCAACTCTCTGCCTTCTGCCTGACAGCCAATCGTCAATCCATGTTAGTACCTTGCCTCGAATACCATGGGCCCTTATTTTACTCAGCAGTCTCCCGTGAGGCACCTTATCAAAGGCCTTTTGGAAGTCAAGATAGATAACATCCATTGGCTCTCCTTGGTCTAACCTATTTGTTATCTCTTCAAAGAACTCTAACAGGTTTGTCAGGCACGACCTCCCCTTACTAAATCCATGCTGACTTGTCCTAATCCGACCCTGCACTTCCAAGAATTTAGAAATCTCATCCTTAACAATGGATTCTAGAATCTTGCCAACAACCGAGGTTAGGCTAATTGGCCTATAATTTTCCATCTTTTTCCTTGCTCCCTTCTTGAACAGGGGGGTTACAACAGCAATTTTCCAATCCTCTGGGACTTTCCCTGACTCCAGTGACTTTTGAAAGATCATAACTAACGCCTCCACTATTTCTTCAGCCATCTCCTTTAGAACTCTAGGATGTAGCCCATCTGGGCCCGGAGATTTATCAATTTTTAGACCTCTTAGTTTCTCTAGCACTTTCTCCTTTGTGATGGCTACCATATTCAACTCTGCCTCCTGACTCTCTGGAATTGTTGGGATATTACTCATGTCTTCTACTGTGAAGACTGACGCAAAGTACTTATTTAGTTCCTCCGCTATTTCCTTGTCTCCCATCACTAGATTACCAGCGTCATTTTGGAGCGGCCCAATGTCAACATTTGCCTCCCGTTTGTTTTTAATGTATTTAAAGAAACTTTTACTCTCATTCCTAATGTTACTGGCTAGCCTACCTACATATTTGATCCTCTCTTTCCTTATTTCTCTCTTTGTTATCCTCTGTTTGTTTTTGTAGCCTTCCCAATCTTCTGACTTCCCACTACTCTTTGCCACATTATAGGCTTTCTCTTTTGCTTTGATGCATTCCCTAACTTCCTTTGTCAGCCATGGCTGCCTAATCCCCCCCTCTGATAACCTTTCTTTTCTTTGGGATGAACCTCTGTACTGTGTCCTCAATTACTCCCAGAAACTCCTGCCATTGCTGTTCTACTGTCTTTCCCACTAGGCTCTGCTCCCAGTCGATTTTCGTCAGTTCCTCCCTCATGCCCCTGTAGTTACCTTTATTTAACTGTGACACCTTTACATCTGATTCTACCTTCTTTCTTTCAAATTGGAGATTGAATTCTACCATATTATGATCACTGCCTCCTAAGTGCTCCCTTACTTTAAGATCTTTAATCAAGTCTGGCTCATTACATAACACTAAGTCCAGAATGGCCTGTTCCCTTGTGGGCTCCATCACAAGCTGTTCCAAAAAGCCCTTCTGTAAACATTCAATGAATTTCCTTTCCTTGGGTCCACTGGCAGCATTATTTACCCAGACCACCTGCATATTGAAGTCCCCCAGGATCACTGTGACCTTGCCTTTCTGACATGCACTTTCTATTTTGTGGTGCATTTTGTGCCCCCGGTCCTGACCACTGTTAGGAGGCCTGTACATAACTCCCATTATGGTTTTTTTGTCTTTGTGGTTCCTCAACTCTACCCACACAGACTCCACATCATCTGACCCTATGTCGTTTAGTGCTATTGATTTAATTTCATTCCTAATTAACAAGGCAACCCCGCCCCCTCTGCCCACCTCTCTGTCTTTTCGATAGGTTGTGAATCCCTGGATGTTTAAATGCCAGTCCTGAACCCCCTGCAACCATGTCTCTGTGATGCCTACCACATCATACCTGCCAGTCACAATCTGGGCCACAAGCTCATCTACCTTGTTCCGTACACTGCGCGCATTTAAATATAGCACCTTTAATTCTCTATTGACCGTCCCTTTTTGTTTTCTTAGTGTGGTGGACCTTGGTTTACTGAGCCTTTCCATACACTGTGTCATATTTTGTGGGATGGGGACTATCGTAATCACTCCTGAGTTCTCTCTTTTCGTGCTTTTTTGTATTCCTAAGCAGCTACGCTTCCCACTGATTACCTCACCTCTTGGTTCCCTGACTTTCCCTTCCCCCCCCTATCTCTAGTTTAAAGTCCTATTGACCACCCTATTTACTCTGGTCAGAACACTGGTCCCAGCTCGGTTCAGGTGGAGACCATCCCAACGGTATAGGTCCCCCCTGTCCCAAAACTGATGCCAGTGTCCCATGAAAAGGAACCCCTCTTTCCGACACCACTCTTTCAGCCACGTGTTAACTTCCCTTATTCTTGCCTCCCTATGCCAATTTGCACGTGGCTCGGGCAGTAATCCGGAGATTATGACCCTTGAATACCGGGTCAGGCCCGCTACTGATAGGCCAACGGTGTTTGCTGTACGTGTGAAGTGGAACACATTCACACTGCTGTTGAGGCACCGGAGAATTGCGATTTGGCGTTAATCCGCCACCGGCCACGATTTTGGCGTCAAGACCGATTCGCTGCCCAATCGCCTTTCCCGATTTCAGCGTCAGCCGACGGAGAATCCTACCCCCGATCTTTCTCCCCCATGCCATTTTCCTGTGGCCATTTTTAGGGTTGAGCAAGCCGAGTGTGCAAACCGGACACCTGGCCCCACAGAGGTCGGTTTCTCCATTTTAAATTGGATTACCTTCCACACCATGTTTGTCTGCTGCAGGGCTCTGGAAACCCATTAAAAACATGTCAGATTTGGGAGTTTTTGAGAAAATGTCAAACCTGTTGGGGAGTCTGGAACTTACTGAAAGGTAAGTGTAAAGTGTTTCCACTTCTTCAAATGTCAATATTAAGTGCTGTATTGATGTGTTTTTAATGCAGTGAATCATCATACAGATCTGTCTTTTTAAATACACATTGACCAACCTTGTGTACTTGTTCACACGCATTATAGTGCTTTTCAATGGAGAAAGCATCATATTGCAATGAATAATGTGCTGGACTCTGTGCTGCCGTCTTTTATATGATAAAATAAAACTGGTTTGACCCTTGGCGGGTGGGTGGGGGGGGGGGGGGGAGATACATTGGGTGCAATCGAACAGAAACGTTTCTAAGTGTCATTTGTGGCAGGTTTTGCCAGGAGTTTATCTAACCACACATAAAGTCAGTTTTTTGGACCCTGGAGATTTTCTCACCGGTTTAGCCCACACTTAGGACGCGATCTACCACTCCCAAGCCGCTCCCAAGCCGCTCCCAAGCCATCAGAGAACCCTGGGTGGTCATGGATAGTGCAGGTTTGCCCCCTGGTCCTCCCGGGTGGCACTGCCAAACCGGCAGGAGCACTGCCAGGTGGCCAGGGTGCCAGTGCCAGGGTGCCAGTGCAAGGGTGCCCAGGGTCAGAGCCTGAGCAGGGCATACACATGAAAGGAGGGTGAGGGGGTGTTTGAAGGGTGAGGGTGTGTGTATGCCAGGTAACAAGAGGCCTCTGGGAGGTTGGGGGTGACGGGTGGGGGTCCTGGAAGGGTGGGGGGCCTATAAGGAGGTGTGGGGGGGGGGGGGGGGGGGGTGGTAAATCTCACATGTGTGTGTGTGGGGGGGGGGGGGGGGGGGGGGGGGGTGACGTGTCGCCTGTGTGGCGGACCCACAAGTTCACTTACAGATTGGGACACATTTTCAAACAATTTTACATATTTTTGTGGAATGTGGGCATCGCAGGCTGGTCCAGCATTTGTTGCCCATTCTTAATTGCCCTTGAGGGGGTGTTTAAGAGTCAACCGTATTGCTGTGGGTCTGGAGTCACATGTAGGCCAGGCCAGGTAAGGATGGCAGATTTCCTTCCCTAAAGGACATTAGTGAACCAGATGGGGTTTTACGACAATCGACAATGGCTTTGTGGTTATTGTCAGACTTTTAATTCCAGATTTTTTATTGAATTCAAATTCCACCGTCTGCCCCGGGGGGATTCGAACCCAGGTCTCCAGAGCATTACCCAGGGCCCCTGAATTACTAGACCAGTGACAGTACCACTGCGCCACTGTCTCTCCTTTAAATGGCAGCCCGATCTCTGATTTCAGTGCCCCAGTGATTTTAAAAATTCTAACACCGCGATTTGACCAAAACGTTTCCAAGTGTGGTAGCGTGCGGGAACTGCCGCGAGCTTCCCGACGCTCAAACCGGTGGGGCAGTCACTGTTATAAAACATTAAATGATCCACTTAATGAGACCCCATGGGCTTCTCGCTGCAAATGATGGTCCCGCCGGCTGATTCGCCGGGACTGTGTTCACCAGCCCCCCCGCTAACAAGGGAAAGCAGCACTTAAACCATTGCTGCACAGTCACCCCCACTCAGCTCGCAGCAATGCCGCCGAGACGGCCAGCCCTACGATTCGGTGATGCCGGTGGGCAGATTAATAGATGCGGTCAAGGGCCGACTGGATGCTCTGCTCCCCTAAGGGACTCGGAGGAGCAG